>NC_139157.1:65246554-65871590 GCF_964270905.1 Leucopleurus acutus
ATGTTAATAATGAAGGGAAATAGCTGATTTCAGTTAAAACACAGCAAAATTTATAGTAAGGAAGTGCTATGCGAGGTGGTGTGTGTGTACATACACATAAGTCACACACACAAATATGTATGTACTTAATTAACTAGCATAAAATTAGTCAACCCATAGCTCCTGTTTTCAGTTAGTCCTTACTTATTCAGCAAATGTTTGTCCTCCGAGGAGCCAGATGCTGTGTAAGGCATTCAGGATACCTTGATGAATGCAACATACATGATCCCTCACTTATGGTTCCTAGCAGTCCGTTAGGAAAGATGGACAATAGTCACATAAACAAAAAGATACAAGAAATGTTTAGGTGGTTAAAATAAAAAATAATAAGTGCCCCACAAAATGAGGGTTTTCATGGTTGCAAAAGAAGGCATTTACGGAAGCAATCTCTGAGTCAGCTAAAGCAAGTTCTGACATTCTTGGTCCAAGTGCATATTCTATATAAGCTACATCAAGGAAAACAGTGATTAGCTGGGGGCATCAAGTTTTCCCTGTGAGAGTATTATAACTTTAAAATCTCTATATTGGTTTATAGCCCAAATGAATTTGAATTAATAGTAAAGAATTTTATAAATATCTACATCTAATATTCTGCATGTATGTATTTGGGGGATCATTAAAAGTTACTACTACTACTATTATTATTATTACTATAGCCTTTTAAAGAAATGTTACTGTTACAGTGGCAATGAACAGCAGTGTCACATTCTAGGGACCAGCATCCGCAGTGTGATTGTCAGACCAAGAATGCAGTCAAAAGCTCGTCTCCTGAATACTGAATATGGATTTCAGACTTGGCAGAAACAGCCCGTGAAACAAGTTGTCAGCTCAGAATCTGCATAAACAATAATTTCTAGTTTTTACTTGTGGGCAAATCCTCATTTATATTTAATAGAAAGACAATAAAGTTCATGAAAGTCACCACAATAAATAGACTTCCTGCTTCAATTTCTCCACCCCCTTTGTTCTTGAGTTAATTTTGCAGAATGGTTTCTCCTCCAAAGACCAATAGCCACAGCCATTTCCCCTTTTCTTTACAGATTTTCCTCGAAGACAGAACGCTCACTCAGTTTTATGTGAAAACAACTTTCTTTTATTATAAATGCAAAGGATGTTTAAGGTCAAATTCTAAACAGAATTAATAGATAACAGGTGCATAATCTCACTATCTCAGTTCATTTTGGCAGAGGTTTGTGAAGGCTTGGCTTTCACAGACACAGGGGTCTTCTTTCAACCCCCTGGGCAGCATCCAATCTGTGATTAGAGTGGTCTTTTCAGTCTGGCTGTCAACCCCCTTGATGAGTGGTGGGTCAAGATGCTTCTCTGAAAAAAACCTACAGACCAGTTGGAAAATGTTCCAAGTCTCCCTAGACTCTCTAGCCATGGTTCTCAAAAGGTCACCCCAACCAACCAACAGCATCAGTATCACCAGAGATCTTTTTACTAATGCAAATCTCAGGTTCTACTCTAGACCTATGGAATCAGAAATTCTGGGGTGTGGTCCAGCAATCTGTGTTTTAACAAACCATCCCTGTGATTCTGATACACATTCATGTATGAGAAGCATGGCTCTAGGGCCCCAAATTATTTTCACCCATCTTTGGGCATGAAGTTGCTTACCAGTTCTCCTAACTTCCTCCACAAGCTCTTCTCTCAGCATTTCTTTAAAAATGTTCATCTCTTCTATGGGCTTGTTTTGTCTATCTTTTCCTGTATCCATAGTCTTTCCGAAAGATCCAAGTTTTTTTGGTATATCTACCACATGGAATCACATTACCCAGAGACTTTCTTCTTCACTACAGACTCATCCTGAACCTTTTTAGAGTTGTAAAGGTAGTGGCACCAAAGAGATCCAAAAATAAAGTGACCTTACTTAAAAATGCAATGGCGTTAAAGTCATTCAGGAACTCAAGTTCCTTCTATCTTGTGTCCTCACCATCTCCACGGTCCTGTCCTCATCTGCATGGTTGAAGCTGGATGTGGGCATCTCCTTGTTCCGAAGCAAGAGAAAGGAAAACAGAGGAAGTCCAGGGAGAGGGACTTCTTTTTAGGCAAGTGACCCAAAATTTGCTACTCACTCTCCCTCACATTCAACTGTTCACACTTTGCCTCAGGGGAGTCTGGTCAGCCATGTGCCCAGGAAGGAGAAAGACTTGACTGAACAATGAGCTGTCAATACTGTCCCTTCCCACTGCTGTCCTTTCCAGAATCCCCTCTCCCAGCCATTCACATTGTATACTATCTTCTCTTTGCAAATTGCGGCATGACCATATCTTAATCAATAATTTGTTATAGCTTAGTTATTTATGAATCTTCTTTCCATGATTCATCGTGTGGCAGGGGCAGAGGTCTCAATATTTAGATCCAAAAGATCTGTCTGCAATGTACAGAAAAAAATAGGTGTCAAATTAGAAGCCAGAGTACCAGTGCTTAGAGAATCCAAGTGTCTCTTCTTCTGTTGACAACTCATCTTCAATTTAAATTTATATGTGTGTACACACATGTGTGTATATATATTTGTGTACATGTGTACATGTATAAGTATACACACAAACACACACTTATACATATAGGCATTAACCAATATATAAATTGAGTTTTCTCTGCACAATTATTCTTAAAATCCACTCCTTAAAATTTATAAAATATTTCTGCTTAGGAGAAAAATGATCATAAATGAGGGGGAAAGTCCTTGTCTATGATACAAAGGCATCCTAATGTCTAATAAATTAATATAAGGCTATACTATTAATATTTGTGAAGGGAATAAGATGAAATACCCTAACTAAATATGTTTTTCATGAACTTCCACAGGGAATTTGTAAACCTTCCCCTTCCTCCCCTCCCACCACCCCCTGCCCACCATAATGTGAACTGGGGAGGGCTCATTGCTCTTACTAAGCTCATACCTGTCAACCACGGAGAACGAGGACCAACTCTAAGCTGCTGGGGTGCCCTTCGCTTTGGCCAGGGGTCTACCTGGACTGTAAGTGTTAGAAGGGCTGGGAGTCAAGATTGTTCTCTAGGGAGCTCCAATTAGGCCCTATGGGTCAGGATTTCCTGGTAAGATAATATCATAGAGAAAGTTTCCGGTCTTCAGGGCCTTCTCATTCACACTTCATCTCTCCTTCTGAGATCCCCAGAGATTAGCCCGTTTGTATCATTTTTAAGTTCGACCCACATACTGTTTACAGCTAGAGTTTTGGTCTGGTCTATCCTGTAGGTGAACACATTCAACCACCATTATACTTATAAGACATGACCCTTTAGAGGCTGACAGTAGTGGATCAGTAAGAGGTGAGATGTTCTTACGCCTCATGCCCTTCACTTTCTCATTTACACTGTAAGGGTAAAGCCCAGGCGCAGTGTTGTTTTGGTGGGGTCTGGCGGCGCAGTGGTTGAGAGTCCGCCTGCCGATGCAGGAGACGCGGATTCGTGCCCCGGTCCGGGAAGAGACCACATGCCGCGCAGCGGCTGGGCCCGCGAGCCATGGCCGCTGAGCCTGCGCGTCGGGAGCCTGTGCTCCTCAACGGGAGAGGCCACAACAGTGAGAGGCCCGCGTACCGCAAAAAAAAAAAAAAAAAAAATAAAATAAAATAAATAAATAAACGGCTGGAATGAGTTAAGTGGGACATGGTAGGAGAAGGGAATGCAGAGGCCACAATAAAATGTAAGAAGGCATTCAACTAAGACTGAAATTTTTTTTAAATTACAGTTATAGGAATATGTGAAAGTTTTACAAATAAAGTATATGCATAACACACTTGAGTATATTTTGCTGAATTTTTACATTCGCATACTTAAGAGTCACCCAGTATTGCATTGACACATCCATGTATCCGTGGTAGCCGTGTGGAAACAGCAAACACACGTACAAAATCATATTACTGCGGGTGGGGAAAAAATGTTGAAAATAGAAGAAACTATTTTCAGTTTATTTAAAAGGTTCTGATGAAAAAACTCTTTAACAAGCAATATATACATTTATGTATAACTTGAACCAAAACTTAGGCATCTTATTAAACTACTAGTTCTCAGGTTTTTACTCTTTAATTAGGTTTAAGTGCTTCTTAGCATAATCTTTTCAAAGGAAATTGCCAAGCAAGAAATAACTATAGGCTATCTGAAAATATCCTTACTCAGAAGAATAAAGCATTTTTAAAATTTTATTTTATTTTAATTTATTTGTTTTTGGCTGTGTTGGGTCTTCGTTGCTGCACGCAGGCTTTCTCTAGTTGCGGAGAGCGGGGGCTACTCTTCGTTGTGGTGCACGGGCTTCTCATTGCAGTGGCTTCTCTTGTTGCAGAGCATGGGCTCTAGGCACGTGGGCTTCAGTAGTTGTGGTGCTCAGGCTCAGTAGTTGTGGCACACAGGATTAGTTGCTCCGTGGCATGTGGGATCTTCCCAGACCAGGGATCGAACCCGTGTCTGCTGCATTGGCAGGCGGATTCTTAACCACTGTGCCACCAGGAAAGCCCCAAAGTATTATTATGTAGTGCAAGGTTCTCTACTTGCATGGAATCCATGAATGTATTGATATCAAAAAATCCTTTTCGATTCATTAACTCCATTGTTCAAAATATCGTCAGAGAAATGTGACCTTACTTATTTGTTTAGCATTATTTAAAAGTAAATACATTTTATCAGCTAAAACTTCTACGGTTTCTACTTATTCAACAATACCAGCATCTTCTAGATCCGGGTTCTGACTTTAACTCAGGTCCGCATACAGCTACAAAGGTTTTCTGTTGAGTGTCTAAAAACTGATTTAAGAAGTCCAGCTTCCAGATCCTCAAATTTCATATGTTCTCTTTGCAAAAGTGATCTGCCAAGAAAGGGTCAGACCTCAAGTTCTCCTTTCCCACATCTCCTTTCAGAATCACATTTCTCCCACTTGGAAATAAAAGATGTACCCCTCGCTCAGCTGGTATTTTACGATCATGTGAAAACCTCTAGAGTGCCAGACAAAGGAATAATTTTTCAGCTCCTTTAATAGAAGCACATGCTCCAATCGTTTTTATTAGGAGATGCAGTCTCAATAAATTTTATTTTTATTATCAAAACTTCTTACTTAATAAGCTTTGATCAAGTATATATTACTAATAATGGTTGTAATAATGCAAGCAAGACCATTTAAAAAAATGGCCACAGGAAGTTAATAGAAACAATTAAATTTTCAATCCACACTTTTTTTTTGGATTATAAGGAAATGATAGATGACCCATAAAAACTTCCAAACATTAGAGGATATTACTTTAGAATAAAAGTCTGTGAAGGAACTTGGAATTGAAACATAAGTTCAGGGAGACAAAGGAAAGATATAAAAATTCCACCTATTTAAGAAGCACTTGTTCATGTATTGTTTAAATGAACAGTGGAAGATAGCAAATCACTGTGTTATTTGTACCCCATTTGATGCGCTTAAAACAATACAACAGTTTTATTTAAAAATCTCAATATTTAGTGCATTCTGACCATTATACCCTTTAAAATTATCTAAACTTATATTGAAGATATTAAAATATCAACCTTAAAAAGATGCAAGAAGATAAATAATGTTCAACATTCTTTTATGGAGTATGCAAAGAAAAAAATTATTTGAGGACCACTTCCCTACATTATTCTGAATTATTGACGCTCCAATTTGCTCATCATTTGTTCGTTCATCCAATCCAACATATACAAAGAACTAGTAAATGTCAGTAATTGGGAAAAGTGTGAGGGATTGGGAGTATGGGGTTACCAAGAGATAAAATAAGAGTTCTGAAAGAGTTCACAGTCTACTGAGAAAAATAACAAGTAAAATGTTAATACATTATAGTGTCATAATGAAGATAAATGAAAGCTGCTATGGAAACAATAGGAAGGACACCAAATTCAGGCTGATGTGGGGTGGGCAGTCCGAGAAGACAATCAGATTTCACAGGTTGTATGGCGATCCCTTTGCTGAATATAATAAGATAATTAAAAGTTACCCAGATGAAGTACATGTACACATATGTGTGTTGCAAGCTGGACAATTGAAACAGATGCAACTAGAAACTGTAAACTGGAAGTCAATGTGTGTGATGCAATAATAATCTGGAATAGTCACTGTGGATTATCAACAATTCTTCTCCCAGCACTGTCCCAGCAGCATCTCCCACTCAAAACATGAAGACTGGCTCACCCAGATAGGAATTATTAGGCTGAACAAATGCACCAGATTTCCACTTCCAGCCTGAAGTAACTGTGAGAAGAGTATAAAACAGAATAAGTTTGAAAGAAGACACCATCAAATTGAAAGAGTCCTTTCCTGGCTCGCACACCAAGAGCAGGAATGTCCTTCAACCTGGGAGGAGAGCATGTTTGGAGAGGAGAGGGGAGTTAGATGTACTGTAGGATCCACTTTGCCCCACCCTCAGATAACCTAGGAACATGATAATTTATTTACCAGTTCTTCACATTTGTTGATTTAGCGGAATCTGAATTCAGAATTCGGGAGTAGTATCTCTTTACTTCTGGAACTCTACCTCACCAATGCACCCCTTGACACAAGGGCATGGTGAGGGGGTATATACAGGGAGGTGGGATGGGTCCAGGAAGAAAGAATTCCAGAGAGAACCCTGCTGAGTCTCTAACGCCTCTTTGTTGAAATAAACAAGGATATTGAACTTTCCAATGGCCCCTCAGGATGATGAAGTGAGTGGAGAGAAAAACTCTCTGGGACTGCCATGGGCACTGCACAGCACATTGGGGGTGAACCATTTCCAGTAATAATCTAAGGAAGTTGGACCACCAGTTCCAGGGACCCAAGATGGGCGTGACATCAGTATCCCTAGGGAAACCAGTTTGGAACCCATTCAGATCAGATTTCACACACAATGCACCCTGTATCACACTCACCCTGGTGCTCTTTGAATAACCCCCTGAGGAATGTGGTCAGGGGAGAAGACATATAGAAGTCACCCTGATTATGACTGTATTTCAAACAGGAATTGACTGAAAAATGTGTGATTTGGACAGAGCAACCTGGAAAGGGTCTAGATTAAGTTGTCTGTCATTATACGAAATTCCAAGAGTCAAAAAATCAAATTGAGTTACTGAAATAAAGACAGTTACATTTTTGCACATCAGAGTTTGTAACTTGGATATTTATAGCTGCACATGAAAGGCCTTGGATGTCAGACTGAGGAGTTTGGGTTTTGTCCTGAAGGCAATGGGAAGCAACTGAAGAATTTTAAATAGAAAAATGTGTGAAGAAGAATTGAATTGTATAGAATTCATTCAGGCAGCAGTGTGGAGAATGGACTGGTGAATTAGGGGTCAGAGAGATGGAAAACCAGAGGAAGGAACACAGCAATGAGCCTTTTGACCTAAACATGGACAGAAATAAAAGGAATAAACCATAACAGTGGAGATGGAAAGGAGAGGATTCATTTGGGAGTGTTTAACATGGCATGTGTCTCCGCCCAGCTCTGCCCATTCAACCTCAGCAATTGGGTCATTGGGGCAAGATTCTGACCACAATGCCACCTGTAAACCACCTCCATTTCAACCAGTGTGCTGCTCCTGTACTGTCTCAGCAGCTCCTGAATTCATGCCTATTTGCTATCACATTTTGTTTTATTTCACTTCTACTTCTTAAAAGGTAATAAGTTACCATCTATGTACACTCACACTATTTTACATATACTTACATTATGTCCACTGACTATACACCATAGCAAAAGTCCATGTATAAAGTCTTTCAAATTAAAACTATAAAATTTAAAACAGTATTGTTTGGCTGAGTGTATCCTTCTATCCTTAAAATTCACTTGCTCTTTCATAAAAGCTTCCAGCAGAATCGCATTTGAGTTAACAGTCTCTGGGAACGGAATTCCTAGATTCAAGTCCAAGTTCTAAAACTTATTAGGCTCATGATCTAGTAAGTTGGTTTATCTGTCTGGACCTCTTAAAATCTGTAAAATGGGATGATACTACTGTCCATTTCATTAGCCCATTTAAGGCATTTAGTACAGGGTCAGGAACAAAGAAAACACACAATGATGCTAACAATTGATTGTGTGGCAAATTTGACATTCCTTAAATGTGTTTAAATTTTTAAGTTGCACATAGCACCAAGAAGTTTCCTCACCAAAATCTGTCTGGTGCTAATATATTAAACAAGGTGACCCTCATGTTAAAATCTGTGGGTATGAAAGGACAAACAACCACATAATTTACATATTTCTCCTTAGTCTTCACTTTGCTTTGACCAACTACATACAGATATCTATTTATCTTTACACTACTCTAAAACATTTTCTAGAAGGGCAGGATGGAAGCTGTCCTCTGTATTTTATGTGGTGCCGAGTTCAGATGTAAGCACTCAATTTACAACAATAATAAAGGCTAGATAAGAAATAATCCAAATGGAAAGAAGACGTGCCAGTTGGGTTATTTCTACTGAGCAGAATGTTTATTTTTTCATAGAACAAATTCGAAGTTTTCCAGATGGTTTATCTAAAGTATTTTTCTCTCCTCCAAGCAGAGGATAAATTAGAAGTGTTCAGAAAAGGTCATTCCCACCTCTCCAAGAAGTACATTTTCATAATTTAAAGAACTAAAGTTCAACAACATATCAAGTGATCTCTACTCAACGTAGGAGTTACGTCTGTCTGTTACAGGTAACTGTGTAATTTGAAATTTGTCAAAAAATATTTTAAAGCCAATAATTGTCTTTTGTGGCCGTCTCTTTGTTGGAAGCACTAATCTTCAACATAACACTAGCAAAAGAAATGCATTACACTAATTTGCCAACAGCAACAAAGGGAGAATCTTTAAATTCAGCTTGCTAGCTAGAAACGTCTAGTTGGGCACATGATTTGTCACATAACAACACATTGTCAGGGTATTATCGGAGAGAAGAAGGGTTTTGTCCCTGGTACAGCATCTTCAGATTAGGTAAACAATTTATTTCTACTTCAATCCTCCTGAGATGGTGAAGAGGGAAGAATTTAATATTGAGATTTTATCACTTGTCAAATTAAGATAGCTGCCTTTGTGAGATGGAAAATGAATCAGAAAACAAAGCTGAGGCTCCAAAAGAAATTCATATCAATTCTGTGATGCTCTGCAGAGAGCCCTTCCATCTGCAGTTCCACAGGACTGTGGGCTCTGGAAGTAGGAGGAGGCCAGGCTCCCCACATGCCAGCCAAGCCGAAGTCAGACCTCCATGGGGCCCCACGCTGGCCAACCTGCTATGAGCTTCTGTCTTGGTCTTGAACACATTATAGACTTCTGGTCCTGATCATGCAGTCCAGCGAAAGGAGCAGGGAGGTATTTCCCAGTAATCACGCAAGCAAAACAAGATGAGTCCAATAGAGAAGCATTGTTCTTTTCTTGATAATCATGAGGCAATCGTAATTTTAAATAAACAGATATTGTGGAGGCATTATAGAGCCACATCTTTGCTCTTCCCTTGTTTGAGGGGATCAGTTGCCCTGAAAGTAAATCTAATTTTTGGATAGTGGAGAATTTACTTATGGTTTAAAGGGGAATATGGGTCAAGTGTGATGGAAGATGATTTAGGGTCGTCTCAAATATCTTCAAGTCTGAGATTCAGGAGAGTGAAGACATAGTAGCATCATCCATGGTCCTTAATAACTATGAAACTTGCTCAATGAAATTAAGTTTCTAGTGTAAGTTGCTATCAAGGTACCAATTCATTAAAGTGATAGACGAGTAGAATTATTCAGTCTACAATTAGGGAGGACTAATCTGTTCCTCATTATGAAAGTTTCCCCTCTCTCTCTACTAAGACTACATGTGGCAATTTATTGGCATACTTTTATGATTCTCGCTTTATTAAAAATAAACAATGTTATAGCTGTAACATTTAAGTCCAAATATCCAGGGGCATTTTAACGACTATTATCACATCTCATGAATAAGTTGGAACATAAACTCCAAGTCAATAAAAAGACTCTGTAAGCCCCCTTGCAATATTCCAGCTAGGAGGTGATAAATCCTCTAAGAGTTATTTAGCTCTATGAGAAAAAAGATGTACATTTTTTTGCACGTGAATAAAAGAGTCACTTCGATGTCTTACCATCTTCCCTTGTTTTTCATTCACATTAAAAATGAGAGAAATCAGAGTTTCTTAGCTTTCCAAATAATTTGGCATAAGCAGAACCAGTCTGTGGTTGTTGGGGAAACATCTCAGGATGCCTTTCTGAATCAAAGCACTGGGCTTTCTGGGGAGGGCAACGTGCCTGTATACACTTACTCAGCAGCCTCTAGAATATCAGCCTTCACCCTGAGAGGAGGGGCCTTTCTCACAGTCTCTGCCCTAAAACCATTTGGGGGAACCTTTCTTTGGGAAGAGATTTTATTTTCTCAATTCTTGGATTGCTTCTATTTGATTTCTTCACTTCCGGAGGGAGGATCCAGGGGAAAAGCTTTGCAAGGGGAAGTGGGTGGGGGAGGCTTTGTCCACACTCGTCCATAGGACACCCCTCCCACCTCCCCAGGGAGTTCCAGCATGCACTTGTGTGCATGTGTTTTATAAACTATTTTATTTGAACAAAGTACTCCCCAGATGATAAAACAAACATATTAGCTCTTCTACATTGAGTTTTGGACTCGGATAGTTGCCAAAATTGCCAGTGTAATATATTATTGTCCCTGGTGAGAGGAGAAAAACAGATCCCAATGTTGAAATCTTAATATTATTGTGTTAGAATTTAAGGAGGTCATACTATTTTTTACAGGGGGAGCCAGAAATATGTTATTTGTCTCCACTGTTTTATTAGTTGTACTCACTACCTTGTTTAGGGTGAGTATGTAAAATTTAAACTATGCATGTACTATAAAATCTATACTATGTATGTACTATAAGAGTTACATACAATTAGGTTCTGAAAAGTTTGCTTTTCTTTAGAAAGGCTTGTAATAATTTGCAGAAGGGAGTTTCCCACAATTAAAGTTCTTCCTAGGAGTATAGATGAGGTTCTATATTAATAATTTAGTTTTAGAATATCTCCACCCCAAAAAATAAGTGCTCATTAATTATCAAGCCTTGTCAGAAGTGCTATAAACATGTAATTGTTATTGTCATAAGATAGTATTTAAAGGATAGACTAATGAAGGCAAAAATAACTGTAAGGGTCCCAGTGTGACCTCCAGCTGTTCAGAAGGAGACACCTGACCCTCCAGCTTGTTCAAAAGGAGACACCTGGGCTTCCCTGGTGGCACAGTGGTTGGGGGTCCGCCTGCCGGTGCAGGGGACGCGGGTTCATGCCCCGGTCCGGGAGGATCCTGCATGCCGCGGAGTGGCTGGGCCCGTGAGCCATGGCCGCTGAGCCTGCACTTCCGGAGCCTGTGCTCCACAACGGGAGAGGCCCGCGTACCGCAAAAAAAAAAAAAAAAAAAAGGAGACACCTGACCCTTGGATGCTCTTTGTGAAATGCCAACTTTGTTGTTTAATGGCCTCAAACAAATGTGGGATAACTTTATTAGCAAAAAATAAGTCTATGTCAGATGCCAAAATATGGCATCACAACCAAGGCCATATGTTTGCATTAGAATAATAAGCTATTTTTGGTTATATCAGAATGTTTTCATTATTTGTATAATTTATTTGTTTTGTCATCTGCTAACATACAGTAGCAGGAAAATAGTAGCAGTCACCAAAAGTTAAAGAAAAAAATGATTGGAGGAAAACTTCAAATTCAGTATTTAAGTGTCAGGTAAAAACCTCCAATATTTCATTTTATCGAGAGAAAAGCTGGACCAAATTCATAAAGCTTTAGAGTTCCTTAAAAGTATAGTTTGAGAACCATAAATCTAATCTTTTTGCCACATTTTATAAATGAAGTGCACAAACCCCAGAGTGGTGAACAACCTATTTAATGACATCTTGTTATTAGCAAAGCTAGTCAGAACCCAGGTCTCCAGCTGCCAGTCCAGCTTCCTGGCTTTCTTTTCCCCTCTGTGTCAGGACTTACTCAATGTGGAATCTTGTGAGAGTTTTTCTTAATTTTGTGTCCATTGTTGGCTCAAAATTTATACACTGAGTTAGTTTCACTAAGTCCTGATATGTCTGCAGCAGTTTGCATGTCCCTCACTATTAGTGCACGAGTGTCTCCAACATTCCACATCCTCACAACAGTCAATGTGGGAGAAGCTATTAATTGTCTTCTCCAAAGTCCTCCATCCATCCTTTTGCCTTACTAATTTTGTTTGGATTGACAATGAGTTCCAGGGGCAATTGTTCTAAGCTGATTCCTCTTTGCTAGATACACGATTTTCCAGCATCCGTGCAGCTACGGACTGGTCATGTGACATACTTCTGAGCAGTGAGATGCAAGAGGAACTCTTCTAGGAATTATTTCATTTTCCCGTAGAAAGAAGCAAGCATGCAAGGAGGTCCTCTTTGAACATCCTCATCTCTTTCTCTGAATGTTGTCTTGTGACCATATAATGCATAGCATATCAGCAACCACCTTATCTCCTCAAAGTGACCACTTTAAGATGAAAAGCCAAACAAATGAGGAAGCCAAAGGAAAGAAGGTGGCCTTGATGGCATGGCTGAATTTCTGTACCAATCGAGAGCCACCCACCTCTACACTCATCACTGTGTAAGGTATTTTGATGTCTTCGTTGCTTAGACCAATGTTAGATGGATATTCTGTTACTCATAAACTAACAGAAAACAGGAACAGACATGCCTGCAATTGCATGACTTTTCAATTAGTCATGCCAATGAATTTAAAATGGTATCTCACTTTTTGTATTAATTTGAATACCTCTGATAATTAGTGAGATTAAACATCTTTATCATACCATTGTTAACCTTTAAAGTTTTATGTCCTGTTTACAACTATTGCCCGTTTTTCTGTTGAAGAATTGCTTCAATACTGTGTCACTTACCTGTGAGTTCTTTGTATGTGTCCTTTGTTAAACAATAAAATAATTAATTTTAATAGTCAAATTTAGTGGTTCTTACAATATGTGCTTTTGGAGTCATGCTTAAAATGCTTACACAGTTTTTATTTACTTTAGTTGTTTCATTACTTAATTTATTTTCTTTACTATTTAGTTATTCCCTATTTACTTATCTCCTCGAGTATTTAGTTTTTTATTTCCTTTAAAGCATTTTAGTTTTAATGCATTATTTTATTAGGTTATTTCTGAAATGCTTTATAGTTTTAATTCTTTCATGAACGTATTTCATTTCCTATCATATTTTCCTGCTTTCTGTTCTTGGTTTAGAGAAGCAGTCTTAACTTGTAAATTTACCTTGAATTTAACAATATTGTTGTATTCATTTATTAGTTCTAATTGTTGAGGGACTGTTCATTCTGATGAATCTTATATGTACATAATTTGCAACTGTAAATAATAACCATTTGTCTCTTTCAACTTTTTTTTAAAGAGATTTCCCTTTTTATTTTTTTTTAATTAATTAATTAATTTATTTATGGCAGCATTGGGTCTTCGTTGCTGTGCGTGGGCTTCTCATTGCAGTGGCTTCTCTTGTTGCGGAGCACAGGCTCTATGCGTGTGGGCTTCAGTAGCTGTGGCTCAAAGGCTCTAGAGCTCAGGCTCAGCAGCTGTGGTGCACGGGCTTAGTTGCTCCGCAGCATGTGGGATCTTCCCGGACCAGGGCTCGAACCTGTGTCCCCTGCATTGGCAGGCGGATTCTTAACCACTGCGCCAACAAGAAAGCCCTCTTTCAACTTTTATAGCTATTATTTCTTTTCCTTTTCTCATCTTTGACCAGTACCTCTAGTATTAAATTCAATAACAGCTGTTCTAGTGGAGAGCTTTCTTGTATATCAAGATTTTACCAGACTCAAATAGGTATGACAGTACAGGGGAGAGCTTGAAGTAAGAGAACTCCCACCAAAATAGCTCTAAAATATAATAAGCTGGTTTGCAAGAGTTTCATGGATGCTGGCAGAAGATATAAAACACCAGGGTCAGACACAAAGGACTTTATTATCCATAACAATAGCAGTAGCCAGAGTAGTAACATAATCAGTAGTTCCCCAAGCCCTAAATCCTATAGGGTGTCATAAGTGCTGGGTGGAGTCTCCATACACAATAGGGTGCTGCAAAGGGGAGGAGTTCTGTGCTTTTATAACAAGCAGTTAGGAAGACTGCACTTTGAAGGGAGACCAGATCTATTGCAGGATTATGTGACCTACTATGGCAAGGCATTATCTCACTTTTTAGAATTTCAGGCTACAACAATCCTGCAAATAGCCCAAGTGAAAACATGGTCAGGGCCTTCCAGTTTTGGGTTTCCCAGCACTGTGTTATTGTCGACCTCCAATGGAATGATATACAGTGAAATTTTCTGCTAAGTATGATGTTAACTTAAGATTTTTGTTAGATAGAATCTGTAATTTCAGGATATTTCCTCCTATTTCTTTCCAAGAGATTTATCATAGAGATATTGAATTTTTTTTTTTTTTTTTGGTGGTACGTGGGCCTCTCACCGTTGTGGCCTCTCCCGTTGCGGAGCACAGGCTCCCGACGCGCAGGCTCAGCGGCCGTGGATCACAAGCCCAGCCGCTCCGCGGCATGTGGGATCTTCCCAGACTGGGGCACAAACCCGTGTCCCCTGCATCGGCAGACGGACTCTCAACCACTGTGCCACCAGGGAAGCCCAAGAGAGATTGAATATTTTTAAGTGCTATTGTTTTATCTATTGAGATAACCAAGTGATTTTCTTTTTTAGGCCATTAATATGATAAATTATAGGTATGTGAATATTCTCATGTTTGTAGGATAAATAGTGCTTCATGACAATATATTTTTATATGTATGCCTGGATTCACTCAACTAATATTTAACTTAAATTCTGGTATCTATGTTTAAAATGAAGTGGGACTATAATTTTCTTTTCAAGGACTATTTGTCCTAAAAACTAAGGTTATACTAGCCTTAAAAATGAGTTGGGCCATATTCTCTCATTTTCCTATTTTGTGCAACAACCTACCTATCTCTGTAAAGTTAGGTAGAGCATACCTGTACAACTATATGGGTGTGAGTGTGAAGAGTACGTGTTTTATGGGATCTTGGTTTGTTGAGATTTTGTTTGCTTACTTTGTCTTTTGTTACTGAGGTGCTCTGATTACTATTTTAATATTCTTTAATGGTTTTTGGTAAATTCATCTTTTATCTTTCTCCCTGTAAAACTGTACTACTTTGTCTAAGTTTAGAATTTATGGATTTGAGCATAATATTTTTTAATGTCTCGTGTCATAGTCTTTTTCTTTCTTTTGCAATATGCATAATTTAGGGGTTGTTATTTTTATGTTCTATTCCACTGAGTTCTGCTCTTATTTTTTATTTTCTTACTTCTTGTTTCTTTGGGCTTATTCTGTTGCTCTTTTTCTCATGTCATATTGAATACTTAGCTCATTTGTTTTTATTTATTCTCCATTGTGTATTTAAAGCTATAAATTTATCTCTAAGTACTGTATTAGTTGGGCCTCACAAATTCTGAAAAATAATGCCATCATTGGTGTTCAAGCATAAATATTTCATTGTTTCCTTTACGATTTTCTCTTTTACCAAAATGCTGACAGTTTTAGTTTCTTGACATAAAGAGGTTTTTTTATTTTGACATTCTTATGTTGTTATTTATTTTTTAATGTCATTAAATTATGGCCCAAAAACATAGACTAGAAGATGGTGGTTCTTTCTTACTGAAACTTCCTTTGCGGCCTAAGAAATGGTTGATTCAACATCACCTTAAAAATAAATATATTCTCTGGGGCTTCCCTGGTGGCGCAGTGGTTGAGAATCTGCCTGCTAATGCAGGGGACACAGGTTCGAGCCCTGGTCTGGGAGGATCCCACATGCCACGGAGAAACTAGGCCCGTGAGCCACAACTACTGAGCCTGCACGTCTGGAGACGGTGCTCCGCAACAAGAGAGGCCGCGACAGTGAGAGGCCCGCGCACCGCGATGAAGAGTGGCTCCCACTTGCCACAACTAGAGAAAGCCCTCGCACAGAAACGAAGACGTGGCACAGCAAAAATAAATTAATTAATTAATAAAAATAAATATATTCTCTGTTAGGTATAAAGTTATTTCTATTAATATGTATATTGGTACAGATACATATAGAAGTATAAACTTAAGCATATTAATCAAATCTTGTTTTTTTTGTCTGCTAGATCTTTCAAATATTGATACAGTTATGTTGAAAACCTCCAAATACAATTTTTTATTTATCTACCTCTTCTTACATTCCTGGCCTTGTTTCTTTACCTACTTTTATCTATTATTTATATATTTGATATATCCTATATCAAAGGATATATTGTTAGTATATTTAGGTTCATGATCATTTTATTTCTTTAAACTATTGCTCCTTTTCAGAATAGAAAAGTCTATTCATTTTAGGATGGGAAATATACTGAAGAAAGACTATCTTTCCCAGGAAGTTAAGGACCATAATATGTAGCTTTTAGTAGTTTTTAAAAATTGTTCTTTGTACTTTTCTTTTTAATGTAATCAGTGTCACTGTTTATGTAAATCATTATAATATTGGGGTGGTATCACCTCCCAAGCTAATCAATACATATATGGAACATGACAGAGAGATGGATTTTGAAAGTAATTCAAGAGTTAAATCCAATTCTGTAGCTATCACACAGGGTTTCAAACAGTCCACAACCCTCCTTTGTAACACCTTATATTCATTTCGAAGTGCTATATCTTCCTCCACTGTAGTTATCCCTATAAAAGAATCTTACAAGTGCTCTTATCGAGGTTTATATAGGCTTGGTCTGATGGCTTCGAACAATAGTGGCAATTTGCAGTATACTAGCTTCTCTCTCCAATTCTCAGAAAAATCAAAGCATACAAAAACTATTTCTCCTGATGCAGTTTAGGATCAAATGAAAGAAAAAAAAGAATTTCTCTAATCTAGGAAGACTACTTTTTACTTCACACATTTTTAGTAAAAAAAAAAAAAAAAAAAAAAAGTTTCTGATATTTATTTCATGAGTGCTTTGTTATATAAAGACAAATGAGAAAATATATACATTTTTCCACTTTAATATTTCACGGCATATTTATTTGGAGACTTTAAAGAATAAAACATTCTTTTCTTAATCAGACTATGAATTAACCAAGTATGATAGATTTAAGTTAAACCTACTGTAATCAAATATTTGGTTTCTATGTCTTCACTTCTCCTGTACAGAATACTTCAGATAACTTTATAATCTTGGAACATGGATAAATCATAAATATCAAATATTATTTTCTAAAAAATAAGATCAAATTTAATTATCAAATGGACTTTCAAGAATAAGCACATTAGATACCTGAGATTTCAATCATCTTATGGAACTGAATTACTGTTACTTTCCATGAGTCTCTTCTTGCTAGAATTTTGAAGACCTACAAACCATAAACATGTAAGCTCAGTTTAATAAAGATCAATCCATCAGTGGAAAATTATTTATCGATAACTACTATTCACTTATCAAAAAATTGAGTACCTACCATATGCCAGCTAACAAAAAGTTGCATTTTGTCTCCTTGTCCACAAGAAGCTCACACTCTAGAGTTCAAGGTATGACCCTGAATGGTATGCATACATTCATACGTGTAGCAGGGTGATTCACTGGTAACAACCAATGCTTTCTTTTCAAATTTTGTAATTCCCTTCTGCCTGGTAACCCTTTCCCCACCCCTCTATCACCACATGGCAGCAGGTAGGGCTCTCCTTTCCCATAGCCCCAGAGAATGGAGGTGGCAAGGAAAGGGTTTAGAGTCAAAAAAATCTTAATCAAGGATCCCCAAAAGCCAAACTCATGTCATAAATAATGAACTTGGAAACAATGGTGATATAAGAGTCAGGTTTCTTTTAGCTCACTAGTTTTTTGTTTGTTTGTTTGTTTGTTATCCTATACTTGGTGAAACTTCCATGGCCTGAAAAGTGAAGTGAATATTCTAAAGAAAGCAAAAGAGTTGTAACCGACTGGGATGTCTGTAAAAGGAGCTATGATCACCCTCTAACATACCAACAAAGGGCTATTCTTTGTTAACAGGAGTTTATGGAAGGTGATATTACCAACCATCTAAGTATGGAGAATCTTAATATAAAAGAGTTGATTTGGACCTGCTTCCCATCAGCAACATTGGAAGGTAAAGGTAACACTTCCTTAGAAGTTCTCCATGTCACCATAGTCAGAAAATTAGAGTAGCAACAAGGCACTGCATGACATGCCAGGTGTAGAGAGAGCCTGAGGCAGCACTTTCAGTGTCTCCTACTGCACAAAATGACTTTGGAAAGCAGCTGAAGTTTTATGTGCCCTTCAGAAGGGAACACTAGTTGAGAGTGAGAGTTTGTGTGTCAACAGATCTGAAGGTGTCTTGGGGAATTGACAAGGGGATGCCACAGAGGAATATGGTATAAACCAGAGACGAATTAAATGTTAATGTAGATGCTCAAGAGGTATCAATGAGGACAAACAAAAATAATTGAGGACCAGACTCTGTAGCCCCCTGTTTCTCAACCTCCGTTCCCAGCACTCCCTATGCCATCATAGGACATTGAATATCCAGAAACTTAGGTGGTATACTAGAGCAAAAGAAGAAGGAAAACAATCTCAAGATGAATGAGTTTAAACCTGAAACACACTAATATATTACTGAGAAACTCTAATACCTGAGAAACTGGAATATACTAATCTTCCTTTCTTGAGGGATAATTGGTATGGGGGCTTAAAAGAAAAGCAAAGTTGAGTTCTGGAAATATAACTTTTCTGCACCTCTAAAATTTACGGACATTTAGAGAGTTAAATAAGAATGAGTTTTCAAAGCGCTCAATATAGTGTCTCCTGCCAGAAACTCTGACAGGTCTGAAATTTGAATTTTCTTCCAAGTTTGCTTGACACAGTTATGTGGAGGGTAGAAGACAAGATTCTGAGCTCATTGATGAAAAACTGTTTATTACTCACAACAATAATAGTGGCCAGAATATCAGCATTTTTAGTGCCAGTTCCCTGAGCTCCAGCTCTCATGGGGTGAAGATAATGGGGCCAAATGACCCCAGTAGTGGCTTGCATTACAAGACAGCAACTCTGATTATAAAATCCTCCTTTCTGTCAACCAACAGCAAGATCATTTTACACTATACTATACTATACACTTTATATACTGTAATATATACATACATATACACATACACAGTAGATGTCAATATCTTCATACCCATGTTCTTTTTAGCAAGTACAACCCTCCTTCACCAGCTCCACATTTATTAACTTTTCCATGTTAAACCAATCCTATCTCAACAGCCCTTAAAAAAGAAATTTCAACAAAACCACCTCAATCCCAAACGATCCAGAATTGCTTTCCTTAGGAAAACTTTTCTTTTTTCAACCTTATTTGGAAGTAATATTTTCTTCCTTACTTGTGTGTGTGTGTGTGTGTGTGTGTCTGTGTGACCATGATTGTAGAAAGCAGTACATTTTCAAGAGAATTAGAAATGTATTTAGATGTCAGCTTCCAAACTGCATCATAGTTTTTTTGGATACAGTCATACAAACTAAAGGAAATTAAAGTCAATAAAATGCTATTTACCCCCTAGTGTAACAAGACAACAAAGAATGCAACAACAATATGATTATTTCTACCATAGTGAAGAGCCTTAGCACCATGGCAAACTTCTCAGATCAACAAAATGTGTTTAGTTATGGGTAGATCCAAACTCTATTGACACTGCCAAACATTTTTGTAATAAGGGCTTCCCTGCATTTCTGCCAGGAAAATTAAAATGCCATCTGATTCACTACATGGTAATTTCAAAAAATGTTGGAACTCTTCGCATTTTTTTTTTTTTTTTGCAGTATGCGGGCCTCTCACTGTTGTGGCCTCTCGCGTTGCGGAGCACAGGCTCCAGACGCGCAGGCTCAGCGGCCATGGCTCACGGGCCCAGCCGCTCTGCGGCATGTGGGATCTTCCCGGACCAGGGCACGAATTCGTGTCCCCTGCATCGGCAGGCGGACTCTCAACCACTGCGCCACCAGGGAAGCCCGTCTTCGGATTTTTTAGCAAGGTTTTAATCAATCCAGTTGAAGTCTACAGCTTGCCTAGTGATGCAAAAAGTGAGGTACTAAACATATCCCAATTTCCTGTTTGAATCAGTAACAATAATTGAGTTCTCAGTATATACCAGACATATACATTATTGAACCTTCACAACATATAAAATAAATATATGAGAGTAGGTTATATTATTATCCTTATGTGGGAAATACTGAGGAGTACACAAGAGGAGGAAATGATTCAAAATAGAGGCAGTGACGTATCAGTGGGGGACAGTGGGGGACATGGGAGATGTGTCTGCCTCAGTTCAATATACAATACACACAATTTAATGAAGTTTATATATGGATAAGGATGTATATATTAGATATATTTATACATGTGTAAAATGAGGGACAATGTATATAGAGATAGATAGATAGATAGATAGAGATAGATTGACAGATAAGGAGAGGCTGCATTGCATATAGAGAATTTGAGAACAATAATAAAAACAACTAAAAGCCAGTCTGCTTTATATTATGGACATGCACTGATAGTGATTAAATATCCTTCCCAGAAAAAGTTTTTTTTTGTTTAAAAAAAGTCTAAGCCTGAACAGTTGCTAACCATTACAGTTGAGATTTAAATGAGCTTACATTTTATCACTTGCTTTTTAATAAAATATATTCTACATGGTGATTTTAAAGATGAAAACACTAATCATGTTTGGATGTGCAGTAAACCCAGGAGTACCATTATACCATGAATAAAGAACATATATTACATATCGCTTATAGCCATTCACAGCAAGTGAGGTGCTGGTCTTTTTCTGAAAGCATTTTTACTCTTTCCCTGAGAAACTGAGATCATGGTTCTCTTTTCTCTCTGTATCGCATAAGTAAATACATACATACATGAGGCGGGGTTGGGAACTGGATGGACGTTTGAGAGCCTTTGGTATTATTTTACTACAGGATTTTGGACTGTCGAAGCCATGACATACAAAGCACTCTTTTCCTTGTGGGTTCCTGCAGAAGACACCGAAGAAAAACTGGGAAATGAGGAGCTTCATTACTAGCTAGACCACAGCACAATTCCTCCCAAACGTAAGTGCTCATGAATCATGATGGAAGTAGGAGGCTCAGGGTCCTATCAAATACAAAACTACAAGGTCAGTGTGCCTCTTTCAACTATGAGTTAGCTTTTCAAAGATGACAATAACCCTCCTCTCTAAATTTTGGTAGTGTGTAAGGATTACAGAGATGAGAGGTCTGGGAAGAGTCAACTGATCCCAAGATTAACTGTAGAGGCCACACATGGCAGAGGACCCCAGGGCTGTACAGCTGCACCCAGTGGTGATAAAAGGCAAGATTACTGAAGGGCTGGAGTGGAGCCTGCATGGCTATAAAGGAGCTGCCTCCTGTCTCTCCCTCTCTCATTATCCTCCAGCTCGTGGCCTCCCGAACAACCTCTGATATCTATAGGTTGACACTCCCCAGCCATAGAGCTGATTGGTCTGTGTGAACCTTATAATAAAGGCTTCTGTGGTTTTCCCAGGGTCTTTTACTTCCTTCTCATAACTGTGACTATTTATACTTACTCTTGAGTTATCCTCAGATGATGTCCCCTGACTTTCTAAAGGACTAGAGAGAAAGGAACTAAGCCACTTTTGTGCCTTGTACCATATCTAGTCCCACTGATTCCAATTCTGTCTGCTCTCTTTAACTTTCTGTGTCTCTGAAGATGAGGACTTGTATCACAGAGCACACACCGGTCCATCTATGGCCTGGAACACTTTTCCTCTTATTTTCTTCATTTATTATGCTGCACATTTGCATTTTATCACTAAGCAGTTCACTCCAAGTTGCGGTACAAGATATTTTGAAGATGATCTACACAACTTCCCTTCCCTGGGAACCTTGCCTCCCCATTCATATGGGAGAAAGCTCCCAGCAGACGTGTTTGTCCTCTGGGATACCATCCCATGGGCACATCTGATAGGTCCAGGGTGGGCAGCTGACCCAACTTGGCCAATGACAGTACCTTCCTCTGAGATCTGTGGTTGGCAGGAAGAGATTATATTTTCAGTGGAGAGTGGTTTCTAACATTTATAGGCTATGAGGGGAACTTATGTTTTGCATAGACACTGGAAAACACAGAAAACTGGTCTTCAGAGATACAGAGACTGAAGCAGGAATGCAGGGAGTTGAGTGAGAAAGAGAGAGAGACAGAGAAAGTCCAAGCTCTGTGAGTGACCATGCGTGCCTTGATAATTAATATGTACCCAGAGGCCGGCATAGCCCTGGCACAGAAGAAGTGCTCAATAAATATTTGTTAAAAGAACGCATGAACAAATATGAAAAGACTCCAAACAGCTCTCCAGTCCCTGATTCCAATATTTTCCTAAGGTCTATGAGGAACCCATTTTATTCATACATAGGCTTTTTATTTAAACTGGATCAAGTTTTTTTTTTCCCCAAAAGACCAGAAAAAAAAAAAAGAAATATAGTTTATTTCTATATACCTACTAAGGTCACACTCTGCTAAAAACAAATCAGTGTGATAACATTTACAAATCCCTTTCGAGTTCAAGTCCACGGAACAGGCAGTTTGCTTCTCTATGACTTTGCATGTTAGCACCAAACATTCCCATACCTGACTTTAGCACATTTACCTCCAGAGGAACCATACTGAAAAAGTCACACACACACACACACACACACACACACACACACACACACACACACACACCGTTACGATTTATGTATCCACTCGTTATTCCTTTAGAAGCTAGAATGATATTGTGCAGAGACAATGTGACCCTGTAATCCTCCCTGACCTGAAGATCTATAAAATGGTGTTTTAAAATGATTGAAGAAGACGATTTAGGTGATGCAAACAAACTTGAACGCTTCATGAAGCAAACAGTCTCTTTTTGGAGAACTGCCAAATGGGGCAGGAGGCAGAAAGCTTTGTTAGGTTCAAGAATAAAGAACAAGGAAGAGAAAAATAGAAAATTTCTGATTGGCTGGAGCCAAACTTGTCTGGGGTGAGAAGGCCCAGAGTTGGCTCAGTGTCTGGGGACTGGTTGACTGAATACATTGCGTTTCTGATCAAGTGGAGCACCTACAGGGACGTGAACATGATCTAAGTTCGAGTTTGCTAATGTGGCACCCTTGGCAGGAGCGGCTCCATCTTGAACCTAGAAAGTGATTTCAGCAATGGTCACAATACTGTCCCATTTTACCTCTGATTAAATGTTTTAGGCCTATAATAAATATCATATCCACCTTCTTACATCTTCTTCATTCTTATATATGGGCCATATTGAGTATCACTTGACAGACTAGGGCAGTGGTTCTCAGCTAGAGATGATTTTAGCTCCAAGAGAACATTGGCAAAGTTTTGAGACATTTTGGTTGTCACCACCCAGGGAGGGGGTGCTACTGACATCTAGTGGGCAGAGACCACACACCTTACCAGGCACAGACAGTCCTCCACAACGAAATTTTATCTGTTCCGAAATACAATACGGCCAAGGTTGAGAAACCTTGGTCCAGGGAACACTTATCCTGAAGTCCCAGAATAGAGTTAAGTTAGCACAGGTGTACCCTTTGTGACCTAAACAGAGATAAGATGGCTGGTAAGACCTCCATAGATGGGCTGAGTTGAGAAAACCATTAGCAAAGTGCTCTGACAAAATATGTAAGGCCCCAAGGAGTAGTAGCATAGCTGATAAAGTGGTATCCATATAGATGATGGGAAAGTCAGATGGCGGACAAGCCTCAAAACATGACTACTTCCAGGGCTCTGTGACAGAGATCCCAACTGGAGTGTTAAAGCTTCCTGAAGCTTTGGCCCTATACCACCACCAGAGAAAACAAAGCTGTGGGCCACGTCGGTAACTTTGCTCCCATTCAACGGACTACACTCTTCATCAGCAGCATCTTCAAACATGAATAGCAAATACAAGTGTGCTTGGGTCTATCCCAGCTAAAAATCAGGCAGAAAGCAACGTCCAGGGCAAGATGAAACTGATGAGAATAGAATTGTAGGCAGGAGCATACTGCAGCCATTCCGAAAGTAAAAGCTTTTAAAAATCCTCTACCTAATTATTCATGCCATGACATGAAAATGTGGCCAGAGCCTGCAGTCTTTGTTCTGAATGAATTCCATAATGTTGTCTAAAATTTGAGCACACAATTAAAAATTCAGCATACCAACTCGTGTTAAAGATTACAGGTAACTTCAAACTGGCAAAGAGTTGGAAATAAAAGATAATTTAACAGCGTTCTAATCAGTAAACACTAATTATTTTTCCTTAGTTCTAGGTTAATTTTTAGTTAATTAATGTAAACATACCTACGATTACTTCCCACACAATGTCATAACATCATTAACCCATTTTCTTAGCCTGATGAATGTTTATCAACACAATTTGACTACAAACCTAAACTAAACTAGGTCTTTCTTTGCAGGCCCTACATCAGAGATTTTCAGACCATAGGCCACAGGGCTACTGTATCTGTCAATCTATCTATTAACACAAAACACAGTCTTTAGAATAATTTATGTTCTTTACACTTTTTTCCTCTATATGAGGTTGCTGATGTAGTTAATAAAATAAATATTTTCTTTGAATTATGTAATTAAGACTAATGTATTCTCAATCAGTAGATGGTAGAATTACAATTATTATCAACTGGACACCTTTTTATTATTTTTAAAATGAGGTCTTATCTTCAAAATACTAAGAAGCACTGTCTTATGGTAGGAGAGCTGGATTTCTGTTTTTATGTTCCTTGCATTTATGCAAAACAAAGTCAGCTAACCATGGGATATTTCTTCTGATTCCACAATTGCTCACTGTAGCATCCATAGCACAGCTGTCCAAAGCTACCTTGGAATTCATATTTTCCTTCAATATAAAAGTTTAGTGTACTTAGCTGTGGGCTTTGTTGATCCATTCCTCTTGAGCTTGGTTTGGGCCCATAATTACATGTCCACTATAGAGAAAAATGTCAAGAAAGAAACAGATTTCAATTTCAAGCTTCAGAGGAGTTCTGATAAAAAAAATGTGGTGAAAATGATGAAAATTACCTTCACTGATGCACCCTTGTTTATAGGGACGATGTCCTATGCAGCAGTTGACAGAAAGGATATGTGTCAGTTCTGAGATCAGGCCTTTGCTGGGGAAAGTTGTCATTTTACAAGAGTAAAAACTCTTTTGACGTAGGAAAAATGTCCAGCCATGCTACTTGCTATGCAAAAACAGTGGGATTGCTTTCTGCATGCCAGAAACAGGGCAAAGGTACAACACACCCACTGCTGGGCTCCATCAGCATCTTTTGTCATAATACATGGCAAATGGACGAGTAACCACCCACTGCCAATTAGAGTGATGATGAGGCAACCTAAAATTGTTAGGTGAGCAGACTAAGTGCCCCTGTGGTTTGCCAATTACCTAAATTATCTGCGGTAGTTTTAGTGAACAGCTACCATGAATACAAATATAAAACACTCTAGTATTCAGGGGAGTTAGTCCCTGCATGGTGTCAAAAAGCAAAGAGAAAATATGCAGGATTTACATAAGTAGAGTTCTAGCAACTGTGATATCCAGTGTTACCCAGATGAAATACTATCCTGCATTTTTTTGGACAATTCTGTTTCCTCTAGGAAGGGCTCCCGAAAGGAGGAAGCATCAATTCTGTGCTCAGTGTCACCAATCAATTGTACAAATCGTTCTCAGTGATCCTCACTAAATGGACATTGGAACAGATCTATGGTGTTGAATAAAGAGTTGGTATCAGAAGATCTCAACTAATTAAAACGACTTTTGCTGAAAAATGGTTCTGGCAACTCCTTTTCAAACTCCACTTTTCCCATAATAATCATGGCACCGCCACTTCCGGTTCGAGGTGGCAGCTGTTGCGGGGGCAGACTATGCCAACTCAGGAAGCAGCTCCAGGAACCCAGTCACAGGACAGCAATGCTTTGGACCTGCCATCAGCTTATGACGTAAGGGATTAAGTGTTGCAGAGACCCAGCCAGGAGGACAACAGTGAGGATTTTAGTTCTGAGGAAGTACTGTCTATTCCTTGCTCTTCTGATGTGGATCCAGCCTTGTGGCTGACAGGGTCTCGGTGCTCCGGTCTGGTGTCAGGCCTGAGCCTCTGAGGTGGGAGATCTGAGTTCAGGACATTGGACCAACAGAGACTTCCCAGCCCCACATACCAATCAGCAAGAGGTCTCCCAGAGATCTCCATCTCAACACTAAGACCTAGCTCCATCCAACGGCCAGCAAACTACAGTGCTGGACACGCCATGCCAAACAACTAGCAAGACAGGAACACAACCCCAACCATAAACAGAGAGGCTGCCTAAAACTATAATGAGTTCACAAACACCACAAAATACACCACTGCACGTGGCCCTGCCCACCAGAAAGACAAGATCCAGCCCCACCCACCAGAACACAGGACCATTCCCCTCCCCCAGGAAGCCTACACAGGCCACTGAACCAACCTCATCCACTGGGGGCAGACACCAATAACAACGGGAACTATGAACCTGCAGCCTGAGAAAAGGAGACCCCAAACACAGTAAGTCAAACAAAATGAGAAGACAGAGAAATATGCAGCAGATGAAGGAGCAAGGTAAAAACCCACCAGACCTAACAAATGAAGAGGGAATAGGCAGTCTACCTGAAAAAGAATTCAGAGTAATGATAGTAAAGATGATCCAAAATCTTGGAAATAAAATGGAGAAAATATAAGAAATGTTTAACAAGTACCTAGAAGAACTAAAGAGAAAACAAACAATGATGAACAACAATAAATGAAATAAAAATTTCTCTAGAAGGGATCAATAGCAGAATAACTGAGGCAGAAGAACGGATAAGCGACCTGGAAGGTAAAATAGTGGAAATAACTACTGCAGAGAAGAATAAAGAAAAAAGAATGAAAAAGAATTGAGGACACACCCAGAGACTTCTGGGAGAGCATTAAACACACCAACATTCAAATTATAGGGGTCCCAGAAGAAGAAGAGAAAAAGAAAGGGTCTGAGAAAATATTTGAAGAGATTATAGGTGAAAACTTACATAACATGGGAAAGGAAATAGTCAATCAAGTCCAGGAAGCACAGAGAGTCCCATACAGGATAAATCCAAGGAGAAACATGCCAAAACACGTATTAATCAAACTATCAAAAATTAAGTACAAAGAAAAAATATTAAAAGCAGCAAGGGAAAAGCAACAAATAACATACAAGGGAATCCCCATAAGTTAAACCGCTGATCTTTCAGCTGAAACTGCAAGTCAGAAGGGAGTGGCAGGACATATTTAAAGTGATGAAAGGGAAAAACCTACAACCAAGATTACTCTACCCAGCAAGGATCTCATTCAGATTCGACACAGAAATTCAAACCTTTACAGAAAAGCAAAAGTTAAGAGAATTCAGCACCACGAAACCAGCTTTACAACAAATGCTAAAAGAACTTCTCTAAGCAGGAAACACAAGAGAAGGAAAAAACCTGCAAAAACAAACCCAAAAGAATTAAGAAAATGGTAACAGGAACATACATATTGATAACTACTTTAAATGTAAATGGATTAAATGCTCCAACCAAAACACATAGACTGGTTGAATGGATACAAAAACAAGACCCATATATATGCTATCAACAAGAGACCCAGTTCAGACCTAGGGACACATACAGACTGAAAGTGAGGGGATGGAAAAAGATATTCCATGCAAAGGGAAATCAAAAGAAAGCTGGAGTAGCAATTCTCATATGAGATAAAATAGACTTTTATATAAAGACTATTACAAGAGACAAAGCGGGACACCACATAATGATCAAGGGATCAATCCAAGAAGAAGATATAACAATTGTAAATATTTATGCACCCAACATAGGAGCACCTCAATACATAAGGAAAATGCTAACAGCCACAAAAGGGGAAATTGACAGTAACACAATCATAGTAGGGGAATTTAACGCCCCACTTTAACCAATGGACAGATCATCCAAAATGAAAATAAATAAGGAAACACAAGCTTTAAATGACACATTAAACAAGATGGACTTAATTGATATTTATAGGACATTCAATCCAAAAACAACAGATTACACTTTCTTCTCAAGTGCTCATGGAACATTCTCCAGGATAGATCATATCTTGGGTCACAAATCAAGCCTTGGTAAATTTAGAGAAAACTGAAATTGTATCAAGTATCTTTTCCAACCACAACACTATGAGATTAGATATAAATTACAGGGAAAAAACTGTAAAAAATACAAATATATGGAGGCTAAACAATAAGCTACTAAATAACCAAGAGATCACTGAAGAAATCAAAGCAGAAATAAAAAAATACCTAGCAACAAATGACAATGAGAACATGACAACCTAAAAACTACAGGATGCAGCAAAAGCAGTTCTAAGAAGGAAGTTTATAGCAATACAATCCTACCTCAAGAAACAAGAAAAATCTCAAATGAACAACCTAATCTTGCACCTAAAGCAATTAGAGAAAGAAGAACAAAAAGACCCCAAAGTTAGCAGAAGGAAAAAAATCATAAAGATAATATCAGAAACAAATGAAAAAGAAATGAAGGAAACGATAGCAAAGATCAATAAAACAAAAGCCTGGTTCTTTGAGAAGATAAACAAAATTGATAAACCATTAGCCAGACTCATCAAGAAAAAAAGGGAGAGGACTCAAATCAATAGAATTAGAAATGAAAAGAAGTAACAACTGACACTGCAGAAATACAAAGGATCATGAGAGATTACTACAAGCAACACTATGCCAATAAAATGGACAACCTGGAAGAAATGGACAAATTCTTGGAAATGCACAACCTGTCGAGACTGAACCAGGAAGATATAGAAAATATGAACAGACCAATCACAAGCACTGAAATTGAAACTGTGATTAACAATCTTCCAACAAACAAAAGCCCAGGACCAGATGGCTTCACAGGAGAATTCTATCAAACATTTAGAGAAGAGCTAACACCTCTCCTTCTCAAACTCTTCCAAAATATAGCAGAGGGAGGAACACTCGCAAACTCATTCTATGAGGCCACCATCACCCTGATAGCAAAACCAGACAAAGATGTCACAAAAAAAGAAAACTACAGGTCAATAATACTGATGAACTTTGATGCAAAAATACTCAAGAAAATACTAGCAAAAACAATCCAACAGCACATTAAAAGGATCATAAACCACGATCAAGTGGGGTTTATCCCAGGAATGCAAGGATTCTTCAATATACTCAAATCAATCAACGTGGTGCACCATGTTAACAAACTGAAGGAGAAAAATCATATGATAATCTCAATAGAGGTAGAAAAAGCTTTCTACAAAATTCAGCACCCATTTATGATAAAAACCCTCCTGAAAGTAGGCATAGACGGAACTTACCTCAACAGAATACAGGTCATATATGACAAACCCACATCCAACATCATTCTCAATGGTGAAAAACTGAAACCATTTCCACTAAGATCAGGAGCAAGACAAGGTTGCCCACTCTCAGCACTATTATTCAACATAATTTTGGAAGTTTTAGCCACAGCAATCAGAGAAGAAAAAGAAATAAATGGAATCCAAATGGGAAAAGAAGTAAAACGGTCACTGTTTGCATATGACATGATGTTATACATAGAGAGTCCTAAAGATGCTACCAGAAAACTACTAGAGCTAATCAATGTATTTGGTAAAGTAGCAGGATACAAAATTAATGCAGAGAAATCTCTGGCATTCCTATACACTAATGATGAAAAATCTGAAAGAGAAATTAAGGAAACAATCCCATTTACCATTACAACAAAAAGAATAAAATACTTAGGAAGAAACCTACCTAAGGGACAAAAGACCTGTATGCAGAAAATTATAAGACACTGATGAAGGAAATTAAAGATGATACAAAAAGGTGGAGAGATATACCATGTTCTTGGATTGGAAGAATCAACATTATGAAAATGACTATACTACCCAAAGCAATCTACAGATTCCATGCAATCCCTATCAAACTACCAGTGGCATTTTCCACAGAACTAGAACAAAAAATTTCACAATTTGTATGGAAACACAAAAGATCCCGAATAGCCAAAGCAATCTTGAGAGAGAAAAACGGAGCTGGAGGAATCAGGCTACTGGACTTCAGACTATACTACCAAGCTACAGTAATCAAGACAGTATGGTACTGGCACAGAAACAGAAATATAGATCAATGGAACAGGATAGAAAGCACAGAGATAAACCCATGTACATATGGTCACCTTACCTCTGATAAAGGAGGCAAGAATATACAATGGAGAAAAGACAACCTTTCAATAAGTGGTGCTGAGAAAACTGGACAGCAACATGTAAAAGAATGAAATTAGAACACTTCCTAACACCAGACACAAAAATAAATGCAAAATGCATTAAAGACCTAAATGTAAGGCCAGACACTCTAAAACTCTTAGAGGAAAACATAGGTAGAACACTCTATGGCATAAATCACAGCAAGATCCTTTTTGACCTAACTCCTAGAGAAATGGAAATAAAAACAAAAATAAACAAATCGGACCTAATGAAACTTAACAGCTTTTGCACAACAAAGGAAACCATAAACAAGGTGAAAAGACAACCCTCAGAATGGGAGAATATATTTGCAAATGAAGCAACTGACAAAGGATTAATCTCCAAAATATACAAGCAGCTCATGTGGCTCAGTAACAAAAAAACAAACAACCCAATCCAAAAACGGGCAGAAGACCTAAATAGACATTTCTCCAAAGAAGACAAACAGATGGCCAAGAGACACATGAAAAGCTGCTCAACATCACTAATTATTAGAAAAATACAAATCAAAACTACAAGGAGGTGTCACCTCACACTGGTCAGAGTGGCCATCATCAAAAAATCTACAAACAAAAAATGCTGGAGAGGGTGTGTAGAAAAGGGAACCCTCTTGCACTGTTAGTGGGAATGTAAATTGATACAGCCACTATGGAGAACAGTATGGAGGTTCCTTAAAAAACTAAAAATAGAATTACCATATGACCCAGCAATCCCACTACTGGGCATATACCCTGAGAAAACCATAATTAAAAAAGAGTCATGTACCACAATGTTCATTGCAGCACTATTCACAATAGCCAGCACATGGAAGCAACTGATGTGTCCATCAGCAGATGAACGGATAAAGAATATGTGGCACATATATACAATGGAATATTACTCAGCCATAGAAAAAAACTAAATTGAGTTATTTGCAGTGAGGTGGATGGACCTGGAGTCTGTCATACAGAGTGAAGTAAGTCAGAAAGAGAGAAACAAATACCGTGTGCTAACACATATATGTGGAATTAAAAAAAAAATGGTTCTGATGAACCTAGGGGCAGGACAGGAATAAAGACACAGACGTAGAGAATGGACTTGAGGGCATGGGGAGGGGGAAGGGTAAGCTGGGACGAAGTGAGAGAGTGGCATGGACATATATACACTATCAAATGTAAAACAGATAGCTAGTGGGAAGCAGCTGCATTGCACAGGGAGATCCGCTCTGTTCTTTGTGACCACCTAGAGGGGTGAGATAGGGATGGTGGGAGGGAGACGCAAGAGGGAGGGGATATGGGGATATAGGTATACGTATAGCTGATTCACTTTGTTATACAGCAGAAACTAACACAACATTGTAAAGCAATTATACTCCAATAAGGATGTTTAAAAAAAAACCCAAAACTACTTTTGCCAAGGAAAGGAATTATTTATAGTGGATATAGGGAAATAAAAAGAAAGAAGAAGCAAATAAGAGATAAGGATTCCTAGGGCTTCCCTGGTGGCGCAGTGGTTGAGGGTCCGCCTGCCGATGCAGGGGACACGGGTTCGTGCCCCGGTCTGAGAGGATCCCACATGCCGTGGAGCGGCTGGGCCCGTGAGCCATGGCCGCTGAGCCTGCGCGTCTGGAGCCTGTGCTCCGCAACAGGAGAGGCCAGAGAGATTGGGATTCCTTCCATTCCCCAAAATTATGAAGATCATGAAAGAAATCAACAGCATCCTTTGTGGCAAACACTTAGGCACAATCATGAAGTCCGAGAGATAGCCTTGTGGAAAGACTTCATTCTATAGGACCTCGACTTTGGCAACAGCCCAGCTTACATTATCAGTGGAAACCACTTTCAATTTCCACTTGTTCTCACATCTGCAGTTACTAGGAACAATGAGAGTGCTCAATACTATTTTAAAGGCAATGCAAGGTTTTCTAATAAAAAAAAAAGATGCTAACTTACGTGTTTAACATTTCCCCATTTTTCAGAAAATTACGCATACACTTGCCTCCGAATACAGCGCTGGGTGTGAATACACAGTCTGATGCCTTTATATTCATGTTCACTTAAACTCCATAATAGATTAATACGTAGCAAATGATTTCAGAAGAACAGTGCCATGCTCGCTGGATAATACGTACACTGGCTGGGCTTAATGTTAATAGCAGCAGTCAGAAATCTGAGTTATATTGCTCCGGGACTGAACTAATATGTGATCTTTGACAAGTCACTTAATCTTTCATCTTTTTTAACTGTAACGATAGTTTATCTAAATTATAATAGCAGATAATAATACCTTGCTTGGAGTAGTGTGGTAAGACGTGATTAATTGTCATGCATGGAGCACTTTCAGGTCTTTGGATAAAATGTATTACTAAAGTGCACGGCATTAATATTATTCACCCATTAACAATGTTTTTCTGTGTAATGGTCCAATATACTAGCAGTTTAAGACACATTTGGGGATACTGTGAAGGTGGTGTCGTAGAATGCTAAGCATTTTACTGCTTCCTGCATACATCTGTGTTGTACAAACTAGTCTACTTTATAGAATATTCAATATAGTTACTAAATTCCACAGTGACTGTTTTATTATGCTAATTGATAATCTAGTGTGTTCCAAAGATTAAAGAAAAATGAAATTAAACTGAAAAATCAAAGGGTAACAACTTTATAATGCCTCTTTAATTTAGCGAAATACAGTTAAAGTCACACAGTGATAGAATTGACTGTGAATACTAAGATGACTGTAATTGACAAAGTAAATGTTACAGAGCCAAGCTGAATAAAAGCAAAGAAAAATGCCAATAGGGTTCAGCGCCATGGGATATCTATGTAGGCTTACAGAATTGAACTAGAAGACTTCTGACGATGTCACTGAAAAGATTCTGAAGAACTCTTAAGTCATTGGGAAAGGTTCTTCGAATCAGATGAAAACGCACATGTTTAAAAGTAACACAAGAATTCGTTATTGTCTTTACTAAGAGGAAAAACAGGATGCTGAGAAAGAATCGGACTTTACTAAGCTTATTTGAGTTACTTGATATTTATAAACACATAGGACTCCATAGTGCCTGCTTTAAATAAAAACACATGCACAAAAGTAGCATAAGCATCTGCCTGCTGACATACGTGCACACACAAGAAGTCTATGAATATATGGTTTAAAAATCCAATTGAATTAGTAATTCTAGTGAGCTTCCAGTATAAAACCAACAGGATCTGGGCTCTCCCATTATATAATTCTACAGTTGAAGGTCTTCACATGATTACAGCTTGACTGGGAAAAACAAGTAGACTTAGATAATGCTGGGGGAATGATAAATTGTTTCAAAGTCTTATGTCAGCAATCCATAATAACTTTAAAATACTTATAAAATTCCCCTTCTAGGAATTTAGCATTCCTAAGGCTGTATCCTTGCATTCTCAAATTTTTTTCACCAAAAAACCTGGTAGGGCAGAGCAACATTCATGAAGGGGAAAATATTTCTGAAGAGTAAGATTCTAACTTTTAAATTAAAGCAAGTATCAATATTATATTTTACTCTCTATTATATGCTTTGTTTTAGACATAAGTAAACTTTTTCCCAAATCTCTGAGATAAAATTGACACACTAAGATGGTATATCGTGTGGATCCTACATCGGTCTGTAACCCTCAACAGCATATCACAAGCAAAGATACAAATATATACGTGGAAATTGTGAAAAAAATAGCATGAGGTAAATGAACAAAGGACAGTGATAGAAAACAAGTCATTGGGAATAATTCTTATTTTAATAGAATGTCATCCTTGAGGAACAGGCTTGTGTGAGAGTGGAGAGTGGCAAGGGTAAGTTGATTTGAGACCTTTTCCTATATATATATATATATATATATATATATATATATATATATATATTCACTCTTAATTAGCTTATTTATTATAACATTGTGAGTTTTAAGAGCACATGTCATGTTTTAGCAGAACTGACTGTACCAACTTTCCCTATGTGATAGGATTATCGATGATTTTTTTAATAAACTCTCTTTCTTGAGTTTTTACAATGTTTGTACTAGTTTTACGATTAGAAAAAGAAAAAAGCTATTAACATTTTTTGGTAGAATAAACGATGCTGTTGCTTCTTGAAACATTGAAGATTGTTCCAAAAATTCCAAATTTTCTCTCATCACTGATAAAATTTTAATATGTGGAAATTACATGATTAAAATACAAGAATGATACTTAGGTTTGCGAACACTAGAGTCCCAGAAGCACCTACTGTGTTTCATACTTTTAAACAACACATCAATAGCTTTCATAAGAATCATGAAAAAGTTTTTAAAGCAACACTTAGTGTCTCCTGAATCTATCACTTGGAAATTATTTCACTCCAAAGTGAAATTTCAGGGAGGCTGCTCCCAACAAAAGACAATAAAACATTCTAGATTCAGGACGACACTTTTATAAAGTAGCTATATATCTTCTGAACCTGGGTGCCAGAAATAGCAGGAAAAGCATTGATAATACAAAATTCCTCCTCCACACCTACACAAATGAATGTTCATCATGCTTGTCAAGAACATCAAAGGGAAAATGAATTCCTACTCTCCTCATAATATTTCTAGAAAGGAATCATCATTAGTAACAGAAATAGTGCATAAGAGTAGGACCGGGACAGACAAGATTTATGTGCCAGTCTGTTTATATAGGTCTCTTCTCAGTTGGATTTCTTCAGAGTCTCACTCACCTCTTCCCTAAAAGGTAAACATATTGGCCACAAACACCCATTCGCTATGGGCCACCCAACCAGAACAACCTCAGGAACTCTCTATAATATGTAAATTTAGTGGATATGCACCACATTTTTTCCAAAAGTTTTAATCTCTCATAATATATTTTAAAATTTATATTATAAATTTCTGCTAAAGAAAAAAATAAGAATTCATTCCTCTGTATGTGGCGTTGTACGTTTGGCTAAATCAATACTGGGCCCTTGGTATTTCTTAGAAATTACTTTCTGGTTACATTAACCAGGATATAGTATGGTTAGAGTTGTTATTCAGATGAAATGAGAATACATATAACTTTCTGGGAATGTATTACAGCTCTGTAAAATATGTTATTATGTAAAAAGTTGAAGCAGCATACTAGTAAGGTAAGATATTTTTCTTCAATCATAGTAATGTCCTCATTTAACAAATTCTATCAACTTACCGATAATACATTCTCTATAATTTTGTTGTTAGCTGTAATACTATTAGCACCCACTGGAAATTAATGAAAGAACAATGTGTCACTTTAATGGGCAGTGAAGTGCATTTTTAAGAGTGAGGCACTACAGTTATTTGCCTGGACTCTTACTTATGGTTTCACCACTTACTATCTATGACCATGGGCAAATTAACTGGACTCTAAATATCAACGTACCCAGTAAGAATCTCATAGGAGTGTCACAATTAAGTGAGATAATCTATGTAAAGCAGTTAACACAGTAATTAACATATACTAAGATCTCATATTGTACTTATTATTAGAATTCATCTTCAAAATAATAATTTTTCAAAAAAGAACACTGCCATCTTGCAGACTTCAGGGAAACTGCTATTAAAGAAACAGAAATAACGGTTGAATTTTTGTAACTATAAAAATATATTTTGTTTTCGTTGCTATATTGCCATTAATTTAGGGTATCTTTTATTTCTAAGAAAGGTAATTTAAATTATTAGGCTTCTAGATAAGTAATTTTAAGGTTTTGCCTTCACACATCTGATGATGTTGGCTTCAGTGAAAATGTTAGTTAGATTTCATTTTTTACCTAAACGATGATAAAGAACAACTAAATCTCTTAATTTTCACTAATCATTTTAGAATCTTCTAGAAGTTGAGGTATAAAACATATTGTCTTACTGAACAAACAATGCTGAGACATTTTACATCCTTAAATAATGCACCAGATATTTAATTTAAAAATGTCTTTTTAAAAAGAAACTAAGGGGCTTCCCTGGTGGTGCAGTGGTTGAGAGTCCGCCTGCCGATGCAGGGGACACGGGTTCGTGCCCCGGTCCGGGAAGATCCCACGTGCCACGGAGCGGCTGGGCCCATGAGCCATTGCCGCTGAGCCTGCGCGTCCGGAGCTTGTGCTCCGCAACGGGAGAGGCCACAACAGTGAGAGGCCCGCGCACCGCAAAAAAAAGAAAAAGAAAAAGAAACTAAGCTCTGTTGTCATAGAAAAACATCTGGTCTTTTTCCCTGGTTCCTGGCATAGAGTTTCCCAAATCCTTGGAAATTCTTAAGCAATAGGGTGATAGGAACGTCTTTTGTTCTAATGAGGGGACTCTTGGTGGGTCCCTAGATAATTTCAGGATGGAAGCTAGTGGCCAGAAACACCATTCTTGATTAGAACTTGGAACTTTCAGCCCTACCCCTGACCCTGAGGTCAGGGAAAGGGACAGGAGATTGAGTTAATCATATTACAGACGCAATGCTTGTGTCCCCCCCAGAATTCAAATGTTGAAATCTTGAATGTGATGATATTAGGAGGTGGGGCATTTGGGAGGTAATCGGGTCATGAGGGTGGAGCCCTCAGAAATGAACTGGTGCCCTTCTAAGGAGAGACACTAGAGCCCTTGCTTCCTCTCTCTTGCCCTCCACCATGGGAGGACACAGCAAGACGGCAGCCACCTGCAAACCAGGAAGCAGGCTCTCACCAGACACCACACCTTCTGCTGGCACCTTGATCTTGGATTTCCCAGCTTTCAGAACTGTAAGAAATACATGTTATTTAAGCCACCTCATCTACAGTAATTTGTTATAGCAGCCCACACTAAGACAATCATCGACGGCCAAAGATTTCACCAATCTTGCCTACATAATGAAACCTCCATTAAAAAAACCCTAAACTAGTGGATTCAGGGAGCTCCTGGTTTGGTGAAAACATCGATGCACTGGGAGGGTGGTGAACCACTACTCCAGGGGACAGAGGTTCCTGTGCTTAGTACCCTTCAGACTTCACCTATGTACCTCTTCATCTGGCTGTTCATCTGTATCCTTTATAATAAACTGATACATGTAAGTTAAGTGTTTCCCTGAGTTTTTCAAGCCGTCCTAGCAAATTACCAAAACTAAAAGGTGATATAGGAACCCCTGACATTGTGGCCAAGCTGGACAGAATTACAGATAACCTGGGACTTCATACTTAACAACTGGTGTCTGAAGTGAGGGTGGTCTTGTGGGACTGAGCCCTTAAACCTGTGGAGTCTGACGCTAACTATGAGTAGTTAGCAGTAGAATTGAATTGTAGAACACTCAGTTGGTGTCAGAATTGGCTGGTGTCAGAAGGACAAAAGAACCTCTCAAGAGATCTTGATTTAATGTCTCATAAATTTATCTGATTGTTTCTTTTAGTTCTGAACAGATTGTTTCCCCCCCTTCTTTGCTTAAAAATGTTGCTATTTCAATGGAAAATGACATAAATTTTGTTAATATTAAGATTATTTACATTTGTATAGTTTGGAACTGTTTTCTAAAGTCTTTCATAATCGAAAAAGCTTAAAATTCCTCAAGTCTTTTGTCTTAAATCATGGAAATTTCATTTGTAAAAATTCCACCTTTCAACCTGAGATACCGTGTCTGTATAGTATCTGTCTTTTACTCCATTGGTTAGTTCATATCTATCTTATACTTTAATCACTGCTTGAAAATTTTATTTTTTCCTGAAAGTTTAATATACTTAACATCAGCTCAATAGTGTTATTATATGATTTGAATTATTCATGTGTGTATATATATATATCCATAAACTTTTTATATATGTATATAAAGGTAAGCAGAATTACCTTGAAATTTTTATATACATAACATTCAAAGGGAAACATCTTTTTATTACTTATATAATTGCGACAGTTACATGATAGCATTCAATACTGTTACATGATAGCATTCAAAGCCTGTGGCGACAAAATAATGACGATAAAAGGTTTATTTGACTCTGTATTGCTTGATTAATTTGTAGCAGTTGTAGAAGCAAATTTTTGTTTGCTAGGAATAGGAATAATGTTGCAAACCTCTATTTTCTGGTAGAGTTAGGTTAGAAATGCTTGAGGGGAAAAAATGTCCACATTAAAATCAAAAGCTAAAACCAAAAGGTAAGTGAGGAAAAGCAAGCAAGCAAACAAGCAAACAGACAAATAGGAAAAAGCCTATACGTCAGTTTGGGTTCTCCCTTTACCCAAGCAAAAGCCTTAACAATGGAATTTGTAGATTTTGAAAAACTCCTTTTAAAACAAAACTGTTGCAGCTTACCTAAACTGTTCAAATTGTAATTCTATATTTCACACATCAAGGTAAATGTTTATCTTAAAGTTACTTAAAAATTAATATTTGGATTTTTTCCCTGTAATAACACTGCAGTGTTTTTTTAAATAACTAGAGAATTCTATTGTTTAAAAATACTCATAATTATTTATTTTAAAACTTATTCTATACCAGAAAATTATTTCTTTCTCGCTCCTCCACAAACTCCAAAATGATAATGCCCCTTCTGAAATATTGTTACCACAACTGAACATGATTATTTTGGAATTTCACTGCGTCTGCAAGAGTTTAACCAACCCACTCCCTCATTTGACCTTGATCCCATTCTTCACCATAATACCATATTAAAGTTCTAGCAGCTGCATCATTTTGTTGGGGTCAATGAAAAACACAAGTCATTTTCACCTTAACTGATGTCTTGTCAAATTTCTCTCATTAGAGACTTGTGGGATTGATTTTTTTTTTAACCTAAATGCATAACCTTACAATTATCTGTACAGTCTTACTTTAGTCCTTTGGGATGATTTTACATCTTAATGTTATCATCTATTGTATTGGACATAGTTCCCGCTTTTGTGACACCTAAAAATATGAAAAACACACTATATTCTCATCCAATGTTTTCAAAGCCCTGAATTTTATTTATCTCCACTTGAAACTCTTCGAATAATTCTTGGACATTTCAAGACTTTTTAAAAAATGTTCCTCTACATATTTTTTTCAAATATGGAACAGAATAACCAAGGCCATCTGACTCATCAGTAAGTTCTCTCCAAATCAGCATCATTCTATAAATCAACAGTTTCTGAATACGAATGTCAATAATATACAACCAAAAAAAAGAATGAGGTTAGGAGGAGATCACTTGTTCTTAGTGTATTCATGACTATTTCTATCAACCATATATGTTATTCTAAGGTCTCACAGTCCTACAACTTCATCCTCTGCTCTAGAACGTTAACAAACATCAATATTAACCTTTATGGAGTGTGTTCTCTGGAATTCATATCTCTATATGTTTTTTAATGAGATAATTCTTGATCATTTTTCATTTTTTGGGCATTCTCTTCTTCCTATGATTTTCCATGATTTCTCCAAAATTATAGGCAAATTATATTTGAGAATATATCTACAATTGTTTTAGAAATGTGAGAGATTTAAAAGTCATGGGATTGTTCAGCATTTCAGTGCAAAGAAATAAATAACTCACAAAATGTGGATTTCTCATAATAGAATTCAGGATGATTAGAAAGTCCTTGGACAACAGCCAGGGGTAAGAGGGTGTCAAAGCAGGGAGAAGCTGGGCTTTGATGACTTCTTGAGAGGGGAGGGAATTACCTTCCACTAGGATTGTTAGAGCAATCGACAGTCATTTCAGGAAAGATGAGAAAAAGCAGTGAATATTCATGTCATTGAAAATTAACTTGAGGTCTACAAGCTGTCACATTGTCCTCTACGCCTTAGGACTCGGGAACTGGTCCAGTTACAGATCCATCCCAGAGATGGTATCTATCTCTGTGTGTGTGTGTGTGTGTGTGTGTGTGTGTGTGTGTGTGTGTGTGTGTCTGTAGTAGAACAACTGACTGAAATCAAGAATGATGATTCACCACAATCAAGCTGCCATATAGATCTAAAAGGCAAAACCTATCTATTTAATTGAATAGTTACTTATTAAAGACCGGGGTGGGACAAATGAAGTGTGAAACGCTGCCATCAGGAGATATCAGTCTAGCAGAGGAGGCAGACAGCAGAAGAATTAGAGCATTATAATTCTAATGATTAATGAGGGCTTACTCTGTTGCTCCAATTTCACATTCATTTATTGACAGCTGAGTACTACAGCCTCAACTCCTGTACAAGGTCAGGGATTTGTCCTCTTCGCCATCACATCCCAGTGCCTGGAAGAGTTCCTGGCTCACAGTATGCCCTCAGTAAATGTTTATCCTAATTGATGAATGCAGCAGGAAATAAGTATTATGATAACAATTTCAAAGATTAGGAAACTGATGCTAAAAAAGGCTGAGTAACTTGCTAAGAGTATGTAGCTAATAGTAGTGCCAAAGTCAGGATTCCAAGGCTAAGGACACTCGTATAAGATTTCCTATTTCAGTCACACATTTGCCTTTTAAATATCATTCACAAATAAACACTTTGAAACTGATATGTGGAAAAACAGGTGTGGTCTTTACTTAGTATGAGTCAATTTGTACAGCTGAAATAGAGAAAAACATTAATTGTCATTCGATCCACCTAAAATGCCAGTGCCCTTAAAAATAGGGCTATTAGTAATGCAAATATGCGGTCCCCAGGATTGTGAAAAGCTTGCTTAACCAAACAGCTGGTCTCATGAGGCCAGCCTGCTTCCAGAACTCTTTCTGGCTGGGCTGCTCTCCATTTTCGTATAAATGGCCAGCCTGCCAGCCCCTAAAGAGCTAAATATCTATAGCTTGTGACAAAAATTCTGTAATGAGAAAACACTGTGTACTGTATATTCAAACTCTGCCACTTTTCATGTACTCTGATCACTACATGTCGCTATTAGGGCATCGAAATGGCCATTTTAAACCTCATCAGGACTAGGTCTTGAGGATACAGACCTGTCATTTCTTTTTACTGGAAATACATAAAGCAAATATACTGGTGTGGTAGAAGCAACCCTTCAAGTTGAACAAGATGAAAAGTATATTTTCTTGAAATGGAAGTTTTCCAGGGCTCAAAGACATTTGGTCAGCACTTCTGGAAATCTATAGGAAACCAGTTAAATTTATTCTCTCTGCAAGTCTCATATTATAAAATAAGTTACAAATTAAACCCAAAATACCAATCACATGTTGTCATCTCCCTTTCTCTTGTTCTCTCATTTATTTGTTTTATTAATATCCTCTTGTTTTTAATGGCATCCAGGATATTTGTATAATACATCTTTCTATGATAAACATTGATTTTTAAAGAAAGAAAAATAAGTTAAATAAATGATATACACAATAACATTTTTCTCGTTTATAATGTTAAGTCAGAGAGATACATTTTTGCTGATATTGATTTAAATGGGGATGAAAAATGTTATAGTTCTTGTATTGGTCCATGACTCATTCTTATTGCCAGAATTAAGAAACCAAGGCCAATTCAAACTAAACAAGTAAAACTTAATGAAGAATACGTATAAAGCATACTTAGGGTTATAATTAATTTCACAGTAAACAATTTAACTATTTATAAATACTAAAATATGTTATTACTGATACTCATTTTACTTTGGTTGTCAAATGGCATCATTTAGTGAATTGATAGGTACTATAAATGTTGCTATCCCCTAGCTCAGGGGCCAAAAACTTTTTCTATAAAGAGTCAGATAGTAAATATCTTAGGCTTGGTGGGCCACATATGTTCTCTGTGTTATATTCTTCTTTTCCTTTTTTTAAAGAATATCTTTTAAAACATCCTTAGTTCATGGACAGCATCTGGCCAGTGGCCTACAGTTTGCCAACTCCTGCCCACCCGTTCTAGCTTTGTCCCAACATGACAAAGCTCTAAACCTTTTGCTGATATTCTTAACTTGGTTGAATGGAGAAGCAAATGTTTGCTAAGAGGTGAGAAAAATAAAACTTTTCCAATTCAGTTGGGTTTTTTTCCCCTTTATAGTTACGTGCCCTAAGACTTTCACATTCACAAGTCTAGACAATTGCAGGGCCTGCTATGTGTAGCATAGGGGCTCAGGGCTCCCCCAACCCAATCGCTCAGAGAGCAAACCCTCAGTAGTATAAAGACTCAGTTCTAACAATACATGCAAATGAAAGGGCTGGTTTTATAGTGAACTCTGTGTATGTGTGTGTGTGTGTGTATGTGTGTGTGTGTGTGTGTGTGTGTGTGTGTGTGTGTACGAAGTCCAGCTGGTCTGAATCTGTCCTTTCATTTGGCAAATGATCATTAAGAACTTGCACATCTCAGGTACCATGCAAGATCTAGGGGATCCAATGGAGCTCAAACCTGGAAGGCAAGTGCCCATGTGGCCCTTGAAGCAGAGAAGGGGAGATAGAAATAAACATGGAAGAAAATAAACAAAGGAAGTGATGAGTATCCGTGTCTGGGTGAGGGTCAATTACTTTTTAAAGTACGAAGTCTATCAATTGATTATTAAGCTCAAATACAGTAAGCCCTCCAGGAATATTCAATTCAGGTCAACAATATTCACTCAAATTGAGGTCTCATATGTGGGGAAAAAAAGGGATTTTTTTCATTTTGAATTTTAATGTACCCATTGCTTTCATTCTGGAGTGCTAAATAGAAAAGTCTGGGAAAAGTTGCTGATTTGTTTATAATAGTAAATATTACATAAAAAATACCAGCCTCTAATGTGAAACTTATCAAGAAGAAATAACAACTGCCATGGAATATCAATATCTCTTTTTAATAATCTGGTAATCTTCATAACTTTCACAGAAAGATCTCGGCAGTCTACCCTAACTGTCAGCAAAAATGTAATACCCAACAGAAAATTCTATTGAAAAAATTTCCTGAATTTTATCAAGTGCATAATGCATTTACCAGGACATTATGAAGTATTAGTAAAACAGTCCTTCAAGTTAAATGCAGAATATTTGATATCTCTAATTTCACATCCTGTGTTTTCACATTCTTGCTAATCCACAAAATACAATAACCTATAGTGTATCTCTCATTGTTATTGCAAATTAGCAAGCTTCTATAACATTATATTTCATTTCCTTACCATTAGTACATTCAGATCATGTGACTTATTAAACCATTCATTAAAAATGAATGGCATTCGTTCTAAACTGATATATTTTGCTTTCCATGTCACTATTTTAAATTTATTTTAAATATAATTTTAATTAATCAAAATAACTACGTAGAGCACACAGTTTTTCTGCCATAAATCCTGCCCTGGGGACTTTATTGAGTTCTTGAGGTATCAAGTTATATTTCAAGAAAGTTTTGATAAACCTCATAAGAGAAAAAGTTGGAGAAAAGCCACTAAGATCAGGTTTTAAAATGGGGCCTTCACAGAGCAAGCTAAAAGATTAAGACAGTTTGACAATGAGGAACAAAAGGCTGGAGTAAGCCAAGTCTTCTCAAATGCAATGAAGTTTGGAGTAAAAGAGTGCACAGTTTTATTATTCACAAATTTGGATTATGGCTGGACATGGCTGTTAGATATAAAATGGAATGGAAGGAGAAATTGCAAGAGAACTAGGAAAATCTCTTTGTCTTAAAGATACTATAAAATAGGCTCTTATTGATCATTACTGTACATGAACATAGAATAAGATTTAATTCCTGGATGTTTAGTATGTCATAGAGATTTTCCCTTTTTCTTTCCCTTCTGTTTCCTTGAGGAGAGATTTCCAGGAGTCAGTCTTTATCACCACTTCTCACTTATTTATGTGAGTGGTAAATCTGGGGAGAAGACTTTGAGCCTGCTCAGTTCTGGTCCATCAGTGTTGTTTTCTTGGTTTTTTTCCTTTTTTATTTCTTTTCTTTTTGGCAGCCCTTCCTTGTGAAGCTGACCCTTTCCTCTCCTCTGTACCCTAGGATCACAGAGAAGGCAATGCCTTGTTTTGGGAGGTTGCTTGTTTTCCAGCGCTGCCTGTGACTGGGTGGGTGAATCAATCTCATTCAGGATGAAATAATAGCCAAATCCTCCAATCAATTCTTTCTCTGTCCTCTTGTGTTTCAATTGGTTCTGAACTGACAGAAATGTTACTTGTCCCACAGAGTCGCAACAGTAGAGGGCGCCCCACTGGATTCAGCATCAGGAAAGCTGGGTTCCAAGGCTGATTTTACCGCTAACCTATTCTAGCACCGCAGGAAAGGGCTGCCCCAACTTCGCCAAGTTTTATTTTTCTATAATGGCAACGTCTGCACTGGCTTATTCCTAAGGTTCTTTCCACACTTGATCAGTAAAATTGACCTAAAATGATGTCTTAATCGAGAAATATTTTATTAAAATTAAGACTTTTTATATAAATAAAACAGCTATTGTTAACTGGCTACGTATTATGTGATAGCTATTCTGCCAAACATTTTATATTCACTAGCTTACTTTTAATTTTCACAACAATCCTGTAAGGTATCAGTCTTAACGCTTTTCTACAAGTAAGGAATCTGAGTTTAGGAATCAAGCATATATCCCAAGGTCATATAGCTATGAAAATGTAGATTTGGGATTCATCTAGGTCAGTGTGGCTTTAAATTTCACATCGTTACCTAACAAATAGCCTTACATCAAAATTTCTTAGTATATCTTTTATATACAAGATAAATGAATTAAAATATTCTAACACTAGTCATATGATTTGTCCCCGAAAGCCCCTTGTCATTTTTCCTCTGTATATTTATCTGTACACACATAATAATATAGTTTTTAAAATTCACAGATATATATGTACTATATATTACATATTAATATATATTATTTTATATACTATACATTATAGATTAATATATTTATTTTTATCTAAAATATACTACTCTCTATGTTATATATTGTGAATATATATGTACACACATACACTATTTTTTTTTAGTTTTCTGTATCTTCAACATTTTATTTAATCAACATATAAAACTTTAAGGTATGTATCATAACTAAATTCATAGACCCAAAACAAAGGAAAATAGGGCTTCCCTGGTGGCGCAAGTGGTTGAGAGTCCGCCTGCCAATGCAGGCGACACGGGTTTGTGCCCCGGTCCGGGAAGATCCCACATGCCGTGGAGCTGCTGGGCCCGTGAGCCATGGCCGCTGAGCCTGCGCGTCCGGAGCCTGTGCTCCGCAACGGGAGAGGCCGCAGCAGTGAGAGGCCCGCGTACCACAAAAAAAAAAACAAAACAACAAAGGAAAATAACTGTTCCTCGTAGTTTACTATGGGTGTCTTAAATCACAGTTTAGCTTTAGATCACAGGAAAAAAATTGATAGAAAAACTACTAGTACTTTCTCATTATATCAATTTATCTTCCTCGAGTATTAAATGTCTTTATGTATATAATTTTGTTTAAAAAAGAAAATTCCTGGAATCCCCCAAATGACTAAATCTAGTAAAATTGGAGAAGCTATCAACTTCTATTTTTTAATAAATAATAATTAAATTTCACTTATAATTTTTAGGTTTTGCACGAATCACTAATTTTCTTATGCACTCCAAGTCAATGAAAATATCCCCTTAAGAATTTTAATGTTTCCTAAAGCAATTAAAATATAGTACTTGAATAATGGCAAGCTTAATATCCTCGAGAAAAGATAGAGTGACTTAGTTTATATTTCCTTTTATGTAAATCCACTTTGGATTTCAAGGTAACGTGATCTGTAATTAAAATGCCTGAAACAAGAAAAGACATCATAAAAAGTTTGTGAAACATCAGCCTCCCAAGAATCATTATAGACTTAAAGCTAACAGATTTACATTATCCTGCAGAAAGACCCAACATTAAAAAAAAAAAAAAACACAAAACACAAAACAAAAAAACATTTCTCCACAGTGTAAAACCAAAGAGAAGAGTAGAGTATGACACACTGGACTCCCATTTTAACTCTGACACATACTACTTGTGTGACCTCCGAAAGTGGACCTCTCCTGGTGTCAGTTTCCTTCCGTCTGCCCACCCCAAAGGGTCATGTGAGGTAACCGACACAAAACTTCCTGCAACATACAAAGAGCTCAACAAATCATAGTTATGTTAGTGAGGATGTAATAGTGTATTCATATATTTCCAAACAAATGCTAATAAAAGCTCATATTTTCCCCCAGATAATAAGGAGTTATCAATAGCCTGATTATTCAAGCCAAAAACAACCTTTTCCGTAAAAAAGCATTAACACATTTATAGTCTCCCCTTTGTCCTAAGCTTGTACATTAGCTCTATTTGTTGTATTATAATGAAGTCACTCCTTAAAAATAATAAAAGTAAAAACAACACTGTTATTGCTTATATCTGAAGAATCAAATTTCGAAAATATGATAGATGTGAAATACTATGAACATAACGGTGTATTACATTACATTGAAGCATCTCTAAATATTCATGTGCTTAATAAATGTTTTCAGAGTAATATTTGTTATGGTATGTTCTAAAACGTGGTAAAGCTGGTCATTGTAGAAAAAATGGTTATCTTTTTCATAGACCTATATAAATCCATCCATAAATAAGATATCTTTTACGGGCTAGTGTGAAAAATTTTGGACTTCTACGGCAATAATAAGGTTGTATATACATATATATCATGTTCCCCAGGGAAACGCATTTTTGATGTATACTCATTACTGACCTGACTAGAAAAAATAGTATCAAAGTTTCAATAAAGAATTTTAAAGACGGATATTAGAAAGCAATATTGAATTGTTACGCCCCATTTCCAGGCACGCAACTTGTCTGATTTTACCCAAAGGGTGTTACAAATCTGGGATTCTATTTAGAATATGCTGAAGTTTACACCTACCAGGCACACTTATGTCTTTAACTAAATTAGTAAACAGTCTGTAATGCTCCCTGTGATTTTTCTGACCTGAGAAAACTATAAATATACCTTCCAGTTGTCTGTCCACAAAATACACACCTAGCATATTTTGAGGCATGACAATTTATGAAAAACAGAGATATTTATAATTCTAAACACCCAAGCCACATTCTTTAGTGTTTTATTTTTCCTTTTGGCATTTATAAAATAATATCTATTCAATATTTTTCTGTTATTTTCACAAATCCAGGCAGATACAGTTGTGTCCCCTTTGTTGTCGAAAAGTTCATTTAATTTATTAAGTACCTGTTTTGGGGTGCATATTCTCTTGGAGAGTCTCAGACTTTCTCAAATACTAGGTTAATATATGTTGTAATATTTGGTATGCCTTCCGCTGTGCATCAATTCTCAGAGCGATAGTGAAATCTTTTATAGGATTGGTTGAAAATCAAATGCACATGGAAGTAATTGTAATCTATGAAATCTCTCTGCCCTAGTGTCACCCACCACGAGGCAACACGATAGGTAACTTTATGACTGGAGAGATAGTAATGATGTTAAATCCAAGTTACTCTTAATCTTGAACATTCAGTTTGTGTGTATGTGTGAGCCTGCAGGAAATGGATGTTGGGAAATGACCAGAGACGGATCGTTTTGCAGAGAAGTCTTCATGTTAGGGGTGAAAAGACCTAATCTATGCAGCCAGATAAACTGGGATGCCATTGCCAGTCCTGCTAAGTACTACCTACTTATTAGACATGTTACTGTTAGTTTCCTCACCTATAAAGTAGGGATAATCATTCCTACTTCATAGCATTGTTGGAAAGATTAAATTTCATATATGTGTAAGGCTCCTGGCACATAAAACTCCTGGTACATCATTTTCTTTCCATAATGTTCCTGTTATTCAGTCTTCCTTCCCTTTCTACATCATTTAAATTAATTTCAGCAATTAGTTACTAAGACATTGTATGGGGCTTCCCTGGTGGCACAGTGGTTGAGAGTCCGCCTGCCAATGCAGGGGACATGGGTTCGTGCCCTGGTCCGGGAGGATCCCACATGCCGCGCAGCGGCTGGGCCCGTGAGCCATGGCTGCTGAGCATGCGTGTCCGGAGCCTGTGCTCTGCAACGGGAGAGGCCACAACAGTGCAAGTCCCGCGTACCGCAAAAAAAAAAAAAAAAAAAAAAAAGACAATACTTTGTATGATAATACAGAAGGTGCTAAGGATGCTGCCCTTAAGCAGCTTAAATGCTAGTGAGGGAGATACCCACGCAGCCCATATCCTACATACACAAACAAACAAGGACACACAACTAGCAGCTCTTTGTGTTAATGGTGTCATTTTTGCCCTTCCATTCCCTCTTTTCCCACAAACTGAACCCTGACTGGCCATCAATCATCAGAGCCCATCAGATCTACTCCCTGGAAATATTTTGCATCTATTTTATTCTTTGCATTCTCCTGCTGGCCACTATTCCATTCTTTGTGTTCCTCTACTGGCCACTGTCCTAACTTAGGCTCATAGTAATGCAGGTATTTCAAGAGTTTCTCAACAAGTTTTCCTTCCTCAGCATTTTCTAATGCATATTTTGCAACACTAGCTTGGTTATTATCATTAAACAAATTTATTTCCTTCTTCTACTTTCTAAAACCTTTGACTTCCCCATGCAAAACAAAGCCCATTTGTTTAACTCAGTAAAGACCTTGACCTCTTCCTACAATTCTATCTTCTTCTAACTGGCCAATCCATTCCAGGTCATAATGATAATAAATGTTCCTTAAGCATGACCTGCATTCTTTTGCTTTCCCCCTATTTCTCAAGTTGGAACTACCTTCAATGACACATCCTTCTCTCTTCACAAAGTATCATCTTGTCAAATCTCATCCAAACTTCGCAAAACTGATCTGTATCGTTGGCATGAATCTTTCTTCCCTATTCTCATACCTATGTTATGACCTCCATAAATATGAGCTCTCTTAGAAATATGCATGCATGTGCCTATATATCTCGTCCACTGGAATATGAGATCCTGAAGGGCAGGAAATCTCAGACCCAGTTATGGACTTCCCTAGGCCTTAGAATAACATTTTGCTTTTCTTTCAAGAAAAGGAGAGTCTCTCAAATGGAACTGGGTTCAGCTTCACTTAGGCAAACTGTTCTCACCAATTTATCTTGCATTTCTCTCTCATTTATTCAGATATTATAATACCTTTTTCAACTATTTAACGTAGTTCCCTAACCCTTGACTAGTGACATTCAGCCCTATACTCCCTTTTATTTTACACAGTTTAACAGTTTCCTTTCATGAGTGAAGTATATAGTCATCTTCCCATACTGGTTACAGAGAAGCCACGTAATGTTATTTGCCCAATCTGGCCTTTGTGAAAACCTGAACTTACAGTAGAAATTTCATACACTGACTGAGTGAACTGACCACAGCTTCGAATATACCAGATATCCACAATAAAGTCATAAAGCAGTCATCGACAAGTTGGGTATTCCCTTTAAGTAGTGCTGCATAGCAAACTACTCCAAATCTTAGCAGAGGCTTAACACAATGACAATATTTATTTTGCTGGAATCTGAAATTTATTTTTTTTTACACACTCTACTTTACTTAGCGTCCAGTGTGTGGCTTGAAGACCAGGGGCTGGAAATAAATGAAGGCCTACTCATTTACATGGCTGGTCAACTGGAATTTTACCCGAGGCTGTGGTCAGAGCACCTTTAGATGGCCTTTCCAAGTGACTCCCTCACAGCATGGAGGCTGGGTTCTAAGGGCAGGCATACAGAGAAAGACGTAGAAGCAATAATGCCTTTTATGATCACTTCAGAACTCCGCCCCATTTCAGCTGTAGTAACAGGCCTCTCAGGTTCAAAGGGGGAGGCACAAAGGACCCAGCTTTTGGTGGAGCAATGCCAACATCATACTGTTATGAAAGTATGTGGATGGGAGATACTGGTGTGTAATGTTTGGAAAACACAATCTTCCATATTAAGATTGAAGATGACGTATACAGGCATAATCCTCCTGTCTCTTGATAATGTTCCCAGTGCATATTATGGGATGTGGGTTGCTATGATAACAGTGAGGAGGAGACTAAGATTATCAAATCTATTGCCCTGTAGAGCAGAGTTTACTCTCTGGAGTTGGAATTAAGACATCTAAAAAAACAGACATCTCATAGCTAACTATAGATATTAGCAAGTTCTAGGGTACCTGTTTAAGGATGCAGATTTCTGGTAACCAGAGATATAAAATTTGTAGGTCTGACCTAGTGACAAGGTATGTGACACGCACCTTCAGTGATTCTGAGGTGGTTGATTCAGGATCTACACTTTGAGAAACATTAGCTTCTTCTATGGTTTCGACGCATACCATATGATAAAGATAATCCATTTGTACGAGTCTTTTCAATACACAACCAGCACTTTGAAGGGATGGAGTGGAGGGAGGGAATGTGACCCGCTGTGCTGATATTTTATTTTCTCAGCCTGACTGCCGTGGTCTTTAGAAGCAAATTAACTGGTACTTGCCAAATAAGATGTGGGATGTGGGAAATAGAAATTGTTAAATATGGTCAATCTCTATACATATTTCGTCATCTCAAACTTCAAAATAATTCTGCATTTTACATAAAAATAGCTGAAGTTTAGGGAGATGAAATTGCATTCCATCAGAAAACTTGGGAGAGGTAGGGGCCAGGATTCCAAAGTTTCTCTAACTTCAAAGACGTCACCTGTTTGTCCACTAGCCTTCAATGATCAGCACAGGTGGAATAAAATCTAAAGTTGATTGCATGTCCTCCATCACTTATGTGAATAATTTACCTAAAATCAGACATCCTACAAGGATCATGAAAAGGCTGTTCACTCCCAGCAGTCTAGAGAGTCTTTGATAACACTTGCCATAAATATGTTTCATCCCAAAGTCATCTTGTCTCCACAATGCAGCACTGAACATAGAGGTTTGCCCAAATACTCTTTGTAATGGTTTACGAGATAAAACACCCCTCTTTCTGAAAAAGATTGGCACCTCTTTTAGGTAACCCTGTTCCCACAACTGAAGATGAATCAAGTTGACCTTCTGTCTGGGTAAGAATATGGTTTCTCTCTTAAACCTTCTCAATTTGGGAACCACTTTTCCTTCTTAACTATAAGTTTTTCACTTTAGCACACAAGGTAGATGATGTGCACTGCAGGAACCTGTGAGGATTCAGTCATGAGTTAACTGACACCCAACGCAGACCAAAGGCTCTCCTAAGACTTATGACATTGGAGGCAGGATAATGGGCATATTAACTCTCCCTTCTCCCGGCCTCCAGGCGTTTGCCTCACTATCAAGCTTAATCATCAGGAAGTGGAAAACCTTGGCTATTTCCTTTTATCCCCTGCAGAAAGGCCTTCTCCGAGCACAATTGAATGTTATGTTCTCAGCCTGTAAAGTGAATCAATATCAGAACGGTCCATTTCAACAGTCTTTTTGTTTCTTTCAGATGTTGTCTGCTTCCTTATTCAGCACCTCTTACACAAGGAACCTCATGATAAATTTCTCCTAAAATTTGGCCCCAGGGAAAGGTTTGTTTCTAGACATGAATGTGTTTGTTTTCTTCTGTCAGACAAGAAAAAAAGAAAATGTGTAAACCAATGTGTTTATCTTCTTGCTTTGCCTGCTAAAAACCTTAGAGCCATTTTGCTGCCCAACTATAGTAATTCACTTATACCAAGAGCCTGCTGACATGTACTTGGTTTTCTTCCTCCTTTAGAAAGTTTCTTGTCATCTTGCATTTTTATTTGTATTACTTTTTGGTTACAATTATTTTTGGTTTAAAGAGTAAATTATAAAGAATGCAGAGTAGAATAAAATAAATAGAGATAAAATAATTTAAAACATCTCCCAAGACAATGATTCTTCACCCTAGCATTTTGTTAATTTTCTTTCAATAAAAGTTGCAGTAACAGGATTTTCTGATTAGTTCTAGCATGCAGGTATTAGAAACCCAGAAAGCCTTTTTTTATTCAAAATTACTCCTTTCACCTCTTATCAACACATTAGGGAAATCATATCATTGTCAAGTGTTGCTGTCAATCATCTGTCAGTTACCAAGATGATGGTAAATAGTGTAGTCATGTCACATCTGGACCACTTTTAACCTCTTCATTTCTGTAGCCCAGATCACTCTGACTTTAAAATAAGGATTACACTTCTCTTTAAATTTCTATAAGGTACTGAGGTAACAATGCACGAATAGTGTCCCAACCTAGACTTTCATAAGTTCATAGGTATTGATATGGGACTAGTACTGCTTTACAGATTGTTAACCTAAACAAACATCTCTTTTAATGAGTAAGACAACATGGCATTTAGTGGATAAAGCAGAGACCCAAAAATGTGAAAAATTACACTGAAATGTATCTGTAAAGCTAAAACTAGAAGTGAATCTATTCATATTCTCTCCAAATTTGTGACACTAGTATTGTAATGAATAATTTAGCGGCTTAGTCAGGAATTTCCCTTGTAACCAAGCCTTCATTTTAATTGGTCAGTTCCCTAAAATATTACACATGTTTAGAAAGGTTACAATCTTCTCAACTGGGTCACTTGAAAGTACTTTACTGTTCACTTACGTCCTATAAACATTTTCGTATAATTTGCCTGAATTACACATAATAAAGGGTTGCTTTTCTTGTTTTCAGACTGTAAAGTCAAAGGAAAATAAAAGCACCTTTATGGAAAGGTTTTCACCTTCACCAACTCATTGTCTTTACAGGAGTAAGAGCTCTAGTCTTCAGGGTATATGACTGCTTCCCTTCACCTCCACAGACACACTTTCAGAGTGTGATTCCCTCCTCTGATCACGGTGCTGAAATGAAAATTTGGTCGAGCGTCTCTCCCACAGATACGGATGTAAGCACTGTAGGGACTCCGACTACGATTTATAGACAGAGAACTTTACAGGGCTTCTGAGATTCTTTGTGAGAAAACGGTAAAGTGTTTGCCTGATACTTCCAATTGCTTAATGGAGTTTTACAAAGTAATACTTTTCATAAACATCCCTGAAATAAATATACATCACACACGTGCACACGTTACGTAGTGGGGATTTGGGTTTCACATTTTAAATAAAATATATCCATGAGCATCGTGTGGGCTTGGAGCCCCTTCAATGTTTTCTTCTCATCTCCAGAAATATCAGATCTTGTGTACAAATGGATAAGGGGCTGTCCCTTCAAAACAGACAGTTATTGCTACTCACAGAAGGAAGAAGCCTATTTAGTAGCAAATTTTCATTAACTGGAAATTAATTCACATCAGTAAAGGTGGTATTTAACATACATTATAATTTCCTTCCTAGTTACATGCCACTTCCACACAAACATGAAGAATAAACGCCATGGAGGAAGATCATTTAAAAATAACTGGTCACGCTCTCCCAAAAGATGCTGAAGATGACCAGGGTTCTGAGGTACTCATTAGACGCCACTAAAATGTGTGATTAACAGAGTAAATGAATAGCATTATTTATGCCCTGGATGCTAAACGGCAAACACCACACCCAAAATGGCTTTTTAAGAGATTAGGCTGCACTAATCTTAATCTAGCATCACTTTGTTTACGAAAATGAAAATCTGTATTAAGGGACATTAGAAATACATGCCGTACGGGACTTCCCTGGTGGCGCAGTGTTTAAGAATCTGCCTGTCAATTCAGGGGACACGGGTTCGAGTCCTGGCCCAAGAAGATCCCACATGCCGCGGAGCAACTAAGCCCATGCGCCACAACTACTGAGCCTGCGCTCTAGAGCCCGCGAGCCACAACTTCTGAAGCCCACGTGCCACATCTACTGAAGCCCGTGCGCCTAGAGCCTGTGCTCTGCAGCAAGAGAAGGCCCGGCAATGAGAAACCCTCACATTGCAACGAAGAGTAGCCCCCGCTCACCGCAGCTAGAGAAAGCCCGCGCGCAGCAGCAAAGACCCAACGCAGCCAAAAATAAATCAATAAATTTATATAAAAAAAGAAATACATGCCCTAGGGATTTCATATTGGTAATATTTTAATATGCATATAATAGTAAAAAACATTTTACAAAGTTCATTTTTAAAATAAACTTTTCCTATTTTATAATGCAAATGGAATGAAATAAACTTCTGCCGTTTATTAAAACTTATAAAATGAACTACTGGAATCTATGCAGAGCTTCCATCTTTAAAAAAAACATATACTCTTTTCAGTTTTACAGCATGTCCTGCACTACACACAGTAATGCATCTCTGTCTCATTTCGTTCTGGGAAGCAAAACATAAATCATGTACCTGTTGCTCTAGGCTGTGTGAGATCAAGTTTCCAGTGTCCATCTTCTCATTTCCCCCCATACACTGTGATACTGAGGACAGTTATAAAAATACATTATACTCACTCCTCTTTAGTTGTTAACTGACTGAGTAGTAGTTTAGGTAAGATAATTCTTAAATTTAATGAGATAGATTTCTTTTCCAGTTCCTAGTTTATGGAGATCCACCCACAGAACTGCCTGATGAACACATCTTAACTTTTGGAAACTCACGCCTTCACGCATGAGCAAGACATGACCACTGCTCTGAAAAGCTTCTGAAAAGTGAGGAGAGTCGTAAACAAATCCGGAGAACTCTTCACGTCTGCAAATTTGCTAAAATGTATGATGGGCAAAAGGGAGATTTTCTGCATCAATGTTTAATGGTTTAGAATTAAAGCTATAAACATCCATTTTCTTTCTAGAAATATAAAGCCAGAAAATATAACTATCAAGTAGACTCCTCAGAAAAGAAATTTCCTTTAGGTGGTAAAATTTGCCTATAAATTAGAAATGACAAAACATTATAGAAGTCATAGACGCTAGGAGTAGGGAGAGACCTAATAAGTTTCTGATGATGAGGGTTAACAGTTAATGAGCACCTGCCATGGGCTGGGTGTGAGGAAAGTGCTTTTACATAGATTTCTCTTTTAATATTCATAAGAAGCATATGATGAAAATATTATTACTGTCCCTATTTTATGGATGATCAAAGTAAGGCTTAGAGAGGTTAAGAAACTTGCCCAGGGCCACACAGCCACCATGAGAAGTGCTTGGATGGATCCTAGAGAGACTGGCTCCAGAGTCCAGACCCTGTCACACTTTTATTGAAGCAGACTGGGGAAATTACATATCCAGAGCCATTCAGCCACTTAGGGGCACAACCAGAATTAAAACCAAGGCCAGCCTGGCACTTAAAAATAATACTTCTTGAAGAAGGGAAACAGAAATAGATCCACAGACATAGAAAGCAAACTTATGGTTACCAAGGGGGGAGGGGGGGAGGGATAAATTAGGAGGCTGGGATTAACCGATACACACTACTATACATAAAATAGATAAATAACGAGGACCTAGTGTATAGCACAGGGAATGATACTCAATATTTTGCAATACCTATAAGGGAAAAGAATCTGAAAAAGAATGTGTGTGTGTGTGTGTGTGTGTGTGTGTGTGTGTGTGTGTAAAACTGAATCACTGTGCTGTACACCTGAAACTAACACGACAGTGTAAATCAACTGTTCTTCAATAAAGTAAAATTTTAAAAAGGAAGGAGCCAGAACAGATGGCATTGCTTATGCGGCCCAAAAAGCAGAAGTGACCCCTATACAGGTGTTCTCCTTCGAGTCTCCCACTTGGACTGGCCTACTCCCCCCTACTCTCCATTCTCTCCCCACCCATCTTCTTTGTACCAAGCCTCATAAAATACTCCTGGGTGGATTACACTGGCCAAGCACACCACTGCAAGGCTGGCCTGGTGCATGTAAATTGCCTCTCAGTGGGTGGCTATTATATTTATATTGGTTTAAAATGTTTCCATTGCCAATCCATTATGCTGGAATTCCCCCTTGCTGAGGGCAGCTGTGTTATTCTTTTCTTTGACTGAAGCCCAAGAACTATCTCTCCAACTCCTTGGGAACCAACCCTTTAAGAGTAAACATCTTGAATCCAATGGGGCCCCTTCTTACCCCACTAACACTTGCTAAATCAGGAGCTTTCCCCTCTGGCCCCAATCAGCTCAGATTGCTCATTTTCCAAGGAGATAGAAATTGGAGTGGAGTGAGAAAGTGATGTGATGCCTGTTTTTGCAGAGAGTGAAGGGAACACACTGGGAATAACACTTGTATAAGTAATTCTGCGTCCTTAGAAGGCGAAGTATGCAAGCATCACCACAAAGAGGGTCCAGATGGTTTCGGGTATGTCCATATGAGCACCCTTCAAGGAAGATGTAAGTTTGCAAGTGCCCCTTTCAGAACAGATCTCCTAGCAAACATTTATGGCTATCTCATCCTTAAAGTGAAAGTTCCTTTGTCCAGCTGAGAGTTCAAAATTAGACTTCAAGTCAAGAACTAATTGAACATTAGTAATGTGCATTTTTATGTATAACTGAGCCTAATAATATGCATTATTTCAATAATATGCATTTCTATTTATATGGTGATACAATAGAATTAGGAAGCAAGTTTACAAATTTAATTGTTCCCTTGAGTGCCAGTTTTAAGCACTACAAACTGATGACTCTCAAGTTAACCTCACCTACTTGTCCTGCAAACAAAGACCCTTGGTCATAGGCGAAATAAGAGGAAATTTGGAAATATTATTGATTCATGTGAAAAGGCAACCCCCAAAAAACCTTTATATGATAGTGTGTCAATTTTATCATTATTAAGGATTCATACCTAAGAATGATACTGTTGCAATAAATACAAATTACAAATAATAATTCTCCCTGTTAAAAAAAAGCGGGGGGGCAAAGAGATTACTCTCCTGTCCTTTTTTCTTAGAGCATTTACTTTAGAAAACTTAAAATTGTAAGCACTTTCTTCAATCTTTGAAATCTATAAACGTACATCCTTGTGAAAACGATAGGCTTTGGCATCTTTAAGACCCAGGAATGCCTTTCTCGAGGACTCAGGAACATCCAGGGAGGCAGCGCCCCTACCTCCAGCGCTCAGTTTCTGGGTGGCTGAGGATAAGGGAGGGTAGGAGCCTAACTTCAGTGGGCACCTTGCTCCAAGTTGCAAAACTACCTACTCACATAAAGATATGGGAAGTTTGTTTTCCTGTGAATAAAGCCAATTAGCTAACACAGATTGTCATTCCAATTACCAGGTAAAATTAGGATGAACTATGTGTGGTGAAAGAAGGAGGTTGTCAAGTCCTCTCACTTGAGGACTAGTTATTGTTTATCCTGAAAACGTGTATGCAGTGGGTTGTATCTGCCTGGCTGTGTAAGAGGGTGAGATTTAACTTTGCCTTTGCAGTCTCCTAGTGATTGTTCGTGATTGGCATCGCATTTCGGTTTAACGCTTATTCAATAATACAAGTAACTTTAAAATAAAATAATGATAGAAATAATAATTCAAATAATAAAAGTGAATAAAATTTTCTCTACCACTTTTGTAGAGAGGATTTCTTCTGGGTTGGAAGAAAATTTTGTTTTTAATTATAGTTCCCCAACATTGTCAAATTTTGAACGGAGGAAGGATTTACATGAACTTCAGAGGCCACGTGTAATGGAGCAAGATTTTCTTGATTCAAGAGACCCAGGTCCTCCTGTCGAGTATACCAAGGCGCATGTGCAAACCAACCTCTGTTTCAGTCAAGACCACAGTCAGACATCGTTTGTTCTGCTTTTACTCACCTGTGCAGTGTACTTTGGGCCCATTAAATCGACATTACCTTGTTATAGCAAAGTCTCTAAAACTAAAAAGAAAAATAAACTTCTCAAATGCTCATGAGAAAAGCAGATGGGCGTAAAGTTGAAAATCATGTCAAGTAAATTTTAAGGAGACAAAAATAGTTTGTTAAATATATGAAATTCACATGTATAACAAATTGTAATAAAGTGCTATCTGAGAAGGGTGATTTATTAGGACTCAATTCTAGTTCTTGTCTTTAAAGTATATGCCAGTTGTTCTCAGAATTTAATAAGTATTAGAATCACATGGGCAGTTGTTTTAATATAGTTTCATAGGATCCACCCATGAGATTTTGCTTCAGGACATAGGCGTCGGTCCCTGCACTTTTCAGAGCACCCCAAATGGTCCTGATGCAGGTGACCCAGGGACTCTGAATTCAAAAAACATTGGTATGTGCAATAGATACATAACATTCCAAATTCCAGCCATTGGATCTCAAGCAAAGCTAGTCTCATTTTTGAATAAATAAAATATATATATAGTGAATTATTATTCTTTTCTTCAAGGACTATTCAGTTATCAGACTATTTTTATATGCATAGTCAGAAAAAGGAAATACTGATAATTATGGGAAAAATAAAATAAAAATTGTTACATTGATGTGTTTCAATATTGCTAAAATAAAGACCTAGAGTTATTTTTTAATTTTTTTTTTTTTTTTTTTTTTGCGGTACGCGGGCCTCTCACTGCTGTGGCCTCTCCCGTTGCGGAGCACAGGCTCCGGACGCGCAGGCTCAGCAGCCATGGCCCACGGGCCCAGCCGCTCCGCGGCATGTGGGATCTTCCCGGACCGGGGCACGAACCCGCGTCCCCTGCATCGGCAGGCGGACTCTCAACCACTGCGCCACCAGGGAAGCCCCCATAGAGTTATATTTAAAAGTAGTGTATTAATTTGCAATACCAGAAGCCAGAAAATAAGGAAGGCCAAATTACATCAAAAGAAAAATGAATAATAATTTCAAATTCCATGCCAAAAGTTTTATGAAACAACAGAAACTTCATTTATCTTTGCGAGAACAGGGAACTCTGTACCTGAAATGTCAAACAGATAGGTCTTTAAAAAGAAGAGAGAGATTCATCTGCTCCTGGAGAGGCACTTGCTCTACCTGGCTAGTGCAGGAAGGAAGGACTTTCGGGAGGAGAGTTCAATGGGAATTTGGAAATTTTTCCTTAGGGGCACAAAATTTAAACTTACATCACTATGGAAAGATTAGCACTGTTGAAATTGAACTCCCTTGGTGAGAGTTGTAGCAGAGCAGTATCTCCTGTTAAACTTGCTGTTGGATTCCAGCTAACTCAATCTCAATTTCTTTGCTTTTTAAAGCCCCCCAAAGCTTTATAAAATGCCACTGATATACTTTCTCTTATGACACGGATCGGTACTGTCATATAGGAAAGTATTCCTGACTCTATCTCCATGAGATTTCAAATAACAGCGTTGCCTTCTTATAATATTTTATTTCAAACCAGTAAAGTCTTTAGTTATAGAAATCATAGGCTGCCTTGCTCAGCCTTACAAAGCAATAGGTCATTTTCCAACACAAGACAAAAACAAAATGCAGCAAAAACCCAGTGTGTTGCAGAACTGGATTCCTATTTTTTTTCCCTTCTCTTTATTTTTATATCATTGTTGCTCATCTGCCTCTTTTTTTCTGCATTAAGCCTTCATGCATTCTATTTTATATCTTTGTACAACTATTCAACTTTTTTTTTTTCCCCAGTACGCAGGCCTCTCAGTGTTGTGGCCTCTCCCGTTGCGGAGCACAGGCTCCGGACGCGCAGGCTCAGCGGCCATGGCTCACGGGCCCAGCCGCTCCGCGGCATGTGGGATCTTCCCAGACCGGGGCACGAACCCGCGTCCCCTGCATCGGCAGGCGGACTCTCAACCACTGAGCCACCAGGGAAGCCCCCAACTATTCAACTTTTGTTTTACATACTGAGCATATTGATTTATCTTATTTTATTTTTTGTTGGCTTCGTTTTTCACATTTGTTTCCTATATAATATTTTCTAACCACGCAAGAGTTTCTTTTATACCTTATGCTTTACACTCCGACTTTCTTTCTCTCCTTGATTCCATTTACCTTTATTCATTTTTACACCTTACTCATTATCCCTTTTTCCCCTGTTACGAGCCCCCGAAATTCATTTGTTGTGTACCCCAAATTCATACATTGAAGTGCTAAACCCCAAGTAACTCAGAATGTGGCTATATTTAGGGATAGGATCTTTTAAAGTAAGATGAGGTCACAGGGGTGGGCCGTAGTCCAATGTGACTGGTGTCCTGTAAGAAGAGGAGATTAGGACACAGCCCATTCAGACTGAAGGAGGACCAAGTGAGGACACGGCCAGAGGGCTGCCATCTACAAGCCGAGGAGAAAGGCCTCAGAGGAGACCAAACTTACCGAAGCCCTGATCTTGGGCTTCTAGTCTGCAGAACTGTGAGAAAATAAACGTCTGTGGGTTAAACACCCCCAGTGTGTGCAATTTTGTGATGGCAGCCCTAGAAAGCTCATATACCCTCTGTTTCCATGTTTCCTCCTCTTTCCGTTCTTATTAGAGCTCATCCTTGTTTTTTGAATATTCAGAGCAGCAGGCATGCCCTGGGGCTCCCTCACTTTTTTTCCTCCTGTTTATTCACTTTTCTTCTTCTCTATTAATTAACACGTGAACTATTAAAAAATAGTCAAAAGTGCTTTTATTGCTCAAAGAATTGCTCTGTGAGGGTTTCAACTCCTCTGTACTGTAGTTTCATTGTCTGGAAAATGGAGAGGATCAAAGGATTCATCTCTTACAGGAGCATTGCAGAGATTTGACATATTAACCCATAAAATGCCGAGAACAGTGTCTGACACATAATAAGCCAAAGCAAATATTGGGTAGTGGTGTTATCATCATTGTTCTTTCATCCCACAAGTATCCACTGAGTGCTGGAACTAGATTCAGGAAGCTCACGGACGAGTGGGAAATACAAGAGAAAATAAAAACTAACCAACAGATCAAGAAGTACTGTCAGATTTTGATAAGTGCTATACGATCGATTCTAAAAGGTGATGTGATGTGATGAGATGGGGTGGCTATTTTAAATCAGGTGCTCTTTGTAGAAGTGACTTCAGTTCTGGAAAAAAAAAAGAAAAAAGCCAGCCCTGCAAGGCCAGGTGAAGTGGAGAGAGAAGTAGTGAGAATAGTTGGTGCAGAGAGGTCTACACTGGGCATGAGTTTGGTGATTTTAGGAAGCTGGGAGAAGCCTCTTGCTTCAGAGCAGTGGGTAAGAAGGTGGCATGTACAAAATGATGTCATAGGGAGGCCCAGTTCGTATGAGACTTTATAAGCCGCTGAGGCTTTGAGAGGTTAAGTAACTTGCTGATGTCACCACTGCCTGCCGTTTTGTAGAAAGAGCATAAAAGGAGTGGGACTCAAGAATGGAACCCAAGGGGTAGTGCCATCAGGTCGCTCTCCCCCTCTCTCTCTGTCTCTGTCTCCACAGCTTGTGTCAGCATTGTTCTGCATCCGACCTTCATTCTCTCCCTCCAGTCTGTTGTGCTCTAAAAGGGATATTTCAAGGAGAATTCTACTTGGCCCAGCTTGGGTCTCAAGTTCATGACTGACAAAACCACCACACATCTATCCCTGTATTCGGGGGAATGACAGCTTCATCCAGGATCACAAGATTTGAAGGAGTTTTCCAGAAGAAGGAGGGTGCCAGAGGAAAGCAGTACATTTCCTCTACAGTCTAAAGGGAAGCTCCTCCTGGGAAGCAAGTGTGGAAATGTGTGGTTTTGGTTGGCCCTTGGGCTGCAGAAGGGAGCTTGTCGAGCAGGGGTTGGCCGGAGACCAGGAGCCACAGGACTTGTCCAGCTCTGGGGAAGGGCTGCTCTGGCCAGCCCCCTTTTTTTTTGTCTCAGTCTGAGCAGGTTTAATACAACTCGTGAAAAGGTATCTCAAGTAACTTTTTTTCTTACACCCTGGTTCTGCAATTTCTTCATGAATAGGTGTGGTAATTTTATTAGCAATTCCAAAATTTGGGACTTTCCCAGACACAACCACTGTGAGTTTTCTGGCCGCTCTCCACCCCTCAGCCATAAGCTAGGAGTGTTGAGAAGGTGGTGGGAGCCCATGAGGCGCTGAGCTGCGAAGAGATTGTGGGCTTCCCTGGAGGCAGAATGCTAGGGCCCCTGTCCTCTACAGAGGTTGCTCTACCACAGAGGCACACCCCTGACTGAAAACAGGTACCAAAATATACACTGTGCCTTCCCTTTTATTCCAGTCCTAGGAATTTACCATGAGGAGACGTTCCACAAGTCCGTCAAAGGATATATGCAAAGATGTTGTTTACAGTAGGAAATAATTTGGGAAGAAAACGGAAAAAGGTATTTGGAGTAGGGAATCTGTTTAATGTGTTGTCCGCCGTGGAAGGAAGGTACTCCGCTCACGCCTTCAGTAAGTGTTTATTCCCTCCCTCCAGGAGATAGCTACTAGAGCATCTTCCCATAGCACAAAAATCCCCCTACTTTTAAGTGCATCTCTCGCTCCCAATCCACAGAGATAGGCTGCCAACAGCTATTCAATCAATCACTCATTCACTCACCGAAGGTATATTGTGTGACTCTGTTGTAGGTGATAATGACACCAAGAAACCACAGCTCTGTTCTTTTATGATTAAGTCCAGTGCTGCTATGAATATTTTAGAACATGCCCTTAGTTGAGCATATGCAGGTCCTATTGTGTATATACCTAGGAGTGGGATTCCTGGGCACAGAGTATGCCTCTGTTCAACTTTAATATATAGTAGGGCAGTGCTGCAAGTCACAAATATAATTTTATTTGTGATGCAAGTGACAAATATAATTTTAAATTCTTAGTAGTTACATTAAAAAAGTAAAAAGTCACAGATAAAATTACTTTGAGTAACATATTTTATTTAACTCAATATATATCCAAAATATTCTCCTTTGGACACACAGAGTTAATATTTCAATGTATTGATGAAATACTTTACATTACTTTTTCTAAGTTTTGAAAATTCAATATATCCAATAGATATACAGTGCATCTCAATTTAGATCAACCGCATTTCAGGTGCACATGGTATTAGTGGCTACTGTATTGGACTGTGCAGTTTTGGAGGGAAGGGATTTTGGTCTCTATTATTTACTACTGTATAAAAGGAAAATTTTACATTTACTTCAACACTTGCCTAGAATGTAATAAAATTGAGTGATGTGTTTCACCACAACCAGTTCTAACCAGCTGAAGCTGATAAACTGCTAGGAACTTTGAGTGACCCAGAAATGCCAGCCCCTCACTCGACCTAAATGAAGATTTTTCCTGATCAATGACCATGTTTCCAGAACGAAATCTGGTTCATTATGAGTAGAGAGTAACACAGGTGACACCACATGGTACAGGATAACGAGGAAGACATAAGCAGGGTCTTCACAATTTTGTAAACATGGAGACTTTATCATTTAGGTCAGTAATTTTTCAATGTGTTGAGTGCACAAGAATCACCTGGGAAGCTGATTATAAGTTCAAATTACAAATTCTGGAAGATACATTTTTAGCAGTGATTCTGATGCAGGAGGTCCAAAGCCCACATTTAGAGACATACTGCTGTATTTAAGATATACAGTGCTTAGATACACAAAACCTAAGAAAGGTTTGAAACAGGTAAAGAATATTCAAGTCTTTTTTTTTTTTAAAGATCTCTCCTGTAGAAATACTTAGCATAGATATCACAGGGTGAGATCTGGAAGTAAGGAGAACCAATATGAAGCTGCTGCAATTGTTCAGGTAAGAAATAATAAAAGCCTGAAGTGGGGTACTTTTGGCTGGAGATAAGAGAAGGTGCATTCAGAAGACATGAGGGGACTGTCTGAACCTAGTGTGCTCTGGAAAATGAAGTCAGGAGAGAAACATGGGAGTTGGGCTGCAGTTAGTAGACAGACCGTTGTGCTGTTATTCATCAAGATAAGAAATATTAAAGGGAAAGTGGAAGGTGAATGTTTGTCCGCTGCAATGCAGAACATGAGTGTGCTAATTGAACAGGCTATATTGTCAGTTTCTCTCAACCCGTCTGCCCTTTCTGGCTAGCATATTAGAAATGGAGTGATTAGACTTAGAGAGCAAACTTACTGTTACCAGGGGGGACGGGAGGGGGAGGGGGTAGATTGAGGGTTTGGGATTGACATGTACATACTGCTGTATTTAAGAATTTACTGTAAAGCACAGGGAACTCTGCTCAATGCTCTGTAATAACCTAAATGGGAAAAGAATTTGACAAAGAATAAGAAGATACATGTATACGTATCACTGAATCACTTTGCTGTACACATGAAACTAACACAACATTGTTAATCAACTATACCGTAATATAAAATAAAAAATTAAAAATAAATAAATAAAATAAGACCAACCTGCCCCCCCCCTCTGGGCAAGAGACTTTCAAGACACCTGAATACACACTCTGCAATTCCATTTCTAAAGATGTTGCTCCCCTATCTCATTGTGAAAGCTGGAAGGCTTCAGGCCATGTGCTTCTCTTCCTACATCATCAATTATTGTCAAACATAATATACAATGATCTAGTAAATAATTGGCCAAGCCTACAAGAAAGAAAAAAAAAGAAAGAAAGAAATGGAGTGATTAAACAGAACAGCAAGAGTTGCTACCTCAGAGATGTTTAATACTCTGACCCATGAAATAGCCTAATATACCCATGTTTAATACTTTCAAGTTAAAAAAGACTTTTCTAATCAGAATAACTGTATATATCTCCTTTCCTCAGAGTTTCTCCATAACTCAAAAGATATCTGCTTCCTCTGAGGGAATATGGCCACCAGAGAGACTTCATACAAAGAGTATGCAAGTTAAATAGACAGAGATTTGTGATGTTATATCCCTCCTGGGCTTAACAAGAAACACTTTAGATTATCAGGGATTAATGATAAAGACACTGAAGCCAGGAAAAAAAAAAAAACCTTGCAGGGTCCATCAGAACCCTTGATATCATGGAATGAAGTGTTAGTCTTGCCTTAATCCTTTTTAGAAAGTTCTCAATGAAAGAACCTTTCCAGGGCTTCCCTGGTGGCGCAGTGGTTAAGAATCCACCTGCCAATGCAGGGGACGCGGGTTCGATCCCTGTCCGGGAAGATTGCACATGCCGTGGAGCAACTAAGCCCGTGCGCCACAACTACTGAGCCTGTGCTCTAGAGCCTGTGTGCCACGACTACTGAGCCCGTGTGCCACAGCTACTGCAGCCCACGTGCCTAGAGCCCATGCTCCGCAACAAGAGAAGCCACGGTAATGAGAAGCCCAGGCACCGCAAGAAAGAGTAGCCCCTGCTTGCCACAACTAGAGAAAGCCCACGCGCAGCAATGAAGACCCAATGCAGCCAAAAATAAACAAAATAAAATAAATTAATTAAAAAAAAAGAAAGAAAGAACCTTTCCAGGTACCGTTAATTAGAGATTCCTCAGCCATATGCATGCTGTTGGACTATTAAAATAAAAATTCTGACATCCAGAATGAGAAAAATTAGAGAATCAGTCCCTCTTCAACAAGTTATATGTGTGTCCACTGCCCATTATGATAACCTGTATTTCAATAATATGTTACACCAATGCAATAGGCCTTTGTTGAATTAAATTGCTTTCTTCTCTCCAACACTTCAAAAAGTACATAACAGAGGCTTACCTTACACTTGCAGAGAGTAACTGGGAATGGTGTGAATACTGAACCGCCTCCCTCTCTGAACTTTCTATTTCTTGCTAGGGTGGGATCCAAAACCTAACTTCTATGGTGCTATAGTTCAGATTTTTCCATGATTGCAAGAGCTGCCTCCCAGTGCATTTGCTTTAGAATTCCTTTTTTTTTTTTTTTTTCTAATGTGGATGGTATTCCTGTTTGAATCTAAGCTGTGTTCAGCCTAGGGTTCAGAACTGAAATATGTTTGAAATACATGCAATCAGTTCAAAGACAGTGGACTAGAATAGACCTCGTACTCTGTCTGGCTTCCAGATACCTACCCAAATCCTTTCTTAAGGATTCTCCAATAAGTGACATTAAAACCAAAAGGAAAGGTTTCTCTAATGTACACTGGGCATCAAAGAGCAGAAGCGGGGCTTCCCTGGTGGCGCAGTGGTTGAGTCCGCCTGCCGATGCAGGGGACGTGGGTTCGTGTCCCGGTCCGGGAAGATCCCACATGCCGTGGAGCGGCTGGGCCCGTGAGCCATGGCCGCTGAGCCTGCGCGTCCGGAGCCTGTGCTCCGCAACGGGAGAGGCCACAACAGTGAGAGACCCGTGTACCGAAAAAAAAAAAGAAAAAAAAAGAGCAGAAGCTTTGATAGCTTGGGGCCAGCACAGAACTGGTGAGAACAGTGGCAGCAACAACAGTACTTCCTGTAGCAACACTAACGCCTTTGAGATTTTGGCAGTAAGTTACACTTTTGGGGACGAGCAGTGATAGAACACATTGTTCAATGAGAAAGAGCTGGAGAGAAAGGAAATGGAGTTGTCCCTCTGGCCACACACTGGTCCTTCTCTCTCTGACCTCTAAATATTAAAGTACAGAGGGCTAAAGTACAGATCAACTTCTCTGATCATTCCATAGATGATGACATTTGGTTTATGGTCTCAGCCATGCCATACCCCAATGATTCTCAAATGTATACACCCGGCCTACGCTTCTCCCTAGACCTCCTGATTTGTATATGCAAACTGCTCTTTGGTATTTTCATCTGGATATCTAATAGGTATTTCAGACTTACCATATCCAAAATCAGATTTTGACTTTTTCCCTCTAAATCTCCTTCTTCTACACTCCTCTCCATGCTGTCCTCCTCTCCACAAATGGCCACTCTGTCCTTTGAGTTCTCCACACCAAATATTTTAGAGTCACCACTGATTTTTCTTCTTGTCCCATCCCACATCCAATCCATCAGCAAATCCCCATAGTTTTTATCTTCAAAATATATCCAATATCCACTCCATGTCCATTGCTACCACTTGGTCCAAAACTCCATGATGTCTGCCCTGGACTGTTCTAGCTTCCTCACTGCTCTTCCGACTTCTAACACTGCCATCTTTTTTTTTTTTTTTTAATTAATTAATTAATTTATTTATTTTTGGCTATGTTGGGTCTTCGTTTCCGGGCGAGGGCTTTCTCTAGTTGTGGCGAGCGGGGGCCACTCTTCATCGCGGTGCACGGGCCTCTCACTGTTGCGGCCTCTCTTGTTGCGGAGCACAAACTCCAGACGCGCAGGCTCAGTAGTTGTGGCTCACAGGCCTAGTTGCTCCGCGGCATGTGGGATCTTCCCAGACCAGGGCTCGAACCCGTGTCCCCTGCATTGGCAGGCAGATTCTCAATCACTGTGCCACCAGGGAAGCCCCAAACACTGCCATCTTAAATGTACTTCTTGATAGAGCAGCCAGAGTGATACATCTAAAACATGCATCAGACGCTGCTTCTCCATGGATGAAACTCCTCCAGTGGCTCCCCATACAATTAGGATGAAATCCCGAGTCTGCGCACTCACTGTGTCCGGCCTGTAGCCCCACGCTCACACTGTCCTCTCCAGGCACACTGACCCCTTGCTGATCCTGAAACACAGCTGCTCACTCCCGACTCCAGGGGGTGGGACGTAGCAGCTCCCTTTGTTTAGAACACCCTTCTGAAAAATATTTACATGACTCTGTTCCCCCAACTTCCTCAATCTCTGTTCACGTGTCACATGATGGAAGCGGCCTCTTGAGCGCCGTGCACCAAAAAGCAGCCCTGCTCCCACACTGACTTTACCTTCTTTTTCTCCATCATTCTGTCACTGGCTGACTTACTAAATACACATTTACTTGTTTCATTGCGGATTGTTTGTTTCCCCCAGTGGAATGAAAACTCCAAGAGGTCTGAACTTCGTTTTTTTCACTGCTTATCTCCAGGGCCTAGAACAGCAACGCTTAGAACACAGTGGGCTGTAAATATATATGGAAAGAATGATCTGTGGAAATAGAGTGGTGGTTCACAGGTCTGCTTGATCATCAACTGATGTAAGGAGTTAAAGACGTATGTATTCCATACATAACAGACGTATGTATGTTAAAGACATATGGCAAATGTATGTATGCTTGCCAGTGGCAAACCTGGTAATTCAAAATTTTGGGGAGTCATGCCTTAAAATCTGACTTTTAGATACTTCCCAGGAGATTATGATAATCGTTGAGACTTAAGAACCATGAAACCTAAAAACTAGTTCTCAGAGCTCCTGGGAAATAACCTCTGAGAACTCCTGAAACTACTTGGGAAGAATTTGAGGGAGCTGGAATTCCCAAATATAGTTCAGGCCAGAGTCAGAGAGATACCGCTTTATAACCAATATTTTGACCCTGTTCTACCTCCAGGGCTGCCCCGGAATGGGAAATGTGGGTTACAATGGAAAGCGAGTGATTCTGACTAAACATCTCATTTTGCTAAGAAACTTCGGGCTAACCCCCTTCTGTCTTTCTCTAGAGACACCAGGACCACCCACAGCCAAAGGGGAAATGTAGAAATGCTCCTGATTTGTACTTACAAGGAGGTAGAAGGGAAGGGAAGTCTTGGTCTGCACAGCCCTTAAGATAAAATCTATGGGTCTTATTTGGTCCGAGGTGTAGTAATTACTCCTGGGTGTGTGATGGAGTCAGGACCACCACCTTCTGGTGGCAGATGTCTCTAATTGGACGTGTGGCCTGGAGAACATGGTAGAATAGCCCTGGGCCTCCCCTCTCTCCTCTGAGAGGTCTTCTGAGGTCTTCTGACTCCAAGGGCCTACTGAGTCCAGGGCATGATCTCAGCCTTTTGAGACTCAGCCTTCTGAGACTCTGAGGTCTTCTGACTCCAAGGGCCTACTGAGTCCAGGGCATGATCTCAGCCTTTCAGAAACTTAAAAGAATTGCCCCAGAAGTACTCTTGTCTCCTGAAAATGATGGGAAGGGTGTCCAAGTAGGTAGAGTGGATGAGGGCAAGAACAAAGGGACAGAAGCTTCTTGTGGATAATCTCAGCCACCTGACATGGACTGGGGTTTGGAATCTAGAAAAAGAACTAAATGCTCACCCATTCATGCTCAGTATCTCTCATCTGGGCTACAGATAGAGAGGGAAAGGCTCACTTCCATGAAACGCTTTGCTGTCACTTTGCCTTGAATTGATGAGGCCACAGTTGCATTAGGAGAGGACCCATGGAGCCTGCTGATGTTTTTATCTACGGCCGGAAGAGTAAAAATGATGTTCAGTTTGGGAGTGTCTTATGTACTATAATTATAACACCAGTTTACTTGAATCCTGAAAATATCTTTTCTCCATCTAAACCCAGACTGCGCTGAAAATGACTTGCCTTTTTCACCCGCCACCCCCCGATTCCAGCAGACCAGATGAACAGGACTGCAATTTCGCAGTGCTCCTCTGGGGAGGTAATGTGGACAAATGTAGGCAGCAAGATTCTTTTCAAGAAGATTAAGTGAAGGGGAAAGTTTAACGCAGAGGCTCAGCAGTTCTGCCAGGCTCTCTCTTGCAAAGAGCCGTGAAGAAAAAAATTATGTAGGAGGGAATGAGTTGATGCTTGCTGTTTGCTACAGGGCAACTCAGAAGCAGAAGAGGAAACCACAGACCAGGCCAAGGATTCCTGTGTCTTAACTGGCTTCCCTGGGGAAAGTGGCCCGCGATATTATCTGGGAATTGAACGGAAACTGGCAAGCACGTGGCACTCCTCCATAGGTATAGAGTGTTTTTCATATTCAAAGCTCTTTAATGTTTCCCCCAGGAGCCTTGTGAGATAAGAGAGGAAGTGATTATATCCTCAGTTTGTGAAAAGGAGAATCAAAACTGAAGAGTCAAGCAATTTGCACAGAAAATAATTGGGGTCAGGGTCCAGCCAACATCAGGCCTCAGGGTTTCCTGGTATTGAAACCAGAGCTCAGAAAAATGAGGCCCAGAGCCTGGGTCTGAAAAGCACATACCAAAGGAAGCAAGTACCCAAGCATCGCCTCATAATTAAAAGTGATTGGACAAAATTCAGTCATGGTGCAGAAGAACGCGGGCAGGTTTAGAACTGAAATGACTTATAAGTGACACTTCACTGAAAATTAATTTCCTATAGCTCATTTCTGTAGGCATATTGGCATTTGACGGACATCAGTATGCATTAATAAGAAAGCAGAGGTGAAAAACAAGAAACCTCTGGATGCCTGAATTTGTCTGTGAAGAATCGTTGCAACATTTCAAAAGGAGCTCAAGTTAACTTGAATTAACAAAAGCTGAACTCTAAATCTCCCTTCCTTCATATCTAGCCTTTTCGTTTCTTTCTTCCATTGAACTCTTTTTTTCTTCAGTGCTTTTGGCAAAAAGAAGGAAATTTGGAGGAAAGAAAACCAAGTTAGATCATCTTTAACTCGAAGAATATAAGAAATTTTACAGACTACATACCAAGCACTCCTATTTCTTGCTATGACAACCTCATCCATGAACCAGGATGTCTTCATTCATGCTTCCTTTGACTCTTGGTTACTAAGAGTACTCCAAAATCACACCTGAAGATATATATGTGTGTATATATATATATGTATATATATGTGTATATATATGTATATATATGTGTATATATGTGTGTATATATATATACACACCTGGCGACCGATGGGGGTGTGAAGAATGAGGGGTGAGAGGTCAGACTGCGTGTGTTCAATCCTGGCTCCATTACTATGGAGCTGTATGTCTTTAGGCAGGTAAGTCTCATTATCCATAACTATTAATTGGAGACAATACTTCAAAAGATTTGTTGTTTCATTGTTTCCCTGAAAATTATAAGGAAGAGTATGTATAAATAAATTAGCATAGTAATGGATGGAAAGCAAATATTCGACAAAGGTTAACTTTACAATAGAGCATTCTGGCTTCCTCCGTCTAACAAATTACACAAACTTAGTGACTTAACACAAATTTACTGTCTTACGATTCGATAGGTTAGAAGTCTAAATAGGTCTGTCTCGCTGGGTTAAAATCAAGGTGTCAGCAGGGCTGCATTCCTTTCTGGAGATTTTAGGGGAATTCATTTCCTTACCTCCATCTTTGAATAACATTACATCTCTAGTAATGTTCCATCTCTGTGTCTTTCTTCTGTAGTTGCATCTCCTTCTGACACTCTTGCACCTTCCTCTTTCATTTTTAAGGACCTTAGTGATTACACTGGACCTGCCTTGATGATCCAGAATACTCTCCCCATCTCAACTCATCCCCATCTCTCACTTAGCAACTGTGTCAGGTAGAAGAATTACCTTCCAAAAGATATCCATGTCCTAATGCTTGTAATGTGTAAATGTTACCTTCTATGAAAAAAAAAAAAAAGGACTGTGCAGACCTGATTAACTTAAGGATCTTGAAATGGGGAGATTATCCTGGATTGTAGCCTCTCAATGTCATCACAAGTGCCTTTATAAAAGGGGGACAGAAGGAGATGACATGCACAGAAGAGGAGAAGGCAATGTGACCACAGAGGCAGAGATTCAAGTGATGTGGCCACAAGACAAGGAACACGGTCAGCCACCGGAAGCTAGAGAGGCAAGGAGCAGATTCTTCCCTGAAGGCTTGAGGGCAGCACAGGACCGCCAGTACCTTGGTTTCATTCCAGTGAAACTAATTTCAGAATTTCTGGGTTTCCAGATCTGTGAGACAATTAACTTCTCTTTTCCGAAGCCACCCAATTTATGGTAACTTGTTATAGCAGCCGCAGGAAACTGCTACAGCAAGAGTAATTCCATCTGCAACCTTAATTCTCCTTTGCCATAATCCCAGGTTTGGGGGGTTAGGACATGGACAACTTTGGGGGACAATGATCCTGCCTACTACACTCCTTTAACCCACCAGCTCCATAAATATATCCCTATAGCTCCCTCCACCCTCTTCCACATAATGCATTGTACCATGGCTCTTGCCTTTAAATTCTATAGCTCAGTGGTTGAGAGCGTTGCTTCTGGAGTATGTCCATTTCAACACTTACTAGCTGTGTGACCCTGAGAGGTTACATAATTTAGTTTTCTTACTGATAAAGCAGAGATAACATAGTACCACTTCATAGGATGGTGAACTGATTAAACGATATAATGCATGTGAAGTTCTTAGAGTACTGTTTTGCACATAATAATCTTTCAACAACGTCACATAATATTATTATCATCCTTTTCATCACCAATCATCATCAACATCGAGGTACTAGAAGGAAGACGGTATAACAGTTTTCTACTACACAGTAATAGAAACAGTGGCCTAAAACAATAATCATTTGTTATTTTATAATCATCTGGGCTATCAATTTTTACTCAGCTTGCTCCTTCTGCTGGTCTCACTTGAGCTCACTCAGGTGACGGCACTCAGCTCAGCGGGCTTCATGGTCCCAGACAAGCTTATTGCCACGGTTGGTGGTTGATGTGATGCCCACAAGGTGTTGCAGCCTCATGGAGACTAGCCCAGGTTTCTGGGCACAGGAGTCTCAGGACGAGACCTGCGTCTTGAGGCCAAGGCTCAAAACTCCCAGTTGTCATGTCTGCTACATTCCGTTGGTCAAAGCAAATCCCAAGGACAGCCTGAATTCAAGAGTGGCCAGACAGATTCCACCTCCGGATGGGAGGAATAGAAAAGTCAGTTTTCAAAGGGGTGTGCAGAGTGTGATGGGAGGAATTTGTGGCCGTTTCTTGCAATCTAGCACCGTGAGCTTCGGGAAGACAGTCCTGGATCCGAAATTTTGCAAATGTGTGGGCTTGGGCAAATCGCATAAACCCTGGTACAGTAACAGCATCTGAGGGCCTATTATGTGCCAAACACTGTGCTAAAATCTGGAGATATTAGGAGAGCCTGACACATGCTCCCTCATCTAAAGAAGGTAGTTTATAAAATCAGGGAAATATTTAAAGTATTGGTGTGAGGAGGACATAGGTAATGTCTATGAAATGTCTAATACAGTGCTTGGTAGTACCTGGGCACATAGTAGGTACTCAATAAATGAGAGTGATCATTATTATTTAATTTTCACAAGAATGTCCAGATTTCACTTATAAATGGGTATGGAAGCACATGTTATTTGTATTAGTCTGCTCAGGCTGCCATAGCAAAATACCATAAACTGGATGGCTTAAAAAACAAAACTTTATTTCTGATAGTTCTGGAGGATGGCAAGTCCATAGTCAAGGTTCTGGTAGGTTTCCCTCTGAGGACTTTCTTCTTGGCTTGTATGCCGCCGCCATCTTGCTGTGTGATCATATGGCTTCTTCCTTGTAAGTACTTGTGGAGAAAAAGAGAGAAAGCTCTCCACTCTCTCTTTTGCTAAGGGCATTAATCCCATCAGGTGGGCCCCACCCTGATGACCTGATCTAACCCTAATTACCTACCGAAAGCCCCATCTCCAGCTGCCATCACACTTGAGGTTAGGGCTTCCACATATGAATCTGGGTTGGGGGACACAAGCACTCAGTCCTTAACACCATCCAAAGCCTTTCATCTTTCAGGCCCAGAAGATAAAAAGCTGCGATATATGCTCTCTAGTGGCCTGGAATTGATTTCACAGTATTGAATCGGAGCCATCTTTTAAATAAACATTTATAATCAAAACTAAAAGTGTGCGTTCAACCTCAGGTTTTTTTTCCATAAATACAATCGTATGCATAGGGTGCAATTACCAGAGCTATAAACACATGATGCATTCATTCACTCTTCAACAGGGACAGGTGTTTAAATGCCTTTCACTGTCCAGGGAGTGGCAAAGCCTGGATAATAACTTTAGTCTCAGACACAGCTTATTTTTTGTTCAAAGGCTTATTGCAAATCCTGGGTGTCAGAATCAGGCCGCATGAAGAGAGAATGGGACTGAGAGTCTGACCACTTGGCTTACACACCCAGCATTAGCGCTACCAAGCTCTGCGACCTAAAGTAAGCTATCTAACCTATCACAGCCTCGGTCTCTTAGTGCACAATAAATGGAAGGACTGGCTCCGTGTTTCTGCACCGTGTGCCGTGGAGCCCTGGGGTAACACAGACCTGCAGCAGGAAGGGGAGGCGAGGGCAGCTTGAGAGCCCTCCACATGGACTCCAGCTCAGCACCCCTCCCTTGTCTAAGCCTCACTAAGTCATTTGAAGAAAGGGTCCAGTGTAGAAAAAATGGTAAATGGTTTGGGTGTGAGCGGGCTAGATCAGAGAGTTCCAAACTTTAATGTACTTACAAAGCAGCTGAGGACCTGGTTGAAATTCAGATTCTGATTCACTATGTCTGGGGTGGTGCATTTCTAAGAAGCTCCTAGCTGTTGCTACTACTGCCCATCCCCAGACTATGCTCTGTCTAGTAAGAGATTAGATTATGATGTGAATCTTTAAGTCCAAATTTTTCTTTTACTAAAGAAAAATATTTCTAGGGCGGGCTCATGAGTATCAAATGAGAGGCAAATGAAGCTGTGGAATCTTAGGGATATTCCAACAGATCTCCCATCCAAAAAAGCTTTTCCTCCAGAAAGAACAGGTCTGAAATTACATTTAGAGGGATAGGTCCACCAGGATTGACTTGGGTGAGGTTTGTGTGTGCCTGCCCCTTCATGTGGAATCCAAAGCAACTCTCTTCAAGGGTTGAGTGCAATTCTATTACCGTTTCCATTGTTCTTTTCATTTTCTCACTCCTCTGCACTGCCTGTTTTCAGGTGAGATGGGAAATAGAAAGACCAAAATACCAATAATAGGAAAGGAATTTCTTACAGTAGTTTCAGTCCGGCTGGAATTGGGAAGTAACAAAAAAAATCTCACAAGCAAAGCAAATCTTGAGGCCATCCAATCTGGCAGAGCCCCGAGTGACTGACTAAGAATCTAATGGGGAGAATATCTAAAGTTTCAGGCCCCTGAAGGCTCCCCATCGTTCATTTCAATACCGGAAATTTCCAGTCCCTATGGCTCTGGTTCCCCAACAAGTTAGGTAATTAGCTTGCTATCTGCCCCGTCAGGGAACTAGTCTTAACACTATTATGTTCAGAGGCACACACCTCCCTGATGAACCATATTATTAAAGGTTGCAAAGATAATGCAGAGATGAATAGTCTGCAAAACCACACGAAAAGTGCCAAGATGAATTCAATTATATTCTGGAGACTAAAGAATAAATTGGAAATGAGGTGATTTCTTATTCAAGAAGACTTCCAGTTGTCTCTGAATGTAAACACACAGCTCTCTGCTGAGGATGGGGTCACCCACTGCTTGGGGAAAGCAGCTTGAATTTTATTACCTTGGTGATCCCTGGCAGCATATACACTTCAGGAGGTGCACACTCTGCTCCCCTTTACTTTGTCTCATGTGCTGGTTTCCAGCTCTCATAACATTTTAATTAAATTTGGGCTTGTCTTTCTCTCTCACCTTACTCTCTGCATCAAAGGAGAAGCTTTGCACATGCCGCCTGGCTGGGGTCCCTGCAATTCTTCCATTCCAAAAGCAGGCTGCTTTGCCAGACAGGGAGAGCGGCAATTAACTCAAAGCAGAGGTAACCTGCAGCTATCTCTCTGAGAAGCTTCTGGGAGAGATAGCTGCACATAACTTCAATGTGACTTATATAGAAAGGTAATGAATTCTATAATGCAAATTTACGTACAGGTCAAACAAGAAATGGCTTTGCATTTGATAGTACACTGGGTATCAGGTAGTTGTCACACAATGAATAATTCACCTTGCATCGTCACTTGCTATGTAAATGATAGTCTATGTATATTAACGCACTTAGCACTTAGAATAAAATGGACAGCTGCGGCCAAATGAATCTCTCTCGGGACATATTACCATGACTGCTCTCCAGCGAGTTTAAGTCTTCATTTTGAGGATGGTGATGAGCATATTAATTGAATGGGATTCACTGGGGTCCATTTTGATTAAGTCAGGGTTACACAAAAACAAGGGAATAATTTTAGTACGCCTTGATGGCATTGACATTGGCACAGTTTGGGTTAACAGTCGTGACTCACAAATCAATCTGGTTGGGAATCAGTGGAATTCAGGAATATGACAAATGTTGTCTATTTTCAAGTGGCAAACTCTACTTACATTCATTTTCTTTAAATGCCACTTGGCTACATGAAAAACGCATTTAACCTTCTAACCATTCAACCAGATTTCTTGATTTCTTCCAAAGCAGCTATACATGGATCTTCTGCACTAACATTTAGTATCCATTTGGATACCAAACCTAAGGAAAGGAAAAGTCACTTTCTCACTGTGCTTCATAATCAAATCATAAAAAAGAAATTTCCCTGATGTCTGAATTTTTAAACCGTTATGAAGTTCCAACCAGTAAGAAAAAAATGTTTCTTACTGGTAGTGTTAGGCAACATCTCTCACCATATGTTTATTTTTGTTGGACTCAGGTGTGTTTGGGGAAGTTATTTGAACACTATTCAGCACCAGGATTTAGGGTTTTTTTCTGTTTGTTTGTTTTTTTACGGTACGCGGGCCTCTCACTGTTGTGGCCTCTCCCGTTGCGGAGCACAGGCTCCGGACACGCAGGCTCAGCGGCCATGGCTCACGGGCCCAGCCGCTCCGCGGCATGTGGGATCCTCCCGGACCGGGGCACGAACCCGTGTCCCCTGCATCGGCAGGCAGACTCTCAACCACTGCGCCACCAGGGAAGCCCAGGATTTAGATCTTTGATAGGCTGGGTGGCCCAAGTGGAGACAAAGTCTAGGGAGAGCACACAGGACGGGAGATGGCCCCTGAGCGAGTATTCACCGTTAACAAAAGCATCTGGGCATTAGAAGCCGTACTCAGCCCCAGGACCGCAGATAGAAGAAAGGAAGAGGGGTGGTTTCTAGGTGCTTGTGTCAGTCTTGGCTCAGCCAGAGAAGCAGAATATCAGTAGGACACATATGAGTTTACACAAGGAATGAGCCGTTGTGGGGACTGGCTAATCAAACACTGACATCCATAGGGTGGCCATAAGAAAAGAAAGATCTTGAGCAGAGAGAAACCCGAGGAAAACGAGCTGAAGCTCGTCATCCACTCATGTAAGCCAGGAAAAAAGATTCAAGGGGAAGGAAGTTTCAACCGCTACTTGGAGTCTCGGGACTCAGTGAAGACCTAAGCCCTTCCAACTAAGGGCCTTCCAACTAGGTCAGTCAGGCCCACCAAGAATAATGTCCCTTTTGATTCATTGAAATAACTAATTCGTGGCTGTAACTGCATCTGCAGAATCCCTTCCCAGCAGCACCTAGATTAGAGTTGATTGACAAGAAATGGAGGTTTATGCTGCAACACGACCACTGTTTCCCTCCAACCTGCAGCCCACCCTACCCAGAAACATGCTAGAAATGGAGTTCTGGGGACTGGAGTTCAGCCTAGCCAAGTTGACATATCTAAAAGCGGTTGCAGAGTTAATACCAAAACTTGTCTAGAACCATCAGCCCTGAAAGCGTGTCTTCTGCTGGGGAGAACTTGGTGGTTATATAAATGGAAGAGTTGTGTTACCAAGTGCACAAGCAGCTTTGGAACTCAAGCAGCTTTGCTGTGGGACTCTCTCCTGCACTTACTTCATTGAGCATCTCTAGGAGGGATTTTTCCTTCTGATGTTGCAAGATTAATGCCAAGAGGTAGAGCCACATGGCTCCAGTTCTGCTGCCATTAACTGGACTCCACTTCAGACAGAAGTGATGGTAACAGCAGTGGCAGCAACAGGAATGCTTTGCTTTGACATGGCTCCTCTGCGCAGCCAATGAGATTGGAGGACTCAGCTTCAGGGACAAGCGATGATGATGGATTCATGAACATATGTTAGCATATCCGAGATAGCAAGGAAACACTTGATAGAGTAGGAACCATGAAAGGCTGGACATTCTGGAGTCAATTTTGTGGGGAACTGGAGCCATTTGAATTTGAGTAGTGATGTAACTGGGACTACAGTCGTCCTTTCCAGCCACTGACATCTTATGTACTGATGTAGCAGCTGCATATTCATATTTATATACCAAGAGTCCATGGAATGTTCTAGGTCGCTGGGTCACTGTGACAGGGTGATACTAAGCCAGGGCCCAGTCTGAGGTCTGGAAGACCAGAGCCAATGGACAAGCAATCAGAATCAGGTTGTTAGGGTGGGATTGAAAATAGAATCAGAATCTCAGGAGACGTAGACAAAGGAAACCGGATATATGACAGGCGAATGGTAATCTAATAAAACCAAACTCAGAAGTAAATAGGTTAGAAGGTAGAAGCCACTCAACGGCCAGTAAGCTAGTCCCTGAAGGTCACAGAAACCTTGCTACATCTGGAAACATCTCCATTTTCCCAACTGATTTGGCTGCAAAAAAATAAACCCTGTCTTTCCTGGTCCACCTGGTTCCCTTATGGAATTCTAACCACAGCTTATTCTTAACCCCAGGTGTTCCTCATGTAAAGGGAAATCGAGAGTGCTTAGTGGAAATTTCAGAGACAAACAAGGGATAATATAATAATCCCAACAGGGAAGTAATTAACTTGTCATCACTTGAAAGAAAACGACCATTTGGCTAATTTAAGTTGATTTGAAAACTTAGTGCTGCCCTCCAACCTCCGCCTGTGGAAATTTATATCATCGTTAATCATAAGTGTAAAACACTAACAGTATAAACATACAATTGAAAAACAATGGATTCCTACTTTATTAAGATGAAAATGAGAAATCCAGAATCCTTTACATTTCTTGGGAGGAGAGTAGACAGGAGAGATGGAAAACCCAAAATATGAAAATATTAAAGGTGTTTTTATTAAAATGGGAGTTATGAAAATTTCACTTAGAATTCAAGAAATGTGTGTGTCCAAGATAGGAAGTACATATATCTATATTTCCTCGTTTCAAATATAAATATGTCATATGTATCTGTAACGTGTGTGTGTTTTTCTTCTGGCACCTCATAACTAGAACTGTCAGTAGCATGAGAAAAGGGGATGCAACAGGTAGAGTCACAAGACAGAGATTAAGATGAGAGGGGAAGAAAGAGAAATGGAGGATATGAGAGTGAACAGGGAGGGGATTAGGACAGAGAAAGCGCAGGAAAAGGCAAAATATAAGGCGGAGTCCCGTAGAGGAAGTAAGGAAAAGAGGGAAATAAAGATGCAAGAGAGGAAAACGGGAAAGACAGAAGTGTCGCCACATAACATGGTTGGGAATATTTCCAGAGAGCTCCACTGGAGGAGTGGATTGTTCAGAATGGCTGAAGCACAAGCTGGAGTCCAAAAAAGAAGAAACAAAGAGTAAGAAGGGGGAGAGAAATAAAATGTACCATGATTAAGCTTGAGACACCCTACAATACGTCTTAAAGAAAAACAAAAATGGGCTGCTTACTGACCTTCTTAGGCCTTTGATCTAGTTAGAAAGAAACCAAAGAAAGTTTTTTAAGCAGCTTGAGTAGAGAGGAAGGAATGCATTTTAGACCTAAAAAGCTGTCCTTCTGCAATCCTTCTCCCCTCTAGTGGCAAAGAGGAACCACCTGCATCCAATGCCTAGGAAGCCCTTTCTGCTCATTCTGAGAGTTCTCACTCCACCAGGCGCTGCCCATTTCCTGAATATTCCACCTCCCTCTCTCTACCAGCTCCGTCCCTTCAATAGTCAAAACTCTCTCACTGTCCATCCCCCATATCCCACAGCCTCTCCAGCTATTGCCATATCTGTCTACTCCTCAAGAGGAGGAGATCAGAGAGTTCTTTCAAAAGTGCATCCAATCACGTTACTCTTTCAAAACCCTTCCAAGCCTTCCCATCGCAGTCTCGACATCTTCAACATTTGATCTACAAAGTGTTACCTGATCTGGCCCCTATGTACTCTGTCATCCACTATATGCTTCAGCCACGTGGACCTTCTTTAAAGCTCCTTGAACACCCAGTGCCCAGTTCAGTCCTGCCTGAGCTGTTCTTGCCTCGGCCTGAAAGTGTTGCCTAGACTTTCATATGCCATCCTTTAACTTAAATGGTACATCCTCAAAGAGGTCTTCCCTTTGACTAGAAAAGAAATTACGCTAAATCACAGCACCCTCTCCTTCTATTATGACTCCTTTAAAATAGATTTTTTGCGTGTAGATAGTGGTTGAATGTCTGTCTCTCCCGCCAGAGGGCAAGAAAAGTCACTGAACATTTTACTTACTTCTGTATCTACATAAATAAATGTACAATGCAGCTTAGAAGCAGATCTTACAAGTACAGGAGTAGGTGCTCCTACCTACTTAGTCCAGGGATTTTTAGGTTGGGAAGCTTAGCAACACCTGGAAAATTCATCATTTATGGCAAATGTGTTCTGTAAAGGGCTAGAGAGCAAATATTTGGGGCTTTGCAGGTAATATGACCTCTTTGCAACCACTCAGCTTGGCTTGTAGGGCGAAAGCAGTCATGGATAATACGTAAGTAAATGAGCATGGCTGTGTTCCAACAAACTGTTATTTTGGACACTGAAATTTGAATTTCACATGTTATGAAATATTATTCTTCTTTGTAAAAACTATTCTTAGCTTGGGGGGCATACAAAAACAGGCAGAGGGCTAGATATGGTCTGTGGGCTGTAGTTTGTCAACCCTGATCTATGTTAGAACCACTTGTCATCAGGTCCTCTTCTTTCCCTTCCTCTCCTCATTGTCCAAACAACCAAATGACAATGACAGCAGTAACAAATACTGCTTCCCAGAGAAAGAAAATAATCTCATCATGCCGTGAATACACATGTGTGCACACGCAAACACACACACACACATGCTGCTTAAGTTCCTTCAAATGACTTTGTTTCTCTTAGATTAAATCAAACTTTCTCAACAGGACTTAGAAGGCTCCTGGAGATGTTAGCTGGACCCTGACCCCCAGTCTGTGCGCTGGCCATGCTGGGCGCCTCTCACATTGTTGCCCTAGCACAGCTTGCTCAGCTCCAGGGCTCCATGAGGCTGCCCTCACATCTTCCTCCCTGCCCTTCCCTAACTAGTGATGGCTACCTTTTTAGGGGAAACGTCCTTGAGGGGGTGATGCCAGTTGCCTATTCTTTGTTCCCTGGAACCTGCCCTTTCCCAGTGTAGCAGGCTCTGTAGGTGGCCTACTCAGTGCCCCTGTCTCCTTCCTCCTGTGACCTTCCTCTTACCTGGCGGGGCTCACCTCCCACCAAAGGGCTAGAAACCCACTTCTTAATGAGTTATTTTTTTATTCCTAACTTTTTTTGTTGTTGTTGCTATGGTAAAAGATACCGTTTTTGTTTTTTTCTTTTTCTTTCCATTTCTGACTGTTCACTGCTCTTATACAGAAATGGGACTGATTTTTTTTGTATTGTATTGGGCTGAGTTCAGGCCTTTGTGGCTCCACATCCGGCTCCCCGCATCTCACCGCCCACCGCCCCATCTCATCTCCTTGGCACCAGGACCAGGGCCTGGGGACCGTGTTACTGGGTTATCACCTGGAGTCTGACTCTGAGTCACCAGCCCCTTGCTGTGGTCTTCCTCTCCCTAAAAGAAGGATTGAGACCCCTGCTCTCTCACCTTTCCCAGGAATGTTTAAGATGAGCGAGTAATGTAGCAAGAGCCTCAGTGCACTGGCATGAGTAGTTTGACATGGCTGAGACCAGTCACTTTTTTTTTCTAATCCAGGTGTTGTCATATAATTGCAAGGCTATGGCCATGTGATCTTACTGCGGCCAATGAAATTTGTTAAGAAAACCATTTTGTGGTTTTGTTGATATTTGTTCATAATCCTTAGCGTGAAAACTTAGACAGTAACACATAGCACAGATACAGTGATTTTTCATTTTTAGAGTAGTATGTGTCATTTGAGCTTCAGAATAACCATGAGAGACTTTAAAGGTTAAAAAGTGCCTTAAAATGTCAGGTGCCTTCCACCAAATACTTAAAACAATAAGTGATGGAATGAAAGTCCATCTTCTGGCTTCCAGTTCAGGACCTTAGCTGGTCGCCCACCCAACTAATATTGACAAGCTAATGGTGACAGAAACTAGAAATTCACCTTTAGTTATTCAATGTGACAACATGTATGTATTGTGGTCCATATTTTATCTACTTGGCTGAAATTTTTATTTCTCAGGAGATGAATAAAACACTATGAGGGAACTGCTAAACTTGGTTTATTTCTGAATAAATTTTGAAAAAAGATAACTGGTTGCTGAAGTAGAAGGCATGAAAATGAGAAAATATAATATTCCATCAGATATTTTAAATAGAGATTTTTGAATACAGAGAAAAGAACAAATGTACCCTTTCTTCTGAAACTTCATAATAATAATGATCCCAATTAAGAACAAGGTATATTCAATGAAAACAAAGAAACAAAGTAGCCTCGGAAACAGCTGTGATGAACTTGGTTTTATAGAATGTACGTTGCATTAGGACAAGAGGATCACACAATAAACAGACATAATACTAAAACAGAAAGGTTTAAGCCTAAGATTATCTAAGATATGCAAAAGAGTGATAAAGGAAACTAAATTTTTTTGGGGTGGGGTAATTTTTCCTACTAAGCTTCTAAGCTTGGAAATAAGCTACAGATCATTCCAATATTTACTTTACCATCTCCTTCTCCTCCTACATGTATGCAGTTCCTGGAATGTAATAGCTGCTTAATAAAAGGTAGAGGAAAAGGGAGGGAAGGAAGGAAGGAAGGGAGGGAGGGAGGGAGGGAAAGAAGAGGGAAAGAAAGAAAGAAAAGGAGCAAATGCTGTAACTTAAAAAGACAACAAAGAGAGGGCAACATTACTTGATCCTCTTTTTTTTTACTGTATTTGTATTTTTTTGTTTGTTTTGAAGAATAATATTTGGTGTGATAAAATACTGCCAAAAAGAAATTGAAGTCCAATAGAGGCAGCATAATGGAAAAAAACATGCTTTATTTCTTGAGTCTTTCAGAACTGGGTTCAAATCATAACTTTATTACTTTGAGCAAGTTATATAAATATAAATATAAGTTATATATAACTTATATATAAGTTATATAAGTTATAAATATTTTCATGGATAACTTGGTGATCATAAAAAATATAAAACTATATACCGCAATAAGAATATTGTTAACTCTATATGTGGCTAGCTATCCTCTATCATCTATTCTTCTGTCCATACATCCTGTTCACTGCTTAAACTCTTCTGTCTGGTGTGTACCTCTCCCGGCCCTGCTCTAGAATCTGTTGAAATGATGTCTATCCATCAAGAAAAATCTTTGCCTTTGCTGACATCTTCTACTTAATATGATACCTTTCTACTTTTACTTAAATTTTCATTTGTACTCAGTGTATGGTGTTAATATTTTACCTTATACCTTAACCTCCAAATCAGCATCTTCCTCATTCTGCATCCTCAAACATCTAGGAAAGGCCTATGCACAAACTAGTGTCTCAAAAAATATTTATTCTTTATAGAAACAAGAAAAAAAGTGTGATATATGTTCCATCTACATTCAGAGAGTTAAATTTTCTCCTCAAATTTATACAAGAAACTCACCAAAGATTGTCATACATTCTATGGAACAGCTCATACTTATCTAAAAAATTATTTTAAGAGATATTCTTAAAATAATAATACCTTAAATTTTCCTGAAGGCCATGAGAGACAGAAAAATATATTCTCTTTTTGAGAAAGATCAGATAGCTGTGTATCTGAAGGTCAAATGCAGACTAAAGTTATTAAATATCTATCACCCAGGAAGAATGATTGATTTTTCTTATTTCTGTTCACACTGGTACTATAAAAGTTTAGTTTTTTTATTTTATTAAGACTATAAACTGTAATTAGTACTTAAAAGTATAAGGGGAGGTACTTGCTTCTATTCCACAAAATGTAAGACTTACAAATTCAAACTACTGACAAAATGCAAATGGTTATTGGCTGACCTGTGGGTTTTTTATTTTACTGATCAACTTTGGAATGAAAAGAAATAATACATTAATTTAATAATTGTCCATTGTTGAGACATCATTAGCCGTTTAGGACTCTGCAGAGATTTAAAGGTCAAGAGCACAGCTTTTAGTTCACTAGCAAAAATGATGCTCTAATTGATATCTTGATGACCTATAAGGGTTAATGCATTTCCTAAGTAAGCACTTTAGACCATTGTTAGTGGTAGAAACAGCCCTACTAATGTACAGCTATCAGAGCATAAAAATTTTAAAGATATGTGTCTTAGTTGAAGCACTAAATGTTAATTAAGTGAGGGTGTATTGGAATTAGGAGAAGGAGACTTTCCTTTAAAAACAATATTAAGCACTAAATATTGTCAGCATAAGATACATGAACAATGCCAGAACACAATTGAAACCAAAAAAAACTTCCTGCTGAAATATCCAGCCCAGAAGAGCAGTTTCTCAGGCAGTGATGAGTCTTCACAATGGGATTTATGAGCTAGGGTCAGCACTTTGAATTATACTAACCAGCAAGGGGAGCAGACTCCGGGATAATCTAAGGGCAAAGACCTCGGTGTAACAATTACTCTGAACTTCCCATATGTATGGAATCCAAATAAAAGCCATAAAATACACATCATGTAAAGACAACTGATGTTAGCAGAACAAGAGAGTACAGTCAGTAAAGCCCATCTGAGAAATTTGACAGTGAAAAGTCACACCATTCTAGGACCCAAGAACCTAGTCCGCTATGTGGCTGAGCCAGTGTTTCAGCCCCGTTTATTGAATTTTGGTTTGCTCTATGTTTTTAATATATTTCTCCCGTTCGTTTCTTGCTGTGTTTGCAATGTGCTTTCATTTATGTACTCCCTTTATCTATTTAAGTTCTGGGTTTTAAATAGATTGTTGTATGTTTTTTCCTTGCTTTTCTTTCTTTCTTTTTTTCCCCATGTACTGTGTTTTTTATTAGTGTGGGTAAAATTTTATCTCTACTTTATGACTTCTGTTTTTATTTTATCATTTCTAGGGTGTGCATTCTCTTCCTCAATAGCTCTCTCTTCTGAAGGCAGTTCTTATTGGTACAGTCTCGCTGAAGTCTAGCGGTAATATTTTATTAAATATTACATTGAGGCTGAAATCCCCCAGAATTAGCAGCAGGTAGCCCAGAATCATTACCAGTCTGAACATTTTCTGTACTGAGATGATAATGATAAATGCAAAGCCTCAGTTGGAGGTTTACCACTTATTACTTAATCCACAAACCCCCTGCGGGTATCTTTTGGTGTCTTCAAATGCCCACCCAAGGGTTGTACAAAAGCCTGAAGCTAAAATACATAAATAGTTTTTAAAAGGTCCTATTACACAACATAAGCTTTTTGCTTTAGAAGATTGTTATCTTACTAACAAGAAACCCCAAGTAACCCAAGTATTTGAAAAACTGTGCGCACCACTAAGTACCCATTTTAAGTATTTTGAAAACTCTTCCTAAAATATTTTTCTTATTTTGACTGAGGACCAACTGAAATGCTTCAAATCGCCATTTAATGAAATGTTTAACTAAGGGCAGTGGGAGTTTTTTAAAGAAGAACTGTCTCCAGACATCCTAAACTCTGTAAGTTGAGCCAGCCAAGCACAAAAGGCCAAAGGGCTGAACATCACCCTAAGCAAAACCATGGCGAAAATACCAATGTATACAAGAGCGAACCATCTATACTCTTAAAGGCACTTGGTGTCTCTAACCTGCAAAGTAACAGAAATCCACTTCTCATAATATGTGGACTTTCCAGATTTGCTTTTGTTAAAGAAAAATATATACATGATGGGTAGCTAGGTTTTGAGATCAAAACGAAGAAGTGAGTGGAACCCAGATGTGCTGCAAGGCCCCAGTTCTCCTTCGTCAAAGATGCCAAGGAGGGTGTAAAGACAACAATCACTGAGTGAGAAACTGAATCAACTGAAAATGGAAAAACAAACACTTTCCCCATTTAACTTCCATTTTCAGATGACTACCGGAAGGAACGTTTTAAAGAATCACCTCTTTAGAAGACAAAGCTTTAATTTCCAAGTAAAATATGCATGCTCTTTGAAATGTGTCTTGCTTTATAAGGAGAGCTGAGCCATCTCTCAGCTTACCCACAGGGAGTCCTGGGGAGTCCTGGGTGATGATGACCAAGCACTGGATGCAAACTGGAAGCGACCTAGGTGAGCATCCGATTGTACAAATTAACTTTGTGGAACATGTGTTCAACAGTGCCCCGGTGTGGGGTGTGGCCGGTACTATGCTAAAAGTTCTGCATGCCCTAAAGAACAATAAAATACAGCCCTGTCCCCAAGGAACCAATGAGGAAAAGAAGAATTTCCTGAAGAGAAAAGGAAAGTTACATATAACTATGATACGAAATAAAAGAAACAGGTGTTTCAACAAGAGTAAAGTCTCCTTCGACTGGAGTGACGACGAAAAGCCTAATGAATGGAAGAAATAGCATTTGATCTGGATGTGAAATTATGGGTAAGAGGGGTTTTTCTTTTTTGGTTTCTTATAGCAAAAGAAATACACATTCATGGTAGGAACTTTAGAGAGTATCAAGAGACAAAAAGAAGAAAACAAAAATTCTGACCCAAATACAGCCACTGTTATCATTTAATTAATGTAATTTGAAACACTCTACCATTAGAACTGATAACATAGATATTATTGACATGGAAATATGTTCACTATTGTTAAATGAAGACACATGATTGAATTGGTTATTTATACATTCATGCATATAAATACATACTCTGAATCATGTATGTGACGGTAGAATTAAACTTGTGTTGTATTTTTTAATTAACTACTTACTATTTTTTACTCTTAAAATTTTTTTAAAGAGGAGGGCTTTTAAATGCGTTTTTAACTTAATAAAATACTTGACAAGTTTTTAATGTCCTGGTAGGTTAAATAGAATAAAGTTCAACATGATAATATCCGCTTAATTATCACCAAGTCACTGAGCAAATTCAACCACTTAGGATAAACGTGGTTTACAACTTCAAGCAAACAAGAGTCCTCTACAGCAAATATTCTTACAGTTGTGGTTTCAGAGAACAAACATATGTAGTCTCAAGGTTATAAGCCAACAATTCTTGAGGAAAAAAAAAACTATTAAAGTAGAACTAAGAATTTCACAGCGAAGCCCTTTGTCCTTTGTGATAAACAGAAAAGAAGCTCAACTTTATGATGACAAGATACAGGAAAAGTATAGATTTAACTTAATATTTATGGTAATGGAATGCAAATATTCTTTAACCTTCTTCCTTATCTTTCTAAACAAAGGGTAGTAGCCAAGTAAGTCACTGCTTTGCATTCTCAGAGACTGACAATATAAACAGATTATTAAGCCAAAATTTCCCACTAAGCACTATTTGAAAATTACCACATATGGTTTCAACTATAATTTTAATCAAGACTGAATCAAAGTATTTGGGGCTTTGTAATTTTCTATTTCCATAATACATACTATTGAATAAAATGGTATTTTACCTAACAATATGGCAAAAACGTCTATTCGTACAAAGGGATTAACATATTATTTTAATGGTTGCATTATAGTCCATTCAAGGACTAAATCATGCTTTAGTTAACAATTATTGTTGGATATTATCAGTTTTTCCCAACATTTTATTAATACGAATAATGCTTCCGTGACTGTACTATTATGAAACACTTTCTACATGCACGCGTATATATTTGTGCATTTTCTCATATTAGTCTTAGATAATGACTAAAAAGGGGAAATTTTGGAAAAAGGATATGCCTACTTTAAAGGTTATCCTTGAGTATTGCCCAAATACCTTCCTGAAAATTGTGTACATGTATGCATTATAAATCCTCCAGAAAGGTGTCACAGTGTCTATTTTTCTACAAACTTTTAAACACTGGGTATTACCATTTTTCAAAATTATTTCCCAACATTTGAGTGAAGAGTGGCATCCTGTTCTGTTTTAAATTGCATTTCATTTCTAGTGAGGCCTTGTTTTTTTTTTTTTTTTTGCGGTACGCCGGCCTCTCACTGTTGTGGCCTCTCCCGTTGCGGAGCACAGGCTCCGGACGCACAGGCTCAGCGGCATGGCTCACGGGCCCAGCCGCTCCACAGCATGTGGGATCCTCCCGGACCGGGGCACGAACCCGTGTGGGCTTTGTTATTTTTGAAGTTATATGTGGGTCCTATTTGGGGTCATTTGCACTTACGTGTGATTTGCCTGTATTGACAGGTTGGATTACATCTTCCTGTATTCAGAGCCTCTCCCTAAGGTGCTTTTCTCTGTGGGAGGAGTGTGCACCTCACCGGTGAACTCAGATGTGGCTACACGAATTGCTCTGAAAAGAAATTGGAGTGGAAGTGACATGCATCTTGACTGAAATTTTAAGAATTAGCTCTTTGTTTATGTATTCTCCTTCCTTCTACTGCTAGACTGATATCCTGGAGAGAAGTTGAGCCTGGGAACAGTTGCTTTTGTGGAGAAGCTGCTCCTGAGAAGAACCACAATTGTCCCATAATGAACATATAATGCGAGTAGAACTAAATTTGTATTGCTGTGAGACACTGATAGTTTGGTGTCACTTTTTTCCTTAGCAAGGCCTTTGTGAGTAATTTAAAAACTTGAACCCAAAGTGAGAAGTAATAGCGAAAAGAACCCCAAATATGTGGCATTCACTTCAGGGTGAACAAGTAGTCAGTGAATAAACTGTTATCAGAGCCCGATGGATAGCAATCCAGGTCATGTAATGGTAAAAACATTCAGCCCTAACTTGGAAGTCAGATTGTGGACCAAGGGAGTGTGTTACTTGGTGAAGAACTTAGAAAACAGAATGTTAACAGTGTGCCTTAGTTACTATTTGGTTCATTCAGCCTGATACTTATAAAAGGAGATGAATTATTAAAAGAATTTACTTGTTTTCCACAGAGAAAAGGGAGTCTAGAAACACTTCCAATGCTGGAAGATGCAATGAGTTTTTTATCACCAACCAGGGAAAGATAAAACCCAGAAAGCCTTTGAGTGACAAAGGATAATTAAAACTCAGCCTCATGGCAAGGCGCAAATCAAGACTATTGAAACTGAATTGATTTTTAGCACCCAGTAAATTCAGGTAAAAGAGACTAGAGGTATGGCTCTCCCAAATCCCAGCCTGATAAACTCAAGGTTCCCATAATTAAGTGTGGAGAATCAAGTCCTGAAAACATCGTGGATGTTAAGTCCTGGCACATTATGCTAATTGAAACAAATAAACAAGAAGTTGACTATGTTTTTTAATCGAACTGCCAAAATTGCCAGCCAACCTGGCCTCAAAGAGATTATGACTAAAGAATTAAAATAACCCTAGAACACTTATTAGATTGAGAAATCTTAAGGAACAGATGTTCTGTATGGCAAAGGAAACAACAGAATAAAAAGAACCTATGATGGGGAGAAAATATTTGTAAACCATATATCTGATGAGGGGTTAGTCTCTAAAATATGTAAAGAACTCATACAGTTCAATAACAGAAAGTCCCCTAATAACCATATTTTAAAATGGGCTAAGGACTTGACTAGACATTTCTCCAAAGATGACATACAAACGGCCCACAGGTATTTGGAAAAATGCTCATTGTCACTAAGCATCAGGGAAATTCAAATTAAAACCACGGTAAGATACTTTGTCAGGATGGCTATTATTTAAAAAAACTCAAAAAAAAAAGTCAAAACAAGAATTGTTGGTAAGGAAGTTGAGAAATTGGGATCTGTAACACACTGTTGGTGGGGATGCAAAATGGTGCTGCCACTGTGAAACAGGATGTGTAGGTTCCTTAAAAAATTAAAACTAGAACCACCATATGATCCAGCAATCCCACTTCTGAGTATAAATAATTGAATCAGGATCTCAGGGAGATATCTGCACACCCATGTTCATTGCAGAACTATTCACAATAGCTGAGATGTGGAAACAACTTAAATGTCCAGCAATAGATGAACAGGTAAAGAACATGTGGTCTATACATACAATGGCCATTATTTTGCCTTTAAAAAAAGGAAATTCTGCAACATGTAACAACATGGATTGGCCTTAGGGACATTACATTAAGTACAATAAGCCAGAGACAGAAGTACAGGTACTGCATAATTCCACTTACGTGTGATATCTAGAATATTTAAATTCATGAAATCAAAGACTAGAATGGTGGTTTCCAGAGCCTGGGTTACTTGAGAGGGGGGGAATTAGGAATGTTTAATCAACTTAAACAGGCAAATAGTGATGAATAAGCTCCAAAGATCTGCTGTACAAGTTTGTGTCTACAGTCAACAATCACGTACTTAAATTTTGCTAAGAGATGGATCTCATGTTAAGGGCTCTCACCATAATAAAAAAGAATAATAATAATACCAAAAAAAAATGTTCTTTGTAATCTCTGTCGTCCTTTACAGAAATAGTTAAGGAGGAAAAGAGAAAAGGAAGACACTCCCAGAGAATAGAATCAAGGGCCACAGCGAACAATGAGTAGATACTCCCAGGGAGGATAATGAAGTTTCATGCAAGAAACGTTGCAACATCTGTCCTGTGGGATTTCAGCTGTGTCCTTCCGTGTTGTCTCATTTCTCAATGGGAATTGTACTGTGGGGTGATCCTATCCCTGCTCCATCAGTGTGTGTATGTGGAGAATAAGGGGTGGAGCATATAATTAGTATTTAGTTTGCATGTTACCAGTTTAAGAGGAACCTCTTCAAACCTGATACAGGGGCAATCTGGCATCTCTCAGATATTGAAAGTTTAAGCTCGTTGCTGTAATTGGCTGAGTGCTGGGTTTTCTCCCTCAAGTAGGGTGGCAGCTTAAATTATGGTTCACTCAAATTTGGTATCCCTCCTCATAGGGAGATTATAAACTCTCACTCTCTGAAAATCAGGGATGGTCATATGATTTGCTTTAACCAATGAAATATGAGTGGAAATAATATGAGTCACTTCCAACGGAAGTTTTAATAGGAGATCATGGTTTGGAATCAATCTTTTCCTTTGCTACAGCAGCATCAAGTTTCCAGAAAGGTTCCCTATTAGCCTAGATCCTGTAAGGAAGACTATGTAGAGAAGCACTGTAACTACCTCATGACAGACATGAAGCATAATGAGAAATAAACCTTTGTGCTATTTGTTTCTTCAGTGTAACCTAGCCTATCCTGATTAACACATGTGTTATCTTTTTTTTTTTTAAGATGTTGGGGTAGGATTTTATTAATTAATTAATTTATTTTTGCTGTGTTGGGTCTTCGTTTCTGTGCGAGGGCTTTCTCTAGTTGTGGCGAGCGGGGCCTACTCTTCATCGCGGTGCGCGGGCCTCTCACTATCGTGGCCTCTCTTGTTGCGGAGCACAGGCTCCAGACCCGCAGGCTCAGTAGTTGTGGCTCACGGGCCTAGTTGCTCTGCGGCATGTGGGATCCTCCCAGACCAGGGCTCGAACCCGTGTCCCCTGCATTAGAAGGTAGATTCTCAACCACTGCGCCACCAGGGAAGCCTAACACATGTGTTATCTTTTGCTCAATCTATGATATGTGTTTGTTAACTGACATATATATGTGTTTGTTAACTGACATATATAACTATATATGTATAGTTTACAATGGCAAATAATGGTTCCTTTTTGTCACTAATTTATTTTAGTTATTATAGCCTAGAAAAATGTTTATTTTTTTATTTTCATGTCATTCAATCTCTCCATTTTTTCCATTCTGTGTGTGTGTGTGTGTGTGTGTGTGAGAGAGAGAGAGAGAGAGAGAGAGAGGAGGTAGAATTGATACATTTTACCTCACTGCCAAAGTGTATGTAAAAATTACAAATATTACCCTTAAAATTTTGCAGTTATTTCAAAAATATATCTGTCTTCAATTCTTCTAGGAAATAGTCTGGTGAAGATCTAAAATGCTAGTTTATTTACTTATTCAGTTGTCAAATGCCATTTATTAATTTTTTTCTCCCCCCACTGATTTGAAATGCTATCATCATGTGCTACATTTCTACTTAACTTGAGTCCAGTTAAGTAGACATCCAGGTTCTAGATTTACTGTTCTATTCCATTTATCTGTCTTTCAGATACACAATATTTTAGTGACTGAGTTTGTGTACATTTTTACATCATGTAAACCAGACAGTCTCATCATGCCTATTATTACTCTGGTTTTTCAAAATTGTATTGGCCATTCTCATCCATTAACCTAATAATTATTTTTGTCAAGTTCCCTTCAAATTTCGTTAAGAGAATGATTTGCCACACAATTTTTAAATTAATTGGGAGAATTGACATCTTTAAATATTAAGACTTCACATCAAGGAAGATGGATGTCACTCTTCTAACTCATGTCATCTTTTATTTTCTTCCTTAGTAGAATTGTCTACTCTGCCCACGGAGAGTTATAAAATGTTATCTCAATTAGGATAAATTTGTCTATTTTTTCATTTAAAAAAAGATATTTTATATTCAGCTTACTAAGATTTTCTATGTTTTTAAGTTTATTTTAAATAAATCTTTTGGATTTTTCAAGTAGGCAATTACATAATTTTAAAATAATGATATTTTATATTAATTTCTAAAAGTGATATATGATTTTACTTTCATTGCATAACTAGAATTTCCTAAATAATGTTGAATAATAGTGAACATGCTTGTTGCATTTGTAATTTTAATAGTAACACTTCTGGTATTGCGTGTTTAAAATAACAGGGACTGTTGGTTTCTTAGTGAAACTCTTTTTATGTTAAATAACTATCTCTTGAACCTTAGTATATTCTGTATTTTTTTTTTTTTTTTTTTTTTTTTTTTTTGCGGTACGCGGGCCTCTCACTGTTGTGGCCTCTCCCGTCGCGGAGCACAGGCTCCGGATGCACAGGCTCAGCGGCCATGGCTCACGGGCCCAGCCTCTCTGCGGCATGTGGGATCTTCCCGGACCGGGGTACGAACCCGTGTACCCAGCATCGGCAGGTGGACTCTCAACCGCTGCGTCACCAGGGAAGCCCTCTATAATCTGTTTTTATCAGAAGTGGGTATTAAAAGTCTCATCATTGGAGAGGATTATAATGTGTTCATATTATCAACTAATAGGTTGATTATTTTAACTTCTTTAAGATATATTCTAATATCTTTGAATTTTAGGAGCAGATTCAATTGTCTATAATGCATTATTAGTTTAATACCTTACTGATTTCAATTTGGTACATGTTATTTAAGATTTTTACAATTTTGTTAACAAGTCAGCTATATGAAGACTAGGATCCTCTGTTGTATCTCTACTACAATTTATAATTAATGAATGGATGACTATATATCACTAAGTGAGATTGTTCTTTTTATGTGTTTGCTCTCATTGTCAGATTACATTCTTCTAATACAGAGACTTAAGGAACATATCTGAACATGGCAGATTAAACTGACGTAACTGATTCCACTACCCTAGTCTCGGCTACAAAAAATGAAAATGTGATGGATAAAGCATAACTTAAAAAATATCCATTCCGGGGGCTTCCCTGGTGGCGCAGCGGTTGAGAGTCCACCTGCCAATGCAGGGGACGCGGGTTCGTGCCCCGGTCCGGGAAGATCCCACATGCCGCTTAGCGGCTGGGGCCGTGAGCCATGGCCACTGAGCCTGCGCGCCCGGAGCCTGTGCTCCGCAACGGGAGAGGCCACAGCAGTGAGAGGCCCGTATACCGCAAAAAAAAAAAAAAAAAAAAAAAAAAAAAAAAAATCCATTCCATTAAAAGAAAAAGAAAGAAAGAAGTAACATCTCTGTTTCTAAGAGAAGAGGAAGCAAAAGCAGTGTAGTAGTCCTGAGAACGAATTACCTGGCCACTCACAGGGCTTTTTATCACAAATAGAGTCCTACGAGGCTAGAAGCTGGGCCCTAATGCCCCCACGGAATTAGGAGGTGTGGCCTCAGCCCAATGGGAGGACAGACAGGGAACCAAAACTGATCCACCTCCAGAAGCCAGGAGCAAACAAGAGGTTTCTCTTCTGTTTACAAGTAAAGAAGGGGTGAAGAGGCTTGCCTGTGGCTACAGCCTTGAGTGAAAAGAAAAAAAGTCAAAGCCTCACCTTCATCAAGCTCACCTGTGAAGTCCAACTCTACTTTACCTTTGTGACTTAGCTATAGATAAAGAAATTAATATTTTTAAGTAGTCCAGGGCCACTGTAAATTCATGGAGCAGACACAAGCTCAGGAGCGCTCTGAAGGCACCCGTGCACCCCACAGGGTTCACAAGGAAAGCAAATCAACAGCATCAAAGTAAAGAGTTAAAGATCCCGGAGCCCACAAGAGAAAAGCTACAAGTTACATAAGAAACAAATTACAAAGTGGAATCAGCAGGTGCCACAAACAGGATAATTAGCACATGACAAACTTCAGATTACAGAAAAGTTGGGAAAAGACTATAAAATAATAATGATTAGAATTTAAAAAATAAGGGAACTGAAACTATAATGAAGAACAGGACACTATTAAGAAAATAAAGGGTGGATTTTTTCATTGCCACATACAATTTCTAGAAACAGAAAACATAATTGTTGGCTCTAAAAGCTTGGTGCATTGGTTAAATACCAAAATAGGCACATCTGAAGAGTAAAATTAGTATATAATTAATGTATATTAATATATATGTGAATATATTTTTTTCTCATTATATTTGATTACTAGATATTCTGTAATTTTTATATTCATTATATCTTGGCTATAAGTTCCTTCAATTAATAAAAACAGCACAATGTTCCAAATACTTAGATAATATACAAAAAGTGCCTGACATTATTTATATGAATTACCTAATATAGCAACTTTATGAGATAAAAATTAATATTATTTCCATTTTTACTACTGACGGAAAGTAAGTACTGGAAGGCTAAGTGACTTGCCCAAGGTCACACAGCTAGTAAGAAGTAGAGCCTGGTTCTCCCTCATGTCCCTGGCAGAATAATGACCCTTTCCCTCCAAAAATGTCACAGTCTCCACCACCACAGGACACTTTGTAATTACCAAATAGGTCATGTTTTTGTTACGTCTCTCTATATGTTATTCTTCAGGTATTATACTCTAGCTTTACTACATGAGAGTCCAAGAACATAGCTTATTCAATTACTATGCAGAAAAGTTTTGAGTGCTTAAAAAAGTTCATATATATGATATTGATTATAGGTGTATACTCTGATATCCTATCTACCTGATCTCCTTAGGTAATTTTCAGGAAGTGTTTGTTTATGAGTGGTATGATGAATAATATCTTACATACCTAAAAATGTCTGTGTGTGTCTGTATCCTCAAGTGAATAATCATTGGGCAGTAAATAGAATTATGGGGAATCAGTCTTTTATCTTAAGAAAGCCATTTGTAGCACCTGTTGCTTAGAGAGCTGTGTTTTTATCAAAACCCACTTCTGTTCCTCCCCGGCAAACCTTTACAAGCATTCTGGGCAGGGAAGTGATGGAGGCCCCACCCATGCTTGCCCCAGAAACACCTCTCAAGCTTTCCTGTCTGTCTTTCCCCATCTACTGACTTTGAAAAAAAGACTCTGAAAACCTAGAAGAAGGTGGAGCCCCAAAGAGGTGGCTGAGTCTCTGAATGAGCACAGGGAAGGTCACTTACTCAGAAATACCTGCTGGGTTTTACAGAACCAAAAAGTACTTTCACTCTGTTAAGCCACGGAGCTACGGAGTATTGTAATGGCATCTTGTGTTATTCACCATAACCAATCTAAGATAGTTCCTTGGATCACAGTGTTTCACAGGTTTTATGCTAATGCTATTCTTTCCTTTTCAAAATCCAATTCTTATTAAATTCCCCCCTTTATCCTTGTAATTTAGGATATATGTGGGTATACTTTTCATTAATTCTGTCTTGCACTCCCTGAACGCTTTCCGTATAGACACACAGCTTGTGGTTGGCAGAAGACTAAGCCTCCGAAGATGTCCACATCCAAGTTCCTGAAACTTGTGAATACATTACCTTTTTAGGCAAAAGGGATTTGCAGACATTATTAAGTTAAGGACCTTGAGATGGGGAGATCATCTTGGATTATCCGAGTGGGTCCAATCTAATCCCAAGAGGCCTTAAAATTGGAGAACTTTTCCCAGCTGTGGCCAGCAGATATATGACAAGAGAAGCTGGGTCAGAGAGATGTAAAGTTGTTGGCTTTGAAGGTGGAGGAAAGGGCCATGACACGAGCCAAGGAATGTGAGTGGCCTCTAGAAGCTGGAAAGTGCAGGGAAGAAAGATGCTCCTCTAGATTCTCTAGAAAGGAATGCAGCCCTGCTGGAAACCTTGATTTATCCCAGTGAGACTCGTTTCAGACTTCTAACATACTGAACTGTAAAGTAATACAAGTGTGTTGCTTTAAACCATTGAGTTTGTGGTAATTTGTTTCAGCAGCAATAGAAAACAAGTATACAGGTCTCTGGTCCTCTCAGGAAATTTTACTGTGTTATTCATTTTATCACTGCTTTTCTTCTGTAAATTCTATTGCCTCCTCCTAAAATTCAAATGACATATATTGGATCACATAAATATGACCTTCATTGCTCTTATTTCTCTCATCACCTTCCATCATTTTTTTTCTCATCTGAGTTCTGGTCTTCTAATGTGCTAATTATGTTTTATTGATATTGATAGAGCTTTCCTTGGGAACAATTTTAAAAAATGTTTTAGTTCAGCACTTATTGTTTTAAAGCTCCAAAACAGTATCACTATATCATGATCTTCTTTTGTCAAACTTTTGTGCAAAGTTTTCTTGGGTCTCACTGAGAATCTCTACAAGCTCTAAAAAGATGTCTCCAATTTCCCATAATAATTGGGAGAACATATGTTCTGAATGCTCAGAATGATTCCCCTCTTTTGGACTGCTAAATTTTCAGTATGCCAATTTATTTTCCTCTGCTTGCTCATCCTTCTGGAAGTAGATATAATGATTAGTTTTGTTACCTAAAATAAACAAAAACCATGAGAAGAAAATACTTAAGCTATATTGTGATTTCTCCTCGCCTAGATAGTAATCTGGGATTTCCTACGTGGTCAGCATGGAGTTGTAAGCGGTGGGAGGTGTCTGAAAGGTATGAGGTTCAGCCTTGTTTAAAGCCAGTTTATCCTTTTGCTTCTCTTAGCCAGCTGGAGCCAGCTGGACATGGCAACCCCCTTCAGTGGCAACATGGCAGGACCTACCCAGGTATTGCTCAGAAGTCTGCCCCTCAATGTCCATATACGGCCCATACTCCTCATTTTAGCTTTGAAAATCATAAGAAGCTTTGGATGGAACTGCCCTCATTTTGATCTGAAGACACTGGGGAGAGGGTATTTTAGGTGTGAAGAAGAGAGTTCTTTGCAGTAAGGGACGGGCAACATATTGGAGGAGCAGTACGGACCCTGGGTTTGACTAGCATCATATCATCACTTTCTACCTCAAAGGACTATTTAAAGAGCCAGGAATTTTCCTTTGGATTTCAGATGCACTACTTGTAATGACCATTGTTGGTTAAAGAGGAAATAATACCAGTTAGTGGAAATGGCATTTTAAGAAATACTTATTTCTCATAATCAAATTATATTATCAGAGACCTGGACATTTCTGGGTGGAAGAATAATCACATGTAATGAATAGCACTGTGATAAATGTTTTATGAATATTATCTTATTCATTCTTGTTTAACTCTTAATTAAAAACCTATTGAATAAATTTTATAGGATGTATTACAGAGAAGATAACTGAAACTCAGAGGATTAAGTGTTGTTTAAGAAAAAATAGCTATAAATTAGCAGAGCCAGGATCAGAATTCAGACACAGATTGACCAACTCCAAATTCAGTTCTGAAATTGAGGTGCAAATATATTTAGTGGTAAACAGTTCCAGGATGACATGTGATGTCTGTGTATAAAGGAAATAGTATATGTCTTAATTGAAACATCCATGGTATAAATGGCATCGATGGGTCCTGAGTGTCCCCAAACTCTATCAGAGTGTCATGTGAGGCTACCTATGTCACAGAAGTAATGTGATTGATCAAGAATCTTTTGCACTTTTTAATATAAATTACATTTCTGTGATTTTTCACGATGTAATTTCTTCTCTGTGTAGTTCTTTTCCATGCTAAATTTCACATTTCCTTGATGTGGTCAGTTCCTACGAATTCAAATCAGTGGAATTCAAATGGGATTAAATTTCTTTCATCTAAATAATTTATCTTAAGAAAATGGATGTGAGGAGAGTGCCTTAGAAATAGAAAGCATTGGATACATGGAATCTGCTCTTGGCTTCCAGGAGTATAAAGGAAATTGCACAATAAATCAATTTTTATGGATGCTATTGACTTGCAATATTTGCTGCTTTTAAAAATTAATAGCTGAAATAATGAACATTCAAAAAACTCTCTCCACCGTCATTTTGATTAATTCATTGATATGAAGTACAGATGACAGATGCAATATTTGAAACTAGATCTTCTTGCAGTCCAATCAGAGGAAATCCAGATAGAGACCACAGTGGCCAATATGGCCTTTCAATTTTTTTTTCAGTTAATTTGTGCAAAAGAGCCCTTTACATAGACATGCTCTATCCAATAAAATGAACGTTTAATTATTTGTATAAATATTATTGTAAATGCATAATAGTGCCTCCACAGTCCAAGTGTCATCATTTTATATTAATATTGCATTACAGTAAAACTGGTAATAAAGTGCTGCTCTGAAGAAATTGTGCATGGGATTTTTAACATGGTGCTCAGCCAGGAGACAAGTTTATTAAAGTTACTGAACTATGTAGTGGAAAAAATGGAGTTACTAAAATTCTACCCATGGAAACTGCAACAAAACTGAGACAATGAAATGGTTACAAGAAATTAGAGGCCAAACTTTGTGATTTCTTTTTTACACTAATGTGAAATCCATTCAGCTGTCTATAAGCCAGATGCATTTATCCAAATTAATTTCCAGTAAATTCACACAAACGCATGAAAACAAGTGATAACATTAGGCAAAAAGGTAATACAGAACTTCAAACCCAGTTAGGACTCTAGAAATAAAAATACTCACAGAGACGCCCTTGAGGATCTTAAAGAGTCTTGAAAGCAGAAGAAAAAGATGAAGAAGTATGCAGTTCTCATTTGGATCTTATTGAAAGGGGCCTTGTCATTCATCTACAGTTGTACAGACTTGAATGACTTGATATACCACCCTGAACTTACACTAAGGCTGTTATTTTAAAGGACAGCATTCTTAGAGCATCTAGGTGAATGTGTGTTTTATTAAAGTTATGTTAGTGGGGGCTTCCCTGCTGGTGCAGTGGTTAAGAATCCGCCTGCCAATGCTGGGGACACGGTTTCGAGTCCTGGTCCTGGAAGATCCCACATGCCGCGGAGCAACTTAACCCGTGCGCCACACTACTGAGCCTGCGCTCTAAAGCCCGTGAGCCACAACTACTGAGCCTATGTGCCACAACTACTGAAGCTCTCGCGCCTAGAGCCCGTGCTCCTCAACAAGAGAAGCCACCGCAATAAGAAGCCTGTGCACTGCAACCAAGAGTAGCCCCCACTCACCGCAACTAGAGAAAAGCCCGCAGGCAGCAATGAAAACCCAACACGGCTAAAAATAAAACATAAATAAAATAAATAAATTTATTTTTTAAAAAAAGTTATGTTAGTCTGCCATTTGGTCTGTATGAGGGTAAAGCACAGTGTTTGAGAGCTTGGCTTTGGAGTCAGTCTAGTTGGTTGTGCAACTCGGCCATTTGCTGTGTGAGTCTGCACAAGTTAATTAACTTATCTGAGCTTCTCCCATTCTTGGAGGGCTGATGCAAAAAATAAATGAAGTATCGCTGTAAAGTATTTAGCAGATGGTCTGACTTAAAATGCACGCAATAAATATTAATAATTATCACCAATGTTTTATTTTAATTTGAGCTCTATCTATATAACACTACAGTAAACCTAGAAACATAAGCTGGCAGATAAAACAGATCACAAAGGAGAGCTTCCTTGAGGATGTAACTGGGTTGATGTGGTGAAGCATTTAAGCAAAACTGGTTGTAAAGGACATGAATAGCTCTTGGAATTTGAGGTGAAGAAAGAGTATCCTTTAAAAAGTAAACTGGGTTCAAAATCTTTCATTACTCTTTGGCATTGGAGTGGCTTTTTATAAAACACATTTTTTTCTACGTTTCTTACATAAAAAATGTTGTAAACTGGGAGTTCATGAAGAACCTTCCCAGTCCACCCCAGTTAGAGTGTTCATCAAAACTAAAGACTTTCTTATTTACAGACCCATTAGGTCCTATGTGACTCCTATAATTCTTAGCCTATTTAAACATGATGCAAATGTCAAATCACAGTATAAATTTAAGCATATTTTTTGTTAGTAAATTATTTTTTGTTCCAGATCATCATTTCTGGCAAGCTATACCTACTAAAAGATGTATAACAGAAGCAGAATCTACATTCCATTCCATGACTCAAATGTAAATAGAACAGAAAGCTCCAGTCACAAGAGAAAAAAATGAAACAAAACTGCTACTCAAATTGAACTTAAATCTTGTCTGTCATATATCCACAGTGGGTATACAACCTGAACGACAGATACTGTGAAATGATTCTAAGAAGTATGATCAGGCTGTATTTCCTCAGAACTTTCAAATCAATATTATTTGGTGTTAGATGTTGATAAGCTGATGGTCCACAAAATAGTATTTCATATTTTATGCCTAAACTAGGCAGCCTAGGATGAACTGGATAGAAAAACTAGGAAACAAGAAAAAGCAAGCTCGCATGACTGAGATTTTATAGAATAAAAATATACGCAACGTATTTTAATCTGTGAATATAAAATTCAAGGATTATTAGAGGATAATAAATACAAATCATTTACCCTTTAGGGAACTTCAAAGAATTTAGTGTAGGTTTACAGAAATCACTTCATTAGTATTAAAATGGTAGACTGTCAATTTAGATTTTAATATCCAATCCAAAATGCTTGCCTTGAAACAGCTATAATCACATAGCAGTATAAATGTTTTAACTTTTCAATTTGCAAGTTTAATATTTTTAACATTTACTGAATAGAAGTAAGAATATCAGAACGAATGTGCTTTGATGATAGTAAATGCTTAGAATATGTAGGTATTATTTTAAATTTTGATTAAAATTTTAAAAATTACTGTAAACAGTTTCTACTAACGTGTCAAGAGTCTCCAAGACCACCCTCAGATTTGATGATTTGCTAGAAGTACTCACAGAACTCAGAAAAGCTGTTATGCTCGTGGTTACACTTTGATTATAGAGAAAGAATACAGATTAAAATCAGCAGAGAAAAAATGGCATGTAGACCAGAGTCAGGAGAAACCAGCCAGGAGTTTCCAGTTGTCCTCTCCCAGTAGAGTTCCATGGACAGCTCTTAATTCTTCCCGCAATGAAGTATAACATGTACAAATTACTACCAATGAGGGACGCTCACCTGAACCATGATGTCCAGAGTTTTTACTGGAAGTTAGTTATACAGCTACAGGGTACCCATATGACTGATCTCAGACACTCAGTCTTCAGCCCCTCCAGATGTCAAACTGATACAACATGGCTCAGGATCCCAGGTGAACAAAAGCAGACATTCACCAAAAATCACAACGTGAGAGAAACTATCTGACATGGTCCAAGGCTCAGGTATAGAAATACACTCTTCTCAGACAAGATAATCCAAGGACTTAGAGGTTATCTCACAGGAGCTGGTCTGTAAAATAGGGGTGCCAGCCACAAAGCAGGGGCCATCCCAGGACATGTGGGATCAGAAGAGAAAACATGAAGGAATGTTTTCCTTCCCCTGATTCCCTCCGATGAAAAAGTCATGGATGTAAAGGAACTAAACCGTTGTCAAATTTCTTAGAACACAGCCCACAGCTGAGCACCCAGAATTCTTCACTGAGTTGAGACCAGGACCAGCATCAGGTTTGAGTGGGTTTCTCTTGAAAAGTGACGCCGTCACAGTGGCCATGGCTCCGGGTATGGTGTATGGCATTTAATATTGTGCTTCATAAAGGAAATTAGTAGACAGCAGTAGTTTCAGATAGTTGGTGAATTAGGGGCTTAGGAAAGAATCAGCGCCTGATAAAGAATTCGTTAAAACTCAGACTTTGTACCTCCTCTTCTTCTGTCCTCCTCTTCCTTTTTTAAGTTTGCTCAAGAAATTTCCATGTTTATTCAGAGTAAGCTGTATAATGCGCACACAAGGACATCAGGTCCTAATCCTGGAGCCTGTGAATGTTTCCTTATTTGAAAAAAAGGATCTTTGCAGATGTGATTAAAGATCATGAGTATTATGTGTTGTATTGTGTCCCACCAAAGTTCATACATTAAAGTGCTCACCCTCCAATAAATCAGAATGTGACCTTTTTTGGAAATAAGGTTGTTACAGATGTAGTTAGTTAAGTTGAGGTCATACTGAAGTAGAGTGAGCTCTAATCCAATATGACTGGGGTTCTTATCAAAAGGGGAAATTTGGAGACAGACATGCACACAAGGAGAATGACATGTGAAGACTAAGGTAGGAATCAGAATGATGTCTCTACAAGCCAAGAAACACCAAAGATTGCCAACAAAACACCAGAACTAGGAGAGAGGCAAGGAACAGATTCTCCTTCACAGCCTTCAGAAGGTACCAACCCTGCTGACACCTCGATCTCACTTTCAGCCTCGAGAACTGTGAGACAATACATTTCTGTTGTTTTAACCATCCAGTTTGTGGCCCTGGTTACTGCAGCCCTGGGAAACTAATATAGGGAGATTTCCCTGGATTATCCAGTTGGACTCTAAATGCAATCATATGTGTTCTTGTAAGACAGAGGCATAGGGAGCTAGATATAGAAGACAAAACACAGCCAGAAGAAGAGGTAATGTGACCACAGAGGCAGAGACAAGTGTAATGCAGCCACAGACAAGGAACAGTGGCATCCATCCAGAGCTGGAAGAGGCAAGGAAGGGATTCTCCCCAGAGCCTCTGGAGGGAGCACCGCTCTACCAACACCTTGATTTCAACCCAGTGATACTGATTTTGGACTTCTAGCCTCTAGGATTGCAGGAGAATACATTTCTGTTGTATTAAGCCACAAAGTTTGTGGTAACTTGTTACAGTAGTCATGGGAAAATAATACAGCTTATATTAGTTATAACACATTAACATAAAACCTATGTATCCTTATAATGTTTTCTGGAATAGAACCTCTGAATTCAGCTGTGGCAAAGGGCATCCCAGGGCACTCTAACAGTGGATGGCTCATATTTCATCTATACTGTCAAGTTTATACTTACATATTTAAGACACTTTATCAAATTCAGGAATCAAATTAAAGCAGCTATGAAGACAAAGATTTTAATGATGTTTTATCCTATGACACTAGTATAAAATATTTTGCAGGACCTTAATATATTTGGTTACTATAAAGACGTAAATATTCAGAACAACAACAAAAAAAGTCGTGATCACTGGGAAACAGCATGGATTCATTAATCACAAGTTACATAAAACCAAACATAGTTATTTTGTCTGGAATGTCTGGATTAAGACCTTTGGGTCTGGAATGTCTGGATTAAGACCTGGATTTAAGACCTTTGAACAAATGGAAAAATAGATGGGCTGAATGTTAAATGGTAACATGGTAAATGCATGTAAAGTAAAAGTGGATCTAACATTAGTTAACGCTACCCTAAAGGGTGCTGTAGATCAATGCCAAAGTGAAAGGAAGTTTCAGTTACTATGAGTGGGCATTTCCAGGGTGCTTTCTATGGGCCAAACACTACACTAAACCCTCCCTCCTGTCTTTCTTTTTTTTTTTTTAGCATCTTTATTGGAGTATAAGTGCTTTACAATGGTGTGTTAGTTTCTGCTGTATAACAAAGTGAATCAGCTATACATACACATATGTCCCCAAATCCCCTCCCTCTTGTGTCTCCCTCCCACCCTCCCTATCCCACCTCTCTAGGTGGTCACAAAGCACCGAGCTGATCTCCTGTGCTATGCGGCTCCTTCACAGTAGCTATCTATTTTACATTTGGTAGTGTATATATGTCCATGCCACTCTCTCACATCATCCCAGCTTACCCTTCCCCCTCCCCGTGTCCTCAAGTCCATTCTCAATATCTGCGTCTTTATTCCTGTCCTGCCCCTAGGTTCTTCAGAAGGATATTTTTTTTTTAGATTCCATATATATGTGTTAGCATATGGTATTTGTTTTTCTCTTTCTGACCTACTTCACCCTGTATGACAGACTCTAGGTCCACAGACCTCACTACAAGTAACTCAATTTCGTTTCTTTTTTTTTCTTTTATGTTTATTTTTTATTTATTTATTTTTCTAATTAGTCATCCATTTCATACACATCAATCACAATCTCCCAATTCATCATACCACCACTCCACACTCCCTGCCGCTTTCCCCGCTTGGTGTCCATATGTTTTTTCTCTACTTCTGTGTCTCAATTTCTGCTCTGCAAACTGGTTCATCTGTACCATTTTCTAGGTTCAACATATATGCGTTAATATACGATATTTGTTTTTCTCTTTCTGACTTACTTCACTCTATATGACAGTTTCTAGATGCATCCACATCTCTACAAATGACCCAATTTCGTTCCTTTTTATGGCTGAGTAATATTCCATTGTATATATGTACCACATCTTCTTTATCCATTTGTCTGTCGATGGGCATTTAGGTTGCTTCCATGACCTGGCTATTGTAAATAGTGCTGCAATGAACATTGGGGTGCATGTGTCTTTTTGAATTATGGTTTTCTCTGGGTATATGCCCAGTAGTTGGATTGCTGGGACATATAGTAATTCTATTTTTAGTTTTTTAAGGAACCTCCATATTGTTCTCCATAGTGGCTGTACCAATTTACATTCCCACCAACAGTGCAAGAGTGTTTCCTTTTCTCCACACCCTCTCCAGCATTTACTGTTTGTAGATTTTTTGATGATGGCCATTCTGACTGGTGTGAGGTGATACCTCATTGTAGTTTTGACTTGAATTTCTCTAATGATTAGTGATGTTGAGCACCCTTTCATGTGTTTGTTGGCAATCTGTATATCTTCTTTGGAGAAATGTCGATTTAGGTCTTCTGCCCATTTTTGGATTGGGTTGGGTTTTTTTTTTTTTGATATTAAGCTGCATGAGCTGCTTGTATATTTTGGAGATTAATTCTTTGTCAGTTGTTTTGTTTCCAAATATTTTCTCCCATTCTGAGTGTTGTCTTTTGGTCTTGTTTATGGTTTCCTTTGCTGTGCAACAACTTTTAAGTTTCATTAGGTACCATTTGTTTATTTTTATTTCCATTTCTCTAGGAGGCGGGTCAAAAAGCATCTTGCTGTGATTTATGTCATAGACTGCTCTGCCTATGTTTTCCTCTAAGAGTTGTAGAGTGTCTGGCCTAACATTTAGGTCTTTAATCCATTTTGAGTTTATTTTTGTGTATGGTGTTGGGCAGTGTTCTAATTTCATTCTTTTACATGTAGCTGTCCAGTTTTCCCAGCACCACTTATTGAAGAGGCTGCCTTTTCTCCATTGTATACTCTTGCCTCTATTATTAAAGATAAGGTGACCATATGTACATGGGTTTATCTCTGGGCTTTCTATCCTGTTCCATTGATCTATATTCCTGTTTTTGTGCCAGTACCATACTCTCTTGATTACTGTAGCTTTGTAGTATCGTCTGATATCAGGGAGCCTGATTCCTCCAGCTCCATTTTTCTTTCTCGAGATTGCTTTGGCTGTTCGGGGTCTTTTATGTTTCCATACAAATTGTGAAATTTTTTGCTCTAGTTCTGTGAAAAATGTCATTGGTGGTTTGATAGAGATTGCATTGAATCTGTAGATTGCTTTGGGTAGTAGAGTCATTTTCACAATGTTGATTCTTCCAGTGCAAGAACATGGTATATCTCTCCATCAGTTTGTATCATATTTAATTTCTTTCATCAGTATCTTATAGTTTTCTGCATATAGGTCTTTTGTCTCCTTACGTAGGTTCATTCCTAGGTATTTTATTCTTTTTGTTGCAATGGTAAATGGGAGTGTTTCCTTAATTTCTCTTTTAAATTTTTTCATCATTAGTGTATAGGAATGCCAGAGATTTCTGTGCATTAATTTTGTATCCTGCTACTTTACCAAATTCATTAGTTAGATCTAGTAGTTTTCTGGCAGCATCTTTAGGATTCTCTATGTATAGTATCATGTCATCTGCAAACAGTGACAGTTTTACTTCTTCTTTTCTGAATCTGAATCTTTTTATTTCTGTTTTCTTCTCTGATTGCTGCGACTAAAACTTCCAAAACTATGTTGAATTATAGTGGTGAGAGTGGGCAACCTTGTCTTGTTCCTGACCTTAGTGGAAATGGTTTCAGTTTTTCACCATTGAGAACAATGTTGACTGTGGGTATGTCATATATGGCCTTTACTGTGTTGAGGTGAGTTCCCTCTATGCTTACTTTCTGGAGGGTTTTTATCATAAATCGGTGTTGAATTTTGTCAAAAGCTCTTTCTGTATCTATTGAGATTATCATATTGTTTTTCCTTCAATTTATTAATATGGTGTATCACATTGATTGATTTCTGTATATTGAAGAATCCTTGCATTCCTGGGATAAACCCCACTTGATCATGGTGTATGATCCTTTTAATGTGCTGTTGGATGCTGTTTGCTAGTATTTTGTTGAGGATTTTTGCATCTATGTTCGTCAGTGATATTGGCCTGTGGTTTTCTTTTTTGTGACATCTTTGTCTGGTTTTGGTATGAGGGTGATGGTGGCCTCGTACAATGACTTTGGGAGGGTTCCTCCCTCTGCTATATTTTGGAAGAGTTTGAGAAGGATGGGTGTTAGCTCTTCTCTAAATGTTTGATAATATTCACCTGTGAAGCCATCTGGTCCTGGGCTTTTGTTTGTTGGAAGATTTTTAATCACAGTTTCAATTTCAGTGCTTGTGATTGGTCTGTTTATATTTTCTCTTTCTTTTGGTTCAGTCCTGGAAGGTTGTGCTTTTCTAAGAATTTGTCCATTTCTTCCAGGTTGTCCATTTTATTGGCTTATAGTTGCTTGTAGTACTCTCTCTTGATGCTTTCTATTTCTGCAGTGTCAGTAGTTACTTCTCCTTTTTCATTTCTAATTCTATTGATTTGAGTCTTCTCCCTTTTTTTCTTGATGAATCTGGCTAATGGTTTATCAATCTTGTTTATCTTTTCAAAGAACCAGCTCTTAGTTTTATTGATCTTTGCTATCGTTTCCTTCATTTCTTTTTCATTTATTTCTGCTCTGATATTTATGATTTCTTCTGCTAACTTTGGTCTTTTTTGTTCTCCTTTCTCTAATTACTTTAGGTGTAAGATTAGGTTGTTTACTTGAGATTTTTCTTGTATTTGAGGTAAGATTGGATTGCTATAAACTTCCCTCTTAGAACTGCTTTTGTTGCATCCCATAGGTTTTGGGTCGTCGTGTTTTCATGGTCATTTGTTGCTAGGTATTTTTTGATTTCCTCTTTGATTTCTTCAGTGATCTCTTGGTTATTTAGTAGTGTACTGTTTAGCCTCCATGTGTTTGTAGTTTTTACAGTTTTTTTTTTTTTTCCTGTAATTGATATCTAGCCTCATAGATTGTGGTCAGAAAAGATACTTGATACGATATCAGTTTTCTTAAATTTACCAAGGCTTGATTTGTGACCCAAGATATGATCTATCCTGGAGAAGTTTCCATGAGCACTTGAGAAGAAAGTGTATTTTGTTGTTTTTGGATGGAATGTCCTATAAATATCAATTAAGTCCATCTTGTTTAATGTATCATTTAAAGCTTGTGTTTCCTTATTTATTTTCATTTAGGATGTCTGTCCATTGGTGAAAGTGGGGTGTTAAACTCCCCTACTATGATTGTGTTATTGTCTATTTCCCCTTTTATGGCTGTTAGCATTTGCTTTATGTATTGAGGTACTCCTATGTTGGGTGCATAAATATTTACAATTGTTATATCTTCTCCTTGTATTGATCCCTTCATCATTATGTAGTGTCCTTCTTTGTTTCTGGTAATAGTCGTTATTTTAAAGTCTGTTTTGTCTGATATGAGAATTGCTACTCCAACTTTCTTTTGCTTTCCATTTGCATGGAATATCTTTTTCCATCCTCTCACTGTCAGTCTGTATGTGTCCCTAGTTCTGAAGTGGTTTTTTTGTAGACAGCATATCTATGGGTCCTGTTTTTGCATCCATTCAGCCAGTCTATGTCTTTTGGTTGGAGCATTTAATCCATTTACATTTAAGGTAATTATCAATATGTATGTTCCTATTACCATTTCCTTAATTCTTTGGGGTTTGTTATTGTAGGTCTTTTCCTTCTCTTGTGTTTCCTGCCTAGAGAAGTTCCTTTAGCATTTGTTGTAAAGTTGGTGTGATGGTGTTGAATTCTCTTAGCTTTTGCTTGTCTGTAAAGGTTTGAATTTCTCTGTCGAATCTGAATGAGATCCTTGCTGGGTAGAGTAATCTTGGTTGTAGGTTTTTCCCTTTCATCACTTTAAATATGTCCTGCTATCCCCTTCTGGCCTGCAGAGTTTCTCCTGAAAGATCAGCTGTTAACCTTATGGGGATTCCCTTGTATGTTATTTGTTGCTTTTCCCTTGCTGCTTTTAATATATTTTCTTTGTACTTAATTTTTGATAGTTTGATCAATATGTGTTTTGGCATGTTTCTCCTTGGATTTACCCTGTATGGGACTCTGTGCACTTCGTGGACCTGACTGACTATTTCCTTTCCCATATTTGGGAAGTTTTCAACTATAACCTCTTTAAATATATTCTCAGTTCCTTTCTTTTTCTCCTCTTCTTCTGGGATCCCTATAATTCGAATGTTGGTGCCTTTAATGTTGTCCCAGAGGTCTCTGAGACTGTCTTCAATTCTTTTCATTCTGTTTTCTTTATTCTGCTCTGCAGTAGTTATTTCCACTATTTCATCTTCGAGGTCACTTATCCATTCTTCTGCCTCATTTATTCTGCTATTGATTTCTTTTCTTTTTTTTTTTTTGTTTCGTTTTTTCTTTTTTCCTTTGCCCTACCCAGGTACGTGGGGAGTTTCTTGCCTTTTGGGAGGCCTGAGGTCTTCTGCCCACATTCTGTAGGTGTTCTGTAGTTGTTCCACATGTAGATGAATTTTTGATGTATTTGTGGGGAGCAAGACGATCTCCACATCTTACTCCTCTGCCATCTTGAAGGTCCTCTCCTCCCTCCAGGTTTTAAACATTATCTGTTCTCTCCATCTCTTTAGAATTTCTCCTTGGCCAACATTTTCCTGGTACTTTTCTCCTCTTCCCCACTCTCTTCTGCTTTCTCTGGAATCCAGTATTTCTGCTCATTTCTTAGGCAAATTTCGAGATAACTAACTTCAGTTCTGTGCTGTTCAATGCAATAGCTATTTTGAGCATTTTAAATATGCCTGGTTCAATTGAGATCACTTTAAATATGAAATATATACTAGATTTTGAAGACAGTATTAAAAAAATGTAAAATAGCTCAACAATTTTTTATATTGGCTACATGTTGAAATGATAATATTTTTGATACATTATGTAAAGTGTATTATGAAGATAATTTTACCTAATTGATGTGGCCACTAAAAATCTTAACTGATAGATGTGGCTCCCATTTGTGGTTTGAATTATAATTCTGTAAGGCAGTATTGCTCTAGATGAAAGGTTAGGGGCCTTGCCTTTGTAGCATAAGCAAGAAATGTTGTTAAGCAAAAGGAAATCTACCCTAGAAAGATTTTTGTGCCACTCTTTTAGGGTTAAAAGTCTGGCACACGCAATTGTGGTTTAAAATAACAACTATTTTTTTCTTCTGTCTAATAAAAAAATTACTTCATCAGTTTATGGGACTTGTTGGAAAGAGCTGTAGAATCGTCCAGAGTAGCCACCTTCTTCCCTTACATGCTTTCCAATCATGTCCTTTGAAGTCGATCTTTCCCACACCTGGAAGAAATTGCCAGCAACTCCCAAAGCTTTTCTGATTCCTTTCAGAAAGAATAACAATTTCATTGCAAAATTTAAAAATCTCATCAAGTCTAACAGTACAGTTTAATCTATTATACAATTTAAATTATCTTTCCCCAGCTGGGGCCTGCCTCAGCTGTGCATTCTGCAAAGAGCAAGGAGAGCATGCTTGGCGTCTAAATTCTCAACACCAGCCTCCCCACTGCTGTCCCTTCCAAAGCAATGTGTTAAAAGAGGAGAGGTGGCAGGGGAAAAACTCCCCAATGCCACCTGACTGGTGGAGTTAGCACATGGCTTCAGGGCCTTGTGGGCAGCAGATGGACAGCTGCTTTTTCTCTCCTGGCTTGGTTGGATGCCGCTGAGGTCCTCCTGCTACAGACCTGCAACCACGGCTCTCATCTCCCTTTGGTGGAGAGCACATCCATTTCTGGAGAACTTGATATAACTCTCTCTCTCTCTCTGTCTCAGCCATGTGCTATGCCCTAGGTTTTAGAGTGTCTTTATGTCCCCAGATTCCAGGGAACATAAAGCATGCTTTCCAAGAGATTTGTTTCACATGCCCCCTCTTTTGGCTTGAGACGGTGTACATTCCCCTAACCTTCCCATGAGTAGCTGGAAAAAGGAACTACTATAGCACGCCAACAACTCGTTCCAAGAGAATTCAGGTCTGCATTAGTTAGGGTAGGCTAAAAAATGATACCAAAGAGAATACCAAGTTTCAGTAGTTTAAAAAGAATTTTATCTAGGGCTTCCCTGGTGGCGCAGTGGTTGAGAGTCCGCCTGCTGATGCATGGGATGTGGGTTTGTGCCCCGGTCCGGGAAGATCCCACATGCTGTGGAGTGGCTGGGCCATGGCCGCTGAGCCTGCGCGTCCGGAACCTGTGCTCCGCAACGGGAGAGGCCACAACAGTGAGAGGCCCGCGTACCGCAAAAAAATAAAACAATTAAAAAAAACTAAAAGAAGTTTATCTAGCTCTCCCTTATCAGTGCTGGATGGTGTTTAAATAGATGGCTGGCTTTCCTCCAGCTCGTCATTAGCAGACTCTTTCTGTCTTCAGTTACGCAAGCCCCTAGAGCCTCATTGTCTTCTGTAACCAGACTGAAGAAAGGAGAAGAACGTGGTGAGATACATCCACTGTCTCAGAAGCCCTAGCCCGGAAGTGGCACAAATCTCTTCCATCGGCCATTCCTTACCTGCACGAGAGCCTGAGAAACGCACTCCAGCCACAGAGGAAAAACAGTGATGAAGGGTGGGAGAAACAGTTTCACAGTGCCTTATAGCATGTCCCCCCAACACAAACACTTAGGGATCAAGCAGGGATGCTTGTACCTGTGTTGTTACTAGTTTTTTTTTTTTTTCTCAGAATTTTTAGCCTCAGTAGAAACTGAGACAAAATGTACCCTTGTAACATTTCTTACTCAATGATTCATTGAGTATCCATTCTACACCATGCACTTTCTATCTGCCAACTCATTTATTCTTACAATTCTTTTATTTTTTTGTGGTACGCGGGCGTCTCACTGTTGTGGCCTCCCCCGCTGTGGAGCACAGGCTCTGGACGCGCAGGTTCAGCAGCCATGGCTCACAGGCCCAGCCGCTCTGTGGCATGTGGGATCCTCCCGGACCGGGGCACGAACCCGCGTCCCATGCATCGGCAGGCGGACTCTCAACCACTGTGCCACCAGGGAAGCCCTCTTACAATTCTTTGACATAGGTATTAGGCTCAGAGAGGTTATTTCACTTATTTTAACTTAATTAAAACAGCCAGCACAAAGACGAGCTGAAATTCAACCTCCATTTTTCTTGCTCTTATGATAAACTACCTCTAAGCTACCCCCTTTCAATCTTAACATTTTATCATATTTGTTTATTTTTGGCACTTTTAATTTCCCTTTTAAATTCTGACATCAAAGATATAAATAAGAGGAATATATATATATATATATATATATATATATACACATACATATATGCCGTGTTTATATGCAATACATATCCAGTCTACTAATTATAACTGAAAGAACATGGAAACAATAACTCTGAAAATTAAGATTTTTTTTTGATAGGGAAAATTATTTCTTCAAAAATATTTACTATCCATGCACTATATCTTAAAACTTATTATTGAAAGAGAGACTTGTACAAAGGAAAACACTATTCTAAAAATAATAATTTGTTAATTAAAATAAAGGCAGTTACGTCTGTGTACGAAAAAAACAAAAAATTTGACCATGTAATTTCTAATATATTCAAACATTTACAAAACCTTTAAGGGGAAAAAAAATACTAGTATTCTAGGATGATTTTTGACTTGCAAGGGAATGTTAGTCAGGGTTCAGTTACAGAGTAATTGGCAGGACTGAGGGAGCAGATTCTATACTGAGCTTCAGGGAACAGCTCCTAGATCACCATCAAGTGTTTACAGGACTGTTGCCTCTGCCATGGTCCGGACACAGATGGGTAGGTGAGGGGCTTCCACAACTGCTGCTTCCAAGACAAGGCCACCACCCGTGTGCTCTGAGCCAGCCACGTGCTGGCCAGCGGACCCACTCCTTGACACCCATGGATTTGGAGGATGGGCATGCAAACCTCTGCTGCGGCTGGTATCAAAACCCTCTACAAAGGCACTTGTCAGCATAAAGAGCAAAAATGGCAGAAGTGTGGCTTCTGCTTCAGGACACTGGTATCTCCCTTTCACGTTTCACCACAGATCCTCTGCTTAGTGAAAGCGCCATCCTTTTTAGAAGCCGAGCCATAAAGGAATCTGGCTTTAGCCTTTGGCTTCCGTAGAATCATGTCGCAAGGAGTGGGTATGAAGGTGGGTAAAGCAATGTGCTGTATCTGCCATGGAGGGGAAGAAGGCAGTTCGTGGAAACCATCAGGCCATAAAAATACAAATTGGTTTGAATATTGTTTTCACATGGGAGAAGAAAGATAATTATTACTGGATATTTTACAAGCAGGCACTGGCATTCTGATTGCATGTTTTAAATGTACAATCTTTCTTCAGATGAAAATATTACTCCTATTTGGAAAAGTCTTGACATGATAAATAAGGAGCTATCCAATGACTTCAATTACAGCCGTTTTCACAAGGACCCTTGAATGGGTCATGCTACGATGCATTATTTTTTTCCATTTCAAACAAAGTAATTAATTGTATTCATTTGGGAATAGTTTTGTCTGGATGAAGAATATAATTTTATTCAGAAAGTTTATTTCCCTTCATTTAACTATGTGTTAGGCACTCAGATATCTCTTTTAATCTTTACAACAACTTTCAGGGATGGAAAGTAGGAGCCCTATTTTGTAGTAAGAAATTGAAGCTCAGAAAGGTTAAGTGATCTGTCTAGAGTCATACCACCAGGAAAAAAAGTCCATGCTGGGGTGTGAACCTGGTTCTCTTGACTTCTCTTTAATATTAGGCGATTGCCACACACTTGATGCTACCCTGTGTGTTTAATAACTGCTCACAGATTTTCTTTCCACCTGTGTTTTTCGCCAGGCTTCCACATAGACAGTTGCATGGCATCTGCGTGGTATGACACCTTAGCTGGTCCTGCTAGCTACTGAGGAAGAAAGGCAGGGTTCTGCCATTCCATTAAGAAGACAGAGAGGGTGGTAGCACGGAAAGTGCTGAGACAAGGTCTCCCTAACTGTTGTGTAATCAGATAGAGAGCTGGGATCTAGGAAAACCAAAGCTACCTATACAAGAGTGGGAAGACGGGTGAGGGAGGAATGAGAGAAGGGAATAAAATTTCCATGGAGCTGCTCTAGCTGACATCAACAGAAATTCTGCCACAATGGCTAAGCGAGGAGGAAATGAAATGGAGCAAGGAAGAAGGGCTTTTATGTACAATAGGGCTGCCATTCATACCTAAGTAGTTGCATAAGCCAGTGAGGTGAGTTAATTTTGGTTATGATGAGCTTGTCAAACAGCAGAGAAAGTCAGTAGTGGGAAAGATTATTGAACCATGAGTTTGAATCCTTAGAGATTAATAATAATAAATAGCAAATATATATATATATATCATGTCTCAAGTTACACAGGTAATTACAGTTTTAATAAAAAATGTATTTATGTAAATTCATGGAGAAACCACTTTGTATTAAGATAAAATTGAGAGCTGTATCTTAAATGAAGTATAATTCAGCTGATTTTTAAGATGCTTAGATAGAATTCAGAGTAGAGGTAACAAGTGTCATCAAACACAAAGATATTTTAAAGTATTTTATAATTATTATGTAGCTATATCGATATATCCTTTTGGTGAAATTATGTGTTTAACCTTTCCATGTTGATATCTTGTCATTGTAACAACTATGAGCAATGTAAATAAAGGGAACTCTTTACCAGGTATGGTCGATAGTTTTTTTTTTTTTTTTTTTTTTTTTTGCTGTACGCGGGCCTCTCACTGTTGTGGCCTCCCCCATTGCGGAGCACAGGCTCCGGACGCGCAGGCCCAGCGGCCATGGCTCACGGGCCCAGCGGCTCCGCAGCACGTGGGATCTTCCCACACCAGGGCACGAACCCGTGTCCCCTGCATCGGCAGGCGGACTCTCAACCACTGTGCCACCAGGGAAGCCCTATGGTCGATAGTTTTGAATTCATTCATTTCCAGTGATTTTTTTCTAGTATTCTTGTTTACTTACTCAACAAATATTTATTGAGCACCTTCTTTATGTAAGCCACTTCTAAGTCAACCAAAATAATCCAGTCAGAATGCATGGAGATCTAATCAGCAACTTTATTTTGGAAAAAAAGTATTTCCAGGAACCCTCAATTTTTATAACACACTTAGTATCTATGTGTAATAAGAAAACAGAAGTGTATATTATACCAGTGTGACAGTATAAACTTTTCTATCGACAGGGAAAAAAAATCTCTTCACATTCAACACTCCCCATGTAGAGATATTTGATCATTCGTGCCTTTGTATTTTTGTGCAGCATTATTAGTTCAAATAAAATTATATTACTACACTAAGCAAATCTATCTGCATGTAAAACCCAGGACGGCTACCTGTAGTCCATATTCACTTACAGGCAATATGAAATACTCTAGTGGAGTTTAACTCTTAACTTGGTGCACTGGGAATTTGTTTTTAAAAACTTGAAGGGCTATCCATGTTTATCATGAAACAATGAATTGTTGAAAAGTTATTTTATGACATTGATAGTTCAGGTATTTTTCAACCAAGCTTTAAAAAACTACCTTTCTATTTGAAGTAATTTTTCACTTCAGATAATTTGTAATCACAAGTAATATCAATCATTATTTCAAATTTATTTCAAATTTAGCATCACCTCTGATATCAGAGTAATCATATATATTTTCTAATGACCTATCATTGTTTACTAGGTGCCTGATTTTATTGGCTTACCCACTATTTGATAACTTTAGTCAGCCAATGTTATTAGAGGAAAATAGAGTCCAAATAGCTATATTTCTATACAGTTTCTGGTTATGAACTGAAAACTAACCAAGACATAAACTGAAAGATTATGGACAGTGAATCTATCTGTAGGGGGCTATTACTGCATCCCTAAAGGTCTCATCTGTATGAGAGCAAACATCTTCCTGAGCCGTAACGAGACTCAGTGCAAATCTCTTCAGGGTCATGTTTAACAGCCTCTGCCTATGGAAAGCATAAGCTTATCTGCAGCACTGCTCAGTTTCTTTCTGTTTCTAGATGAATGAATTCTGCTCTATTGCACAGTTGAGCACCTGAGTGATTTCTAAAACAATAAATATGATCCTCAGACTCTGAGAGGCTGACTTTAACTTTCCTGAAACTTAGAAAAATAGTGTATATTAATCATAAAGGCAAAACTTCACTAGGTATTTATTGAAACGAAAAAGAAAAGTTTAACATCTTTACAAATCCTACTGTATACCCTGCTGACTCAGAGCCTGGGTCAGCAATGTTTAATAAATATGAAGACAAGAGAAGCTAGCCAATATTACTCAGCCATAAAAAAGAATGAAATCATGCCATTGCAGCAACATGGGTAGACCTAGAGATTATCAGACTAAGTGAAGTAAGTCAGAGAGAGAAAGACAAATATTACATGATATCACTTATATGTGGAATCTAAAAAAAAAGATACAAAATGAACTTATTTACAAAAGAGAAATACACTCACAGCCATACAAAACAAACTTGTGGTTACTAAAGGTGAAGGGAGGAAGGATAAATTGGGAATTTGGGATTAAGAGATACATACTACTATATAAAATAGATAGACAACAGGGACCTAATGTATACCACAGGGAACTAGATTCAGTATCTTGTAAAAACATTTAATGGAAAAGAATCTAAAAAAGAATATATATATATATATATATATATATATATATATATATATATATATAACTGAATCACATTGCTGTACGCCTGAAACATTGTAAATCAACTATACTTTAAATAAATAAAAAAAGATTCTTTTAAAAAAGCTAGCCATCTACAAAATTTTACTGAGCCTTTACTCTTGGGTATTGTAATGCTAATCAGTAAGAATGTGGAAACCACATTTATACCAGTAATGAGGAAGTGAAAGGAAGTAAATAAAAGAGGGAAGAGTTATATTTTTCTTCTTGAAATAGTATACAAACATTGTAGAACAGAGAAATATTGCAACAATAAAACTCTAGGTCTACATCTCTTACTTACTGTAAGCAACATTTTATGTTCAGGCAGCCGTACAAGGTAGCATGTAGAGAACCAAACATGTTTTATAAAAAGTGTTCAATTGAGCAATAGACTATGCATCAGGAGATGTATACACACACACATACATACACAAACACACTCAAAATATATTCAGCTAAGTAATAAAACACAGAGGGACTATATTATTTTTAATTGATAACTACATAACTATAATTCCATACTGCCAATACTTGAATGAGTAAAACTGTCAATGGGACCACCAGAGAATAAGAAATACAGGTTAGAATTTGCTTTCTAGTCACCAATAAACTACTTAAGTGAAAAATTATAAATAACGAAAATAACTTGCATGACATGTGAGAAGAATTTTTTTTGCATGCCATGTCATCTAATTGGATCTATTACTCCTGAAAGCCTCCAGATGGACAGAAGTGAGGACTGAAGTAATTTACAGAGAGGCAAGGTACAGGTCATCAGGTAGCACATGTTCACAGCTGTGACTCAAGTTACAACCCTGCTCCTTCACACAATATGTGCTCTGCTAATATCTGTTTTCCTCACCATAAGATCCAAAATAATACTCCCACCCTTTTCCCAGCAGATGGTCTGAGGATAAACAGATGAAATGTTCACCAAGCAATGTGAAGAGGTTAAATCTATAGTAATGTAATCATCTTCTATAAATGCACAACTACAGTTAGTAGTTTTCTTTATGGATTTATTATTCATATTTAACATAAGGTCTAAGTTCTCACAGAAAACTGCTTCAAAATATTTTAACTTTCTTTTGAATATTTATCTGATTTTTACCCAACCTACTAATATTTCTGAGAACATTGAGTTTACAGAGGAAGTAGTAGAGATTGATGACCTTGATCTGAAAAGTCAGAGAAATACAGAGGAAGAGGGCTGAACTTGGAGCCCACATTCATATTCACATTCTGAATCATTTGTATTGTCCTAGGCAAGTTTTTAATTGGTCAGACTCAGCCTTCTTTTCTACAAAATAGAAGTGACAATAGCTACTTCATAGTGTTGCTGTGATGAACTATAACAATCGCAGGTACCCTTGGCTGCATCGTATTTGGGTGTTGAATTTGAAGATACTCCAGCATAATCAAGGCATTAGCCATTGTCAGTGAATGTAGCCAAGGGTTTGAGTGTTCTGTCCTAAAGAGTCATGCGTTAACATTCATATGTGGGAAACCTGGAAAGTATCTCCCTGGTCTGTTTCCCCTTCCATACTGAATCTGTGGTAAATTTTTCATTTAAAAAGTCTATGATAAATATAGTAAATCCAAATCAAAATGTAACTAGGTGTTAAGTAAGTTATTGTTTCACAGAGTGCTTTACATTTATATTACCTTCTCATCTGGCAAAGTATCCTAGTTTAGACCGCTATGGCCGAGCATAAGCCTCCAGTAACCAGGGGAAAATGAAGCATGAAATCTGGTCCAGTAGCTTTTATATTTGCTTATCAAAGAGTTGATTCAGAATTGAATCACTTTTCATCCACATGAAATCTCTGGTCAGTGCTAGTCTCAGATTAATTGGCAAACATTCAAATTCATATTTAAATGTTGTTGTCACTGTGACAGTTGATATAAAATTATTAATTTCATGTACAAAAATATGAAAATATTGAGGGCACAGATTTTGTCTTGTGTGTGTGTTTATTTGTGTGTATGTGTGTGTATGTGTGAGTGTGTGTGTATGCATATTTTCCCCACATTCCCATTCTATGAAAGAATAAGTGGGAAGATATAGGTCGATTTGTTTTTTATTTTGGAAAAAAATGGTCAACAGTGGGACTGACTGATAGTATCTCAAAAAAAAAAAAAATCCTCTGCTCTATATCTTTAATTTCCTTACCTGGACCATGAGAGCCTCTCAACTGCCGTCTTTACCTATAATCTCCATATGAGTGTCCTTGCCCCTTCACCCTTCACCCCCTTATGTACACACATTGATTTCAGGAAAATGTTCAGACTTACACACAAGCACCCTTTGCATCCACCACTAGGACTGTGAGCCCTGCCAAGGCAGAAGCAAGGTTTTCCTCAGTCATTCTTTGTCTTACTATCCTAACACTGACTGAACGCACACCTACATTGAAGTCATCCCTGGATGGGCCATGTGCCTACATTTTCCTTGCTGTTCCCTCAGCCTGAAAAATCCCTAATTTCTTCTCCAACTGACAAACTCTTGGATATCTTCTAAGTCAACTTCTATACCTCCTTTTCCAGGAAACCTTCCCCAAACCCTTGCACACTTGGTGCAGACCTGATCCCTAATCACTTCTTTGTGCACCTGCTGTATTTTCTACTTATCCCCATTACTATTTCTATGTATGTATGTCATAATATTTTAAATTAATTCAGCACTTGTCGGGAACCAGTCACTGTGCTATGTACAATTGGTGTGACATGAAAGAGAAACAGTCAGAATAAAAGTGAACTATAAAAGGCACTTTGTATAACAGAGTACTGAAATCAGAGTGGAAACAAAACCCACCTTAACCTCTCTCTGTATATAAATATAAATAGATATATATTTATACACACACATATTTCTTTTGGTCTGTCTGGACAATGCAGAGCATAAACAGGCCTTCTAATGAAATATAAGCCCCTTGTTCTGGGATTTGAGGTGTGTTAAATAACTGTAGCAGGTATGTCTCACCTTTCCTACATAGGAGTCTGATTTATTGATGTTAAAATTTAGGGAGGATATAGGGCTCTAGCAAATGTCCTTGATGCTAAGATGCCAGGAGCTCCAATTGAAGACTCTCCCAGTGGAAGTAGGTAAGTACTCTGTGATATACCAAAATATATCAAGAGTCCACACACAGGCAAGATCACCAGATTAGGCCTTCAAACTGGATGCAAATTTCCCTTTTATAGGCTCATTTCTGTTTCCCACTGTAACATCCTAGTTTTTATAATGGAGTGTAGTAGAAGGTTGATGTGGAAATAGACCTTGGAAAATGGGGCAATGGAGGAAAGTGTTTTTTTTTTTTTTTTTTTTTTTTGTGGTACGCGGGCCTCTCACTGTTGTGGCCTCTCCCATTGCGGAGCACAGGCTCCAGACACGCAGGCTCAGCGGCCATGGCTCACGGGCCCAGCCGCTCTGTGGCATGTGGGATCTTCCCGGACCAGGGCACGAACCCGTGTCCCCTGCATCGGCAGGCGGACTCTCAACCACTGCGCCACCAGGGAAGCCCGAGGAAAGTGTTTTAACCCATAAATTCCTTGTCACAATTGTTTACTTGAACTGTCTGAGATATTATATTCCTTAGTCCTATGTTGCTGGCAAACATCCTACAGCCTCTAATACATACTAAGATTATCTAAACCAAAGACAACTCCAGGGGACAGAGAATTCTAAAAGGCTTTCATCTTAGTAGTCTTTCCGTGAAGTGTGTATATATTCTCTCTATTTTACAGATGACAAAAACTGAGATGATCAAGCGCAGATTACCCAATTCACTGTGTTCGTAATAGTACCAAAATTTCAACACGTGTCTGTGTAGTTCAAACCCTGTCTTCTTTTCCACTTTTTAGTTATTCATTCAATATATGTATATTGTGTTCTGACATGTCTTAAACATAAGTAGACCCTGAGAATGCAATGGGGAACACTCACTCATGATTCCTACCATTATGGAAAATTTATAATCTAGTGTGAGATATAGATAATACACAGATTTTTTTAAAAATACAATATTACAAATTGTGCTATTAAGGAAAAAATTAAAACCAATTGCTAAGATTAAAAAAAACCCAACAGTGCAGATCCTAATTTACATGGTGTGTACAGGAAAGTTCTCCATAAGGTGTTATTTAAACTGCAACCCAGATGATAAAAGAGAGCTGAGCAGAGGGAGGACATCGCAGGCAGTGGAAACATACATACTGAGGAGAGAAGAACTTGACAGGTTGTAGGACCAGAGGAAGACCAGTGTGGCTGGGGTACAGTCAATGCTGTGAAAAGCAACAGGAAAGTAGCCTGGAGCAGAAGCCAGGAGCTGGATCATAGGTGGCCTTGTAGGCAGCAAATATTAGATCCCTCTGGAGCGCAGCTCAGATGCTCAGGGCCAGCGCTTCTCAAACTTTTGTATGTGTTTAAATCATCTGAAGATCTTATTAAAGAGTCCATTCTGGTCCACTCGTTCTGGCATGGGGCTGAGATTCTGCATTGCAAACAAGCTCCTAAGTGACACAGAAGTGCAGGGCTCTGGACCACACATTGAGTAGTAAGGCTCTAGGGCCCACTTTGTACTCTACCTGTGGCACCCGGGAAACCATGCAGCCATTCTGATGCACCCACAAACCTGGAAGCAGGAGGGCATTATTACTCCTTGGGACAACCCCTAACCAGTGGGGACAGCTAATGTATTCAATTCTCTCCTCTCCAAGCCCTCAAGAGTGTCCTCTACAGGGTTCCTCAGAGCATCCCAGTGGGATAGAGACTCAGTCGCCTACCGTGGTGACGAGCTCAGTGGTGTATCCTTGTTTAATCCATCCCTCCATCTCTGTTGTACCCCTCCCAATCCCCCACTGCTCTCTGGGACTCCTGCCCAAAATAAACTTGCATGCAAGGTCTTGTCTCAATCTCTGCTTCCCGGGAAAAACAAGCTAGGATACCTCGGTCCTAGGTCAGTGATGGCAATAGTACTCATTCAGACCCTTGATTAACTTGTAATGTCTCTGAAGTGAAGGATGAGGTCTTATCTCTGTCTACCCTACAATTAGAATCAGACTCAATATCTGTAGGAGCTCAACAAAAGTTGCACGATTCAAAATAATTTATTCTAAGCTTATTCAAATTAGTCATGGATTTTTGCCAACTGTTCAAGAAGATTACAAGACAGCAATATAAGAGAAGCAGTATAGTACAGTGGCTTAGAGTAGGACTCCAGGGTCAGATGGCCTAGTTCAAATGCCTGCCTTTCTGCCTTCTAGCTGTGCAGACTTAGGTGTGAAACGTGTTTTCCCTGTGCCACACTTTCTTCATATATAAAATGGGGATGATGACAATGGCACCTACTTCAAGGAGTTTTATGAAGATTCATGAGTAAATATCTTTACAGCACTCAGAACAATGCTTGACCCATAACAAATGTCATCTACGTGTTTGTTAAATAAAATTAAATGTATATGTTAGGAACTCATATACATATTTGTTAAATGTCATATACATGTTTTTCAAATAAAATTAAATGTATATGTTAAGGAACTTCAAAGAAATCTTAGATTAGTTCCCAACACTGGTTTTTAGATTAATATTGGGTTGGCCAAAAGGTGCGTTCGGGTTTTTCCATAAGAGCTTACAGAAACCCGAAAGAACTTTTTGGCCAACTCAATACTATTGTAAATATAAAAATCAAAAAAAAAAATCAACTAAGACTCTTGCTAAAAACAGATTACTAGGACCCATCCTGGACTTACTAAATTAGATTTTGTGGGTATAGGATGAAGATTCTGCACTTTTAGCAAGTGGCCTCAGTAATTCTGTGTATAATCAAATTTGGGAACCACTAGATGACTACCTTTCCACCTCATTAGAGTTTTTTCAAGTAACTATGACATCAAAGCATCAAGGATATGTATGCATTTTATAAGTTAAAGACAAAATGTGAATTAAATTTTACTGTTCTCAAGAAGTTTGCAGTCTTCATTGGGGCTTAACTGAAATCCTAATTCAGGTATTAGTGGTTGATAGTATGATTTTTGTAGTTCAGAGAGGTTGATCAATTTGCCCAAGATCATACAGCTTGTGAAATGCCAGTGCTAGGATAAGAATCCTGAGTTACTCCAGATTCTCTATTATTTTCATTATATCATGCTGTATACCAGATTAATTTTAAAACAATAAATAAGCACATGAGTTTTTTTAGACTTAAATTCCAAATGTTAAATACAAATTCTACCTTGTACGTTCATGAGAGTTGTTAGCTTTCAAAAGTGCCTCCTTAATGTGAAATAAAGCATAAAATACTGAGCTAGTTTGGATATGCAAACAGTTTCATTTTTTAATGGCCCATCATGGCCTGTAATCAAAGTATAGCTTGTTAGGTAAATAAATGATTACCTTGTTAGCTGGAAGTTTAAACATGGACTAATTCATTAATCTGTAAATTGTTCAGTCAGTTTCCACCTGCCTACATAGTCTTAGGCTGTGTTTATGCATATGTGGGCGTAAGGGAGTGTTGGAGACCTGGGCAAATTCAGGTATGAGACTAGAGGTCCCCTCCATCCTCAGCCAGCTCCAGGAGTCAGTGGTAAGGTGGCGACCCAGCTCAGGAACGAGAGAAGGGTCACTAGATTAACCACCATCCAATGACAGGTGTTTATTACATGGGAGGCAAGCTTCTGGGAATTTGGTCTTTTCGTTTCTAAGTTCTTCCTTAATTTTTGTAACTAGGTTCTCACTCTTAGAAGCACCATGACTGTCCTACGCAAGTTTGCATATATCTGTCAGCTCCTAAATATGCCATTCTTTAACTTCCATCATTAAAAATTCATACATTAGAGCCTTAAATTTACATTATGCCTAAAAATTAACATTAATACCGTAAGGCACCTGGAGACTAACAGAGGAGATAAAAATGGGAATAACGTTCTGCTTAGAACTTTAAAATGCTAATTGCTTTCAAGTGAAAAATTTACAGTAAGTGAAAGAGATATACCTTGATTGTGACTGTTTTTAAACTTTTTCTCCATGTAAGTGTCCAACCTGAAAATATAAAAACATTTTACCTATTTTACTAGGACCCAGTGATGTCAGTGGACAAGAACTTTGACACGGATATCAGGTCCTCCTATTGGCCAGGTACCATTCAGGTCCTCTCATCAAGTGAGCAGTGATTTTATTTTTGGCATTTTGAACACCTTCTGGACAGGGACAGGAAAAGAAGAAGCTGTTCATCCCTACTCCCCAACCCCTCACCCAAAAAGTCAGAAGCGGAGTGAGACCAGGCCCACTAAAATTAATGACCGGGAAAGCAAGCAGACTGAATCCAATCTTTGCATTACATTGCCTAGCTTCCATTACTCTAATTGGGTTCCGAGTATCCTAAATATATTTGAAGAGTGACTGCCAGTTTCCCACAGTCCTCTTCCTTCAAGGTGGCCGAGGTATTTTCAAGCCTGGCTGCTGGGTGAGGGCTTGCCCAGCCTGAGTATCTGGAGGCTCAGATAGGAGAACCCAGAAGAGGCTCTGCTAGGTTTGTCACAACTGGCCACAGCTTCATTCACAGGGAAGGGCGACAGTACTAGAAACAGCGGAGTAGACAGGTGTCTAAACAGAATTCATAAAATGGGATTTAAGCTGGATGATGATATTCACAAATGCTAGGAAGGATCTGCACACAATTGTTTAGAACCTGATACGCCTTACGGTAGGAAAGATTTTTCGACTTTGCACAGTGATTGCTTTGTATCTGCCCCAAAGTTGTAGTAAGTGATCTGTTGATGGAGTAAAACACTCTGTGCTTCCCTCCGACAAGGGTTGTTTTTAATCCATTAAAAAAGGTGGCTCTTGTATTTTTATGTAAAATAAGGCCACTGCTCTGTCACTATAAACTTGATTCACATGAGCTTTTTTATGGTCTCCATGTTCATAGCCAAGGAGCAAAGCCTGTTTGGTGGGAGGCACTGACATTTTGATTGTAGGAAGAAGGAAATGGCAATAATTTCTCAGAAGCTGGGCAGATTATAAAAGAGATGTAGAAACTGCGACCCAAGCTGATACTGTAACACCTTTAAAACACAGATGGTCGGCAGCACTCTGATAAGATGCGCCCCACTGCATAAAAGTACAAAGATTGAATAAATCAAATGCCCACGCTTGCGAACCGGCAAGCGCATGGAACCATTTTCCCTGTGTTCCATTCCTTGTTCTGTATGGACACAAATTACATGACCTCAGGCAAGATGAAGAAGCTGTATGTGATAACCCCCCAAAACCCCCTAACCTTTTCAAATTCAGTAAGGTATTTTATGATAACAGCTCTCCAGTTAGATATATACGAATTGCCTGCAGCACCAAATAATTGTTCTGACTAGCTGCACACTTGCCCTATCCCCATAACTCCGACTTTTGAAAAATGTAGGCAATGTGGATTCTAGAGAATAAACATAATGACTGTTAAATGTCCCCGACGTCATCCTTGAAGGTGTTACCAAGGAAAGTCCATGGCACAGGCATAAAAAGGCTGGGCTTATTTAGTCTTTCTTTAAAATAAGAGACCAAATAACTAATAAAAATTATGTATTAAGGTTCTTTCAAGACAATGATAGAATCGTGCCATTCATTGAAATGTTCTGAAAAAAATCTCATTATACATCCTTTCAATGTCTTTCATTACTCTCTGTAGTCCTCACTTTGTCTGTAGCCCAAATACAAAAGAGAAAAGCAACCAATATATCATAGCAGTTAAGAGCAAGTTTTGAAGTCATGCAGACCTAGGTCCAAGTTCTAGTGCTACCATTAATTATATGTACACAAACAACTCACTTTCCATCTCTAGGCCTCGGTTTCTGTGAAATGCAAATAATATTAGTACCTACCTCACAGGTTTGTTGTAAAGAGTAATTAAAACATTGAATGTGAAGCATATAGCTCATAAAGAGACTTTCATAGTAAGCCCTCAGGAAATATTATAATTATAACAATAATAATTATTATTAGCTGCTTGATATGTATGAAGAGTAGTCCTGTCATTACAAATTATTTGTTAAAATACCAGATATTTTTCCCCACTAAAATCAGAACTGTCCGGTAAATTTTAAAAACTTAGTCTGGGTGAGGAAGAGAGTTTATCATTGAACAAGGGTTATGCTCTCGGCTTAGTTACAGAAAGGACTTGAGAAGTGTTAAAAGAATAGTAAGAGAAAAAAGACATTAAATAAGAAAACTCTTACTCTATATTCCTCACTGCTGATAAATGATACCCCAGTGGAATACACAGTTCTGTGGGGACAGTGCCACCATAAGTTCCTATTGCACAAAATCAGGCAGCACTTATGTCTTTGTTCTCCCCCCTCTCTACCACAGCCACCACTATGTTAAATGGTGTGGTAGAGTAAATAATTTGTCTGGTCTTTGCCCTGGGTTCTCGGCATGGCTCTTCCAAACCCTTGCAACATCCTGAGTGGTAGGAGTGGCTTTGTTATGCTAATGAGGTGACTTCTAGTGGGCACCTCCAGGTTAGGCACTGGGCACCAGATTAGAGGTTGGAACATTCAACAACTTGATCTCTGGGGAGAAGTGGAGGGGGCTGGAGATTGAGTTCGGCCATGTGGCCAATTAATGAATCATGCCTACATTAAAAAAAAAAAATCCAATAAAAAGTCTGGAGGAGGAAGCTCAGTGAAGCCTCCTGGTTGGTGATGACGTGGATGTGTTGGGAGGGTGACGTGCCCTGATTCAACAAGGGGAGGGCACAGAAGCTATGTGATCTTTCCCAGATCTCACTCTAAAATGTCCTTTATAATAAAACTGTAATCACAAATATAGCACTTTCCTGAGTTCTCTGAGTCATTCTAGCAAATTATGGAACCTGAGGAAATCACGGGAACCCCCAAATTTGTAGCCAGTCATTCAGAAGTGTGCGTGGCTTGGGGATACTTTGGGAGCAGTGGCTGGTATCAGAAGTAATGAAAATGTTGTGGAGAACTCTGTCCTTATCCTGTGGGGTCTGTGATAATGCTAGGGATTTAGTGTCAGAATTGAATTGCATTATATCTGGTTGGTGTCAGACCAAATATTTCAGTAAGATTGAATTCCTAAAAAGTTCTAAAGAAAAATGATTTGAATGAAGAAAACTATGGAAATCTCTAAATAGTTGTGAAAGCAAAAAAGTTAAAACTTTACCTTACATTTACCCCTTCTGGAAATAAAAATTGCACAAATAACGAATCCAAGAAGTGGGTGGATTACATTCTACAATTTGTATGACTAACTTGGCAGATTTCCATACTTGTAACAGAATACATACCTCTTTTATCAATAGATAAGGAAAGAATTTGACACTCTGAAAGTGGAAAGAAACAATAAACCCTGAAATAAATATAACTCAACATATACTATGGCCAGACTTTACTTAGTTAATGAAGTTTAAGAGAAGAGAATTCATTTGAACTTGAACCTGACACTTGATATACTTTGCCACATAGAATTTGTGCCACATAAGATTAGTAAAATAGGAATATAATCACACATGCGCAAACTCACACACGCACACACACACACACACACACACACTTGGTATTCTGGCTAATAATATTTGTATAATCATAATACATGTAAATAATACATAATACACATACATAATACATGTAAACATGTAAAAGTTACTTATTGGTTTTCAATTTTTAGACTAACCAATATACATGCAGTGCTAAATGTTGGAAGCACATTAGAATTGCTTGAGTATTTTATGCAAAATAGTCATTTACAGGGCCAGCATTAGAGATCCTGATTTAATTGGTCTGGGGTAAGGCTTGGCATCAACACTTTTTCTAACACCTCTGGATGATTAACATGCAGCCAGGGTTTAGAACAACTGCAATAACAGCATGATAGACTTAATTATACAGAATGAAATGTACAGATTGTAAACCTTGATGAAGTAAAACAAAATGGCAATGACATAACTGATAGAGATGTAGGAGGAGGGTAGAGAATAGGGATGAGCAGAGGGTAAGTTTACTAGTACTCAACATGGAAAGAGTCAATAGTATCTATTTAACATAGATAAAGAAATAGAAATTGAAGAACATTATTTAAAGTTATGAAGATAACCACCAGATATGTTAAAAAAAATAAAGGCTAATTAGGAAAATCTCTAAGTTACAGTATAGTAAAGGAGGTCGGAAGTAGACGAAGTATTTAAAATCGATTAATCAAGAAATTGAAGCAAGATATCTGCACCCCCATGCTTATTGCAGCATTACTTACAATAGCCAAGATATGGAACCAACCTAAGTGCACATAGATAGATGAATAGATAAAGAAAAGTAGTGTATATATATATATATATATATATATATATACAGTGAAACATTATGAAGCCATAAAAAGAAGGAAATCCTGCCATTTGCGACAACATGGATGGACCTTGAGGGTGTTATGCTGAGTGCAATAAATCAGACAGAGAAAGAAAAATACCATATGATCTCATTTTTATGTGGAGTCTAGAAAAACCAACAACAACCAGAAAAAAGAAAAAAAAAAAAAAACGAGCTCATAAATACAGACAACAGGTTGGTGGTTTCCAGAGGTGGGTGTGGGGAATGGGCAAAATGGGTGAAGATGGTCAAAAAGTACAAACTTCCACTGATAAGATAAATAAGTTCTGGGGATGTGATGTACAGCATGGTGACTGTAGCTAATAATACTGTATTTATATATGAAACGTGCTAAGTGAGTAGATCTTAAAAGTTGTGCTCTCACACACACACAAATTTGTAACTGTGTGGTGATGGATGTTAACTAAACTTACTGTGGCAACCATTTTGCAATATACACATATTTCAAATCATTGCATTGTCCACCTAAAACTAATACAGTGCTATATGTCAATCAGGTCTCAATAATAAAAAAAAAGAAATAGAGGCATAAACACTTTAGAATTATGTTTGTATTCAACAGAACAGCTAAATACATAATAAAAAACATGGCCACTCCTAGAAAATGGTTCTGGAAAGAGGTGAGAAGGAGAGGGGAATTTTGCTTTTAATTTTGCACCTTCAGTGAGGTGTAATGATTTTTAAACTAGGTGCATGATCTGAATTTAAAATTATTTTATTAAAACAGTGTTTCTCAAAGCTGCTTTCTAACTTTACAATTAAAGGTCACATGAAAATTCTGTAATACAAAATAGGGAAAACATCAGGCACAATATTATATCAATCTTTTCTTTTGAAAGCCAAGGTCAGAGTTTAACCATCACTCCATTCTCTTTGTTAACTCACCAAGTTAATATGACACTCAGTTTTTCAGTTAACTTTAATCAATAAATGTATACTATAATTACATTACAGCACTTGTTCCAACCCATTCTAGATACACTATTAAATACTTAATATACTCAGTAAGTAAAAGAGAAACACATTTTACTAAAGCTGTCAGATTTTCATAAAGGATTTTTAAAAGAAATCAATATTATTTAAACTACCTATTCATTGATATACAATTTCTATAGGTCAAGTCCAAATAAATGAACACTTTTTTCTACACTACGGTTTTGTCTGTTGTTCATTCTTCCTCTTTCTGTCATTATGCTCTAAAAATACTATTTTTCTTTAAAAGGAAAAAACCCACAATTTTTGTGATGTGCCTCTGAGTTGACAAGTACTGCAGAGTACTGAGGACACAGTAGATCTTCAGGTGATATGGATTAAAATCCTTTCAAACCAGACAATTCTCAAGGTTATAGTAAATAGCTCATATCTGAAATGACATAAATCCTAACCTGACTTTTTTTTAAGTATTACTTTCTCTGGCCATTATTTTCATTATTAATAATAGCAACCTATGGTTACATGGTGTATTATAAAGTGTTCACAAAGAACTTTGAAATATATTACCTTAGGTGAGCTCACAAATAGTACCTAAAATTGATATAATATCCCCATTTTAGAAGTGATGAAACTGAGACTTAGCATAATAATTTTCAAAAATTCTACAGCTTTTAATGCGAAAACAGGAATCTCAGCCACTTCTGCCCCTCTCCCCCAGCGTGTGCTTCTTTTCTGAACTCAATGGCTTGAAAGAAATCACTTGTTTTGCAACTCTGGTGTATAGATCATTGAATAGTTTAACCAAAAGAAGATAAGACCGTGCTATCTGTCCTCAGTAAGCACTTACAATCTAGAAAAGAGCTATATCCTGGCAAATGTTCCATCTCAGAATGACTTGGGAAGCAAAAGTGACAATTTAACCTCCTATTTATACAGGAATATTCAACTTTCTTAGATTGACTGTAAGGTGATTTGCCTTACAGCATTTAGAAATACATTTCAGTGCAAAAAGTATAATTGTTAAGCATTGACAATATACAAAGCATTCAGCTAAATATGTGTTTTATGGAAAATTGGTTATGTTTTGGCCTGCTGCTTCATAGGCCTCCACCCATCGAGGCTGACGCATCCAGTGACTGGGTGATTACAATTTCAAGGTTGAATTGCAAAATGAGCATTAAAAATTATTTCAGCTGCAATGGTTGTGATAGCCAAAGCTTTTCTTTGCAAGAGACAAAATTTATGAGAGAAAAATTCTAGAAACTTCCTTTTAAATATCAAGAACCAGAGGCTGGCAACCTAAGAGAACAAGTTTTTCTAATAAGATGGATTAAGGAAGATACTAGATGCAAAGTACTTGCAGCTTCATCTGTCCTAAGAGGAGGTTAAAAAATCCTTTCCGGGATGGGTTGAAGGCAAAACTGGTGGCAAGACGGTGGTGGGAGAGAAAAGGAATCAAGAGAGTTGTGATTTGCGATGCGGTGGGGCCTCTCTTTCCTCCTTTTCTTGGACGTAAAACCCCAGTCTAGTGGTGGGATGGAAAATAAGACCCAACTCCCAGGAGAGAGGCAGCTTCTTCATAACTGCTCCTTGATGGGGAACAACTGACTGGTGTCAACCAAAGCCAACATGGAGGCCTGATCAGCATGAGGAAAAGAATGGACGTATAAGAGGAGATAACAGGACACAAGTTAAACCAGCAGCACAGAAAACAGCACAGGATATGGGGAGGACAGAGACAGTATGTCAACCTCATCTGCCCTGTGGGTGAAAGAAGAAAGGGAAACAGCCTGAATCCAAATGCATACATAAAAGACTGAAGGTGCAGGATTATGATATTTTTAAAATATTTATGTTTTGCATAGCCATCAGGAATAATAATAATAAATAGTGATTCAACAGCAATTTGAATTGAGTTCTAGAAAATAAAGTTGTTTTTCTATACATCTGAATGTGGAAGTTACAACCAGGATACGTTATCAACGGAAGATACAGTAAAAGTAAGTAGATACTAAATTAAAGGCTATCTAGAAAGAATAATCAATATTTAATTGTTTAAAATAAACTCGGGTATGAAACATCAAATCCAGAACTTACATATGAGGAAGTCAAAAGTATCTATGTGTGGACGCTAATGAAAGACAATAGAGAAAGTTGGGGCCTGCATGACCTACTTCAATTTCTTGTCAGAATCTAAAAAATGTTATATTCTCATACCTTTACAGCATAAGCTGTATCATAACATAATTCTGATTTTTTAAAATGGTTTTCTGGTTTAACAGTGATTTTTTTTTAACACTAAATTATCTGAATAATTCTTTCCTTGAGAGTTCAATAGCGCTGAAAGATCGAGTCAAAACATTTGAGAAGGTGCCTATGTCTAGATTTGTCCTGCTCCTCTCCCTTTAGCTCATTTGTCAACAGCCATACTTGCCTTGCGATTCTTTAAAGAGACTCCTGCCTTAAAGCCTTTCTGCTGGCTCTTCTGCTGCCTGGAATGCTCTTGCCATAAATGTCCACATAAGTCACCTCTTGCAAGTCCTTGTTCAGATCCTGCTTTGGATGCAGCAATCTGACCTTCCACTGGGCACTGCTGATGCCCCTCACCCTGGCTCTACTTTTCTGGGGTTTTTTTGTTTTGTTTTTTTGGCGGTACGCGGGCCTCTCACTGTTGTGGCCTCTCCCGTTGCGGAGCACAGGCTCTGGACGCGCAGGCTCAGCGGCCATGGCTCACGGGCCCAGCCGCTCCGCGGCATGTGGGATCTTCCCAGACCGGGGCACGAACCCACGTCCCCTGCATCGGCAGGCGGAGTCTCAACCACTGCGCCACCAGGGAAGCCCTACTTTTCTTTTTTTAATACCACTCATTACCTTCTAAATATTCTGTAATTTACCCATGCATTACTGGTTTACTGGGCACTTGATGCCACCTACCCTCGAATGTAAGTTCCCGGTTGGCAGAGAACTTTGTCTTCTTTATTCACTGATAAACCCCAAGCACCTAGAACGGTACTTTGCACTCAGAGAAGCCACTCAATAAATGCACATTGAGCAAAGGTGTTCACATTTCACATCCAACCTCAAAGATTTCTTACATCATTTCATCTTCAGAATATAAGAAATAAGAGTTAATCTCTCAAGTTCTGAAGATCAAAAGGGCCTGATGGGTTCAATGACTCCCCTAATTTCTAGACTGGTTCTTTCACACCCAGTGAGCCCTTGCTTTGGAACATTTGTTCTAAGGGTCTTTGCACTCGATCTCAATCCACCTGGTGTTTTTACTTCAGAAAGTGCTTTTGTGCACACGACCCCATCCTCCTGGTACATCACTTACACAAACTCTGAGCACTGACCAGAAATTAATATAATGCCTCCAGATTCCTAAGGCTCTTAAGCTCTTTTGTCCATTTCATTTCACACCTTTTAAAATTCTTACATCCCCATCCCCACCTTGGTCTCTCGATGGTCCATCAACCCCCAATAACCAATCCTGTTTGATCCACACCTTTGGATGACAGTTTTATTCCCTTCCCTTTGCACTCCTCTGACAGGTCCCTTCATTCTCTATTTTATAGGGAGGAGTTTGCCGCAGATATGTCCATGTTTCCGTGCCAACAGGGGTCATGCACAACCTCTATCTCTTTATCCCTAGGAACTTTAAAATCAGTCTATTTTTACTGAACCCTAACCCTGACAGCTAATAAAAGACACATTCATGACTAAGGAATTTATTTTGTTTATCTTACAACCCCATGAGGAAAGTTTTAAAAATAATTCCAGCAAAACACTTTTCTTCAAAATGTCATTAATTACATTTAAAATTTCAACGCTTTAAATTTTTTTTTCTTTTTTTTGATGAGGACCATTTTTTTTAACATCTTTATTGGAGTATAATTGCTTTACAATGGTGTGTTAGCTTCTGCTTTACAACAAAGTGAATCAGTTATACATATGTCCCCATATCTCTTCCCTCATTTATCTCCCTCCCTCCCACACTCCTTATCCCATTTTTAAATTCCTTATTGAATCTGTTTTATGTTCTTTGTTTTTTTTTGGTCGAGAGACGTGGGGTCTTAACTCCCAAACCAGGGATCTAACCTGCACCCCCTGCATTGGAAAGTGAAGTCTTAAGCACCGGACCGCCAGGGAAGTCCCAATGCTTTAAATCTTGACATATAGGAAAAATGTTATATCAGTTTAAGAACTCTATGCCCATTTTCTCTTGTCCATAGCCAGTGAAGACTGTGAGCTTTTCAAATCTCTGAATTCTAACTTTTCAGACACTTAAATATAGTCTCCATTCTAACTTCTCTTCTGTGCCCTCAATAATCTCACTTTGGGGACATTTCCCCCTCAGTCTGGTTTTTCAGCTGTTTAATAATCCTTCTAACTTCCCTTGACCCTGCACTACAAAGTCTCACCATGATCATTTCAAGGTTGCAGCTATTCTTCAGCCACTTCTGGAGGCAGAAAAGTAATTTTTTTTACAAGAATGCAGTATATCAGATCTCTACGTTAAGGTTCAGCACATATAAAAAGGCTTTTTTTTTTTTTTTAAGAAAATGTCTGAATGGCCTTGATGATAAGAACAGAAGTGATATCATGGCACCTTGCTCTATAGAATCCGAAATATTAAGAGAGTTAAATGAAATGAATCAAATCATATATGTATATATATCAATACATGCACTACATACCCACACACTCTTACACACACATTAAGGGGAGTAAGGAAATTGCATTCTTCATTACAAAATGATATCCTCATGCTATCCGTGGTGAAGAATTTTTTTTTTTTTAATGAATGAGCGGGATGAAGAGAGAGCAGGGCTTTGGAGTTGTAATTTATTTCGGAGACAGAAGGAAAATTGTGCTCTCCAGCTCTGTAAATCTCAGTCTTAGTTGAGTTATAGGCAAGTACTGACAGGACAAACTGAATAGTTGAATGCAGGCAGTGTAAACGATAAGAAAGACATTTGAATAAGAAACTATTAAGTTCAAAGATTTGAGAAAACTAACATGGTAGTGTTCTGGCTCAAACATACAATCAGACCCGTGAGCTTCCACAAAACACAATTTCTTGGCTGTTACTTGACTATTTTTCATACTGATAGATGTTTTGCCCTTGGGGTGCACTGCTTTGCACATAAAGAATGATTCTGCCTTGTTCCCATTAGTTTGAAAGAAAAGACAGTGACACTGTGTAGAACAGAGTCCAGTATGAACACTATATTCAGAACAAACCCACTTTCAAAAGCCCTATTCCGATGATAAAGAAACAGAGATGATATTTTTTTTGTGCCTGAATTTGTGATCCCTGCAGTAGGAGGGGAAAGACATCGAATGTGTCCCCTGAATAACAATGAAGTATTGGAAAGCAATGACATTCTAATCACTGCCTCAAATGTCAGTGCAAGGATGCTGTGGTAGCAGCCCCAGTACATAAGTTAACGGCTTTACTGTAAAACCACAAGGGAGCAATTAATGGAAAGCTGTTACTAACCTTCATGAATTCCATTGCTCAAGTGTCTAGAGAAAAGGTCTAATTATAGTTCTAACCTTTCCCAATGGGCCATGAATGACTCTCCAAATATAGGATGTTGTGTAAGAAAAACTAGGATGAAGACATGAAATTGGCATATAATTGAATTTCCTGACACAATGCACCCATAGTAGAACAACAAATCATATTGGTAACTTGATTTTCAGCAGTTTCTCACTGAAACGAAAATAATAAATTCCGTGAAAAGATATATGATTAAGAAAAATGGAGTAGTCAAACATATACAACTTCATGTGAAAGATATAGTAGATATAGTATCAGAATATTACATTACATCTTAACTAAAAGCATAACAATTTAAAAGACAAGTATTATATTTGAAGGAAGAACTAGGATGAACAGGGAATGTGAGACTTAGGAGCCCATTCAACAATGTGATTAAAGGGAACCTGGTTAGCCAAGTATTTTCATTTTGCAAAAAAATTCAATAATTAGAAACAACAAGAAAATGTTTGCTTATAGCAGAGAAAAATTAAAAGTACGATATCACTTTTTGGTAGGCACATATTTCAAGATGATGGTATATTTATTTGTTGCTTGTTCTAGGTAAGATGTTTCTTGCAGTGTGGAAATTGATATTTTTATAAAGTCAAGAGACCCTATTCATTTAAAAAATATTCATTGGGTTCTTTGTGCAAGGCAGCTATATTGAGGAGGACAAAATCACTACCTTCAAGAGATACACAATGTATGTAGAGACTTAATACTAAATATATGTATAAAACAAAGACATAATGGGAACTCTATGAGTGTTTGGCAAATCTAGTGATACCTGCTACAGAGCAGAAATACTGTGAGTCCAGAGGATGGGGGTGATCAGAGAGGCTTCCTGGAGAAGCTGGGGCTGATGGCCTTGCTGGGTATTCAGTGGGGAAGAGGCCATTCCCTAGGTGGTCCTTACTTATTATTCTCCTTGAATATGAGAGGGAAGAATTATTGACTCTGTATTTCATCAAAAAAAAAAAAAAAAAAAGCTATAGACCTTACAACAGCTTAGAAGGCCCTACATGATCTTCTCCTCTCCTCCTTTCCCTCCTATGTCCTCCCCCCACTCCCACCTCATCTTTGACTGCTTTCCTCATTGCTCACTCTGCTCCACTCACATTGGCTTCATCCATAAACACTCCAGAAACTCGGGCGCCACCACTGCCCCAGGACATTTGCACAGCTCTTCACTCTGCATGGACCACTCTTCCAGTAGACATGGGCATGGCCACTTTCTGCTCCTTCTCAATACATTCTCCCATGACCATGCTATTTAAAGTTGCAACCAGCACCCCCAGCACTGCCCCACACCCAGCCCCCTCACCAGGCTCTAACTCTCCCTTTTCCTTAGCACTTATTACCTTCTAACATATGTGGGTATGTGTGTATATATAATATAACATACATATTATACATGTATATATAACATAATCCTAACACATATATTAGAATATATATACATATATATATATACTTGTTTATACATATATACACACTTACTTATACATATATACACTTAAATTATTATTAATTTTCTCTCTTTCCTGCTGGAATAGAAGCTTCACATAAAGTGTTGTTCACTGATGTATCTCAAATCTCTGGAAAAATGTCTGGCGCACGATAGATGCACAGTAAATATTTGTTGAATTGAACGTTTGAAAGTGGTACCCAGTAAGTAAATTTTAAGTTGTAGATACATTTTATGACAGAAATGGGTAAATGTATTCTCCCAATTTAAGAAACAGTATCTTTTCTCTTTATCATATTTATAATCTGGAGTCACAGTCATCTACTTTTAATTTGGCTTTCAAACATACTTAATCTCAGTCTTTTTTTTCTGCTGAAAAATGTTAATGTAATTGCAGTTATTATTTTATTTTATTTTATTTTTTGCGGTACGCGGGCCTCTCACTGTTGTGGCTTCTCCTGTGGCGGAGCAACAGGCTCCGGACGCGCAGGCTCAGCGGCCATGGCTCACGGGCGCAGCCGCTCCGCGGCATGTGGGATCTTCCCGGACCGGGGCACGAACCCGTGTCCCCTGCATCGGCAGGCGGACTCTCAACCACTGCGCTACCAGGGAAGCCCGCGGTTATTTTAAATGTATTATTTGGATAAGATTAACAGGAAATGGCAGAGGGATAAATACTTGCAAATGCTTTCTTTGCTTTTCTTTAAATTCCTTAAGTCACTTCTACAAATATGAACCGTGTCTGATCACTTGAGAACATGACTGTTTTGAGAATAATTTAAAAAATATGATAACATAGATCTTTTCTGAATTCCTCATAACTTCTAACAATACAATTACACTTAAAAAGCAGTATTATATTGATATCATCAACATAGTTTTAGCAAATTTTATTTGCCTTTTCATCATAGGGCTATAGTAACTTCAGTTTTTAAAAAGTTTGAGCAGAAATAAACATAAATTTTTGTTTTTTATCTTCTAGATTATGCATACATACATATATGTATTCCTATATATACTCATTTATTCATTTGTTGATTTCATGGACGTCTGCTGTGCTTCACCCAATAGGGAACACACATGATGAGTAGTGTAATTAACATGAGAAGATATCTATGAAACCAAGTAGCATGACATTGGAACACTAAGGAAATAAAATTTCTAATGTAAAATCAGTAATTGGTTTGTTTCACCAATATAAGACAACAATGAGAAGTGTGCCAATGCTTTATGCTCCAACTATTCAAAATATTTCCAGATGACAGTAGTTGCTCAATAAATCCTTGTTAGATAAGAATGCTGTCTAGTTTATATAGAGTGTTTTAATGAAGATGGTGAGTTCACTTGCCTTTTAGACAAGAAAGTGGAAATGAACTATGTCAAGAAATTAGACTTAATTCTTATTCACTTATTAATTTTATAAATATTTATTGATCACCTATTATGTTTCAGATGATATGCTATTAACAAGATAATTAAAGCAGGCTGAGTAAGTATTAGAATACTGGAAAAGAGGTTGAACTTTATGACAGAGTTTTTAAGTGTAAAGCAAGACATCATGAGTAAATATAAGAAATATATAATAATATCCTATATCCTTCATGATCTCACAATCCATTTGAGGATATAAAATTCATACATAAAAAACTATAATGCAAGGCAGTAATAATGAATGATACATTAAGAAGAAATGAAGAATTTCACTGAAAGTAAATCAGACTCACCTTGGGTAGCTCTGTATCCGGTTCTCTCTATTCAGTTCCATTGTCCATATTTCGTTCCTTACACCAATAGCACACAATAGTTCTCCAAACTTGTTTCCCTTTTTCAAAATTATTTTGACTATTCCAGGCCTTTTGCATTTTCACATAAATTTTAGAACCATCCTGTCAATTTCCACAAATAAAGCTTTCTGGAATTTTGATTGGGGTTGTAATAGATAGACAAATTGGGGAAATTAACAGCTAATAATATTGACTTTCAGTCCACGAACTCTACATTTACTTGTCTTCTTTAGTTTCTTTCAGCAATGTTTTGTGATATTCAGTGTACAGGCTTTGCACAAATTGTGCTAAATTTTTAATTAAATTTAAATTAAATACTTCATATTGTTGATGCTATTGTAAATGGTATTTTTAAAATTTCGATTTGCAATTGTTACTTGCAATTAGAAATTTAGTATATAGAAATCCTATTTGCTTAATATATATTACTCTTGTATCCTGCAATTTTATAAATTCCTTTCTTTGTTCTGGTAGCATCTTTGTAGATTTTTTGAAATTTTCTACACATTTTGCGTAGAATTAGTATTATTTCTTCCTTATGGTAGCTAAGGCTACCATAACAAAGTACCAGAGACTGGATGGCTTAAATAACAGACATGTATTTTCTCACCGCTCTGGAGGTTAGAAATACTAGGTCGAGGTACTAGCAGGATTGATTCCATCTGAGAGCCTTAAGAGATGGATCTGTTCTGTTCCTCTCTCCTTGGTTTGTAGATGGCCATATTCTCACTGTGTCTTTACCTTTACTTCCTTCTGTACATGTGTGTCCAAATTTCCTCTTCTTATAAGGACATGAGTCATGTTGGATTAGTGCCCCCCACCCTCAAATAATCTCATTTTAACTTATTTATCTCTGTCAAGCCTCTACCTCCAAATAGGGTCACATTTTGAGATACTGGGATTTAGGACTTCAGCACATGAATTTGAAGAGAGGGGCATAATGAGCTCATAACAAGCACTCTGACTAGAAAATGCCTATGTATGTTTTACTCTAAGCTCTTTGGATCTGTGAGTCATTGTCTTTCATTAATTTTGGTGAGTTATTAGCCATTATCTCTTCTAATATTTCTTCTGCTCTGATTTGTCTCTTTTCTCCTCCTGTGACATCAATTTCCTTTTTACTGTGTCATTTTGTATTTTCCAACAGCTTTTGGATACTCTTTTCTTACTCTTTTCCCCCTTTGTTTCAGTTTGTGTGATTTCTTTCGATGTATCTTAAAGTTTACTAATTTTTCCCTCTTCTGTGTACAGTCAGCTGATAACTCATTGAAGGAATTCTTCACCTCTGACATTGCATTTTTCATTTCTAGATTTTCTACTTGACACTTAATTATAGTTTGCATCTGTCTGCATAAAATTCCCATCTCTTCACGCATACCTTTTCCACTAGATACTTTAAAATATTAATCATAGTTATTTTAAAGTCTCTGTCTGAATGTTCTAATATCTGAGCCATCTCTGGGTCTGGTTCTGTCGATTGATTTATTTCTTGACAAGGTTTGTTTCTTTTGCTTGCTTTTTTACATGCCTCATAATTTTTTATTGAATGCCATCTAAGAGAGCACTATAGACTGAGGTAAATAATATTTACACCCAGAAGTGAGCATGCCTGCCAGACTTAATGCGAGAAGGGGAAAGGGGGAGGCTGAAGAGTTGAAACAAACTAGCAAATAGTGGTACTAAGTTTGGGTTTTGTTGTTGCCATAGTTACACTCCCTGCACTTCAGTTGTTGGATCCCTCCACACATGGACTCTTGCTACCTTGGAGTTAGACTAAGGTGGAGCAACTCTCAGTGTTCCTCCTCTGTCCTGAACTTGCTGCAGTCCCTGCAGAGCAGAGAGGGTGTCTCTTCATGTTCTCTCCTCTCCTTTAGCCCTAGACTGCTTTTCCTCATTTCTCAGCACCCTGGTGGAAGCAAAGGATGATTTTCAATTCTACCGTTTCAGCTTCAGTCTTGAGCATGTCCTGTGCACTTAAGCTTTAGAGATAGAACTTTCTCAGCATTCCTCACCTGCCTCCTTGATGCTAAAATGCTTTTAATTGTTGGGGAGCCTCAGCATGTGTAACTTTCCTTCTCCTCTCCCAGAGGCAGCAGAACTATAATTTCTATGTGTGTAAGACCCTGGGCATGTGTGGGTCCCGTTTTCTACCTTCAATGGCAGATAGCTTTTACTCTTATCCTTCTCTCAGCAGCACCCCTTCTTTGGTCACTGGAGGAAGCGGAAGAGTTTCCTGCCCCTTGCCCAGCAGCAGGCAACTTTTGCCTAAAGTAAGAGAAGGGTCCATAATGCAAGTGTATTTCATGCCTGTCCACAAGTGGCAGACCACCACTGGCTAGTATTACCATCTGCACCACCAAAGGGGCTTCTCTGAGATCTTCTGCCCTGCTTCCCATCCTTCTCATGAGTATCCCTTGAAAGTCCATGGAAAATAGGGGTGAAGAACTACAGACTCCTCTTGTGTCTGGGGCTCCCACAGATTCAAGTTGTCATAATACCACACTCAACCTCTTAAAATTCATTACAATTCTAGTTGTTTCCTCTGACCTTCATCCTTGTATGGATGCCATCTCTTCCTCCTGTGGTGTCAAAGGTTAAAGTTTGTGTGTCCTACTCTCTTCCAAGGGTTTTGTGGAATTCAGGTCACCTAGTTGTCTTGCAACCTCAGCTGGACGACAGGCTCAAAAAAGTGATGATTTTACACATGCTTTAGCTTCTTCTCATTGTTGGAGGGGAAGCAACATTCTCTGTGGCCCTCTACGCCCTAATGAGAAGTTGAATCTGTTCTGCTCAGATTTTAAAGGAACACTGACAAATAACTCATCCAGAAGAGATGAAGGTGGAAAAATAGACATTCTTCTACCTCTTCCCCCTCTAGTTCCACTGCAACCTCCAGGTCAAGCCATCAAAATAGTCTCCACATAGGTCTCCAATTCCCACTTCTACTCCCTAATCCAATCTGCAAGCAGAAATCAGAATAATGTGTTGTTTTAAATGTACATTAGATCAAGCCCTTGAACTGCTTAAAATTCCTCAGTGGTTTCCTATTGAACATCAGATAAAATGTGAAATCCTTACCACGATCTACAGAGCTTTGCTCACCTTTCAATGGCCCACATCTCGACCTTGCCTCTTGTTACTTTCCTTTCACGCTTTCCTTCTGCTTTTGAGTTACCTTGGTTCCTGTCCTCTCTTAGACTCTCCCTTGATGTTTTGCCTTTTCTCTGAAACTCTATAACCTACTACTGGCCCCCAAACACATAACAACACACACACACAGACGCTTTATATGACTGGCTTTTTTCTTATCTCATCCTTCACATCTCAGCTGAAAACCAGGGAGGCACTTTCTAATCATCTTTTCTCTCTCTGCTAACATTATTCTACATCTTTGCACACTGTTTCTTTGTGACACTCACCAAAATGTATTTGTATAACACTTTGCTTGTTTGCTTTTTCACAAAGCAAACTTTCCTTTCACTTTCCTCTCCATGGTAATCTTCAGGAGGACACAAACCATTTATATCTTGTTGACCAGAGCCTATGCTGAACCTAAGACAATGCTTTGCATACCACTCATTCAATAAATATATTTTAAGTGTATTTTAAAAGTGTGATATCTGATCATTATATATATAATTGCAGATTATATCTTGTATGTTAAGTACATCCAAATCAATTATTGTATTATTATATATTAAATATTGAGTATAAAATATCTAGATTCATTTACCAATGTAAATACTAGTGAAGCTAGACAAAGCTTCAACCAAATGATAGAATAGAATCTAAAAAGCTAATCCCTCAGAATCTAGATAGGCTGGCACTTAAATTACCCTAAGTGAGTTTCTAGCCATTCCTTAAAAATAGAAAATCTTTATGTAAAGAAATATGCAGGTGAATGTAATTTTCTGGGAAAAAGTATCCAGAGATATAAATGAAGTCGGTGTGCAACCTCCTATTTCATAAGAGTCTGCTCTTCAGGAATTTTTCAACTTTGTTTTGCAACATCAAATAGCTCAGTTATTCTGGGTAAGCATATGTACTTTTAAGTGGCTTTTCAAAGTGAATTGGCTGAGTCTTTTAAGGTTAGTGCTCACTAAATGTTATATAGAACCAGCAAAAAATGGATGGTAAAATTGCACGGACTCACCAAGTTATTAACATTTTATTCTTCTGTGAGCAAGAAAATAGCGCCAAGTATATTTATACAAGGTAGAATGGCGTTTTAGAATATATGTCATCCACATGCCGGAAGTGCGCTCAGGGATATATTGAAAACTTGGTTTAGTCCTGTTGACATATCATAAAATAGAAGATTAAAATAATGTTGACTAATACATCGAAACAAGGCTCCTCATTAAATTGGCCCAGTGGCCTAAAGGATCTTATATCTGTAATTTATTCTGTGGCACCATTTTAAAGTTTTCCAATAAATAGAATTTTTTTAAAAATCTACCTTCAAAACACCTTTATGTTAATGCTATGAGTAAGCATGTAAAATTTTATCTTCAAAGGGCTTCTTTCTTTATAAAAAGCTGAAAAGAATGAGAAAGGAATGGTTCAGGAGACCTGTTCCTTAAGAGGACTAACTTCTGTGACCAGATAACATAATATGAGGCCCATCCCACTCATGGCCTAGTTTAGACTTAACTATTTAAATCACATTATTAAAAATAAAATAAAATATATCGGGCTTCCCTGGTGGCGCAGTGGTTGAGAGTCCGCCTGCCAATGCAGGGGACACGGGTTCGAGCCCTGGTCTGGGAAGATCCCACATGCCGCGGAACAACTAGGCCCGTGAGCCACAGCTACTGAGCCTGCGCGTCTGGAGCCTGTGCTCCGCAACGAGAGAGGCCGCGATAGTCCTGCGCACCGTGATGAAGAGTGGCCCCCGCTTGCCACAACTAGAGAAAGCCCTCACACAGAAACGAAGACCCAACACAGCCAAAAATAAATAAAATTTAAAAAATATATATATATAGAAAGTTTAGGTGGTATTTATCTGGAATACAATATTTCTGAAATCATTAAAACGTTTGAGACAACAGCAGATAAAATACACTTTCATAGTGAATTAATAATCATATGCTGCCCTTTTTGCCTAAAATATATATCACAACTCTACAAAAGAACAGCTCTATTAAAAAATGGGCAAAGGACTTGAATACATATTTCTCCAAAGAAGATATACAAATGCTCAATAAGCACATGAAAACATGCTCAACATCACTAATCATCAGGGAAATGCAAATCAAAACCACAGTGAGGCATCACATACCATTAGGGTGGCTACTGTCAAAAAAACAAAAACAAAATAATAATAAAACAACCCAGAAAATTACAAATGTTGGCAAGGATGTGGAGAAATCAGTTGGTGGGAATATAAAACAGGGTTGCAGCTATGGAAAAGAGTATGTATGTCAGTTCCTTAAAAGATTATAAGTAGAATAACCATATGATGTGGCGTCCCCACTTCTGGGTAGATACCCAAAAGTATTGCAAGCAGGGTCTGGAAGAGATATTTGCACCCATGTTCATCGCAGCATTATTCACAATAGCTAGAAGGAGAAAGCAACACAGGCATCCGTCAATGGATGGCTGAATAAACAATGTGGTATATCCATATAGTGGAATATTGTTCAGCTTTTAGAAGGAAAGAAATTCTGACACATGCTACAACATGGATGAACCTCGAGGACAGTATACTAAGGGAAATAAGCAAGTCACTAAAGGATAAATACTGTATGATTCCAGTAATGTGAGGTACCTAGAATAGTCAAATTCATAGAAACAGAAAGTAGAATGGTGGTTGCTAGGGGATGGGTGAGGAGAGGAATGGGGATCTACTGTTTAATGGGTACAGAGGTTCAGTTTTGCAAGAAATGGAAAACAGTTCTGTGGATGGATGGTGGTGATGGTAGCACAACAGTATGAATGTACTTATTGCCACTGAACTGCACACTTAAAAATGATTACGATTGTAAATTTTGTGTTATATGTATTTTACCAAAATTTTAAAAGCACAAAAAAATATATAAATATCATTTTAGTATAAATTCTTCAGACTTATCTAAACTTTAACATTGTGTCCATTTTACTCACCATCCTATCTCTGATTTTAAGCACACATTAGGCATTCAATAAATAGTCTTCATTTAATTTGAAAACTGAATGGATTGTATATGACCCTCCCAAGAGTTGTATCATTTGCTATCACTGATACTTAAATAGAAAATGTTGCTATTACTATCATACCCAGTAGTTCACTATCATCAGGTCCTTTCAGAGACACAGCAAAAGAACTTTCTATATTGTTGCTTCTCCATTTCAAGCAATTATGTACAAATAAAGATAGGCAAGCAAAGACCAGCATGATTTCTATGGTGACCCACATTTAGAATTAAGATGATGGCCATTGTGTGGCCTTCTCAAGTGAGCGATCGATAAATAATACAGCTCTTTAGACTGTCACACAGTAAGCCTACTAATTTAAGCTTGCCAGGACCTTCAGAAGTCAAGCTACAAGTTAAAAATGGGGGGCTGGGAACTAAGAAGAGACTCAAAGGGAAGGATGATTATAATAAAGAAGGGAGGTATCAGCAGAGCAGAAAGGTAAAAGAGGTTATAGAACTAATATTTAGAGACCATCTAAATTCTGGGATTATCTAGGCACATTTCTGTATGTCATCTCATTTCAGCCTCAGAAGAACCTGGCTAATGGTAACTGCCGTTTTCACAGATGAGAAAACCGAGATCCAAAGAAGTTAAAAGAAAAGGGTATCTTTTAGGTGACAGATCCAGGAAATGAACACAAGTCTTCATGATGTAAACTAGTATCGTTCCACAATTATGTGAACAGTCCCACTTGACAGAGGGTGGTCAGAGAGCTGAAAGGACTTTGAAGATTGATTGATTGATTGATTTTTAAATTTACTTTATTGAAGTATATTCAATTTACAATGTTGTGTTAATTTCTGCTGTATAGCAGAGTGATTCAGTTATACATATGTGTATACTCATTCGTATTCTTTTCCGTTATGGTTTATCACAGGATATTGTACATAGCTCCCTGTGCTGTGCAGTAGGACCTTGCTGTTTATCCATCCTCTACACAGTAGTTTGCATCTGCTAACCCCAAACTCCCACTCCGTCCCAGCCCTCCCTCACCACCTCCCCCTTGGCGGCCACAAGTCTGTTCTCTATGTGAGTCTGTTTCTCTTTTGTAGATTGGTTCATTTGTGTCATATTTTAGATTCCACATATAAGTGATATCACATGATATTTGTCTTGTCTGACTAATTTCACTTAGTATGATAATCTCTAGGTCCATCCATGTTGCTGCAAATGGCATTATTTCATTCTTTTTTATGGCTGAGTAGTGTATTCCATTGTATATATGTACCACATCTTCTTTATCCATTCCTCTGTCGATGGACATTTAGGTTGCTTCCATGTCTCAGCTATTGTGAATAGTGCTGCTATGAACATAGGGGTGCATGTATCTTTTTGAATTATAGTTTTGTCCATTGAACTATAGTATATGCCCAGGAGTGGGATTGCTGGATCATATGGCAACTCTACATTTAGTTTTTTGGGAACCTCCATACTGTTTGCCATAGTGGCTGCACCAATTTACATTCCTACTTACAATGTAGGAGAGTTCCCTTTTCTTGGATGAATATTAAATCATTCATTCATTTATGGTTCTGTAAGAATATATTAAATCATCACCACATGGCAGTCACCTGGGGGGATGCTGACCTCCCCCGGAGAAGAAGCATGATTTCTACCCTCGTGGAACTTACAAGACCAGTGTAGTGGGCGATTCGGAAGGATAAATCAGGGTGAAATGGTGACCACAAGGTGACGTGTGAAAGAGGGATTTTAAATTATGTGACAAGTATTTCAAAGCAGTAAGTGCCTTCCATCTGTACCTGTGTTCAATGACCATAATGATAAAAAAATAAGTGTGCTGAACATAAACGTTTATACAAGTATATAAAGGAGGGAGAGCACCTCCAGCAGGCAGGAAGCTATAGTCTCTGCCTATGCACAAGCAGAAATTATAGCACAAGTCTTTTTCTAGAAACCTGATTGTTAAAGAATAACTCAATCCTTAAATATTGAGAAACGTGGTCCCTAAAATCTGAAAGGTTACACAGTGATTGCTTTTATAGTAGGATTTTGGTTCTCCTCTCATCTTTCATTCATTTCGAGTTTACTTTCTCCTGTCCTCTTCCTCCATCTCTTCCCACTTTACTTTTACAGAAGCAACAACTTCACCTTTACAGAACTCCAGAGATTTTTCCCTACACAGAGGCAGTAGCAGGCAGCTTTACCACCAAGTGAGGTGGAAATTTTCTGTCAGACAGGCTGGTGGGAGAGGCCCCTGGAGCCTCAGAAGATGGACGAGGCCTCTCTGTGTGCGCTGCATTGCTCAGTAGCAGCTCACGGAGGAAGCATCCATTTTCTCCAGAGCCACTGCTACACAGCACGCTTCTGCGACCTTCTTAAGTGTTCAAGCCAAACCTAGGTCTTCTGGCAAGTCTGTCTCAGGGAGTGGGATGATGAGCTCAGGCGTGCCAAGCAGAAAACTGACTTTGAAGCATTTCTCACTTACATCTCCTTCTTGTCCTTGTTTGTCTTTTTTGAAGTGGAAAGTAAAAAGGAAAGGACAACAGTGTGACTATTACAGGAGAGCTTGGAGAAAGAAGGCCTTTCAGGGGAGAGACACTGCAGTAAGGCAAAGCAGAAAACGTGAACCTTCCAGCCTGCGGACACAGGCTCACCTTCCGTCCTACCTGGCCCCCTGAAAGCATCTGCAATAATATAATGTCTTGATCTTGCCTCTGTTGCCCTTTTGGGGCGGGGGAAGGGATATGTGAACTTTTCCTAATTCCCTTTTGCCATATGAAGCAACATTCACAGATTCTGGGGACTAGATGTGGACATTTGCAGAGGGAGGGCACTATTCTAATTATGTATAATTAGATAATTATATTATATATTATTCTATAATAATTGTATTTTATTCTAATTATAGTATCTAATTATTTATAGCAGAATATGATAGTTTATTATGATTATCCTAGGTCTAATATACTGTTTATGTATCTAAGATATGGGTTAAATAACATATGAGACATAGGGTTATGTTTTCCATACATTATGATATAATCAATATTAATTTGAATTATGCAACATTATGTGTGCATTTCCCTTATGTATCCCAGTCAAAATCATTTTTCCTCATGATATATTTATCAGTGAGAATATAAAAGAGAATAAGAGAAAGAGAAATAAGTAGAAGCCTTAAATTGTCAGTTTCAAAGAGCTGAATGCTGCCTGACTTAAATCACTGCCAGGGAGTGAACCAGCTCCCATGCAATTTGGGACAAATCCCAAAGTCACTAGCCAAATCTGAGCTCCAGGACAATCTCACCAAGACCAACTGAGACCAAAGTTGGAACTGGCCCCAGGTTTTTGCAGGAAACCATACCCAAAATCTGTGTTTCGTGAGTCCTGAAAGTCCCCAGGCCAGATTTGGCTTGCAGAATGTGGTGTTGCTTTAGTGTCACTCTTTATACACTGGGCACTAAGGAGAATGACACACTTGCCAAACAGCTACCTTGTACCAGCTACTTCTTATAGGAGTTACATAATCTATTGCTATTAATACAAATATTGCAACATTTTATTTGCATCATTTGGAGCACATAATTTTGTCTTTTCCACGGCCCTCAAGACACACATCTTTGTCCACATTGTAAAAATAAGGAAACTGAGGCTCAGTGAGTAATGAAGTTGGGATTCAAATACTGACTGCTTTGATCCCAAAAGTCATAGCCTTTTCCTTACATCACGTTGAGTCTCCAGTCCAAAACCATGACACATAGCTAAAAACAGGAAACAGGAATAGGAGTTACTTATAAATTTAAGTTGCACTGAACATAATTTTTAAATAACAACTAACTTCAAATAATGTAGTTCTGAGGTTCATGTAACTGGAAATTTCCATAGTAATCTCAAGAGTTAATCTCATCCCTATTTTACTTCAAGTCTCTAAGAGGATGAGTGGGGTAAGCCAAATAATAGCCTCTCCAAAATGCCCATGACCTAATCCCTGGAACATGTAAATATATTATGTTACATGGCGAGGGAAAATTGAGGTTACAGATGGAATTACATTTGCTAATCAGCCGACCATACAGATTACACTGGATTATCTGGGTGTACACAATGTAATCACAAGTGGCCTTCATTGGGGAAGAGGGAGGCAGAAGTGTCAGAACCAGAGAAAGATCTGACTGACCATTGCTAGCTTTGAAGATGAAAGGGGTTCATAAACTAAGGAATGTGGGAAGTTTTTAGAAACTGAAAAAGGCAAGAAAACAAATTCCTCCTTAAAGCCTCCAGAAAGGAATGCAGCCCCGCTGACACTAATTTTAGCCCAGTGACACCTATGTTGGACTTCTAACCTCCTGAACTATTAGATAATAAATTTGTGTTGTTTTAAGCCACTAAAGGTTTGTGGTAATTTGTTACAGCAGCAATAACAAACTAATACAGTGGGTATTAATTAAACCCACTGAGGGACAAAAGAACCAGGCACCATAAAGGGGCTATGGAGGCTTGTTCACTATTTCTATGACATAGAAGTTAATTTACGAAAGAGAAAATAGCATCTATGTGGTGGTTCTGGATCTAGATGAGGGAAGAAAGGAGAAGTAGAAGGACATCAGTTGGACTCCTTGGGAGATTTTTAAAAGTGATCTTCCTTTGGATGTTATCATTTACTAATTTGTGTAGCCTTTTCAAATTTGTGTCATAATCCCAATTAAAAGAAAGTATAATTTTCTTTGCGTTCTGCATAATCAAATAAGAAGCGATGAATACTTGAAAATAATTAAAATAAAACAATTTTTAAAGCTGACTTCCACCTTTAGCGTTTCACTTGCTTTTCAGATCTTCAGAAATGCTGGATTTCCAGTTTTCATGCTCTCCTCCACCAGAAATAACTCAACTAGATGTTAGCAGTACAAAGCTGGACTGTATTTCCCAATAAACTGAAAAGCAAAATCCAATTCAGGGTCTCTCTCCTTATACTTCTCTATAAAGGTATATTTTCTGTCTTCAGGGAAATCTTGAATTATTTTAAAAATTATCTTAAAGAGAAATTATTTCAGAAAAAAAATCTTTCTTCCTTTAAGTAGAAAAATAAGAGTCGAGCAATGCCTACCTCTAAACTATTGGAAGAGACAGAGACGCTGTGGGCTGTTTTTATCTTAATAGTACCATTAGTGGAATTAAGTAATTGTAAGGCATCACAGCCTAAATTTTAAGGTTCAACAATTAAGATGGGGGTTCCCATTGCGGTAAATCATTGGTGAAAATAACAGAAGATGGAAAAGAATGGGTGGTTTAAAGCAAAAGAAGAGTTCATAAAAATGGGGGGGAAATAGCCTCCCGGTGGAGATGTATCTGGCAGTGCTAACAAATATCTCCACAACGCTGATTTCCCTCGTGGAGCTCTCTAAGCACTAGGGCTGGGCAGCCGAACCAAAATGGATGGCAATAATTAGATTCTGATGAGTGAAGGAGCCACATGAGGGCCAATATTTCTGGAGGAGTTACTGAAAGGAGAGGAAATCGCCAGGTTTCACAAGGATGTAAAATGAATGCGGAGCCTCTAAAAATATTTTAAATGACTGGCTTCTTCCCACTCACCTAACAGCACATTTAGAGGGGGAATGCACACAGAAAATGGATCACAACTGGAGAATTTTAATATGTGCACGCTTCCAGTAGTAAGATTCAGGGTCACCCAGAGCTATCATTCAAAGTCAGAATCAGACCATTTAATTTTCTGCTTCAGTTCCTTCCTGCTTCTCCCTCTCCAACCCCAGCCTAATGGTCACACACCATCTTCTCATTTTGCTGTCTTTCTGCTTCTTCAAAGCGCTGTTTGTACTCTGAATGGAGTTTTATGACTGATGTCTCCAGGTACTGTATCTATTCCCCTTAATGAAATCCTAGTTGTATAGTGAGAGCTAATAGCTCAGCAAGCATTTTTATAACCTTTTACAAAGAAAATGCGTAGAGTGGACGCGCATATACTTAGCACTCAGCTTGGTAAACAGAAAATGGGATAGGGGTGGTACAGTTAAGGCTGTAAATGATTTGTGGTGACTTTCACATCAGCCAGCTTTTTTCTTCCTCCCTTACTGGAAGCCCCAGAATCCATTTTAAGTTAATTCCAAAAGCTAAGTCTGAAACAAATTGTATAGTGACAAGTGAAAAATGTAAGTGCGAAAACGCTGCCAGGGGCTATAGTATGCCAATGCGTTAATCCTCTTGGACAAAAGGCCCCGTCAAATGTCTGAAAACACACCCGTGTGCCTTTAACTGCCTGGGCAGTTTTCTTTTTGCTTCTTTTGATAATCATATCCTGATGCACTTGATATTACAATTGCTCCCTAAACTTCACCATTTCCTCTTACCCACATCCATTTCCTCTTACCCACATCCATTTCCAAGTTGAGAAACTTCATTTTTTTCTCTTTCATTTCTTTTGATTTTCCACCGATTCTGTTTCTGATTTTAGCGTTTGCGTCTAAGGATCAAACGTGTTGGGTTGTAGGTGAACAGACACAGGTATATGCAGTAACTGAACTAATAATATGATAGCTGTTTCTGCTATTAGCCCAGCAGCTGTCTTGCTCAGTTCATCCTGGTGGGAAAAACTAATAAACCTTAGGAGTTTTAAAAAAAGAGAGACAGAGAAAGAGAGAGAGAATGAAAAGAAAAAAAAAAAAGAAGAAGAATGAACATGCTTTTAGAGCTACTGTTCTGGGGACAGATTGAATAGAGGATGGTTGAGATCAAAGAATCATTCATTTAGACTGTGAAATCCGGTAGCGGTCCATTTGAAGGACAATTTGACCTCTGAAAGGAAACTGGTTGTGTGCTCCTCAGATGCATAGGCGTTTTCAGAATTCTAAACTTTGGGGGAGCTTTTCAGTCCTGTGAGTAGTTCATTAGCTTTTCAACTGCAAACAACTGATCTATTTCAACACACAAATCACGAAAGAGCATGACTTTGAAGTAGGTAGCTAATCCCATGATATATCTATCATTTCGTATCAAATAAAACTCAGCTAAGGACAAGCATCCAAGTACAGGTGTCAATTAATAAAGGATGAATTGAGGTTGCGAGTCCCACAGTCAAGATTACATGGAAACGATGACATAATAGTAATTAAATCAAGACAGCTTAGGTTACTTGAAATTTTTTCTGAGATATTAAGGTCATCCTTTAACACTATATTACTTTTCTAGCAATAGTAGAGTATTGCAACATACAGTTGGATCACAGAAGTTATTTATCCTGATATGTATTATAATTATTTGAATGATAATTATCTGAGTAACAGCTACCATTTGACTGCCTAATAAGTGCCTTATGTTTTATTTAACACTCACAAAAACCTAATGAAGTTGGTGTCCCACCCCAATTTTACAAAAGAAGAAATGGTGGCTCAAAGAGTTGAAATAACTGGAATTCAGTCACAAAGAGAGTGAGTGGCAGAGCTGGGATTCCAACCTAATTCCGTGAGATTCAAAAGCCCATGCTCCCTCCCTTCCGCTATTGGACCTCCTAGTATGATATTGTTACGAGTGGAATTGTAGCTTCCCTAAGAAGAAAAATGTTGGAATACTAACTCTCAGTCCCTTATTTGAAGATAGAGTCTTTATAGAGGTAATCAAGTTAAGATGAACTCGTTAGTATGGGCCCTGATCCAGTATGATGGGCATCTTTATAAAATGGGGACATTTGGACATAGACACATGCACACAGGAACACCATGTGAAGATGAAGACAGAGACCAGAATGATGTGCCCACAAGTCAAGGAACTCTAAAGATTTCCAGCAGACACCCTCAAAAGAGAGAGGCATGGAACAGATTCCTCAGAAGGAACCAACTCTGGATAACTTGATCTCGGATTTCTAGCCTCAAAAACTGTAAGACAAGAAAACTGTTGTTTAAAACAGTTTGTGGTATTTTGCTATTACAGTCCTAGGAAACTAACACATAAATATAAATACAAATATATGTATACAAAATATGTATAGTATAAATACATGTAAAATATGAAATAACATTTAATATGTTCTTTTGCATTAGTTATTTTTATTCATAAACACTTCTACAACATTTTCTATAGTTTTTTTTCCTTTTCTTTCAATATATTTCCAAGATAGTTTTGGAGATGAATTGTTTGATGAGGAATCTAAAGAAAAGAAGAATTGAAGAAATCAGTGACTAAAACGCGGAAACACAGGGAAAGAATCAAAGGTAATAAAGGTCAACTAGTTAGCTGCCCTCTATGTAGCTGCTCTGGGTCAAGAACTCTCCTCCTAAAAACAATGTTGGAAGGCACAAACACAGCAGAAGTTATCTCCTCCTCGTGTAACAGTGCTGTTAGGTGAACAGGTCAGTGAGGCAAGACTTCCTCCCATCTGGGGCCCTGCTTTCTCCAGTCTGTGGGCTTCTAAAGTCATTCTGGGGCTGAGCTCCATTCTGCCAGCCAGAGAGGAGACAAGAACCGAGAGGTGTTCATGTTGGAACTAGAGCCGCACATGGAACACTCCGCTTCTACTCACATTCCAGCCATCCGGACACACTTAATGGCAAGAGAATTTGGGAAATGCCATCTGTGTGCCCTGGAGGAAGAGAACATGGATTCTGGTGAATAGGTAGCTAAGCAGACTCTCAGTGCTGCCTAGAAACCCTACTTCATTTCCCTCATCCATCCCATCTCACTTTCTCTTAGATGCAGAGCATCACCTCCCTCCTCAGTCACCAACACCTCCCTCCCGGGCCTTACTTTGTGCTGATAACCTTGTTTCCAATTTCATAACCTGCAACTGTCTTATCTGCCAACAGACCAGCCTCTGCACCCACACCCCCACGCTTCTCTCCTGTTAATGTGAACCGTCTCCACACAACCGCGTCTAAAGCAAACCCTCTGGTTCTTCCTTCGTGGTACAGCCCATCACTTCTTGCCTACTCCGGTATGTTATTTCAACAATTTTCTTGTCCCTGCAGATTCATCCATGTTTCTCTCTCTATGGAATCATTCCCACCATCAATCAAACATCAGATAATCCCTCCCTCTCAAAGGATCCATGTACTGTCTCATTTTTCTGCTCCACTTTATAGGAGTTTTTTTTTCAAAAGAGTTGCTTATACTCTCCATCTCTAATCCCAGTCTTTCCATTCATTTTAGAATTCACTCCAACCATTCTTACTACTCTAAAAGAATAACTCTTGCCAAAGTCAAAAATGAATCCCCACTGCTCTAACCAATAGTCAATACTCAGTCTTTTCTTACTCAGCAGTGCTTGACACACTTTATTACCATCTCCTTGTAACACTTTCTTCATGGGGCTTCCAGAACCACATCCTTCCTCGTTCTCTGCCCATCTCCCTGGCTTCTCCTCCTTATCTGTCCTCTAAACATTGGAAAGCCACGTCTAAATTCTCCATCTCTTCTCTCCTTTATTTCCTGCTCACTCCTCAATAATCTGTCCTAGTTTCATGACTTTAAATCTATCTGGTGGTATCTCCCCAATTCTCATCATTCCCCACACAAGCAGGCAAACGAGCCTTTCCTCTTCCATAATCTTCTCCATCTCAGTAAATGGCAAGCCCATCCTTCCAATTCCTTAGGCCAAAGAAGAGTCCGATTTTTCCTTTTTTCTCATCTTCTGTTGGGCAAATCTTATTGATTCTATTTTCAAGATGCATGCAGAGCACTTCTCACCACTGCTACTTCCACCCCTCTGATCTAGGCCACCCTCATCTTTCACCGTCCTGCATTATTCAAATAGCTTCTTAAACCCTTTCCCTATTTCCAATCTATTCTGAAAGGAGCAGACAGAGCAACTCATTAAAAAGGCAAGTCAGGACTTCCCTGGTGGCGCAGTGGTTGAGAGTCCGCCTGCCGATGCAGGGGACACGGGTTCGTGCCCCGGTCCGGGAAGATCCCACATGCTGTGGAGCGGCTGGGCCCGTGAGCCATGGCCGCTGAGCCTGCGCGTCCAGAGCCTGTGCTCCGCAACGGGAGAGGCCACAACAGTGAGACGCCCGCGTACCGCAAAAAAAAAAAAAGGCAAGTCAGATCATGGCCCCTCTCTGCTCACCATCCCACACGGCCTTCAGGTCTCATTGATGTGAAAAGTCAACCATTACATAGGCCCAGCCAGACCTTATGTGCTCTGCGCACATGGTTCTCCTCTCCCGCTTTCTAACCTCATCTGTCACTCAGTTCTCCCAGTCACTCGGCTCTGGCTGTATAGCCTGATTCTGAATGTGTGAACAGGAACACTCCCAAGTATGCGTCTGCAGCAAGGCATTTGCTCCCACTAATTCCTCGGCCAGGAATTCTTTTCCCCAGATGCCTAGATGGCATGCCCCTGAATTTCTTTCAGGTTTCTGCTCAAATGTCACCTTATCAGTGAAGCTTTTTTTGACCTCGCTATACAAATATCAATCCCCACCCACACCAGGGGTGCTCTCCATACCCTTTCCTCTTCTTCCTATTTCACCACAACACTTATTTATACCGCCTACATCCCCTCAGAAAACAAGGAAGGTGCGTTTTTCCTTAATTTCTAGTTTCCGTGGCAACTGTGTGACACAATGACAAAAGCTATATTCTTCAACAAACTTTGACGGAAGCTCTATGATGAAATTCACAATGTACACCTTTCTTTTCAATTTAGACCACAGTTCTGAAAAGACTGGGAACCAAGAAATTGTGATAGTAAGTAGAAGTAAGCAGAGAATTTACTAGAAAACAGAATTAACAGATCAACAATTAAGCACAATATTGAAAATTCAGCTTTTAAAAATTGAGTTGATTGTATAAAGAAATGTTCTCTCTTTTTCCATAGTGAATTAGATCAGCCAAATAAAATAATTTAAAATATAATCTAATTTTAAAATACTTGGAGTCTCCTTCTGGAACAAATTACAATCAATGAAAACGTAAATTTGATAAACAAAGGTGTTCATTATTAATATTGCAATATACTTCGTAAGTTTCTCACTCTTACTTTAAAGAGTGAACTCGCTTGCATGAAAATGGTTTTATTTGTAAAAAAATTTTTAATACAGAAACACACCTGTTGTATAACATTAGATTGCTGCAATGATTATCACTGAAAGAATATGATTCACATTAGTAAAATATTGCACAGAAATTCAAAGTGAAGTCTTTCTTAAACAAAATAAAAACCTAATTTAAATATTAAGTCTGACTTAAAACTAAGTGAAAAAAATAATTAAATAGAAATGTATGTTTGTTAATTAACAATTACTGAGATTCACTCTATAGATTCTTCTGTGTACTATATTGTCTCCTAATATTCAGTCAACTACCAAATCTTCTTAATTCTACCTTCTAATTGTCTATTAAAGCAAAACCAAAAACCTTACAGGAGTTTTCTTTCTACAAATATAGAATCTCTTCATTGTAGAAAATTGAAAACATACAGACTAACACTTTTTGTGTTTCTATAGACAAATTTTTAAAACTGAAATGAAGATCCAACCACCTAAAGAGAATATATATTTTTATTTTTACTTTTCTCGGCATGTGGAACAGCTATTTTTGACTGGTTGCACTGCTTCTGATGATGTTTCCAGAGGTAAGCCTCACCCCACCCATTCACCCACACACATTTTCTTTTGGCACCTATAGTTGGATGCAAGGGCAAAAATTGCTATGGGAAGAAGGAGGACTTCTGGGGTAATTAACTAAATGGTCAGCATTTTTAAAAGAAACAAAACAGACAACAACAAAAGAATTTTTGTTGCAGTTTTTGGAAGCACACTCTGATCTAGTATGAGATATTTTACATTTTAATTCTATTTAAATGAGACATATTCATGAGAAACTGATTTTGAGAGTGATTCAAGAATCAGATGATGCACTCATTCATTCCACAGTCATTTACTGAGTGTCTTCTCTTTGTCAGTCACTTTGCGAGGCTGTGTGTACAGCAGAAGTTATCCAGGAGCCTTGGGTCTAGTGGCAGCCCTGGGAAACCAGCAGGAGGTGCAAGGCCATCTGACAAGCGTTAAGATAGAGGTATTTGCAGACAACTAAGGATGTACATATCCAGGCTTGAAGGGATGGGGAAGGATTCAGGAACAACTTTGCAGGTGGCTGTTCCAATAGAATTAGCCCTAATTTCTGAGATGAAAAGCAAAATAGAATATCCCCCTTTATATGTTCAGTAGACTCTGATAGTTGTATAATACTTATCTCTAAGGTCCATTATATTTCTCTGTAGGAGAAATAAAGTCAAAGTGGAAGGAGGTTTCAGAGGAGAGAGAGGAATAGGGAAGGCAATGTCCTAATTTGGGATGTACTTGGAGAATGAGGTCAGATTTCACAGGCAGCAATGGGATAAGATACTTCTTGAGAAGGAACAGTCTGAATAAAGATGCATGGCATTTAGTAGCAGCGGAGCATAGTATCTGAGCAGCATACAGTCTTCTCCGTAAGTAAGTCAAATATGTTTAGGGGAATGTGAAACAGAATGTGTGCAAGGGCCTTATGAGCCATATTCCAGATGGCCTTCAATCAGGGCTGTACTCAATTTCATGAGCAAAAAAGATGTATTAAAGAGAAGTAAATGTGCAAAGATTTTCCCTAGAAAATAGTTTTAAACACATATGCCCAAGTCACATATTTTTATTTTCCCAGTAGAAATGATTAGTGAGTTTGCTTGTAAACCAGGCACTTATTGTAGGAGAATACTGGGAGAAATCCCTGACCTCAAAAAGCTTATAATCTAGTTAGGGAACAAGCTACTAATACAGGATTGATTAAAGAACAAGAGTTAGTACACCTGAAACTAACACAACATGGTCAATCAACTATACACCAATAAAAGTTAAAAAAAAACAACAACAAGAGTTAAAAATACATGGCATTTTATACGGCTACAAAGCACTATATAATTAATTGGCAAGGACATTATATATATATATATATATCCCTAAATATTACTTTTACGAGAAACATTCTAGAAGGCCTTCAAAATAGTGACTAGTCCCACTCATGCTGTATATCCTAAATTGTTCCAGGAATTTATTCATAACAAGAAATACGACAAGATAACTTGAGATGATTTAACTTCCATCTTAATTGACTTTCCTAAGTAAATTGATCAGTAAAGAGAGGAAAACCAATATTTTTATTTTCACATTTTACTGTTTGTCTGAAGTTTCATTTAAGTTATTTAACGTAATCCTCATGACCACAAGGTAGGTGCACCATTATCATTTTTCTTTTCAGATAATTGAGGTCCAGAGTGGTTAAGTGATTTGTCATTGATAATACAGCTACAGAGTGGAAGGGGAAAGGTTCAAAATCAGGCCCAACTCCCCAGTCCTTCTCTCTCTGCTATAGTGGTCTTCGCAATGGCAGATAAATGGAGATTTGATTCTTGCCGATGCAATATAAGTCCTCTAGAAACCTCAGCCACTTGGCTCTAAAGTTTGTTCTTTTATAGTAAATAACATTGACACGAGTACAATGCTAACTACATTCCCCAACCCATAGAAAAGCACACTTTATAATATTAACTCACATTAGAAAAAATTTAATTTATGGCATATTAAGAACACAGTAAAGCTCACATTTCTTAATATGTTATAATTGTCACGCTTGGGGTTTAGATATCTGCCAGAGGACTTATTTTGAATTCCCAAATGTAATTTTACTGCACTATTTCAACAGTTGTGAGTTTCATATATTTTAAAATTGTTTAGTTTGATGCCATTTGTGGAATAGCCTTCCGTTTTAAAACATAACAATCTGTCTTCAATTTTATCATGTGGCCACTTATCAGTGCTATTTTAAGAAGGTTATTATTATTTTTTTTTATTTTTTTTTAACATCTTTATTGGAGTATAATTGCTTTACAATGGTATGTTAGTTTCAGCTTCACAACAAAATGAATCAGTTACATATATACATATATTCCCGTATCTCTTCCCGCTTGCGTCTCCCTCCCTCCCACTCTCCCTATCCCACCCCTCCAGGCGGTCACAAAGCACCGAGCTGATCTCTCTGTGCTATGCGGCTGCTTCCCACTAGCTATCTACCTTACGTTTGGTAGTGTATATATGTCCATGCCTCTTTATCGCTTTGTCACCGTTTACCCTCGGATGAATGGATAAAGAAGATGTGGCACATATATACAATGGAATATTACTCAGCCATAAAAAGAGACGAAATTGAGCTATTTGTAATGAGGTGGATAGACCTAGAGTCTGTCATACAGAGTGAAGTAAGTCAGAAAGAGAGAGACAAATACCGTATGCTAACACATATATATGGAATTTAAAAAAAAAAAATGTCATGAAAAACCTAGGGGTGAAACAGGAATAAAGACACAGACTTACTAGAGAATGGACTTGAGGCTATGGGGAGGGGGAAGGGTAAACGGTGACAAAGAAGGTTATTATTTAACTTCTTACAATACATTTCATTTTAAAGAGTGTCTCCCAAGTTTTTCTTCCACTTGCAAGTTTCCTTCTATTTAGAGAAAAATTCAAAGTTTAGTGAAAGTCAATATCATTTTAATAGAATATATTCCTACACATAAAAACTAAGGTGGGTGGAAATGGGGGACTGAGATTTAATTTTTTTCACTTGTTACATACATTTAAGATGCATGAAATACAGATATCATAATTTGTTACAGAGGGGAAAATAAAGTAGGCTTTTTCTGAAGCTTGTTTGTTTCATAGCCCCAAAGCAACTCGGGTAGCTGGTGCTCTGACTTTCAGACAATTATAACAGTGGCATTATGCTTCTAGAAGCAAAGGTAAAAACATTAAACATTCATTAAAATTGTTGCTTTTTCAAAGTTTCCCCTTTTGGTAAAATCAAATGCACTATAAAAACAAAAATAGTTCCACAAGGCTAAGTAAGTTGGAAACTCCATTCTGAGGCTCTCTGGTGTCTTCAGCCTACTTTCTTTACCTACAGATAATAGTACTTAGGTTTCAAGATTAAAGTGAAGCTTAGAGGTGATACCTGTAAAGCATATGGCACAAAAGCTAGCTCATGGCAGGTATTCTTGTAGCATCTGCTATTCCTTTTTCTATTTGCATTCTGTATATTAGGATGGAACTGTAGGTCCCGCTGTGCCAACTTGGGTCCACAGTAAATAGGCATTTATTTTTACTGCTCAATTTTATAATGACTCCTGGACTGGTCTATCCCGATCAGCAGGAAGGCCAGTTTCCTGATGCCTTCACCCCATGCAAGCACAAGCGCAGGTGCCCACACCACCACCATTACCCAGAGGACCCCGGGGTAGATCACTTCTCCAAGTACTCGGCCTCAGATTACTCATCATCCAGAGGATGCTAGTTAGTTGTGCTCATTTATCAATAGGTGTGTTTCCCCCCACGGCTGCTGCTGTTGCTAGCACATAACGGCACCGTTTGCAGGATGGCTGAACACCTGCAACAGCTGCCCTGGGGTGAAGAATGAGGGTGAGGCCAGAAGGAGCCTTTCATCAGAACTTAACGGAGCCACGGGGAGTGCTAAGCCAAGGGTGTTGTTGGAGTCTCAAATGGCACGTGTACATAATAAGCAGTGAAAGAAGGGCTATGTGATTCTACCCCCAATGGTGCCGGACCAAGGATAATCACATATTTGACCAAATAAAAGCCAGTCACTTTACCTGCTTGTATTTTCAAAGAGTGAAAGAAAGAAGTGAGAAATAGTGGAAGAATTGACCCAAAGGCTTTTGCCAGAGGTAACTTGGGGAATGACGATTTGGACAGTGGCTTCTGTGGGGGGGATGAGATGTAGAAAAGGGTTATGCAGGGAAAAAGAAAGGAAATACAGGGTGGAAACTGAGATGGAGTAAATGCAGAAAATTGGAGGATAGAAGACTAGGCTAAATATAAATCCCTCCATAATCCTCAAGGACTTTGTGGGGTATGCTAGGTTTCTCAAGACACACGAGATATGGATTTGAGGGTATTCTATTTAAATATTAAACACCCAGGTTCTGTGAGCAGACTAGAGACGCACGCAGATGATCTCTCCCCACAAACTGGCTGATCAACAATACTCTGGTTGACCATTAGCCATGAAGACTTAATAAAGATCTGCAGAATAAATGGACTATGGTCTAGACTAGCAACTGACTCCTAAGCTTAGCTGTTCATCAGAATTACCCAGAAAATTTATTTAAAATAGATTTATTGGCCTTAACCGTGGAGATTCTGACAATGTAGTTGTGGGTTAAAGCCCTAAAAATTGGTACTTTTTTTTTAAACATCTTTATTGGAGTATAATTGCTGTACAATGGTGTGTTAGTTCCTGCTTTATAACAAAGTGAATCAGCTATACATATACATATATCCTCATATCTCCTCCCTCTTGCCTCTCCCTCCCACCCTCCCTATCCCATCCCTCCAGGTGGTCACAAAGCACTGAGCTAAAAAAAATAATAAAAAATTGATACTTTTGGTCCAAGTATTTTTGATTCCGTTTGGGAACAGCTGGGCCAAGGTACAATGCAAAAATCTTCCATTACTAAAGTTCCACGTCTCTGACCAGAGATCAGATGACTCCAGGCAACACTAAGAACACTTGGTATAACCCCCAATGCTTCAAAGTCAGGTTGGGAGAATCAGCTGCCAGTCCATTCTCAGAGATCACTAAATTATCTTCACTCATTTGTTGGTAAAACCAATGCGAGAACCCAGGAATTTTCTCTAGCTGGCCCCATAGAATAGAAGTCAGCTGAAATTCAAAGTCAACCCCCTAAACACTGGGTAAAGATATATGGTTACAAAATAAAACATTTCCATTGTGCATTTTTACTAATTAATAATAGAACAGCCTATGTTTGAATGTGTCTACACATAAGAGAGCAAAAGCAGTAGGAATTTCACACCCTTTTATGTTTTACTTTTTCTTGCTTCTCAAGAACAGTAAAAGTCAAATGTAATAGGAAAGGAAAAAAATTCTCAAGTATCTCTACAACTTTGTGGAATGAGAGATGGAAAAATACATTTTTATTTATGCCTATTTATCCCTCTGACCTTAAACTAATCCTGAAGGGTTTGAGTAAAGAGCCAGCAACATTAATGCGCTGGACCAACAGGTGATTTTAATTTACTTGCTATAAATTGTTGGGGGGAACCTATGCTAAGTCCGTTCTCATTAATTCATCTACACTCTCCTTTCCTGGAGTGAAAGTTGCTGATTGCACAGATAGGATCCAGAATGAAAGGCTGAACTAAGCAAAATATGGAATGTCAGCTTTTTGTGGACACTACTGGGGTGCTCTCCCATTGGATCCAATACATCAAAAACCCTCAGGTCTACAGAAATCATAAAATAATGCTGGGGGAAATTAATGTGGTTCCCAACATTTTGTCCAGCTGAAAAAGAAATAAAACGTGTTTGTTATTTTTTGGATATTTCTAAATAGGTAAACTTTATTCTGAAATCTTCAAAATTTAGAGCATGAGGAAACTGCCTCATATTATGAAATGGGTGTCAACAACAATATGTTCCTATCAAGCTGTCCAGCTCTACCAATCTCGGCTAGCAGGAATTCATTCCATAAATGATTATTTCTCATTATATTCAAGACACTGTATTATTTAGTACTGGGGACGAGAATGAACATGATATGGTCCCAGTCAGGTTCAAGGACCCAAAAAGAGGTAATGGCCTGAAGAAATCCCATAGAAAATTTCAAAACTTTGAAGTATTCTGTCTGCACTGGATCACCCATATGTGGTTTAATTTAATAAATCTTCTCATTTATCTTCAGTGGTGTCATATAGAGAGTAGTCTTAAGTGTATTTGCTGCCTCAGTTAGGGGTGTACAACCCATCTTAATGGACAGAACTGTTAAGTATCGAGGGATGTTAAGCTTCAGCATTTATTAGGAAAAACTGGAGAGCCAAATATAAATTCAGATTAGCCATAGTACAAAAGCATGTCAAATGCTGTCCCAAGTCCCCAACTCCAACATCGAAAACACTGGAGTCTAATTTCCCACTGCCATCTCTGTTTGCCCCAGTGGAAGAGGCAGTACCACAAAGTTATGAACAAGCCCCAGGGTATTAGAGAGAATGAGTTCAAATCTTGGCTTTGCTTCTAACTAGTTATGTGATATTGGTCGAGGGCTTACCCTCTCTAAGCTTCAGTCCTTCACTTATAAAATGGAGATATTAACAAGTACTCCAAAATTTGAGGATTAAATGAAATAATGGCTCTAAAGTGTCTGCAGAGGGCTGGTACTTCATCAGTGGTTAGTGCATGGTAGCTAGTCATGTTATAGGCGCCTTTCCCATGTTTTTACCATGTTTATGCCAACTTATTCCTGGCAAGCCCCATGGCAAGTCCTCAACTTCAGTACATTTTATTTCTAACTTTGAACAAGGAGCTTTGGCCTCTGTCCTTGCCCAGGTGGCCATGACCATAACCATCGCTCCAGAGATTTTCTGATCCCAATGCTGGTCACGACTCTGCATCTTTTGCACAAACTCTGCTGCAATGATAACCATCTCCAGAGTGCCCCGCTCATCAGAATAATCTGTTCTCTCATGAAAATTACAATCTAGGAGTTATAAGAAGGTTGGAATCAGAAAAGAAAGAAGTTGACCGGCCCCGCTCAGGTGGTCTTCTTGGAGGCAAGTGGAATTTCAACTTGGCTCTCACATGGTTGAACTAAGAGAACCATACATCTGGACTCAGGTAGTAATATCAGCAAAGGGAGTAAGGCATAAACACGTGAAACATGGCCAGATGGTAGAAGGGACCATGTGTTTTGTTCAGAAGCAGTCTTTGGAAAACAGTCCCTAATCCTTTATTGAAAACCCTTGAGGTCAGATATGTTTTGCAATTAGAATTTTTCAGATTTTTTTTTAAAAAGAATACAGTTCACATACTCTATATTAAAACACACCGAAGTACCTGGTAATCAAATACAGTCGTATTTCTACATCAAACATGCAAATATTTGCACAAAGTGACATACATAAAAGACATAAATAGCCTCATGTCAGTTCAGATCAGCTTTTGCCACCAAATGAGTTACGGACAAACATTCAGTGTTCATAAATTTGAGGTTTCCGTATTGCTGGGGCTGTAGAGGGAGATACAGCTTGAAAGGTGGGTTGGGAGCATGTTATGAGGTATGAATGCCTGGCAGGGGAGTCAGCTTTCATCAGAAGCTGATGGGACAACCTTACGAATCACTTCACACACTCAACTTTTTAGTAATTTTTGATGCCTTTTTTGAAAATATAATTGTTGTTTCTACTATATCTTATTACATGAATTTTTTTCTCTTAGCTTTTACTTTAATGTGTTAATCTGTCAATCAAGTCCCTCTTCTTATTCTACGACATGCAACAGAATAATTCTAAACTGTAACTTAACTCTTTCTATTACTACTTTTAATTTCCAAAGAGTAAGACTGATGCCTTTTGGTGTACAATTCTATGTGTGTTGGCACTTGTAGAGGTTTGTATAATTATGACCACAATGAAGATACAGAACTCTTCTATATCACCCCGACAACTGCCTCATGGAGTGGTTTTTTAAATTATACATCATCAGGAATTGTGTGAGGGGTCCACTATCTTACCTCCTTGAATCCCTCCACAATGCAGGAAAACTATGGCTGTGGGTTGCACCTAGAATCAATAACTGTTGTTGGCCAAGATGCATGTGACCTCTACTCTTTTATTGTAATGGGTCCCATTTCCTGAAGGATGCAGTTCACAAGGGCATTTGTTTTCCAAAGGTTAAAGTGAACTGAATTTTTTCAGTTACTTTTTTCAGTTACTTTAGAAAGTTACTTAAAAATATTGGTTCCCCACTGCCTTTTTTGAAATACAAATGCAACTCTATTCAGGTGGAACTTTTTGTGTGAGTCTTCTAGCTCCTGGGTTTTTTTACACACACCTTCCCCCCATCAGACCTCCATAAGCATGTATTGTTTAACTTCACATATAGCCTCTACAAGTTATTTAGATTCAACCTATGTTATTAAAGAAAGTACTACTTGCCTTTAGGATGAGTGGATGCTTAATCTATACCTTCAACTGTCAGATAAGTGGTATCTGTATTGTAGCTACAAAACTGATGTGTGATTGTGCTGTGGGTCTGTAGGTACAAGAGAATAACTCAGACATGAAAATACTGAGTATCTTGATGCTATGCTTTAGTGGCTTAAGGCTCCCCATTGCATAGAAATTAAATGAAGATTCTAATCTGTGTGCCCCTCAACTCACTGTGCTCCAGTCCCAGACATGTCAGTCCCAAAACCACTCTTTACCAGACTGCTCCAGCTTCGCAGCTCTTTTCTCTCATCCTATATATCGCACATCTTAGGAAATGGCTTAAATATAGCCTTCAGAAATGAAGGTGCCCAGCTCAACCTTGTGAAGTTTTGGGAACTAACACAAACTAACCAAACCAAAATATAACTTAGAACATCCAGTCAAAAAAAAAAAATTGTGTGAGAATTTGGGAAGATTAAACACATTTCTCCTTTTTATAAATATGTTCAAGCTTCAGAGTATTCTTTTTTCTTTTCTGATGTAGTTAAAAATAACTCAGGGAAGAAAACATTCAGTGAATTTTTGAATTTCTGTGGGAGGGTATGTGAAGGAGCCCTTTCAAGGAAGGAGAGCTGAAAGGGAGACACAGAGTTTGAATGACCTTATCTCCTGGTGCAGGGCTTTATTTCCCTTGAGCGGGACAAAATGACACTAGAACTGTATGTTCTCTACCAGTAGAGTTCTTGTCATAGATTTTATATTAACAAAAAGAGCACACATTTTATAGGCTGTGAAATTATCCAGTTTTACCTCTACAAGGCAACTGGGAGAGGGGTTTACAGGTGGAGAGGATATCATAAATGAATACTGGACTGAAACATCACAATTAATTCAATAATTGTTTTTTATGAAGTGCTTGCTGGAATGACTGCTAGATGAAATGAGCCCCAGCAATGCAGTAGAGTTAGCAATGTCATCTCTAAGAGGGGGAAGAATGTAAATCTTATAACAGTTTACAGATGTTTTCATTGAAGATCTCTAATCCTAAAGTTCTGACAAAAATGAGGCCACCCTGGAACTGTGCAATGGTGGCCTCTGCCAGGCAACGGTTTCCTACAAGTAGCAAATCCTCATTAATCCCTTTGGAATTCACTGTAATGACACTAATCGTGTCAGACTCATTGGGCATTAATATAAATGTTGTATGTAACTCCGTAGGAATCCAGAACAAAACTCTTCAAGTAGCCTGTATCCATTCTCCTGAACAACAAAAATTGGGTTACAGCCTAAGTACCCAGTTATTGTACATAGATATGTCACTCATTATAACATCTCTGATTGAATACATTTATACCAATGGAGGTGCCACAGGTGAGCAAGGAATGATTAGCAATTTACTGTTTTTCAGTAAGAACGAATGGACTCAGGAAAACAAAATAATCCCACACTAGTTCTAAGTCAAGTTCCTTGTTATTCTGCCCTCCTCTCTAAGGCACCAGAATGATACTTCTATATATATGTGTGTTAGCATACAGTATATGTTTTTCTCTTTCATATATACATTACCAAATGTAAAATAGATAGCTAGTGGGAAGCAGCCACATAGCACAGGGAGATCAGCTCGGTGCTTTGTGACCACCTAGAGGGGTGGGATAGGGAGGGTGGGAGGGAGATGCAAGATGGAGGAGATATGGGGATATATGTATATGTATAACTGATTCACTTTGTTATAAAGCAGAAACTAACACACCATTGTAAAGCAATCATACTCCAATAAAGATGTTAAAAAAAATGATACTTCTGGCAATGATGAATAAGCAGCAAAGGTTCTTTCAGTGAAAACCCTCAGAGTGTGAAACAAGAGAGATGCCTTGCTTCTCCAGTGATCAAACTTACTATTAGTCCTGTGTTAGTGACTGAGTGTGACCTCCTTTCAGGGCTGCTATAACAGCTCATTCCTAGTGGTTCCCTTACAGTTTGAAAAAAAATTGTATTTCTCTCTTTTGGGGTGCCCTGAGCTTCCCAGGCATGGTGAAGTTGCTCAGGTCTACTTGGGAGAAAAGTATTCAAGAAATGGAGAGCAGCCACAGAAAGAAACACGGAAAATGGAGGCAACTTTCACATATGTGTGTCCAGGAGGCGCAGTATCTCAGAAAAGCCATCATTGGCTGCATCTCTTTCGAGATGGCTTGATTTTGGACATTGCAATTGTGTTATGGTCTCTGGTCATATTTGCATAGCTATTTCAATTAACAGTGACATTATCCCATCCACCCTCCGTTAGAAAAAAAAATCAGATGCTCACTATGCTGCATTAAGGGATATTACATTGATGACGTCAACCCTGCCAAGGAGAATTCTTTGATGTAACAAATAAATGTTGACTGGAGTGAGAGATCTAGTCCACACAAAGCATCTTGACCAATGCACTGCTCAAATTTATGGATTCATCCTCTACCTTAATACGAAGTAGAGAAGTGTTACATAAGAGCTCCAACAGGAATGTGTACACTGAAAGTATGAGTCACAGAAGACAGGCTGGAAACACTCTTAGATTGATAAAATGAACGGAAATCTCTGGGTGGACACATTTGCACTGCACCCACAATATTATTCTTGGTTTGCTAGGAAGAAAGCAATTTATTCTGTCATTTTCTGGGGACTTAGAGCTAATTGGCCTTTCATAGTTATGTGATTCTGCAAATGAGCATAAAAGTGAGAGCTGACAAAAATTCAAACAGGAAATCTGAATCTGCTTATTTTCATAAGTATCTTATAATGGTTTGTAGAAAGGGACGAGATTTTGATTAGAATAGCAAATTTCTTCATGCAAAGGGAAGTGCTCCAAATTACCCATCACTGTAACAAACAGAAAGATTGCTCTTCATTCAGCCTGGATGAAAAAAAAGAGAACATTCTTTCCCGAATCCCACCCTGCACACCCCCTCCGGATCATCCATTGTGGTCCATCAGCATTGTCATCGGTGGGAGTTCCTCAGAGTATATGACCTCTCAGAGCTCACCAGCTCTTTGTGGCTTTTCCACCCCAATCCACTAGAAAGGATATGCATAATGCATCACATCCTAGAGACAACGAGAGAGTGTGTCTACAGATGCAGCAGCAGGAGAAAAGAAAGAGAAAGAAAAATAACTGAAACTGCCCCACGACCTTAATGGAGAAGATTAAGTTCAACACTAAAAATAAAAGTCTGAAAAGAACGTTAAGGTATTTTCACAGTGTCTGGCACAGAGGACAGAATGAACATAGTTGAAGGGAAAGCGAAAAGCAGCAAACCAGGGCCAACACAAAGCACCATTTTTCAGGCACACAATATACGGGGAGAATTTGCTGAGGCCAGCAGACTGGGGTCGTTAATGAAACTGAGTCCAATCTAGGCCAGAAGCTAGTTTGCCTTTCAGATTTTTTGGTTTAGAGTAGATTTCTCCTCTCTTCACTTCTCCTCTTTCTTTTCTGTTTCTCTCTCTTAATGACCAATCTCCCCTCTCCACGGCTACCCACGTGACAAAATTTACAGGAAAAGCTGCAAGTCAAGCAAACCCATCTGGGATTTACAGTACGTGTTTACGCACTTTGTAGAACGTGGCAGGCGCTGGGTAAAAGCTTACGTTTCCAGAAACCAGCTCTTCTGACTGCTGGTCCTTTTTGCCATATTGAGGCACTAAAGCTCCTTTTTTTCTCCCTAGGCTTGAGCTTTCAAAGTTATTTTCCACTCTGATGATTACAGACAGCTCAACAGACAAAGAAAAAGGGGATTTAAAATAGGCAGACACTAGTAATATGTACTTTGCTCTTTTTGACCAGGAAAAAGAAGTCCAGGTGTCACATTGCCATTTCTTAATCATCAATGTCAAAAAAAGAGAAAACCTCTTCTGGAAACGCATACATAAAAATGCATTTATACTGAAGAGATAAGGAAAAAAAAGTGACATATCTTGCTTACAAACAGTGCCCTGGGTTCCTACAGGAAAATGGAAGATTAGAACAAAGGAGAATGATGGTGAGCGTGAAATTTTGAATTTGTAATAAGAACAATATAAAAATAAAAGTAAGAAATGTGCTTATAGTAAGTTTGCTGTTGCAGGATGTATATTCTGAGAAGTGATTCTACAGTCAATACTTTCCCTTGCAGACGTTCAGCCTGTCAGCTCCTCTGTGTTCTAAGAAATCTACTGCCTTGGTTTCCATCCTTATATTGTAAATTGCTGGTCTGTTAGTTCTCTTTCTTTCTTTCCTTCTCACTTTACATCAAGATTGTCATATTCAAACATCTAAAAATTCCACAAAAACAAAGTTAAAATGTATTCAATTTTATCTTATTTCAGAATATTATGGGGGACAGTTGACCTAGGACAAGGTAAAGTGCCAATGGTATCAAATTTCAGTGGTGAAAAGGAAAATAATAAGGTGATTCTGGGTACATAGATAGTGAACTAGTTTCAGTATTATTCATCTTTCTCAAAATCATGTCATGTAGTTTTCAGATGTGTTATTAAAAACATAGTGTTTTTAAGCATGACTTTAAAATACTTATAATGGCTACTATACATATATTAAATCATTTTGTTGTATGCCTTAAACAATGTTACATGTCAATTATATCTCAATAAAACTGAGGAAATGCTCAGGTACTTATTAAATAAAAATAAATAAAATAAAATACTAATGGCTACTATTTATTGAATGCTTACTTTGTGATAAACAGAATGCTGTGTGTTTTACAGAAATAATTTCTGTTATTTATAAGTGTTCTGCAGAGTCTTTGTATCTCTTGTCTTCTTACAGAAAGGGAAACTGAGGCTTATGGAGATTGCATCTGGGCTGAGGCCACCCCACTAGTGATTGGCAGCTGGTATCAAAACCCAAGGTTCTCTGGGTCCTAAATTAACACTTTTCCCCCAAATCATGTCATCTTCCCCCAGTCTGCTTCCCAGGAACTAATTATTCTGCAGGGTAAGGTACAGTTAATGGGTTTTTTTCCTTGTAGGATGAACCACAGAAGGTTTCCGTAATGGACCAGTGATGTCCCATAAATGAGTCAGCAAAGAACCAGGAGGCAGGGCAGAAGTCTAATGGACCATGGTCTAAAAACAATCATAAAAATTTTATCAAAGACCTACAGCACTGGCTTCAGACACGTAGGGTAGTATGATGTGAGCTATCTGTCAATAAGGAACTTAAATTCTCAAAGGTAAAACTAGCCTAACATGGATATGAAAAAATAGCCTAGATAACAGTAATACCTAATATAGCTGGTCTGGTCAGAGAATAAGAACATCCATACATTTATAAACTAACACATCTTTAAGCACCAAAAAATATTGTTTCTAATATTCATCGTTTGATGGGATCCTAAACTCTATTACACACTTGCCTGGCTTCATCAGCATAGCTTACTGGGTGTCATTTTTCCCTTCCCTGATGGCTTGGGGTCCTAACTCTGCATATCAGTCACTGTCCTGAGCTGTGGGAGCACAGTGCTTCCAGGAGTTACTGAGTCCTGCAAAGCCATCTGTCTGGACACCAAGTGGTCCCCAGTTTCAGGACTTCTAAGGTGCTTGTACCCACGTATCCTTCCTCCCCATCAGCAGCATCTCCCCATCAGATGCTACTCTCATTGTGACTTTGCGAATCCCAATCTGCCGTTCCCAGTCATCACATGCTAGACCTGTCATGACCACATCTCTAGGTTATTTGTTCAGCTTTATCTCCTAGGTTTTCTTTTTCCTTCCCATTAGTGCCATTCTCTATAATTACTATATTCCAGCAATTCAGAAGTCTATTTAGGTTCTAAGCACAAATATATGCTCTTTCACACTACCGCCGCCACTGTGCATTGAGTATCTTTTCCTTTACTTGTCTGCTTAAAAAACAACAACAACAATGATCCTTGTCATGCTTTGAACCCAACCTAGAAATAAGCATCTCCAAGGAGACTTCTGATACCATTTCCTGAGTCCAGGGTAGAAATCATCAGACTTGTTTCTGGGCTACCCTGACGCTGGGTGTATTTCTAGCTATACCACATTGAATAGAAGGTAATTTTTTTGTCTATAAATCTGTTCTCTCTACTAAACTATAAGCTCTTTAAAGTTTTTATTCACTTTTTCACGCCCAGCACTTAACTTATGGTGTGCCATGGAGTATGTGCACAATAAATAACTGCACACCTAAGAAATGTGCCTTGGTTTTTACATAATTATGTCCCTCTCCTCTGCAGTCAAGTAAGTGAGTGCTGGGAGATTTGCTTTAGCGCTGCTATTCAAACCTCTGCGTGAAGAGGGTGTGGTTATTTGTAATTAATTGTGGGCTGCAGAAAGCGAATACATTACAATAGGCTTTCAATACGAGGAGAAATTTCATGAACTAGAGCATCTTCGTGAAACAGGGAAGGCTTCAGGGAAGAAGTGAAACTTGAATTGGCCCCTCTCAGATGGTGTATGCAGATAATGTGGTACAGCTCTGGGAGCAAATGGCTCGTATATGGGGCTTATGTAAAGTGAATCGCTCTGCCTCTCTGTGAAGATGTTCTATTACCTTGTTGGTCTATTAAAAATAAAGTGTCTACCATAATGTTAAAGCTTCTTTGACTTTAGCTGAGTCCCTCGGATTTATTGAGAGGCAGAAACAGGGCCACCAAGCTTGCTCAGAGATAAGCTGAAGCAGAGGTGTAAATAAAATCAGCCGTGGAAGAAAAAAACAATGTTGGGGTCATTTGCAAAAGCGGCGATCTTCAGCCCCTGATGCGCAGTGGGGAGGAGAGAAGGGCTCTGATCTTTTTTTCCAAGTAGCTCTCGTGCCGCTGGTGGTGAGAATGGGGTGCTGGGATATGACTCCTTTTGCTCCTTAAAAATGGCCAACAAATAATGCTGGACTAGGTTCTCTGACCTTGGCCTCGACATCTTGCCAGACTCTCAACCTCTAGTCAACGTATATCTCTTACTAAACTGCATTATTTTTTTAGAAGTTGAAAGCTTCCATTTACTTTTCTCAGTAAATTTCCCCTTGACCCCAGATTTCACAATATTACAAAATAAACCAGTGCCCATTATCAACTAGTTTAAGAAATATAGGAGGAAGTAATAGAAAGGTTTTGTTTTCTTTATCTAACCTTGACTCCAGCTTCCTTCTTGATGCAATTTTCTGTTATACTATGTAGCATTTGAAGAAGCCTTTCATGACAGAAACCTCAAAAAAATGTTACGAACTGAAAAGCAGTTCATCAAAAAGGACAGTCAGAGAGTCCACCGCAGCAGGTTATAAATGAATTCCCATCAGTAAAGGCACAAACACAGAAACCACTTATGTAAAACACAAACCAAAAGCAGGAGACCTTGGAATTGCATGTTACAATACCCAGAGCAATTTGTTTCATGTATGTGTGCCAATGTGTCATAGAAAATGAAGCCGCAAACCATACCTCTAAGTGATCCATTTCATAAAGCCATTCTATTTAGGATCGTAATGCCTTCTTCTTTTTATCTTTTCATAAGATGATTGCCTTAGTGTTAAGAGGCAGGACCTGATCTAACATTCTGTTTACTGTATCCCATTTTAGGGACACATTAGCACTGTTACCAACTTGCGGCGGCTTTCGTTTGGAACCAACTGCAAAATGTTCTTATTTTAAGCCTCTCACCTTCAAATTCCTTTCCTACATTTCCTTCACTTTGCTTTTTCCGAGGGAACGACTCTCCACGCCTTCTTGATCAAGACAGGCAACCTAATGGCTGAGTGGGCTTTAATTTCTACGCTTCTGGCATTCAAACCTGATTTGCACTGTCATATGGAACTATTTGGTATTCTGCATAAAACACTATTTCTTTCTCTGCTTTTTTTCTTCCCTTTTCTAGACAACCAACTGCTGGGAAATTATTGTCAAAGTCTTAAAATGATTTCCCAGTGATTTCTTGTTAGTACAATACAATTTCTTTCTTAGTCCTGGTCTCTCTTCAGCTCCCTCCTGGGGACCAGAGACTCCCCCAGTGCCTGTAGCACACAGAGCAGACACACTCCAAACGCGCGGGTCTCTCCACCCCTCTCTGTAGGGGCACTTAGGGGGTATCTCAGGGAGTGAACAGGAGGCGGGGAGGCAGGTGTAAAAAGACAAAAGTGAAAAAGGAAAGCTGTGAATTTGAAAAGAAAACGGAAGATGATTCTTCAAAGAGTTTAAGGGCTAATCTGCTGATAAGGATTAACCAGGAACATGAAGTTCAACCTATTCTGAGTGCCCACTCTGTGCAAAAGGGTGTGAGGCTGGAGTATAGAAGAAAACAAATGGCACCCTTGCCTTCAAGGTGCTCACGGTACAGTCAGAGGGACGGATATGTGAGCAACCAGCTGTTCTTCAAGGCCAACAGTTAAGGGTTGTACGTATGAAATGGGCTAGAATGAGTCCATTGGGGATGCAGGCTAGTAGTGATTTATTCTGGGGGGGGGGGGCAAAGATGGCGGGGGGATGTCAGCACTGTTCCCATTTCAATAGGTGGAAAAGTTGAGGAAGGGAAAGAGAAAAGTGGGCAGATCTTAAAGAGAGAGAATAAAATGATATGGGGGTGAAAAGAGAAATGGGAACAGAAAAAAGGGAACAAAATGGCAAGAAACAGGGCCAGATTTAATTTCCAGAGAATTAACCTAGGAAATACTTCTAGCACGGGAGGCTGTGAATCTAAGGACTTTTCTTTTAAGTGCCAAAGGCATAAACTAATCTATTTTGCAGTCTGAGTAATTTCCCAGAGGAAAACTTGTTTCTTTTACAGTTAAAGTTTTTGTTTAAATCCTCCCATCCCCCATTCTCCTTGCTCTACCTCGGAGCCCACACCTCTCCAGCAGGTACTCATTCCTATGCAATTACTGTCAACTGGGATGTGGATATGACCCTTCCAAGATCTCACATTGGTTTTTTGGGTACTGAAATAGAAACACATTAACCTAGATATACCTGGGCCCTCCAGCAGGTACTTTATAATCAGAAAGAAAAAAAAAAGAAAACTCAATTTCTTCAATGACTCACCAAATCTTCACAATGGCAACTAATTCAATAGATCTTAATATCTTATAAGGTACTGAAAATACCAAAATAAAACAGAACTTCCCTAGTCAATTCACCACTCCCTTTCAATAAGTGAGTAGAGTCTAAGAATATTCTCTCCTATAGCAGTAAGGCAAGGTGCTTAGTCTTTCTTGTACCTGTATTAAGAGGAAAATAGATTTTGGTGGCCTGCAAACTGAAACAAGATAAGCTCCTTTTTAAAGATGCCACAGTCAGGGCTGCAAATAGAAAGTTGAATACTTTATCGCAATTTTGCTCCTGAGTAAGGAAGTTTGAACATATTAATTGAACCAACACAACAATTTTTTCAAATAAGATTAAAATGCTTTAAGTATGCTTCTTGTGTTTTCAGTGAAAAAATTAAAGGGGTATATGCTAATTTCTAATCCATTTCCACCTAGTTTTGTACTTCTAGCTCTTTCCACATTTACGTATATGGGATAGCCTCAGATAATAAATACCAAATGGAGTATGATCAATTCAAAATAAAAACACTTTACGTAAGAATGAAACCAAAGCATGCCAAAGATGTAATGGATGGGAAAGGGAAGGAAGTAAGGGTACTGCTGAAACCCTGCAAATACCAACACTTGGTAGTTGAGAAACACGTTTTTAAAATCTTTGTGGTGTTCCTAAGAAAAATTAATAAAAAGTTTCAAAAACAGCTCAACTGTATTTTCCTTTCCTTTAATTCTAAAAACAGAAATGGATAACTTTGGGACAGTGTAATTTGATTTATAATCTGCTCTTGGGCCCAATGAACTTTATTTACCTAGTGACACTGTGTCCACAGTCAAACCCATAACGTTATTAAAAACTGTGACCAACAGTTCATTCCAGGTAGGTTTCCTCACCTCCAAGTGACTGGAACTTGAACCTGTGTTTTGGTGGTTAAAGTATCTCATTATAAATAAAAGATGGAGTTTAAATCTCAAGGAAAGCTTTCTTAATATCTATTTTTGCACCGAATATTAAATACACTTCAGCATACTTTTATGAACACCTATGACTTAACGGTTTCAGAAACGTGTATGTAATGGTTCTGTTTTTATAGGTTCTTTAAATGCATGCACCATAATTCTTTACACATTCTGTATACATACGTGTAAGTAAGTAACCCCAAAACTCAATGAATATATTTCTAAAGGTTAACAAAGGTGTGATGAAAGCTTTATTTTGACCTGCCTTTACTATTACTTACTGCTTCATGCAAACCATAAAACTGGTCTTATAACTAACAACTAGATCTGCTAAAATGATCTTACCCTAGAAATTATACAAACACAACTTGCAAGTTATTTTTATATCAAATCAACTCCAGTTTGAAATGGTTTCCCCATTTACTAACAGGCATGCTATGCTCACATAAAAGGACTGATATCCCACAAACGTGCTGCCATGTGTTTTTTCCTGGAAAACTCAAAATAAGATCTGTCAGGTATATCTGCTAGCATAACAAACATGTCATCCAGATTTGCATTGGGAATTAAAACATTCTGTAGCCTGACAAAAGGCTGTGTGTTTTTAGCAACCGTGACGAGAAGAAGGCATTGCAATACTTAGATGTTGTGAGTTAAAAGTCTCTCATCAGACAGCTTGAAAAAGCACTATAATGCCACGATGGAGCTTCCCTGAGCGGCAAGCCGTGCTGCAGAGAACCGTGGCTGCATCTCCACCCCAGTCATCGGACAAGTCTAATTCTACCTCCTGCAAACTCGACATTGTCTTTTATTCTTGCATTTACACACCACTTATACTGGAACCACGAATGTAGGAAAACGCATGTGTAGCTGGTGAGAAATGTCATTGATGTTAAAAGTCCAACTCACATTTTTTCTAATGTCAAATGTGAAACAATGTTATTTATAAAATAATACTACGATCACTGTGTGACAAGCAAACAATAATGTTAATTAGCTTACAGGACAAATCCATACAACTTATCTCCATTATTTTAATAAAAAGAATAGCATTACTAGTTTAAATGAGGAGCAGGGCTAAGAATTTCTCCATTTATATAATATATTCTTCATGTTCTACCCTAAATAATTTCACTATATTAGTCCATTTCTTAGTTTCAAAAGAATGCCCAGCAAATAACTCTAACAATATTTTGTACACTTCGAAAAGGATCTGCACCTATTTGAATCATAGATATGTGACCACCAAAAGGAATTCTCTTCTGCATAAAAGGGCAGAAATACTGTAATTTACACAATTTTGTTTGAAATGCCACAGACTTCACTTGTTTTTCAGGTCATTAATGGAAAACAGGCATCAACTTATTAGCAATTCCATAAAGGCAGTCTTTCAGAAATATTTCCTATCACTTAATTCCATGTGTAATCTGGTCGTGTCATTAGTTCCACAAGTAAGGCTTTTCTGTAGAAAAGATGTGACAGAAACCAAATAAAGTGCTCATCACCAAGGGATAGAATTTAACTTGTACAAATGAAAAACAGATTGCCCAGCAAATGTTCTAATAACTTTACATTTTAAAACATAATGTCCATTAAAGTTATTTATTAAAAGGGTTCCTTTTATTGAGGAAGCGTAACCGACATGCTAGATTCAACTCTGATCCATGAAATATAGTTTTCGCCTAAATATTTCTACACCAGCATGACGAAGGGCAATGAACCACATTCATCATAAAGAAATATTAGCACATATATTCTTCAGTTTCTATGACAAAGAAAAAAAAAATACAAATCATGCAATGACAGAGGCTGCCACTCCCAAACCACAATTTAGCACTTTTTTTGGCCATCTTATTATACGAGACTACTATTTTCATTTATTCCTTAATAGTGCCTATTGCTACACTTAACAGTGCTTACTGATGTGTTTGATAGTGTGTAGTGGTACGCTAAGGACACAAGTACATCCTTAAAAATCAGAAGCCAGACATATTCACATTCTACACCAATAAGCAAAAACTGAATGCATCCTCCATGCCAGACACTTACCTTCATGTATGTAATCCTCACCTTCAGCCTCGAGAGTTGAACTTCATTATCCCGCTTCCAAATGAGTAAAATGAGACTAGAGAAGTTAAGTGGCATATCCAAGTCACACAGCTAACAGTGTTAGAGAGAGAATTTGAAAACAGATCTGACTGATGACAAATGATATTGCCAATGCTTACTCTCAATGCTGTAACTAATTCTTCAATCGCTTTCTCCAAAACATGAGGAATGTGAAAGGTGGCTTTACAAATTAACATTTTTTGATGTTCTTCGAAGATTTTTCCCTCTGTGTCCTTCTTATTTAATATACAAAAACTAAAACTCTACTCATAGACACCATGGCCCTGACGGTCCTCCCCAAGATACGCGTGACTCGATTCTGCCCCCCCTCTGTGGGGTAGAGGAAGGCATCCAAACACACCTGGCCGCCATCTTTCCCAAGGAAACTCCATTTTGTCATTAGCCTTCCCAGAGGGGGCGCCTTCTTACAATCCACACTCAGTCGCCATTTGCCAACAAAGGCCATCAACATACTTTGATTATTTTCTATAATGGGATTTAGGAATTCAGAAATTCATTAACATGTTCTCTTCTTTCTGATTTCCAGGCAGAAAGAAGTGTACTGGCTGGTTTACTTGCTCTCTGACAAACATAATATGCTCAAAATGCCTGCAAGAAATCTGACTATGCAATATTTTTAAATTAAATCAACAATTTAGCTTGATTCCTAGTTTCTTTTCCTCAAGTGAACTTTCTTGTCATTCACACGGCCGTTTCATTTTAAAATAAATGCAACAGAAAGCTGCCATCTAAAAAGCTCTTAGAGCTGATGAATGGAACCCGAAAGTACGTTTTCCTAATGTTAGAACACAATGGATCTTGCTTAAAATTGGTCTCTTCTGTTTCAAACTTTAAGAGGCCTCAAAGGCTATGATGTTAGGCCAAGCCTATGTACTAATCATACATTCCATTCTTGAGAAAGCCTTACTATGAAAGAAGAATCACTCCGATTTTTATAAAACAATCACAACAAATTTCTTTCTGCCTTCTTCCTTCCCCAGTAAAAATGAGAAAACAATATCATGATGAAAAGAAAAGAGGCTGGATTCATAGATAGACAGGCTCTGAAGAACAAAAGATAGCTAACAGCGAAAGAGAATTCAAATAGTGGGATTTGATGTTCTTTTTTAGCTGTCCTATTAAATACTTTTTTCCTTTTTTCACATTTCAATTGTACCAAATATGAAAAGCCCTCATACAAAAGAAACAATAAAATGCTTGTTAATCTAATAACAGAATGCCAAGAACAGAAAACCTATCCTACCACAAAGTGTTATTGAGATTGCCTGCAACACAGAGAGTTTGTGATCAAAACCTTGGGGAAAAAAAAGTCATCAGTAGAAATGATGTTTCCACTGTGAGCTCATGGTCGCAGCAAGGCTACAAGACCAGGGACATAAAGCCCTATTAACTGTACCTCCCAGGGGTCACCAAATATCTCTGCCTGTGAGAGTCCCGATTTATGTCTTTTATCCGGTATAATTAATAGAGTTCCTTTAGCTCCAAAAGTGTCCCATTTTGGACAATAAATTATATAGTTGCCCTCGGCTTACCCCTACTCCTTTTCACTTCTTTCTCCTTTCCAAAAATAAAAATAAAAAATAAATAACACCTAAGGGCAAGCTGCTTTAACTGTTCAGGGTATGTGAGAGGGAAGAAAAAAGTTATGTGTTTCTTAAGCTCAGCTATTCATTTGACTACCTTTCATTTTCTTAAAGCAGGGAAGATTTCTAGTCTGAATTAACTTTGACGTGGTCCCATTCATCCATGAAATATTTGGGTGAAGAATTACCCCTATCTCTCTCCACCACCCTCTCTCCCTTATGAATTTCTGCCTAACACTAAGCCGCAATGTTGAGTTCACTTATTAAATTCTATTTGAAATTTTCAAGGAATTATACCTCACATGAGGACTCCTTAATATAACTGCTATTTCTTAAAAAAAAAAAAAACAGATGTTCAACATACGTTATTCAGCCAAGAAGAGTAGATCATATCGGCCGCAAGAAAGGCTGAGCACCTTACAGCAAGAGCCCCTTAATCAGAAAGCAATCTTTGGGGATGAGTTAGTAGTACTTTGCCTCTGGCGCTAACCAGATCCCATAGTTTCATTGTATATTTCCACAGGAGTCTAATGATGAAATACATTAGATCTCCTCACAGGTGAAGTAGAAAAACACTTAAAGCATTTCCTTCTGAGTGTCACATGGTCCTCTAAACACAAGGGGAGGAGGTCAACAGCAAGGACAGCATCCAAGCCAACAGTGTATTCAGCAGCTAAAACTGTGACACGGAAGGGGGAAAATTCCCTCTTTCAGAGGAATATTCAAGGGAAATTCAGGATGTGCAATTGTGAAGAAGAGCAACACAAAACAGTTTGGTCTTTTCATGGGTGGGGTTAGGGGTACAAATCTTTGTTTAAAAATAAAAAGCTTACCTTTTAGCCCATGAGATGTCCTTGACCTTTACCCAGAAAAGCTTCAGAACTGCAAGGAAAAAAATAAAATTCATTTGAGGAAAAATATCCTGGAATTGGAGAATAAAGATCTATAAAGACACAAGCATCATTTTGTGGGTAAGAATGTAGAGGGATGTGGGTCTTCATCATCTGCACAGAGGGCATGGATTGCATTTAATTGAATTATTTTATTTATTTGTATTTTATTTACTTTCACATAGGCTTAAAAACATAATGCTCACACATATGCAGACACAAATCACATATGCGGACACAAATAACCTAAGTTTTCTCTCTTTTAATATATATCCTTACATAAACACAGAAGCACCCTCACACACGTCAAGTTTTGTAGCACATGTGGAAGACACAGTATCTCTCTTGCCCAAACTATGGTCTCATGACCCCTGCCAACATGGTGGAGGCTCCAGGAGCAGGAGAGCAGGTAATATCTTAGATTTGCTGTGCCTCCAAAAAGTCTGCCACTTCCTCTGGGTTCTCTGCAAGTAGCCTCAAGTCAAACAGGTAAAAACAAATCAGGAATCAGGGTGAAAGCCTATAAATATGCCATCTTTGTTTTTAGGTTGGTTTTGTTTTGTGTTTTGTTTTTAACCTGCACCGATTTGGGGCAAGTAATTAAGTGTTTTGGCATAAAAGATCTCCTGCTGGGTGATAGGCTACATGGGAAAGGGAAATTAGACAAAAGGTATGGAGTAATAACCACAAATGACTTTACAGCCCGCTCTGTTTGAATGTCAATAGAACTCAGAAGCAAGCTTTGCAGAAGATAATCGGCAATGACTCCCCCAGGTATAATCAGGAATTGACTATAATTAGCCATTTGTAAACTCTTACCTGCCACTATTTCTTAGCTTCGTGGGGAAAAAGAATGGCATTGTGATCTAAAAGCTCCAAATAATGAATGGCAGAAATTCCCAACTATAAAAGACATTTACTATCTTCCCAAAAGTTATCAGCATTGAATTAATTGCCAGATTTTTGATGACTTTGCCCAGTGATGAAGTACGCATCACATAGCACTACAGGTATTATTGTAAGCTGCTTCAAAGCTTTTGAGGAATGAGAGGAGGGCAAAAAAGAAAATAAATATAACTACACATTGTTTAAATAATGGTTGTGTAAAGAAAAGTTATATTGGAAATAACCGAAGAATAAGAAAATAACTTGAAGTACAGCAAAAATACATAGTCTGTCATGCTGGGCTTTGCACAAGAAGATGAAAACTGTGTCTGGATGTGTTTCTTTAATAGTGAAATAGTCACTTAGGAGAAAGTGAAGCCAATAAGAAACAAAAATTGTTTTATACAATATTAATTTGGTTACAATGACTTTCCCCCATGTACCCAGGCTAATGAGACTAATCAAACAAGGAGCTGCTGAAAACGGCCTAATGGGTTTGAAATTACAAAACTCTTCCTTCCAAATTTAGATACGGAGTTCTTCAAAGGGCCTTTTTAAAATTATTATTCCAAATTATAATCCATAAGGAAAGATTCTCCAGTCTATCAGAAGTCATATTTCCTAAGGTAGATTGAGTCTATATGTTATCAAAGTGCCTAAATCACAGTTTAAAAAATATTCAGTCAGGAATGGATTTTTCTTAAATGCAGTCACTTTACCCACATATTTACCACATTATAATTCCTGGGTGTGCTGGGCATTAGGAAACCCTGAGTAAGCCACCTGGATGATTATTAAGATACTATGCTAACGAAATATATTTCCCAACAGGAGGTACTAATAAGATAGCCAGCAGCATAAGAAAAGCATCAGCATGAAAAATAATAAAAAGACAGCAAGTGTGTCCAGGCTAAATGTTGCTATTTAGTAGCTAAAACATGGCTCAGTTACAATGATCTGTTCCTTGAAAGTCCAAAGGTTTAAGCTGGTGACAGATATAATTCCAAATTTTGTTCAATGCAATTTGACAAATACCGCTTGTGCATCTAAAATATGCCTAGTTATATTCTGTGGAATCTAATAGAGATCAATTCGAAAATAGGAGGATTCACCCAAACCAGGGGTTCTAGATATTTGGAAATAGAAATCATCAGGATCAAAAGTATATAAATAAACATTTTAGAAAAAAACAGTCACCAATATTTACTTGCAAGCCATCTTTGAGCACTAGATTAAAACCTTATTGGTAAATATTGGAATTTTCTAAATGCCAGACTATTTTGAAATTTCATGAGAGAGGAGACCCGCCCTAGCGAAAGTAAAATTAAACCTCCCTAGGGACAATCCTCTTAGCTAGCCCTTCTTGTTCTTTGTCAGCACCTGCCAGGTGCATGGTTGGCCAGAATCCCATGCACCCTTCGTTTTGTTCATGTAGTTAAAGGTAGACTCACATCAGCTGGTTTGCACAGTGACCCAAGGAGGGCAAAAGACCCAAAGCCAATGGGTCTCATCCAGACGTTCCACAGAGTATCTATATCCTTTGGGCAAAAAGCGTCTTTTATTTCTCTTATTTTTTAATTTTTTTACATCTTTATTGGAGTATAATTGCTTTACAATGGTGTGTTAGTTTCTGCTTCATAACAAAGTGAATCAGTTATACATATACATATGTTCCCATATCTCTTCCCTCTTGCGTCTCCCTCCCTCCCGCCCTCCCTATCCCACCCTTCTAGGTGGTCACAAAGCACCGAGCTGATCTCCCTGTGCTATGCGTCTGCTTCCCACTAGCTATCTACCTTACGTTTGGTAGTGTATATATGTCCATGTCTCTCTCTCGCTTTGTCACAGCTTACCCTTCCCGCTCTCCATGTCCTCAAGTCCATTCTCTAGTAGGTCTGTGTCTTTATTCCTGTCTTATCCCTAGGTTCTTCATGACATTATTATTTCTTAAATTCCATATATATGTGTTAGCATACGGTATTTGTCTTTCTCTTTCTGACTTACTTCACTCTGTATGACAGACTCTAGGTCTATCCACCTCATTACAAATAGCTCAATTTCTTTTCTTTTTATGACTGAGTAATATTCCACTGTATATATGTGCCACATCTTCTTTATCCATTCATCTGTTGATGGACACTTAGGTTGTTTCCATCTCCGGGTTATTGTAAATAGAGCTGCAATGAACATTTTGGTACATGAGTCTTTTTGAATTATGGTTTTCTCAGGGTATATGCCCAGTAGTGGGATTGCTGGGTTGTATGGTAGTTCTATTTGTAGTTTTTAAGGAACATCCATACTGTTCTCCATAGTGGCTGTACCAATTAACATTCCCAGCAGCAGTGCAAGAGTGTTCCCTTTTCTCCACACCCTCTCCAGCATTTATTGTTTCTAGATTTTTTGATGATGGCCATTCTGACCGGTGTGAGATGATATCTCATTGTAGTTTTGATTTGCATTTCTATAATGATTAGTCATGTTGAATATTCTTTCATGTGTTTGTTGGCAGTCTGTATATCTTCTTTGGAGAAATGTCGATTTAGGTCTTCTGCTCATTTTTGAATTGGATTGTTTGTTTTTTTGTTATTGAGCTGCATGAGCTGCTTCTAAATTTTGGAGATTAATCCTTTGTCAGTTGCTTCATTGGCAAATATTTTCTCCCATTCTGAGGGTTGTCTTTTGGTCTTGTTTATGGTTTCCTTTGCTGTGCAAAAGCTTTGAAGTTTCATTAGGTCCCATTTGTTTATTTTTGTTTTTATTTCCATTTCTCTAGGATGTGGGTCAAAAAAGATCTTGCTGTGATTTATGTCATAGGGTGTTCTGCCTATGTTTTCCTCTAAGAGTTTGATAGTTTCTGGCCTTACATTTAGGTCTTTAACCCATTTTGAGCTTATTTTTGTGTATGGTGTTTGGGAGTGATCTAATCTCATACTTTTACATGTACCTGTCCAGTTTTCCCAGCAGCACTTATTGAAGAGACTGTCCTTTCTCCACTGTACATTCCTGCCTCCTTTATCAAAAATAAGGTGACCATATGTGTGTGGGTTTATCTCTGGGCTTTCTATCCTGTTCCATTGATCTATCTTTCTGTTTTTGTGCCAGTACCATACTGTCTTGATTACTGTAGCTTTTAGTATAGTCTGAAGTCAGGGAACCTGAATTTTCCAGCTGCGTTTTTCGTTCTCAAGATTGCTTTGGCTATTCGGGGTCTTTTGTGTTTCCATATAAATTGTGAATTTTTTTGTTCTAGTTTGGTGAAAAATGCCAGTGGTAGTTTGTTAGGGATTGCATTGAATCTGTAGATTGCTTTGGGTAGTATAGTCATTTTCACAATGTTGATTCTTCCAATCCAAGAACATGGTATATCTCTCCATCTATTTGTATCATCTTTAATTTCTTTCATCATTGTCTTATAATTTTCTACATACAGGTCTTTTGTCTCCTTAGGTATGTTTATTCCTAGATATTTTATTCTTTTTGTTGCAGTGGTAAATGGGAGTGTTTCCTGAATTTCACTTTCAGATTTTTCATCATCAGTGTATAGGAATGCAGGAGATTTCTGTGCATTAATTTTGTATCCTGCTACTTTACCAAATTCATTGATTAGCTCTAGTAGTTTTCTGGTAGCATCTTTAGGATTCTCTATGTATAGGATCACATCATCTTCAAACAGTGACAGCTTTACTTCTTCTTTTCCAATTTGGATTCCTTTTATTTCCTTTTCTTCTCTGATTGCTGTGGCTAAAACTTCCAAAACTATGTTGAATAATAGTGGTGAGAGTGGGCAACCTTGTCTTGTTCCTGATTTTAGTGGAAATGGTTTCAGTTTTTCACCATTGAGGATGATGTTGGCTGTGGGTTTGTCATATATGGGCTTTATTATGTTGGCGAAAGTTCCCTCTATGCCTACTTTGTGCAGGGTTTGTATCATACATGGGTGTTGAATTTTGTCGAAAGCTTTCTCTGCATCTATTGAGATGATCACATGGCTTTTCTCCTTCAGTTTGTTAATATGGTGTATCACGTTGATTGATTTGTGTATATTGAAGAATCCTTGCATTCCTGGGATAAACCCCACTTGATCATGGTGTATGATCCTTTTAATGTGCTGTTGGATTCTGTTTGCTAGTATTTTTCTGAGGATTTTTGCATCTATGTTCATCAGTAATATTGGCCTATAGTTTTCTTTCTTTGTTACATCCTTGTCTGGTTTTGGTATCAAGGTGATGGATACCAAGATTTGGTATCAAGGAAACAAAGAGGGAAGAAAAAGTCTCTTGCCTCTTTGGCGGGTCCAGACTTTTCCCCAGACTCCCTCCCCACTAGCCGTGGCGCACTAACCCCCTGCAGGCTGTGTTCATGCCGCCAACCCCAGTCCTCTCCCTCCGATCCGACCCTCAGCTCCCAGACCCCACCCGCCCTGGCGGGTGAGAAGACAAGCCTCTCGGGCTGGTGAGTGCAGGTCGGCACCGATCCTCTGTGCGGGAATCTCTCCACTTTGCCCTCCGCACCCCTGTGGCTGCGCTCTCCTCCGCGGCTTCGAAGCTCCCCCCTCCGCCACCCGCAGTCTCCGCCTGCGAAGGGCCTTCCTAGTGTGTGGAAACCTTTCCTCTTTCACAGCTCCCTCCCACTGGTGCAGGTCCCGTCCCTATTCTTTTGTCTCTGTTTATTTTTTTTTTTCTTTTACCCTACCCAGGTAAGTGGGGAGTTTCTTGCCTTTTGCGAGGTCTGAGGTCTTCTGCCAGCATTCAGTAGGTGTTCTGTAGGAGTTGTTCCATGTGTAGATGTATTTCTGTTGTATCTGTGGGGAGGAAGGTGATCTCCGCGTCTTACTCTTCCGCCATCTTCCCGGAAGCCCAAAAAGAGTCTTTTAGAAGCTGAGTCGGGAACCTGGGATGGTGGGTGTGAGTGAGGGTTAAGTTAGGGAGAGATGTTCCTCTGCCCTCCATGGCAAATTTGTACCCCATCAGCGTGAACTTTTTCTATTTTTTTTTTCTTACATCTTGATGGTAAACTGTGTTCTCTGGAGGATTACCCTGTGTCTGAGCAGATTTGGAGGAATGGCTCACAAAGCCGCTAGAGTTTTATTGCATGAGAGACGAAGACACTAAGATGTTGAGAGTGAGTTATCCTTGGAAAGGGAGCATCACACAAGTTATGTCCAAAGACAATTCTTCAGGGTCGGAAGTGAGGTTTTTACTTTTTGGTTTTTATCCTGACTACAGCAGGAGGGGATTCCACTGGCCAGGTACCACTAGATCCCAGAGAGAGACCACCTAACTGGAAACCTTGGAGAGTGATTTCCTCGGGGAGAAAGAACCAGCACACAGTCTCCCTGATGGTGGTGTAGGCAATAGACTGCTGCGTGAACAAAGGTAGAAAGCCATCATTCGGAATCAATGATACAGCCGACTCCAGCCTAGAAGAAAGTGGTGGGAGCAGCAATCCAATTCAATTCAGCAGCTTTAATTCAGTGTCCAGGCCTCTGCTAGGTCAGCCGCTTCTAGACCACAGAGACCGTCAGTCCCAGAGATAGCAGCCCTGGCACAGAGGGCATGGCCATAGTGACAGCTCAGGAGTTTGCTCCTCTGTCAGCGGGAGTGAAAGCAGACACTGCAAGAGAGGAGAGAAGCAGCAAATACGAGGAATGCACTGGGAAGCCCCAGGATGATGGGAGACGAGCAGTTAGGAGTCCCTCATTAAACTTACGTATATGCCTTATAGAGAACAGACTCGTGGTTGCCAAGGGGGCGGGGGGTAGGGGAGGAATGGATTGGGCATTTGGGATTCCCAGATGCAAACTAGTGTATATAGAATGGAGAAACAACAAGGTCTCACTGTATAGCACAGGGAACTATGTTCAATATCCTGTGATAAACCATAATGGAAAAGAATATGAAAAAGAATGTGTGTGTGTGTATATATATATATATATATATATATATATATATATATATATATATATAACTGAATCACTTTGCTGTAAGCAGAAACTAATACAACATTGTAAATCAAGTATACTTTAATAAAATACATTAGAAGAAAAAAAAGGATATGTCTTGCTCTCCTCCAAGGAGCCTTGCCTACTCTCCTTTGTCTGGGTTAGATTTGCTTCGCATACGGCTTAATAACAGTCAGCACATCCCTCCGCATAATCTAATTGTTAATTGTTTAACGTGTGTTTGTCTGCCCCTCTGGGCTCTGACTTGCTTGTCCATTTTAGGAGTGGTATGTGGAATCAGACACACGCTCGTGCTTAGCAAAGCTGCTACTATCAGACAAATGTTTGCTGACTGAATCAGTGACTTAACAACTTGCCTCAGAAAATATCTCTACTTACACAAGAATGTAGTTCATCTACTCTCATAACTTTATCAGTCATGATCTCTTGGCTTGCTAAGTGGAAAAATCCGGGATGAGGGAACAGAGGAGAAGATTGGGGAAAACCCAACACTGCATCTTCTCTGAACCTGGTTTGCCACTTCTTTTCAATCAAAATTATGATCCCTTTGTTCAAGTTTGTAAGGGGAGGAAAGAGAGGCTGCAGGATGTTAGTACTAAGGGTATCAGCAGAGATACCAGAAGGTCCATGAAAGGGCCAGCTCTGATCAGCTGGGCCTCCCTGACAGCCCACAGCCTGTGGTTTGATATGTTTCGCTGGCTTACGAGAAAGACAGTTGTCTTAATGTTTGGAGAGTTTTCTCTAGGTAAATATTTATTCTAGATTTGGAAAGTAATTAAACATCATCACATTCTCATGAACATGTTTTCTCCTTTTTAAAATAAGCATTTTCACATGAGGCTGCAAGAAGGCCCCATCAGAGTGACTGTGGTTCCCTCCCAGACCACTGACCAAATAGATGGTGTCATTTTCTTCACTGCTCTGTGTTAATTATTTGGCAGAATCAAATCAGACAGGAAGTTCGGGTCTCTGTCTCATTAGGAATGATAATAATGATACATCTGCCCACAATGAGAAATCACTGCATCCAGCGCAGAGGGTAGGGCTGCCTGACACTGTATGACATATTTAGCTTTGCTGAACATTTTGCTATTCAGAAACTAAACAACGGGCTATACTGCTTACTTTTCTGGGAGAGAGGAGCATGAGGACAACTAGAAAACCTGGGCCCAGGATTTCACACGTGGGCGACAAGGACAGCAGAGAGCTTGCGGGGTAGGCAGGTGGGGCCCCCAACTAAAGGCTGTGCAAATAACAGCAACTCTTCAAAGACTGTGGCTTCTACAGCTTAGTTTCTTTAAACACACTCACAGGGGGAGCTAACGGCTGCCTTAGCGCAATTTTGTCAAAAACGAAGATAACAGAGCAGAACTGAAAGAACTTCTAACTTGGACGGACTGAAATCTCAGCCCCTGCCTGGACTTCCTGCCAACTGAATTGGGGCAGCTTCCTTCACAGCCTTACCCTCAGTCACTACACCTGTAAAAGTGGCACTGATGTTAAAACTGCCCTGGGTAGTTACGAAATTTTCATCAAATGCTGTCTGTGAAAAAAATACTTGGAAATATGAAGACTTCTAGAAATGTTTGAGTCAATACATTTATGTCACCACCTGATTCTAGATAGATTTTCCTGTAGGTTTTAAGGCAGCTAAATCAGTATATATAACATGCCTGTCACTTGGCAGACAAAAGACCTGGACAGTTGACTGCATTTTTCATGTTTTATGTTTCATGTTTCATCCAGATGTTTTGGCACTTTGGAGCCAGAAAAAGTTTTTTCTTCCCGATGTGTTTCATTTCTGTTAGGGCTGCCAGAATTTTGGCTGTCTACAGTAAGTCCCATTAGCTCTTATCTTTTGTGGTTCAATTAATGTACCCACTGAAAAATCAAAGGGCAATTATAAATTTCTCTTTTGGGGAATTCTGTCCTTGTGTGAGGTGGTGGTAATGATGGCATGGGTGTGGTGACAGAGTGTCACTTCAGAGTAGCTGTCCTGGATATAACGAAGGAATGGGTCAAGCAAGGTGGAAAAAGCAGTGAATCGACTACAGAGGGAAAGAGGGACTTGGTAAAAATATAAAAATCTCGAGAGGAAAGAGAAAGAGATTTGAGTCTATGTTCATCGACAAATATGCATGTAAAGCAACTGTCCTTCATCCTAGAAGACTGAGCTGCTATAATCTCGGTTTCTGTGGCTAAAAGCCCAGGGCACACAGTTGAAAGTTATGCTTTAGTGGGTAGCTCCGAGCTGCTATTTACATTCTGCTGTCACCTGGGGCCCCTCCTCCTCCCCCTCCTAGGGCACCTGCCGCATTTGCGGAAGCCAGGTCATCTGTCGGTGGCTGTTTCCTGGCCTTCTGTTACACTCCACCTCTGGAATGCTTTCTTCTGGGAATTCTTAGAATTTCATACCTGCCTCCCATGATTTGCACTTTCCCCCGTTTTAAGCACAAAGTAGGAGCTCCATGTGTATTTGCTGAACCTTGTAGCGAATGAATGAGTGAAAAAATTCTGCTGACATCAAATAAGACGCAGCAGTTGCGTTGCAGTTAGCATGATTTTTGAATGGGTAGATCTCAGTGCATGGTTATCCACTCCTGAATTTCAATGGTACTATTTAACATGCTTTACTAACTAAAAACAACTCAATGAATATAAGATTTAACAACAGTTAGGCTTTTGCAATGACATCTCTTTGTCATTCTCTCCTTTGATAATCTATAAGTGTCTTAAAGTATATCAGTGGGGTGTCAATGCTCATTCAGGGGGAACCCTGCCTGCCCGCCCAGCCCAGTTCTCAGGAAAGAAAGAAGCCTTACTTCAAGGTTACTCTGGAATAGGGATCCAGGGTTCTGCTAACTACTGGCCACTGGCCAAATCTGGCCAGCATAGCCTGTTTTTGTATGGCCTTTGACCTAAGAATGGTTTTTACATTTAAAAATAATGACACGTGACAATTACATGAAATGCAAATTTCAGCATCCATAAATAAAGTGTTACTGGAACAAAGCCGTGCCCATTCATTTATGTATTGTCTGTGGCTGCTTCTCTGCTACAAATGCCGAGTTGCAGTTGTGGTAGACACCCTGTGTCCTACAAATCCTAAACCCTTTACAGAAAAAGCTTGCCTATCCCTGCTCTAGAACATGGCAATAGTTCAATGTTGGAATTTTGTACAAACAATGGGAATGTTTATCTAATAATTAGGTGTGCAGGCAAAGTTTGCTTCTGTCTACATGAGGTTATTTCAGGAGCCCTAGTTTTCTAATAACCTCTGTGATAATGGAAAGGCTATGATTATAGATCCCTTTCTTTTTTCTTTGGGGGAAATACTACAGGGCCCATCTCTAACTCATACGGCAATTTTGTACAAATTAGCCTCAGGCATCCTCTGTGGGCAGTGAATTAGAAAAAGCAGCCCATGCCTCCAGGCAAATCCAACCCTGTCCATGGTGCAGGGCTGGGTGTTTGGGGGCAGTGCACAAAAAACACGCCATAAAGCAGAGCCCTGGTTATCAAGGAAACCATATCAGACAATCTTAACACTTCTAACGTGACTGAGTGGGCCACTATTTTATAAATGTGCTTGTCATATACTTTTTTTTTTTTTTTTTGCGGTACGCGGGCCTCTCACTGTTGTGGCCTCTCCCGTTGCGGAGCACAGGCTCCGGACGCGCAGGCTCAGTGGCCATGGCTCACGGGTCCAGCCGCTCCACGGCCTGTGGGATCTTCCCGGACCGGGGCACGAACCCGTGTCCCTTGCATCGGCAGGCGGACTCTCAGCCACTGCGCCACCAGGGAAGCCCCATATCCTTTCTTAAAAGGATTTTGATGGAGAAATTGTAGAGACAGCATGAATATGAAAGGGACCTCGGATTCTAGGATCAAGACAGGTTTGTGGATGGAATTCAGAAGAAAGAATTGTCACCCTCCCTCATCCTGCCAAGGGCCAACCAATGCTGAATATCCAGATACACGGAGCCCATCCTTACAAACACATTAGAACTCCCTGTGTTTTTTGAGAACTGGGATCCTTTGGAAATCAACAGTAAGACAAAGTGTTGTGAATATATGATTTGATCTTTCAGCTCAGCCAATGGCTTGCTAGGCGAGTAACTGCTATGCAGAGCTTTGCAGCAGAGCCTGGTGAGAGTTGTCATTTCAGTCTATTATAGAGGAGCTGGACTCACCCTCCCACTAGTGAGTAAAAATAAGAAAGTTGGCAGGTCAAAAGATTATCATAACATAGAGCCTTTCAGTTCACAGTGGAGATTGCAGATCTGGCCACTTGCTTTCCACTCAATCAATAATAAACCCAGTTCTCATTTTCCAAAGTGGGATTGGTTTTCTCTGTTAGCCGTGCAAAAAACCACGGTGCCTGGCGGGATATCCAAGAGCGTACCTCCCAGCTTGGTCCTGGACAGCATGCTTCCACCAGGTTTAGCCGAGTTTGTGTAAACTCATTTATTTCCAGATCCAAACAGCTTATTGCAGTCAAGGAAAAGAATGCCTGATCCAGGCAAAATAAAAGCAATTTATTTAGTCTTTCCCATGACTTCTGGTTTCTAGGCTGCTGTTCGTAGCTCCTCCTTTCTCCCTTAGAGCCAAGTAAACCTCTGTTGGTTACAACTTGGCAAAGCACAGGAAAAAAAAAAAAAAAAAGCAGTTTTAATACACAAGTGGTCAATGAGGCAGCCTTTAAGGAAAAACGCTGCTGATAAGATAAACAGATTGTGATGTCCTTAATTATAATATTTCATACTCATTTAGCCATCTCCACATCACAGAGCTAACAAAGTGGATTTCAAACAGGAAATAAGGCTCCTTCCCACCAGCCCAGAGACCTAATTATAAAACAGCAACCTACTTTTCCTGTAGTGAACACAGGGCTCTTTTTCTTTTTTTTCTCCTCCAACAGAATTTATTGAGCTCATTACCAGGCTGCTTATGAAGTGATTTGAAATGAGGCAACATTAAAGCATTCCACAAATCCCTTGTACTTAGTCATCCTGGCACTTTATTTGAACTCAGAGCACTGATATGGAATAACTGCTGAAGCCTCACACTTCTGTCTCTATTATCTGACAGGAGGTCTGGAATCCAAAAAAATGACTTATCATCAGACTTTCTTAATCATCACAATAATTTGTCGGAAAGAATCTGGTACAATTCAGGCAACACCAGAGGGGCTCGGCTGCTAGAAACAAGGTGAGTGTCGTACGTGTGCCTTATAGGAACAGAGTCACATTAATCAGGCAGTGAAAGGACCCAAGGCAGTGTATGTAAGTGTGTATTTTAAGAAAAATTGACAGATAGGCTTCAAAGAAGCAAAAGCACTGAACTCTCCACATGCTATTAGTACAACTCTAAATTCTGGTCTTCTGTAATCCAAGAGGCAGCTGCAGACTAACCCTCCCTGGGTTATCACTGAGGCTAAAACAGCATAGTTTAAAACTGCATCTGCCAAAGTTTCAAAGAGGGAAAAAAACCTGTGAAGGACACAAAAGTCTGTGGAAGTTGACTATCTGGTGTATGAAAATGGTGCTCATTTTTGCCTTTTATTGTCTCTTTCCCTAACCTACTGAACCAGTAACGAATCCAAATCTAAAGAAATGTCTCCTATTAAAGAGCAATCGTGTTTTATATCTCACTGGGTCCTATATGTAACCTGATGTACAGTCTGCCTTCGAAAGATGTCCATTTTTAAGGAGAAGATTCGTGGAGGAGAGGGGATGTGTGTGCATGGGTGCCCATGTGTGCGTCTGCGTGGGTGAAGGGGGAACAATCCAGCCTGGAAAAATAATGAATCCCAAATGCAGGTCTCTCCTTAGAGAGAGGCTGTGTCTTTTCAGCTGTAGCTACTATTAATCCTTACTATATTTCTTACCACATTCCACAATCCAGTGGCCAGACTTACAGGTTAAATGTGGTTGTTTCATCAAGGAAGCATTGAAAGAAACTTCTGAGCTATAGGAAGAACTTCTGGTTTTTCTAGGTTAGGCTTTGGAATAGTGCTGCAGCATGATAACAATTAGTCCCATTTGAATAGAATGCCAGAACATACGGTATCTTCTGTTACCCAGGACATCTTCAACCTTGACAGTTAAAATTCCAAACCAAATGCATGACATCTGAACGGAATACATGTCCTTCAGATGACTTCCCTTAGGAAAGTTATTCATCAACATCCCTTAAGAAAGTATGAATGAATCGCGGGTACCTGATATAATATTTTCCTCAGCAGAGAGAGAAACCTGTCACTAGGCACAATCTCCGTTACGCATACCCATACTGAACGTTGACTACATGCAACACTTGGGACTAAGTTCTTCAGAAGATTTTTTTAAAGTAAATCCCATAAATTCACATCCATAAGAACTTCTTTTGACTCAAAGCTCCAGAATTGGAAGAAGCAAACATAGGATTTAACATCTTCCATAGATGAACTCCAAGAGGATCATACCCCAACATGTGTGTACCATTGATACATAACATGTATCACCAATAATGCTGAGACACTGTACCTGGATTAAAGAAGTCTCCTTTACCTAGGTTTGTTTCCTGGAGCTCCCCTCATTCAGCCTTTTAACACCTTAGTCTCATAGGTCTTAAAATACCCAACATTAGTGACCTGCATTTCTACTCATCTTCACTCATCCAATAGTACAACATAGCTCAGATCTCAGCATCATTCCACGTTGTTCCACTAAGAACTTGGATTACTCTCCACCTCTCCCACTAAGTCACTCCTACCAGACCCACTATTTATCATCAAATGCTTTGATTATTTTCTCCCTCTCTCCCAATTTACCAGGTCTTATTCTGGTTTTGTTAATTCCCTACCTAGGTTCAGTCCCATAGGAGTCATGGCAAACAAAGTAATTTGAGGCAGTGTTGTACAGTGATTAGGAACAAGGACTCTGGAATCAGAGTGCCTGGTTTATATTCTATCTGGATCTAAATTCTGTCTCTACCACGAATTAGGTCTGCATGATCTTGGGCAAATGACTTGATTTGTCTGGTACTCTCCACCTGTAGGAAGGTAATAAATACTTCAGTGTGCCAGACACTGTGGTAGACAATGAAGATTAAATATTGAAGCTGTTGAAGAATTTTAAGTAGAGAAATGATATAATGTATACTAGCTTCTTCCATGACCAGTGATGTGACCTTCCTCTCAATACCTCAGTTTTCTCAACTTTAAAATGGAGTTAGTAACAGTGCCTCCTTCATAGGATTGCTGAGAAGATTGAATGAGATAATAGTAAGCTACAAATAAATCTTAGCTATTTGTAGTAACCCATGCCCGTGATATAATCTTTTGCACTACTGCAAATGGTATAGAAAAGCAGTCTACATTCCCTAATTTTAATTGTTCCCAATTCACTTATTGAACCCTCAAAATTCAGTTTTAATTATTCATTCATTCATTTACAGAAGTATGTACTAAATAGCTCATAAATGCGAGTCATCTACCAGGTGACGGTGCTACAGTAAAGAAGACAAGCGTGATTTTTACCCTCGTAATCCTCACCAATCAGCTCAAAATGGTCTTTCTAATGATTATTCACAGTCTCTTCCTTCTTGGCCTTTAATACAATAGTTAATATTATTGAACAGCCCATTTTCATGAAAATATCAAGTTCTCCCATTCCTTGGCATCCATGACACTATATTATTTGGGGCCTTTTATTTCTCTATACCTGCCTTCTAGCCCCTTTCTGAAGCCTCAGTTTCTCACAGCCTCTATATCTTTTCTTTTTTTTTTTTTGCGGTACATGGGCCTCTCACTGTTGTGGCCTCTCCCGTTGCGGAGCACAGGCTCCGGACGCGCAGGTTCAGTGGCCATGGCTCACGGGCCCAGCCGCTCTGCAGCATGTGGGATCCTCCCGGACCGGGGCACGAACCCGTGTCCCCTGCATCGGCAGGCGGACTCTCAGCCACTGCGCCACCAGGGAAGCCCTCACAGCCTCTTAATGTGAGAATATATATCCCTTTGTCCCTACGGCATCTTCCTCATCAAAGTTCCCTATTGTCAGAGCTCCTATTGTTACTTCTTTGCAAATGACTCTTTATCCTAAAACCACTTTATCCTCTGACCACTTTCCTGATTTCATTCCATGCTTCTTAATGTCTGCTTGTCGTCACTAATGGGGTGCCCTGACAGGTCCTCCAAGTCAACATATGCTAAGTTAGTTTTCCATCCTTAACAAACACCCAATACCATTGCCTAAATTTCCAAATTTTTGTCTCAAATACCTGAGGTTGAACCCTCAAAATCATATTTCATTATTTAACCCACACTCTTCATTTTTAACTGATTTCATAGATTCTATATCTATAGAATATTTTGCATACCCTCCAGTCTTTTATTTTTTAATATTATAGTCACCATCCTGGTTCAGGCTCTTCTTTACCTCTCACTTGAACTATTGTGCTAGTCTTCTAACCATCCCCACACCACCCCCCTCAGTTTCTTTACCTCTTGGTCCATCACACAAGCTATTGCAAGATTCGGCCTCATCAAGATCTACCTGGGCTTTGCATTGTCTTTTCTGAAAATGTTATGGGTTCTCCATGGCCTAGCAAAGTATGTCAACATTGTAAGCCTAATATTTCATGTCTTCTGTATTTTGGCCACACACTACCTTCACAAATAAGCTCTACGTTTATATAACTCCATAGAGTTTTGTAACTATTATCTTATTTAATCTACTACTCATAAGATGTCTTATGATGTAGATATTATTACAACATAAAAGCCCTACATTATTAATAAATCGGAAAAGCCCTACAGATGGGGAAACTAAAGACCAAAGAGATCTGAGTTTTTCTTGAGTTACATAAGTATTTCTGAACCAGAACATAGGCAGAGTTGATGAGAGGACTTTGACCTAACAGTGCAATCAACACACCTTACTCTTGCAAATAATAATAATAATGATGATACCTCTCATTATTCTCTCCTTTGTGAAGCACAAAATATGGATTATTAGAAACCATGGAAAGAAGTTGATTAAAAGGAATTAAAAGTCAGTAAACCTGGGTTTAAGTTTGGACTCTTTATTAATTTCCTAAGTCCAGTAACAACTGTATGCTTTATTATATTCGTCTGCAAGACAGTCTTATAATTCCTGAAACACTTTTGCTTCACAAAGAAATAATGATGAGTAATGGAATTACAGCCATTTAAAGTATTTAATTCTAAAGCTTGTAGTTATCTTCTTTCATATGAGGCATCAAAGCTTTTTATAATCATTAGGCATCTGTATTATCCCTATTTCTACAGCTAGGCAAGTGTAAAGTCAAGTACTTTCTTTAAGGTTAGATACAATGCCATTCATTTTTAGATGAAGACTCAGAACCCTCAACCCACACACCTAGGTAACATTTTTATTTCAGAGTAATCGCTAGAACATCTTTAATTGAGAGAAAAAGGGCAGCTTCATAATATCAACTCACAGTTTATGTTCCTAAATAAAGCAACCAAGTATTTCACATGGGTAAAGAAGACGCAGAGTCAATGGCTCAAAATATCAGAATATAATTTTTAAGAGCAATTATAATAAATCTTTGGACTTTCTACTGAAATTCGATCTTTTAGCACTCAAATCTATATTCCTCACGATTCACTGTTTTCAAAAAGAAAAGCAGAGAGAGAGAGAGAGAGCGAAAGGAAAAATGAAAGAAAGAAAAAAGGAAGATGAAAGAAAAAATTAAAAGAAAGAAAGAAAGACAACAGCTTTAAGAACTGTAGGGTAAAAAATCGCCATGGTAACACACAATGTGCGATGATCACTGTTCATCATTAGAATGGGGAAGGGGTTGCATTCTCAGCTTTGTGGTCAACAGAGCCAAGCAAAGGAATTTTGAAGAGGCAATGAAAGGCATTACAGCTACACCTTTCAGGATCAACTGATCGTGTTCTAGTTAAACACTCTGTAAAATCTTTTTCAGCTCAGAAAAAAATGCTCAGGAAAATAACTCCCCAGCTGTTTTCTGCTGATAACTTAAGAGAGGTAGAAGAAAACTATACCTGTGTCCTCCAGGAATTCTGATGACCAGCCCATGCAACTCCGAATACGAACTAAAAAAATCATTTTTAGTTCAGAAGTATTCTGAATGTTTTTAGTTCTTTGTGTATAAAAGTATGTCCTTTACAAAGACTCAAAGTGGCCTGTTGTCAGTCCCAATTTGAAAAAACAAAACCAACCCGGAACAAGAAGGGAAACCAAACTTAAAAGGAATCAATGATAAATATAACACAAAATTAGTATAATCAGAAAAGGAGGGATATAGATGATTCATTGAGATATGTGTTTGCATGTGGCTTATCACCCAGCATTACTTACTGTACTCAATTTGGATGTATGTGTTTGATGATACCATATAGATCAATCACATACTTTACTTAATTTTATTGCGAGAAAACCTACTCATGGTACTTAGTAAATACTTAACATGTCTAGGTTTTCTTTCCTTTATCCACCTCCTTCCAAAACGTAAAGTAGAAGTCAGTTCATGACTCCAATTTTTACTCTTTGGATCTAAGTTTAATCTAATAAATTTCTAATCACCTCAGATGGAGTTGGTGGCAGAATAATTTTTTTCCCACATTTTCTCATATACTTTACTTCTCATCTATTGGGTTGTCCACCACCATTTTGAGCCAGATATGTGTCAAAGTGTTTCTTTTTTCTGGTTAATTGAAAAATAGGACTATTAATTCAACAAACGACCTGAACCATTGAAAGGGCTCATGGAAACATTTTTTATTTGCTCTAGAAATTAGAGGAAATAACTTCTGCTTCTAAAGAATTATATCATTTTCAGTTGTAAAAACTAGTTCACTGCCCAATTTCAATATGGGTCTGCCAACATTTAGAGTGAAAATGCATATTTTTAAAAATGAGACATGTTCTGATAGGAACATTATTCCAGTTTGACACAATAGCTAACAAGACTTCAGTCCAACTGTGACATTCTTTACTACAGCTGAAAGAAAATATGTTTGCATTCAAAATAGTCTCTTTGTTGTTCATAGTGACAACATAGACTCAGAATGCGTTTTCTATTACTACACTTTATTCCTTGAAGTTTTTGTTACTAAGAGAAGTCAGAGCCCTGAATGTAAATTTTAGCTTTTGGTACATGGGTTTCTCCTGTCTGGTAATATAGAATCATTCTTAAGACATAAGCGACATCCATCAAACAGACGTAGTTAGGAGTGGATGTTTCGTAATGTCTGACAGTTACAGTGTACTGCTTAATCTTGTTTGATAAAGCATAAACTTGTTTCAGCAGTTAATCTGAGATTTTCATGGGTTTAAACACTTACCATAAATAGTTTATTAAATGGGAATACTTATTTTTAATTACTGTGTTTAGATCTTGAATGTTATTGGTAGACATATGATTTTTCTTAATTTACAAAATTATTATTGGGAAACTACCTATATTGGAAAAATACTGGAAATATATTAGATTTTTTCCTAATTTTAGTACATGTTTTTAAATGTGAACTACACTGCTAAGAGCTAAGAAATATGGAATTATATAATGGGTATCAATGGCATTATTAGGTAGTTTTAAAAAAAAATCAATGGATTAAAAATCCATCTACACAGACAGGCCATCAACAGGATTAATGTGGTCAAATGTCCTTCTGGCAAGAAATCAACCGCTGTGTGAGAAAAGACAGGTCCTTGGGTAGCTCAATGTCACCACAAAGATGCTGAGATACACAGATATCTCTAGTATTATGGAATCGTGTATTTTTCTATCCCAACTGCCATGTATATTATCAACTTACTGGGGGTCAGCACAGAGGAAAATGCTTAGCCACTACAGTTTTTATAAAACATAGAAGTAGAAAGAGTGAAAAAGAGATGGTGAGTTTAGCTGATAGAATAGGGAGGTAGAATGATAAATGCAAAAGTTGATAAATCACACATGGGGTAGGTTCTGTCCAAAATTACTGCTGTGCCTGAACTAGTGACCCATTCACTGTCTACCTATAGGAATAAAGATCACTTTCTCTTCCTTCATCTGCTTTTCCCCAGGTTATCTTTCTGAAAGTTTTAAACTCTAACAAGCACTCACAGTCTATTGAATCCCCTTATTCTTTCCCAAGTCTAATAATTCCCTTATTCATTCCACAGTTGGTCTGGGAAGTGGTTGGGAGTATTGGTCAAGCTAACTCAGACAGCCCTCATTGCAGCAGGCCCGGCTCTCTGAAGGACCTGCTCTGCACAGTCAGCAGTGAGAGGCCGCAAGACAAAGGCTCTCTATCTGCAGCCACATCTCCCTCCATATACCCCCAGCCTCCACACACATAATGTCAAGAAGCCAGGGAGGCTTCCCTGGTTGCACAGTGGTTAAGAATCCGCCTTCCAATACAGGGGACACGGGTTCGAGCCCTGGCCCGGGAAGATCCCACATGTCACGGAGCCACTAAGCCCGTGTGCCATAACTACTGAGCCTGCGCTCTAGAGCCCGCGAATCACAACTACTGAGCCTGTGCGCCACAACTACTGAAGCTCACACGCCTAGAGCCCGTGCTCCACAACAAGAGAAGCCACTGCAATGAGAAGCCCACGCACCGCGAGGAAGAGTAGCCCCCGCTCGCCGCAACTAGAGAAAGCCCACGCACCACAACGAAGACCCAACACAGCCAAAAATAAAAACAAACAAATAAATAAGTAAATCTATTAAAAAAAAAGAAGAAGAAGAAAAGAAACGAGGGAGGAGGTGAGAAGCAGGCGGGAGAAAGGAAAGATGGCTCTTCTCATGTGTCAGAATGGATTCTATCTATGACGTCAAACTCTTGAGCACTAGGTATCAAAACCTCAGGTTTTTGATGGGACTCACAATGGCGGCATCCCTGGCTGCAGTAATGACATTGCCTAGGGCACTGAAGCATCCACTTTCCATTCTTTGTCACTACCCTCCCCCACTCCATCAAGAACGTAATTGCTACTCAGCCAAACTCACTTTTCCAGCTTGCAGAAATATTAAAAAATAAAAAATTCTCTTATTGTGGGAGGGAGGGCCATTAGAGAGAAAGGCTCATTCTTACACTCAGCTAGTAGGGGCCCCTTTTATTAGCACACTTAGGGGTACTTCTCAAGGAACACATATAGAGTTGGTCTTTTTTTTCACTTACAGTATAGAAACTTCACAACTTTAAACATGGTGGAGAAAAGAGTGAGTGGCCTTGCAGAAGAGGGACACTAGGGCGGAGGGGTTAGAAGGAGGGGCTTTGAAGTTAGGCAGATCTGGGCTCCAATTCCGTCTGTGTGTGCTCTTGTTACTTCACTTCACTTATAAGATGAAAAGAACAGAATCAAACTCATTGAAGGATTTTATTAAGTGAATATAAAGTGTTTAGCCTTATTTCTGATAGCTATTGTCAATCAAAGGAGATCAGAAAGAAGTATAGTGCTCTAGCAAGGGTTCAGTAGAAGCATTTCCATTGGAAATGAATGTTGAGTGAGTTATCGTTAATTAGCTAGGCATTTTCTTCCTTGAAATATGTATATCCTTGCTGAGTATATGGAATACAGGCTTAGTCAAATCAGATCAGACCATGTCATTCAGGTCATCTGAATTTCATTGCCTGTCATTTCCAATCACACTTCATAGTTGGTGCCGTGAGAAGAGCCTCGTCCTGGGGCTGCATACGATTCTGAGATTACTGAACCGCCAAGCCCTGCGACCTTGCTCACGTAGCCTGACTCTGCCTTAGAGACAGATTACCTGATACTTGTAGAACTGATGCCTGGATTTAATGTTAATACAAAGTACAAAAGCCTTTTCTCTGCCATCAACTAAATTTATGTGTCCTGTCCTTTTCCCCCAGAAGTTTAAAAAATGGGAACATATAGCTAAGAAAAGGAGATCAAACTAAATTTAAACTCTAATCATGGTCTCCCTATAATCTGCTTCTATATATCTACTGTTAGATTTTACATTTGTTCCCTGATGCAAGAATACAATTTTTCTCCTTTCTTTCCACCTTTGAAAGAATTACGGAAACAAAGACTCATTCCATGTGGTCTGCACAGGACCCAGACTGCTGACAGCCTCTGTGTACAGAGCCTGGTAGTTTATTTTGATATTCTCTCAAGGGCCAAGAGAAACAGCAGGGTGATTAGTACATTTCTCCTCTTCCCTCTCTCCCACGCCCAAAAGTTGGCTGTAAAATTTTCACGAGAACATCTCCATCAGCTTAGAATGTTTTGTTGGGTTTTTTTAAACAAGATTTCTTCTACTTTTTTCCTCATGTTTCCTAATGTTTCTATTTTGAAATCCAGGATTCCTACCTTATCACTCTTCAAGAGCAGTAAGTCTCCCCCAAACTCCCCTCCCCTCTGAGCCTGGAACAAAAATCCAATGACTGTGCTATATTTATTACGAGTCCTTAATGTGTTTTAAATGTTAATGAAATGGGAAATGCCCTCAGCCTTCTCTAAATCTAGTATTTCAGACTTGTTTCTCGGGATTGGCAGAATTTGCCAGCTTTGTAAGATAACAACACTGCCAAATTTGGAAAGACCTAGGACCTCAAATTATTGATACTTTCAACAGCAAATATATGCAGGTCCCATTGCTTACAAATAAGCTTCAAATGAGGCAGGTCAAGGGGTCATAAAAAGTGGAAAGCAGGAAAGGCATGTGACTGAGTTGAGGGCCAAAACACACAAAACTAAGTACCTTGTCCAGAGTTTAGCTCACTGACCAGGGCGCTCTGATACTTTCATAGTCCTGTACTCACTGAGGATTTTGCTTAATGTATTTGTTTATTTGTTTTGGCCAAGAAAACCATTAATGAGAATCGCAGAAATTAAAAGCTAAAGTTTATTTTTTTCCCATTGTGAAGAAAAGATGATGATTTCTCTTCACATTTTATTTCTTTCTTCTTTAATCAACTCATTTTATATATCTCAGGCAATAAAACTACCATTGCTCTGGGAACGGTATTTTGCATTTTAATAAGTTTTATTTTAATATATTAGTCGAGCAGTGTCATAAATAGCCCTCTTATTCCTAGGGTAGGGGAATCAACCATGATTACCCGAAAAAAACAGAAAGAAGTGGTACAGATAACACTTTTTTTTTAAAAATTTTTAATTTTGGCTGTGTTGGATCTTTGTTGCCGCTTGTGGGCCTTCTCTAGTTGCAGCGAGCGGGGGCTACTCTTCGTTGCGGTGCAGGGGCTTCTCATTGCGGTGCCTTCTCTTGTTGCGGAGCATGGGCTCTAGGCTCGTGGGGTTCAGTAGTTGTGGCACACGGGCTCGGTAACTGAGGCACACGGGCTTAGTTGCTCGGCGGCATGTGGGATCTTCCAGGACCAGGGATCGAACCTGTGTCCCCTGCATTGGCAGGCGGATTCTTAACCACTGCGCCACAAGGGAAGTCCCAGATAACATTTCAAAAGGAGCCTGTGGCAAAGTGTACATTGGTTTCGGCAACAATTCATTTACAAGTGAGGGCTGTAAAACGGGACCAAAGGAAATCTTGCAAATGCTGACTCCTGAGATGACATATGTCATGACTGTACGGCTCAAGTTTGACGTTATCTGGAAAAATTCCCTCACCCTAATTGTCTTCTAAGCTGTGAAGTTTCTGTTGTACTGTGTATATTGACAGCCCTTCCTCTTGGATACCTTGATGGTAATGAAAGAAATGGCTTTTCCATAAGAAACTTTGCATTCGAAGAACCTCCTGTAGATGATTCAAAGAAACTTGGTACCTCACGGAAGATAGTTTAATGACCATGGACTTTACGTAATTTTTCCTTCTCTCAAAGAGCGCAGAACATAGGGCCCAGGTCAGGCAAAGGCAACTGAGGGAAGGTAAGTTGTCAGTTATGGCCCTTAGCTCTTCAAAGAAGATCCAAAATATGAGGGGATGAATATTTAGAGGCTCCACGGCACCAGAAGAGCCAAATGAAGCTTAATTACTGACTGTTAGGTAATATTCTACTAAAACAATTCACAAGATCAGTGACAGCTCCAAAGAAGGAAGTGGCCAAACTTCACTGCATTTGGCTGTATTATCATGTGCCAGAATCACCTATTATCGTAGAAAAACTGACTTTCACAGGACAGAGGGGTTCATGTGTTAAAAGAACTGTGTGCCTAGAGGACAGGGACGACAAAGTTTGGCAAAGTCCAGCTCATCTTTGCGATCATGAGTGCAAGTGATAGGTGGCACTAAAAAAGAAAGAGAACGGTAGATACCGGCTAAATGTTGGAGAGTAGAAATACAAGAATATTCAAAGCAATAAATTAAGGACCATGTATAATGTAGACTAAATTGGGTGAGGAAATTACAGCCCAAAGGCCAAATATAGCCTCTGCCTCTTTTGTAAATAGAGTTGTACTGGAGCTCAACCAGGCCCGTTTGCTTCTGTGTTGTCTGTGGCTGCGTTCACATCACAACAGCAGAGTCAGACCACATGGCCAGCGAAGACTAAAATGTTTGCTCTCTGACCTTTTACAGAAAAAGTTGCTGATCCCTGAATGAAATAAAAGGGGATAAAGGGCTAAGGTTGACAAAGAAAGTGATGAGTTACTCCACCCATTCCACTTTCCACTCAGAGCCATAAAACAAAAGGAAAAAAATGTCTAATCAGCAGAATACACAGAAGGGAATCATCGGGTCATAAAGATGATTCCAACAGAGAGAGGAGAAGATGGCGAAAGAGTAAGACGCGGAGATCACCTTCCTCCCCACAGATATATCAGAAATACATCTACACGTGGAACTGCTCCTACAGAACACCTACTGGACGCTGGCAGAAGACCTCAGACCTCCCAAAAGGCAAGAAACTCCCCACTTACCTGGGTAGGGAAAAAGAAAAAAGAATAAACAGAGACAAAAGGATAGGGACGGGACCTGCTCCAGCGGGAGGGAGCTGTGAAGGAGGAAGGGTTTCCACACACTAGAAGCCCCTTCGCGGGCAGAGACTGCGGGTGGTGGAGGGGGGAAGCTTCGGAGCCACAGAGGAGAGCGCAGCAACAGGGCTGCGGAGGGCAAAGCGGAGAGATTCCCACACAGAGGATCAGGGCCGACCTGCACTCACCAGCCCGAGAGGCTTGTCTGCTCCCCCGCCGGGGCGGGCTGGGCTGGGAGCTGAGGCTCGGGCTTCAGAGGTCTGATCCCAGGGAGAGGACTGGGTTTGGCGGCGTGAACACAGCCTGAAGGGGTTAGTGCGCCACAGCTAAGCCGAGAGGGAGTCTGGGAAAAGGTCTGCAGCTGCCGAAGACGCAAGAGACTTTTTCTTCCCTCTTTGTTTCCTGGTGCCCGAGGAGAGGGGATTAAGAGCTCTGCTTAAAGGAGCTCCAGAGACGGGCGCGAGCCGCGGCTAAAAGCACGGACCCAGAGACGGGCATGAGACGCTAAGGCTGCTGCTGCCGCCACCAAGAAGCCTGTGTGCGAGCACAGGTCACTATCCACACCCCCCTTCCGGGGAGCCTGTCCATCCCGCCGCTGCCAGGGTCACCGGATCCAGGGAAAACTTCCCCAGGAGAACGCACGGCGCACCTCAGGCTGGTGCAACATCACGCTGGCCTCTGCCGCCGCAGGCTTGCCCTGCACTCCGTGCCCCTCCCTCCCCCTGGCCTGAGTGAGCCAGAGCCCCTGAATCAGCGGCTCCTTTAACCCCGTCCTGTCTGAATGAAGAACAGACGCCCTCAGGCGACCTACACGCAGAGGCGGGGCCAAATCCAAAGCTGAACCCCGGGAGCTGTGAGAACAAAGAAGAGAAAGGGAAATCTCTCCCAGCAGCCTCAGGAGCAGCGGATTAAATCTCCACAATCAACTTGATGTACCCTGCATCTGTGGAATACCTGAATAGACAACGAACCATCCCAAATTGAGGAGGTGGACTTTGGAGCAACGATATATATATATATATATATATTTTATCCCTTTTTCTCTTTTTGTGAGTGTATATGTGTATGCTTCTGTGTGAGATTTTGTCTGTATAGCTTTGCTTTCACCATTTGTCCTAGGATTCTGTCCGTCCATTCTTTTTTCTTTTTTTTACTTTAAAAATTTTTTCATAATAATTATATTTTTTATTTTAATAACTTTATTTTATTTTATCTTACTTTATTTTATTTTATTTTCTCCACTTTCTTTCTTTCTATTTTTTCTTCCTTTTATCCTGAGCCGTGTGGATTAAAGGCTCTTGGTGCTCCAGCCAGGAGTCACTGCTGTGCCTCTGAGGTGGGAGAGACGAGTTCAGGACATTGGTCCACCAGAGACCTCCCGGCTCCATGTAATATTAAATGGCAAAACTCTCCCAGAGATCTCCATCTCAACACTAAGACCCAGCTCCAATCAACGATCAGCAAGCTACAGTGCTGGACACTCTATGCCAAACAACTAGCAAGACAGGAACACAATCCAACCCATTAACAGAGAGGATGCCTAAAATCATAATAAAGTCACAGACACCCCAAAACACACCACCAGATGTGGTCCTGCCCACCAGAAAGACAAGATCCAGCCTTATCCTCCAGAAAACAGGCAACAGTCCTCTCCACCAGGAAGCCTACACAACCCACTGAACCAAAATTACCCACTGGGGGGCAGACAACAAAAATAATGGGAACTACAAACCTGCAGCCTGCGAAAAGGAGACCCCAAACACAGTAACATAAGAAAAATGATAAGACAGAAAAACACACAGCAATTGAAGGAGCAAGGTAAAAACGCACCAGACCTAAAAAATGAAGAGGAAATAGGTAGTCTACCTGAAAAAGAATTCAGAATGATGATTGTAAAGATGATCCAAAATGTTGGAAATAGAATAGAGAAAATGCAAGAAACATTTAACACGGACCTAGAAGAACTAAACAGGAAACAAGCAATGATGAACAACACAATAAATGAAATTAAAAATACTCTAGAAGGGATCAATAGCAGAATAACTGAGGCAGAAAAACGGATAAGTGACCTGGAAGATAAAATAGTGGAAATAACTACTGCAGAGCAGAATAAAGAAAAAAGAATGAAAAGAATTGAGGACAGTCTCAGAGACCTCTGGGACAACATTAAATGCACCAACATTCGAATTATAGGGTTCCCAGAAGAAGAAGAGAAGAAGAAAGGGACTGAGAAAATATTTGAAGATATTATAGCTGAAAACTTCCCTAATATGGGAAAGGAAAGACTTAATCAAGTCCAGGAAGCACAGAGAGTCCCATATAGGATAAATCCAAGGAGAAACATGCCAAGACACATATTAATCAAACTATCAAAAATTAAATACAAAGAAAACATATTAAAAGCAGCAAGGGAAAAATAACACACAAGGGAATCCCCATAAGGTTAACAGCTGATCTTTCAGCAGAAATTCTGCAAGCCAGAAGGGAGTGGCAGGACATATTTAAAGTAATGAAGGAGAAAAACCTACAACCAAGATTACTCTACCCAGCAAGGATTTCATTCAGATTTGATGGAGAAATTAAAACCTTTACAGACAAGCAAAAGCTGAGAGAGTTCAGCCCCACCAAACCAGCTTTACAACAAAGGCTAAAGGAACTTCTCTAGGCAAGAAACACAAGAGAAGGAAAAGACCTACAATAACAAACCCAAAACAATTAAGAAAATGGGAATAGGAACATACATATTGATAATTACCTTAAACGTAAATGGATTAAATGCTCCCACCAAAAGACACAGACTGGATGAATGGATACAAAAACAAGACCCATATATATGCTGTCTACAAGAGACCCACTTGAGACCTAGGGACACATACAGACTGAAAGTGAGGGGATGGAAAAAAATATTCCATGCAAATGGAAATCAAAAGAAAGCTGGAGTAGCAATTCTCATATCAGACAAAATAGACTTTAAAATAAAGACTATTGCAAGAGACAAAGAAGGACACTACATAATGTTCAAGGGATCGATCCAAGAAGAAGATATAACAATTGTAAATATTTATGCACCCAACACAGGAGCACCTCAATACATAAGGCAAATACTAACAGCCGTAAAAGGGGAAATTGAAAGTAACACAATCATAGTAGGGGACTTTAACACCCCACTTTCACCAATGGACAGATTATACAAAATGAAAATAAATAAGGAAACACAAGCTTTAAATGATACATTAAACAAGATGGACGTAATTGAGATTTATAGGACATTCCATCCAAAAACAACAGAATACACATTTTTCTCAAGTGCTCATGGAACATTCTCCAGGATAGATCATATCTTGGGTCACAAATCAAGCCTTGGTAAATTTAAGAAAATTGAAATCGTTTCAAGTATCTTTTCCTACCACAACGCTATGAGACTAGATATCAATTACAGGAAAAGATCGGCAAAAAATACAAACACATGGAGGCTAACCAATACACTACTTAATAACCAAGAGATCACTGAAGAAATCAAAGAGGAAATCAGAAATACCTAAAAACAAAAGACAATGAAAACACGATGACCCAAAACCTATGGGATGCAGCAAAAGCAGTTCTAAGAGGGAAGTTTATAGCAATACAATCCTACCTTAAGAAACAGGAAACATCTCAAATAAACAACCTAACCTTGCACCTAAAGCAATTAGAGAAAGAAGAACAAAAAACGCCAAAGTTAGCAGAAGGAAAGAAATCATAAAGATCAGATCAGAAATAAATGAAAAAGAAGTGAAGGAAATGATAGCAAAGATCAATAAAACTAAAAGCTGCTTCTTTGAGAAGATAAACAAAATTGATAAACCATTAGCCAGACTCAACAAGAAAAAAAGGGAGAAGACGCAAATCAATAGAATTAGAAATGAAAAAGGAGAAGTAACAACTGACACTGTAGAAATACAAAGGATCATGAGAGATTACTACAAGCAACTCTATGCCAATAAAATGGACAACCTGGAAGAAATGGACAAATTCTTAGAAATGCACAACCTGTCGAGACTGAACCAGGAAGATATAGAAAATATGAACAGACCAATCACAAGCACTGAAATTGAAACTGTGATTAACAATCTTCCAACAAACAAAAGCCCAGGACCAGATGGCTTCACAGGCGAATTCTATCAAACATTTAGAGAAGAGCTAACACCTATCCTTCTCAAACTCTTCCAAAATATAGCAGAGGGAGGAACACTCCCAAACTCATTTTAAGAGGCCACCATCACCTTGATACCAAAACCAGACAAAGATGTCACAAAGAAAGAAAACTACAGGCCAATATCACTGATGAACATAGCTGCAAAAATCCTCAACAAAATACTAGCAAACAGAATCCAACAGCACATTAAAATGATGATACACCATGATCAAGTGGAGTTTATCCCAGGAATGCAAGGATTCGTCAATGTACACAAATCAATTAATGTGATACACCATATTAACAAATTGAAGGAGAAAAACCATATGATCATCTCAATAGATGCAGAGAAAACTTTTGACAAAATTCAACATCCATTTATGATACAAACCCTGCACAAAGTAGGCATAGAGGGAACTTTCGCCAACATAATAAAGCCCTTATATGACAAACCCACAGCCAATATTGTCCTCAATGGTGAAAAACTAAAACCATTTCCACTAAGATCAGGAACAAGACAAGGTTGCCCACTCTCACCACTATTATTCAACATAGTTTTGGAAGTTTTAGATACAGCAATCAGAGAAGAAAAAGAAATAAAAGGAATCCAAATTGGAAAAGAAGAAGTAAAGCTGTCACTGTTTGAAGATGACATGATACTATACATAGAGAATCCTAAAGATGCTACCAGAAAACTACTAGAGCTAATCAATGAATTTGGTAAAGTAGCAGGATACAAAATTAATGCACAGAAATCTATTGCATTCCTATACACTGATGATGAAAAATCTGAAAGTGAAACTAAGGAAACACTCCCATTTACCACTGCAACAAAAAGAATAAAATATCTAGGAATAAACCTACCTAAGGAGACAGAAGACCTGAATGTAGAAAACTATAAGACAATGATGAAAGAAATTAAAGATGATACAAATAGATGGAGAGATATACCATGTTCTTGGATTGGAAGAATCAACATTGTGAAAATGACTCTACTACCCAAAGCAATCTACAGATTCAATGCAATCCCCGCCGAAGTACCACTGGCATTTTTCACCGAACTAGAACAAAAAAATTCACAATTTGTATGGAAACACAAAAGACCTCGAATAGCCAAAGCAATCTTGAGAACGAAAAACGGAGCTGGAGGAATCAGTCTCCCAGACTTCAGACTATACTAAAAGCTAAAGTAATCAAGACAGTATGGTACTGGCACAAAAACAGAAAGATAGATCAATGGAACAGGATAGAAAGCCCAGAGACAAACCCACACACATATCGTCACCTTATTTTTGATAAAGGAGGCAAGAGTATACAATGGAGAAAAGACAGCCTCTTCAATAAGTGGTGCTGGGAAAACTGGACAGGTACGTGTAAAAGAATGAAATTAGAACACTCTCTAACACCATACACAAAAATAAACTCAAAATGGATTAAAGACCTAAATGTAAGGCCAGACGCTATCAAACTCTTAGAGGAAAACATAGGCAGAACACTCTATGACATAAATCACAGCAAGATCCTTTTTGACCTGCCTCCTAGAGAAATGGAAATAAAAACAAAAATAAACAAATGGGACCTAATGAAACTTCAAAGCTTTTGCACAGCAAAGGAAACCATAAACAAGACCAAAAGACAACCCTCAGAATGGGAGAAAATATTTGCAATGAAGCAACTGACAAAGGATTAATCTCCTTTGAATTTAGAAGCAGCTCATGCAGCTCAATAATAAAAAAACAAACAACCCAATCCAAAAATGGGCAGAAGTCGTAAATAGACATTTCTCCAAAGAAGATATACAGATTGACAACAAACACATGAAAGAATGCTCAACATCATTAATCATTAGAGAAATGCAAATCAAAACTACAGTGAGATATCATCTCACACCGGTCAGAATGGCCATCATCAAAAAATCTAGAAACAATAAATGCTGGAGACGGTGTGGAGAAAAGGGAACCCTCTTGCATGTTGGTGGGAATGTAAATAGATACAGCCACTATGGAGAACAGTATGGAGGTTCTTTAAAAAACTACAAATAGAACTACCATACAACCCAGCAATCCCACTACTGGGCATATACCCTGAGAAAACCATAATTCAAAAAGAGTCATGTACCAAAATGTTCATTGCAGCTCTATTTACAATAGCCCGGACAAGGAAGCAACCTAAGTGTCCATCAACAGATGAATGGATAAAGAAGATGTGGCACATATATACAATGGAATATTACTCAGCCATAAAAAGAAATTAAATTGAGTTATTTGTAGTGAGGTGGCTGGACCTAGAGTCTGTCATACAGAGTGAAGTAAGTCACAAAGAGAAGAACAAATACCGTATTCTAACACATATATATGGAATCTAAGAAAAAAAAAAAAGGTCATGAAGAACCTAGTGGTAAGACAGGAATAAAGATACAGACCTACTAGAGAATGGACTGGAGGATATGGGGAGGGGAAGGGTAAGCTGTGACAAAGCGAGAGAGAGACATGGACATATATACACTACCAAATGTAAAATAGATAGCTAGTGGGAAGCAGCCGCATAGCACAGTGAGATCAGCTCAGTGCTTTGTGACCACCTAGAGGGGTGGAATAGGGAAGGTGGGAGGGAGACACAAGAGGGAGGAGATATGGGAACATATGTATATGTATAACTGATTCACTTTGTTATAAAGCAGAAACTAACACACCATTGTAAAGCAATTATACTCCAATAAAGATGTTAAAAAAAAAAAAAAGATGATTCCCCCGATAATCATGCCAAGATTACCAGGCTGCAATGTCAGAAATTTGAACAAAGACATGGCAGGACAGAAAAGAAAGGGCGATCCCCAGGAAGTCATACAGTACAAGCACATAGTTCATTTCACAAACATTTCTTGAGCCCTTACTGTTCTAGGCCCTGGGCTGAGAAGGCACTGGGGATCTGAATGACTAGGACAGATTTCTGATTCTGTGGAGCCAGGGGACAGCTACAGAGTGGATTGAAATGTAACATGGACCTGGCCAGGCCACTTCTCCAGCATTTTAGGGATTAATACAAAGAGCATGCTTCCTCTTCCTGACAAGTCTTCATTCTTGCCACTGTCAGAAACATAGTACTGGCTCAGCAAGCCTTTCACCACAAGGGGCATCATTCAAACAAGAAATTTAGATTTTCCTTTCTAGAAATGTATTGTCAAGACAGTGCCAAGAAATGGTCCTACACAGAACAGGTTTTCAATGAGTGCCTTTTAAACAACTGACTTTTCAACTGAACTCACTAATTTTATTCCCATTCTTATAATACAGCTCTCCAAACCATCTTTGGCTCTGCAAGAAATAAGTATCTGTTGCCCTGTGTTTTCTTCGCCCTCTAATACAGAGAGAAATAATGAGAGGTTGGAAGACATAAGATGGGGAGGGAATGATAAAGATTTGTGATATTTGTAAACTCATTATTGGGCTGAAAAATCTCTTTTTAAACTGTGGATTACCTTTGATATTCCATGCACTAGGGCTACCTTATTATTACGCTTTATCTGCAGTTCAGCTGGAAGAATTACAGAGGTTCTGGAATAGGGCTGTGCTGTTTTCCCTCTTATGGTGGAAGTACCAACTCATACTATTGCTAGAAGAACTTTCCCCTCAAATTCCATTTTCATGTACTACCTCCCTGAAAACAGATGATGGATCTGTGATACCTATTATTGAAACATTAAATGCCAAAACCTCAGCCTCACATAATACAATCTGCTCTAATCAGACCCCTCCTGTCCTCCAATTTTATCTCACACCGTGTACCCTGTGCTTTACTCAAGACAACAGCTTGCCATAGCCCGGGTGGAGAGGTTCAGCTCGGCCCCTTGAACTTTGCATTGTCCTGTACACTTTCCAGCTTCTCTTCTGAGGGCCATTCTTCACTCCTTCAGAATCTGGCTTAACACTAACTTCTTTCAAGAGCTTTGTCATACTCTGCAATTGTCCCTCTCAAAATGCCCCTGATTTTCTTCTCTTTTCTACTTGATGTTTTACTAATATACATATACATATCCTGAAATATATATAATAAACAAATATATATTTATACCTATTATATATATTAATATATATTATATATATACCCTAATTGTCTTACTCTCCCAAAATAGATTGCAATATCTAAAGAGCAAGAGCCCTAACACTCATAATCCCCACCCATCACCATGGCACCCAGCACAAGGACCTGCACATCACAGCCTGACTGACCGACAGACAGGATGGCCCACGCTGTATCACTTCCCCATTCCCACTTCTCCTGAGTGTATTTTCTGGCTGTGTCTTATAGTCTTGTCTATTTAATGTTTTGTTGTGCTCTATTGAGGTCCTAACACACTGCTAAAAATGAGGCATGGATATGAAATCATTATCATAGGGGCACTTAGGCATTTTGCTGCAGGAATTTTTATTTAAACAATTTTTTGTGCTCGTATGTGCTGTTTTGTCTCATCATCCATCACGTTTGATAGTCAGCCATGGCCTCTACCTTTTCTTGATTTGCACAAGAGCTCAGTAAGATATTCTCAGCCCGATAGAGATATTCAGAGTCTTGAAGTAAATACGTTCCATCAATATTGGTGATTGCAGACTAATTCGGATGTGTTTTCCTGCAAAATATATCGGGCTTTGTTTGAACCTCATGTCAGATTATCCACGTTAGTGTTGATCCATGGCAGAGACGGGCACTGGCTTCTCAAAATATCTTTCAGCTATTACCTATAAATGCTTGAAAGAATTCACAAATGCAGATACCTTGTTATGCATGCCGCTTCCCGAAACTGCCTCTGAGACACCAGATGGCACAGTGAGAGCTGTACAAGTGACAGATGATAAAGTGTATCAAGCCACATAAATTAACCTCATCATGCCCATAGTATCAGATGCCACAGGCAAAATCAGGAGGACCAGGGAGCAATGGCACTATATTACCCACAGGGATGAATTTACAATCCATCTGGGGTCTCTCATGTGAGGATGCAGGAACCCCAGATGGCCTGTGAATTGAACATTTGTGTATGCAGGGGTTGTTTAATCTTTCTGGAAATGAACTGACACTTTGGTCAGGAAGGATGCTTTAGCCAGCATCAAAGCCTTGTTTCGCTCAGCTCGGACAGCCTCTGAATATCATTAGAAGGAATATCCCCAGGCTTCCCGCGCCAGCGTACCATGAGGGTTCCAGGCCAAAAGTGTGAGGGAGGTACCTGTTTCCTGGATGTGTTTCAACCCCAGGCTAATGAGGCCGTTCTGTGTGTGATGCTACTAAGCTTTGTAAAGACATCAAGAGACATCCTAGGAGACAGAACAACTGCCCACAACTGAGTTATGAGAATATGAAAGCATTCACAACCAACTGGAGAAAGTACAGAGAGAATCCCTAAAGGGTCATTTTACTCAAGCTTGTAAACTGGGATTTAGGTCTCTACTGGCATCACTACTTCTAGACGGTAAACCGCTTTCCGCTGAGCAGTTCTAGAAAGAAGCAACTAGCGCAAAATCATGTTTGCAGAGGGAGTATAGAACAGTTCCTAAAAATGGACTGACTGAATGGGCAGAAAAGAAATAGAGACAAATTAGGAAAGGATGACAGGTAAACTGTTCATAGGAGCCAGTGCAGAGATGGCCTGGAAGAAGATGAGAGCACGTTATGTTGAACGGGTGAGGTCCAGAGAGCCTGTATCTGGAAGGAGGTCTGTCAGGGGAAAGCAGCAGTTCAGACCCTGGCTGCCCACATGAGGAAGGCTGGCATCAGTCTTTAGAAACTAAGTACCAGAATAATCCTTGGAACTAATGAGAGCTAGACCCAGCAGATCGCACTAGGAGAGCAAGAAGAGTGGTAAGGAAACTGGGATTACATAAAACCACTGATGCCAGAAGGAGAGAGTGAGCCTCAGAGCACAGTTGATGATCCAGGCACACAGTAGGTCTACAGCCTGGGACTGAGGCAGTAGCCAGAGGCCAGGACTTCTAAGGAAACTGTACTTCAGGTCAGAGTAGGCCCTGGGACCTTGGGCCAGGGCTAAGCCTACAAATGAGAATTCAAGCCAACTCCTCTGGAGAGGCTTCTTTAACCACCTGCATTCACTTTGATTCTCTTCATCCCCCTATAGACATTGGTGCTCACCCTTATCCCGCCATTGTTCCTTGTCTCTACATATTTTTTCTCTGAAGGCAGGAACTAGTATTTGTATTCTAAGTGTCTGGCACATAGTAAACACACAAGAAATAAATTTTTGACTCAACAGATGATCAGGGACTGATGCAAATTCCCAAAACCAGGATTGAAGCAGCAGGGCCACCTGCTAGGCTGGAGGACCACGTGAAGCCATCACCTACAGAAGGCTCAGCACACCGCAGCCATCTCGGGTCTGTAATTAAGATTTATGGAAACACAGCCACACTTCCTTGTTTACCTGTTTTGGGGAATCACTGAGGCAGAGACCACCTGGCCCACAAAGCTGAGTATATCTACTACACGGCCCTTTAAAGAAAAGTTTAGTGACTCCTGACCTATGGAACTTGTGAAAATACCAAGGCCTGGGCCCAGGGGCAGGCATGAGTGTGAGTGTGTGTGTTTTCAGGCATGTGTGCGTGTGTGTGTGTGTGTGTGAGTATTTATGTGTTTCCAGGTGAATATGTTTTTAAAAGCTCCACAAAAAAATTCTTCTGTACAGAATTTACAGAAGAGAAACACCCAATGCCAGCCTAGATAGAACTACTTCTAGTAAAAGTTGGAGGTTTAAATAAAGTAACATCATTCTGGGGACACTAAAGTGTCCTCCCACACTAAAGTAAAGCTCCTACTGACCTGGCCACTGTGGCTGACCTTCCAACAGGAATTATTTCCTGTTAAAAGGCAGATGTTTTACTTCTTGGGGACGTTTTATATGAAATCATTTATATTTAGTGGAAAATACTTTTTCAAAAAATTAACTTTGGTTACTCCACAGGGCCAAAGGAGACTTTAAGGTATAAGAAGTGATTGCAGGAAGTGAATTCAGAAAGAAATTGAGCATGCCGTGCCGCTGGAGGGCTGATCAACAGGGGTCCTGGTGATAAAGGAGGTAGAGGAAGGAGAATGAATGAAAGGATGGAATTTCTGACAGTAGGACCACCCAGGGCCATCCCCTGGTTTTAAGAAGTTGTGGGTCTAATAAAAAAAAAAAAAAAGATACAAATGAACTTTTTTTACAGAACAGAAACAGACTCACAGATCTCGAAATCAAACTTACAGTTACCAAAGGGGAAATGCGGGGAGAAGGGATAGATTAGGGGTTTGGGAGTAACAGATACACACTACTATATACAAAATAGATAACTAACAAGGATCTACTGTATAGCAGGGAGTAACAGATACACACTACTATATGTAAAATAGATAACTAACAAGGATCTACTGTATAGCACAGAGAACTCTACTCAATACTCTGTAATGACTGATATGGGAAAAAACTCTAGAAAAGAATGGATATGTTTATATATATATATATATATATATAAAACTGATTCACTTTGCTGTACACCTGAAACTAACACACCGTTGTAAATCAACTCTACTTCAATAAAAATTTTTTGAAAAAGAAGTTGTTAGATCCCTTGTTGCTGTTTTATGGCTGTTGTTATTCTAATCCATGAAAAGTCTCTTTGCCTCTACCCCCAAAGTATATCTCAAATCTTTCCCCTTCTCTCCATCTACATTGAGACATACTCACCCGTCTGGGCTCTAAGCTATCATCATCTCTCTGATAGGTCTGTAGTGTTGCTTTTCACTGACCAATCGCCTCCCAGATACAGTAGCCTGCTAAGAGTTCTCCCCGCTTCCATCATTTCTACGTTTAACCCACGGCCCACCATGCAGCCTGGGTGATTTTTCTAAACAAAATTCACATCATGTTTCTTCTCTGCTTAAAATCTCCCCTTGACTTCCCAATATGCTTAGAATAAAATCCAAAATCTTCATCCTAGCTCAATGAGGTTGGGTACTGCCCAAGGTCACGTAGCTAATTTGAGATGGAGCCCTATTTAGATATGAAGCAACCAATCGTTTTCTGGCAGGAGACCAACAGATACTTTGCTCTGCTGGCTGGGAATCCACTTGTTCTGGCACCTGCACCCACCTCTCTCTCTCCTCTCTCCACGCCTGTCCCTGACCCAGTACCCCAGTACCTCTGGTCTTCTCCAATCTGCTCGTCCCACCAGAAAGAGATCCTTCCTGGTCATGGTGTCAGAGATGAGAGGGAAGTAGATGAAATGGAAAACATATAGAGAAATAAACATTTCTTCATGATAGTAAGAGCAAAAGTCAATAGTGAAGAGGACTGAGCCCCCAAATGGAGGGTGACATAGGCATGATTTATATTGAGACGTGAAAGACAGATTTTGGTGTGTATATACTTCCACACGGTACTTCTTATCTACCCATATATGTCCATTTCACAGCAAATCTTGAATATCCACCCACTTCAATTAGATGGCCATGATGTGGGTCACATAACTGTGCAAGTCTGGCTACAGTGAATCAAAGCCCATCCCAGTCAGACATGAGGGAGGCAATGGTCCGTCATGGGGCCCGGCTCAAGCTCTCTACCCAGCGGGAGAGTTGTACGCTGGACAAACCCTCCTAATCAGACCCTTTCTTGGGAAGTTAGGATACAAGAACAATAAGACATTACATGGAAAAGGAAGACTGGTGGAGTAGAAAGACTCTTAAAGAGAAGGTGGTACACGTGAGCCATGAGAAAGCAAGAACAGAGAGGCAGAGGAAGATATTAGGCACAAGAATAATAGACTTTCGGAGCTTCTGAGGGATTCTGAGCAATGCTCCAGTTCTCCGGAGGGCTTGCTTGTTACAAGGCTTTGCACACTTCCTTACTTCCAGTACAGTACACAATCATTGCCTGGGTGACTGGAGGCCACATGATGATGATGGCTCTGTTTCCCTGAATGAGCCCAACTAGGAGAGAATTCCCCAGCTTCCCATAACTCATTTCTTAGACATTTCATGTGAATTTTGTGCAGGAGGTCTGACATGTTTCATAGATACCTCTTCTTCCTCTTTCCTTGATGAGAAAAATGGGTCAGAATATAGGTATGTAAATTTTCAAGCATAAATAAATCATCAGCCAACAAAAACATTCACGTCTACATCGATTATATTTTGCAATGTCTCTTACCATAACATACCATATATCTGTCAGTTTACCGTAACATTTGCATCTATTTTAAATCAATAATTCTTATGCAGATTCTACTATTAACAGGCAGAAATTGCAAAGATGAAATGGGATAGGTGAAGATTTCCAAATTAAAGTTAGCTGCCAGGTTACTTGATACTTTTATGTCTCGCCACCTAAGGAGCAAGCTGGGTCCCTCCTTATGTTAGTCTGTTCAGGTTGCTATAACAAAATACCACAGGCTGAGTGACTTAAATGACAGAAATATATTTTCTCACAGTTTTGGAAGCTATAAGTCCAAGCTAAGGACATCAGAGGGTTAGTGTTAGGTGAAAACTCTCTAGTTGGGTTGCAGATGGCCACCTTCTCCACGTGTACAGACAGAGGGAGAGAAAACTCTGGTGTCTCTTCTTATAAGAACACTAGACCTATGGGATCAGAGCCCCACCTTTAGGACTATATTTGACCTTAATTGACCTCTTTAGAGGTCCCATCCTCCAAACACAGCCACAATGGGGGTGAAGAATTCAACATGAGATTTTGGTGGGGACACATACGTTTAGTCCATAACACTCACTGCAAAAATGGAGGGACAATACCTTTGTCTAAGATACTTTCTATCTTATGCCTCTTTGTGGAAAAAAAATGTTTTTAACAGGATATTAGAGTGATTTTTCAGTAAGTGTTCCATTATTAGTATTTCAAAAGATAAGCAACTTATATAAACCAGAGTTCCAACAACTCTCAAAATAGATTTCCACCCTGAGATTTTTTTAGCATCAATACCGTGAAGATTCTTTTTCTCGGAGGTAACCTTGGACTAATATGACTGCTCTAAAAATAAGAGAATCAGAGTTTCTGCTTTTGTCAGACCTTTTCTGAGAGCTCTTAAACCTGCCGCCTTCACTCAGCTGGACATTTTGCTCAATGCCAAGATTATGTCAGGAGTTTTTATGTAAATTCTGGAATTTTCATCACAGATTTAATGTGCTAAACCCTATTCTGGCTGGTGCCTGTAGTTCTGTGTCTTCATGCTCACAGAGAAAATCTTGAATGCCTATTTTCCCAAACAGAGAAAGACAAAATGCTTTTTATTTCTTTTAGAATGGAACAGGATTGTCCCATTCATTTCCCAGTGTTTTTCTCCTTGCCAGTTTGGATAAGGCACATTTACCTTATTTCCTTGATGTTTCTTATTCTCTTTGCAAGTTCAAAATATAGGCAGATAAGAGCCATGGGGAATTTTGATATTTTATTTGATATAAAATCATAGCTTATGTAACCTTCAACTTTCTCACAGGAGACAACTAGAAAGATCCATTATTGGAGTCTCCAGTAAAATAACCTTAAATCTGTCACCTGAACACAGGCCTTTTCCATATACCTCTTCCATACACAGTTTACTGGCAAATGATCACAGAATATCAATCAGTTTTGATCTTTGCCATTTTTGGTTTTCTCACCGTCTCTACCATTCTGATTTACAGGTTGGTCTGCCCACAAACCTTACTTCTTTTGTAAATATGCACTATTCCAACAGGACCTCTTATTTGTTTATTCATCAAAAATGTATTTAACATTCTGAGGCATCTTGCCATACTCTGAGATTAGGAGAAATTCATCAGTTAGGCTTCTCTATCAATCATACTAAAGAGCACAAAAGGACTTTCCCTTTCACCAACAGGTAATTCTCATGGTAAGATAGGTATCACTCCCCCCTTGTACCTACAAGAAACAGATCTGAACCAGTTAACTTTTCCCCAGTGACACAGCAGCTAAAAGCTGAAGTCGAGGCCAAGGCTCTTCTCATTAAATGATAGCTGTTACCATTTAAAATCCAAAAGGAAAAAATCACCAATTTTCTTAGAAAACTGGCTGCTTTCTCCTTGTTCAGAGACGGGATCAGGTCCCAGCTCGGTCGTTTCTCAGTGTGTGCATTTTCTTGGCAATGGCAGCCTTGGCCCTAGGGGAGAGCAGTGCCAGAGCACGGGCCACTGGAACAGGCACCTGGTGTAGGCTGGGGCACGTGCTGGGGCAGTGTCACCGGAAGCTGGCTGGAGACTCAGACAGTTTTCTGTCGGCTTCCTCTGCGCTGTCCCCAGGCCAGGGGTGAGCAACCTTGTGCATGCACTCTTCACAAGCAAAGTCTTAGTTTCTTAGAGCCCTCTGGTAAGTCCCACTGGTTTTCAAAGCAGCTAAGGGAACTCGTCTTCCCGGTGTCAGACCCCAGAGTTGGGGTGCCTAATATGTAGCTCAAACTCCCCACTCCCCAAGGAGGATCTCCGAGCCTGTGATATCCCCTCCTCTTCTGTGTCCCTGGCTAAGGGCACGGGTCTCCACCTGACTGCTTCTCCTCCCTTGCTACCTGACTCCCTGTTGATATTTCCTTATACCCTTGGTTATAGAAGAGCCTTTCTGCTCTTTACCAGCTTGTTGTCAGCTAAAGTTGCTCCACGTTTAGATGTTTGGTTTTTTTTTTTTTTGCGGTACGCGGGCCTCCCACCGTCGCAGCCTCTCCCGTTGCGGAGCACAGGCTCTGGACGCGCAGGCTCAGCGGCCATGGCTCACGGGCCCAGCCGCTCCGCGGCATGTGGGATCTTCCCGGACCGGGGCACGCACCCGCGTCCCCTGCATCGGCAGGCGGACTCTCAACCACTGCGCCACCAGGGAAGCTCAAGATGTATTTTTAATGTGTTCATGCAGGGAGGTGAGCTCAGTGTCCTACTCCACCATCTTGATCTCCCTCCTCCCCTGCCACCCACCTTTAAGGGACAGTATCACAAATACGCCTCTTCTCTAGTCAGGCCTTTTTGCTTACAAGCATCAAGGACAACCTCAAGTCACTTCCAGCAGCAGCAGTTTATTTTCAGGATATTTACACATAGATGAAGCTTTCCTTCAGTCTCAGAAAGAGCAAAAACGGCAGTGTGTTTCCCCGGCGGTAGGGACCATAGCCACAGGAGTTCAGGAACCTTCACTCTAGGCCAGCCCTGCTTTCCCCTCCACAGAGCCGCTCTGCTTCCTTTGTACCCCATGAGTGTCTTATAGCTCATCTGTTTTCCTTTTCATAATCTTGGCTCCCTTGTGATTGAGCCGTGCACATTACCTAGGATAACAGGTTACAAGATGTCCCCACAGGATGACATGTCCTAATCGCTGGAACCCATGGATATTACTTTACATGGCAAAAGAAACTTTGCAGATGTGATTAGACTAAGAATCTAGAGATGGAAGATTATCCTGGATTATCCAGGTGGGTCAGATATAATCATGGGGATCTTTAAAAGAGGGAGGTAGGAGATCTAAGGTGTCACAGATGTAGAAAACAAACATGGTTACCAATGGGGGAGGGGGGGGAAGGATAGACTGGGAGATTGGGATTGACATATACACACTACTTTATATAAAATAGGTAACTAATAAGAACCTACTGTATGGCACAAGGGAACTCTACTCAATACTCTGTAATGGCCTATATGGGAAAACAATCTAAAAAGAGTGGAGATATATACATGTGTAAATGATACACTTTGCTGTACACCTGAAACTAATGCAGCATTGTAAATCAACTATACTCTAATACAAATTAAAAAAAATAATAAAGATACTAAGGTACTGACTTCAAAGACAGAGGATGGGACATGAACCAAGGAATTCCAGGTATGCCGCTCTAGAATCTGGAAAAGGCAAAGAAACAGATTCTCCCCTGGAGCCTCCAGAGGGACCATGATTCTGCAGACACCGTGGTTTTGGCCCAGTGAAACCCATTTTGGACTTCTGACCTCCAAACTGAGAATAAATTTGTGTTGTTTTAAGCCACTAAGTTTGTTACAATTTGTTTTCAACAACAATAGAACACCAATACATTCAGCATGGCTTCACCTGCCTATTGCTATACAAGAGAGTTTAGCCTCAGCTTCCATTGCTAATGAGCTCCTTGCCTTGGTGTTCCTTGGTTTAAATTCACAAGAGAGTTTCTTCCTTTTATTTGTTTTTTTTTGGCTGCACTGCTCGGCATGCAGGATGTTAGTTCCCTGACCAGGGATTGAACCTGTGCCCTCTGCAGTGGAAGCACAGAGTCTTAACCACTGGACCTCACCGCCAGTGAATTCCCCACAAGAGAGTTTCTTACAACGAATTTAGTTTGTTGTGTATTTTTGTCTGTGTACGTCGGTGTGCCAGGTATCATCAGAGGTGGCTGGCCAGCTTAAGAATCAGCTGGGCTGGGGTAGAATGATCATGCATCAGCTGTGGCTGAGAGAACAAGACCATGTGATACAAAACATGACTGCTTAGCTAATTCGCTTTCATCAAGGGCTAAGGATGGAGCATGGCCATACAGAAGGGGCTGAGGCAGAGCAGAACATTTCCATTGTAACTCAATTCTTGTTTAAAAAGTAACTTGTTAGCTTTGTGTCTCCAACATAGATGTGCCTAATTGATTATCCTTCATTTATCTTGAACATATAAATGTTCACTGAGATAAGATCCCAGGAAGAGACAGGTTCTAAAGTTCCTGCCTGGTTATTAGCCAACAACCCCTTCTCCTTGAAATAAAGTCTGAAAGCCATGATTTTCTATGAGCCCACATATCCACAGGAAGCTTCCAGCTCACAGCTGGAGCTGTGAGGCAGCCTCAGCTCCCAGAGCAAGCTGGAGGTTTCGGCACACAAATCGTTGGCTGTATTTCTCAAATAAAGCTGCTAGAAGAGCCCCTCTTCCAGCCTGAGTGTCCTCAGGGAGCAGAGAACACTGAAGGTTCCTAAAAGGCAGACCCCTCTATGGGAGTTAAGTCACCTGCCAGTTTAGTGATTCACTTCTCAAGGTAGAAAGCTGATTTATTTCATGAGTAAGTAAATACTGTTTTTATTTTTATTTATCAAAATATTTAGAGCAAAAGAAAATGTCCTTGAAAGGTTACAGAGGATACTTTTTTTTCTAAATCTAAAAGCCAGCTGCCAGTTTCCCTTTCTATTTCTTTTTCATTCAAGATTACACTAGAAATACTTCCTTTTTTTTGGTAATATTTAACATCATACAATGGGTCAGTATCTCTGGTGGGAAAGCAGAATGTGTGGATTATAGAGGTCTATGTACCTAACCTTTTAAGACAGTTATTCCTTTTATTATTTCCAACTGAATAACTAATAAAGTTGCTACAACCAAATGATCACCATTTGCTCATTTATTAGTCATTATATTCTTTAAGAAGACAGCTCTCGAAAGGATAAAATAGCAAGTAATTTAACTTAATGGAAAAGATGTGTTCCTGCTACACCTTTTTTACTATGATTTAAAAAAACTGTATTTTAAAATTACATCTGGGTAAATTTTCAAGGGGACAATCAAGTGAACATAGAATAAGACAATTTAGAAATACACGTATTTCTGGAAAAATGCCAAATCAAGCCAAAGAATCAAGAATGTATTTACATATATTGTGAATAAAACTACCTAGATATACACATTTAGTGTATTCATGTGTTGTGTTGTATATATTTCTGTAAAAATGTATTTCTATAAAGTAATGTCTATAAAATAACCTTTCATTCAGATTTAAATTATATATATCCAGAAATAAATATTAAGTATAATAGATATAATAATTTGTCTGAAATTTGGTCTCAAACTATAAATTCCTCTAGAAATGCAACAAATGTCTTTTTTTCAGATTCCATCTTTTAAAATGTCAATCCTTAAAGAAAATTATCTAATTGTGTTTTATGTCATAGTCCAAGAGGAATAATTTAAGTTGACTCTGGAATTGTAAAAATTTCATTTATAACAACTTGATATCATTTCACTTAACTGTCCTTCATTCTTCCTCATTTCTAGAATGCCTCGTCTAATTACTAAAAGCATTGACTTTGCACCACAAAAAATTTCCACAAGAAAAAAAGTATGGAAGTGTCCATGAAGGGCACTCCATTTTATCTCCTACAAAGTGGAAATTGTTTTCACGCAGTAAATGTCCAAAGGCACATTTATCCAACTTTTGCAAACTGAAAATGTGGCATCATTAGAAAATGTCACTACAACAGGGCAAATGATGGTCGTAGAAATAATTCAAGTAGTCCCTCATCTGCACACCATTTAGAGAAGTATTTAAATCTCACTCTTTTTCACCACTAAATAAGGAAACCAGAGCTTTGGTTCCAGCCTCACAATTTAGAGTACTTAGTTTGTCTTCCACTTGGAGAGCAGTAGATCCTTTACTTGAAACAAGAATTAGTCTAAGGTAAAGAATCTTAATTTGGAGAAAACCACTGAAGGGTCTCACTCCCGGGGGACTCACTGGGAAATGGGGAACTGATTTCTCCACAAACCCCTGGGGAAGAACGCAGTCTGGTGGCTAATTTCTCTTGCTAGTCTGCTAAATGCCAGCCAGGATCAGACTTCTTCAATATCTTGGAGAAGCAAGACTTTTTCTTGAAATAGTAGGACTTTTTTTTCTAGGGAAGAATGTGAGAGGCAGAGAACTCTCTGCCTCAGCAATGCTGTGAGGGAATAGTACAGTCGTTGGGAGGAACAGCAGATCTGAAGGTGTCCCATATGCTCAGATGTGACCAAATAATATTCTGTAGAAATGATGCTGGAACCAGGACAGAGAGGATGAAAAAATGTAAAGGCAGCAAGCTCAATCTGAAGAAGATGGAATGTTTTATGCAAATTTATTTTAACACATTGCTCAGTTGTGAACTTTCCTTCTGATACAATGGTTCACAGATGGGCTCTGGAGAAAATATCATCAAGCTTTTGGATGGATGGATGACGGCTATCACTGTGACATCTTGGAGATGCTGAGGATCTTGTTCAAGGGCAGAGTGTCTCCAAACTTCAATTGCTCAAGCACATATTGTCAGGAAAAAAGCAGGATAACTGAAAGTTCCTAATATTTTAAACCATTATCACCTCAGAGTTCATTCTTCCATTGTGTAATAATGAGACAGTTAAACTTTTATTAGTATAACAATTAAGAGTTGGTTCTCCCCGAATGGTTACCAGACCAATGAGTTTCAGTTTCATTAATCTCTTTCTTATTTCCCAATTATTTTCAACCTTTGAAAAACCATTCACTAATAATTTAGCTACATTTTTTCTACTGTCATCAGTTAATCTTGGGAATCTAGAAAATAAAAAATATCTATCAAGAAAGCCTAGAGGTCAATCATGTGTAATATATGCGTAAGAGCTAAGTAAGTGCCAGACAGCAATTCTTCAGCAGTTGGAATGAGTTTTAATTCTGAGGTAGCTGGATAATTAAATGCTAACAGACAGTGGGAGTAAATTGGCAAGCTTATAAAAGAGCCAAGGACTTCCCTGGAGGCGCAGTGGTTAAGAATCCGCCTGCCAAGGCAGGGGACACTGGTTCGAGCCCTGGTCCGGGAAGATCCCACATGCCACAGAGAAACTAAGCCCGTGCGCCACAACTACGGAAGCCCATGCGCCTAGAGCCCGTGCTCCGCAACAAGAGAAGCCCCTGCTCACCGCAACTAGAGAAAGCCCGCACGCGGCAACAAAGACCCAACGCAGCCAAAAATTAATTAATTTAAATAAATAAATAAATAAATAAAAAGAGCCAAAAGAGCACATAGCTCTACAATGAAGAAAGACCCTCTGACACGCAGAAAATAAAAGGGGAAAATCCCATGGGAATGACTTTACCCGAAGGGGACAAAAAGACAAAAAGACGTGTTAGGAGTATGAATTATCTTTTGCCTGTCTCCCATTTCCTTGACTATGAAATATTGTCTTAATATAAAGGGTACAAGAAAGACCCTGAGAGGGCGGTTGTTGGCAAATTTCATTGTGTAACAAAAGAGAAGAGAAAACATTTCACTGGAACTTTCTCTCTAACTATCTCTATTTACATATTCCTGTTCCTTATGGAAAAGAAAACTTGTTAGTGGAGATAATGCTTTCTTTTGGTTGGTTTGATTTAGTTCAAGTTGTTCTACTTTATTCATATTCTTTTAGTTTAGATTTAGCTCAATTGTGGGAACATATATGAAACAGAAGCAGGAAAAAAACATATTTTCCTCAATAATGGAATTTCTAAAATTTATAGCTATAAGTGGACTTCTTCAGTCTGGACCAAGTACGTTGAAACTGTTTAAGTGTAACATTTCAAAGGGTCTCTCCAGCATAGTTACTAATACTGCTGACGTTGCCTCTTTGGGCTGCTAAGGCCGGCGACCTGAGGAAGTACAGGTCAGATACTGCAGTTGTCAGCCATGGAGTCCTCTCCCCAGCCCCGCCTTCACTCCCAAACACACACGCACACACACGCACACGCACACACGCACACACACACAGCATCTTCACCTCTTGGACTGTAGCTAAAATGCTAATATGTTGACTAATAAGTAAAGGCAGAACCAACTCACACCTCAGTAACTGAGTCTCATAAATAATAACTACACCTAGAAATAGAAGAAAAACCCCGAAAGTCTATTTTCCCACAGTTCTATAGCATGATTCCAGTGCATCTCAGGAGACCAATAATCACAAACTTATCCTTTTTTCCTCCCTACAGGTTGGTTTAAGAATAAGTAGAGCATTGCCCATTTACACAACAAAAGATTTGGGGGACAATCCATTGGGATCACTGAATGGGGAGTTAAAATCTAAAGTAATCATTTATCCAGAGAAATACATGAACTAATGAGAAGGAAGTGTCTAAGCAGAGGAATGTGTTGGGCTTTTTAGTAGAAAATATGTGAAATAGAAATTTTAAAAAGAGAAAGAACACAAACTACGAAGAACCCAGGAAGAGGGGGGCATATGGAAACCATAATACTGATTGGGAATGAATTCAGTAAAAAAACAAACCTCAGAGAGAATGAGTCAGTTCTCCATGTGTGCTCAGATCTCCATTCTGGCATGGCCACGTCCGAGCTGCTTTTAAAGAGTTGCTTAACCTCTCTGTGTCCCAGTTATTCATTTATAAATGGCAATAATCATTCTACCCCATTCAGGAAGTTGTTGTGAGTAGATGATCACACAGGTAACTATCTAGCAAAGTGTATACACTTTGTTTTACAGTCTGTTTTACGTTGTACATTAAGTTTCTGTGTCTGCATTTTTATCTTAACCTCTTAGGCCTCGGGTTTCTCATCTGTAAATGGTCCCAGGAACATAGGATTTCCTTTCCAGTTCTAACATTCTGTTCTGTCAGATCATCAGCAGAATGTTTTATTTGTTCAAGGTTCTCACAAAAGTGATTGCCCAAAAAGGATGAACTGAACCGCTCTTTCATTCAACACAGGCTTGTCTACTGCCTATACTCAGGTTATGCGATGTCTGTAGATCCAGCCTAGAAAAGGGAGACCATACATGGATGCCCCAGTGTGGAAACTCCAGATGCTCAGAGAAGACAGAAAGCGGGGGTTCCCTGCAATGTGAACAGCTCAAGTGTGGTGTTCTAGACAAAATGCCCTTTGAGTCAGGGTCAAGTACATACATGCATCACCAAAGCCTATTCAGGTGAGGGTTGTAATTCTCAAAATAACTCAGATATAGCCCTACTCACTGATTCTCCGACTTTCCCCGTGATCTTGCCTTTGTTAACTAGCTCCATTAACACAGGTCACTTCACAGTCTACACCGGGAATGTGGGAGGTGAGAGTTTGAATGGAACTGATTAATTCTTTACTTAATCATGCACTATCTTTCCAACTGAACTTTTCTATTCACATTACTCCAGTTTCTTTCAGGAATGAACTTGTTCTGTGGAACAATTAGCCTTCTCCTCTGTCTTGTTATATTTAAGTGACTGTTTTACAACAACTCTGTAAGAAAAAATGGTCCTCCCCATGCTTTGGTGAACTAAAGACGAGAAAGTGGATTAAGTTTCTGAATATAGAACAGTCCCAGAACAAATAAGAGCTGCCCAAACTCTTTTCTGTTCCCAACATACATGCAGAGAGCATTCTGCCACGTTTCTTGGGGATACCAGGCCAGTTCTGAGGCAACCATTATTCTCTGATGAAAAGCTCCTATGACCTCTACCTCAGGCATTAAAAAACTTATCTGTTTTTCTCCTCATTCTTCAAAAGAGTGAACCAGCTTTGCAACCTAGCAGGTAAGAAGTTAAAATGCATTCCATTAAAAAAAATAGTTTTAGGGGCAGAAATTCTCTTTCCCTTCTGAACTGACCCACCTCGTTGGAATGAGAACACATCAGATGCCTAGACTTGAAGACCAGCCATTGAAATCCAGGAGAAAGTTAAGGAATGCGGGAAGTGTGGCCTTGGAGGTGTAAGTTTAAAGCAAATCTGCATAAGTGCTGCATAAATGATAATGAACCGCTTTCTGGTCTTGCAAAAAGCACTAATGAAATAGCTACTTTCTGCTGCATTGACTCTTGAGCTATTGTTAAACGTGAGCAATTTAACTTTTCAACTTTACTCACCAATAACACCTAATATGCTTCGGAGTTGGTAAAAGCGCCCTTGCCGAACCCGGGGCCTATGCAGAGCGATGAGGTTGGCAGTCACTCTCTAGGACCTCCAGTACCCACTTTTTTTTTTTTTGCGGTACGTGGGCCTCTCACTGTTGTGGCCTCTCCCGCTGCGGAGCACAGGCTCCGGACGCGCAGGCTCAGCGGCCATGGCTCACGGGCCCAGCCGCTCCGCGGCATGTGGGACCCTCCCGGACTGGGGCACGAACCCGTGTCCCCTGCATCGGCAGGCGGACTCGCAACCACTGCACCACCAGGGAAGCCCTGATTCTCATTTTAATATGAAAATTTGTAGTAGAAGTCACAAAATCTCTGGGTTACAAGGATCTTATTTGTCATCTCATCCTGCCCTTATTTAACTAAGGCTACCTCCATGAACCTTTACAATGTCCCTGATGAGCTCTCATCCAGTTTAGGTCTGAGCACCGCTGCCTGCCCAGGTCACACAGCCATTCCTGGACAATTCTGACTGCAAGAAAGTGTCTCCTTATAGTGAGTCAAAGCCCTGCAACCTGGTTGTGTCTACACATTAGATCAAGTGACACATATGTAATTACTCTTCCAACTGTCATTCTTTTAAATGTTTAAAGACAGTAGTAGTTTTTAAGTAAACCTCTTGTATTCAGGTTAAATGCTTCCAATTCCTTCCATATTTCTCATACCAGAAGGCTTGGAAGGCTTCTTCATCATCATATTGTTTTCTATGGACTTATTCCTGTTTGACATAAACCTCTTAAAATCCATTCCTCAGGACAGATGTAAATGTCTGTAGCTGTCTGACTAGCATAGAGTTGTGAATTCTCATACATGCTCTCTGAGTAAGGCTACACTTCAAATATTGCTGGGCGAGTCCACATTAACATTTACTCCAGCAGTCGTATGAAGTAATGTTAGCAGATGCTCCATGACTCCACTCCACAGTTTCGTCAAGGACAAAATTTAGAAGGCCAACATTTAGGGAAAAAAAAGAAGTAGTAAGTCAATAAATTGAGAATTGTGTCTATAATATTGTGTCTCAAAGTGGCATATTCCCAGAAAAAAAGATCTAGAAAACGTATACACACACTTCCACTAAGAAATTTAGGAAATAGCACATATTGTACTTATTTCTTGGAAACTCAGAAGTTTCATTGAATATTAAATGCATTGAGCAAGCCTGTTTAACTTACTTAAAACTCATTTGACAGTGAGACCCATTCGAGGTATTCAATGCCAATTAGTATCTCAGGAATATTCTTCCACAGAAACCTGTGCACAACACTGGTGCACTCAATACCAGCGTTAATATAGACAGAGGGAATAGATATTCTAAACTTTCCACCCACCCATTTATTGCTTCCATTTATTTAAGATCATACCACCCAAACAGATACAAGTCTATAGATCAATGAAAATAGTGTAATCCAGATTCTCCTTAGTTATCAGGAAGATATCTTGTATAGCACAGTTCATAAAGAGAACGGAAGATTTTATATGCCTTATCTAGTATTTCCTTCCTTACTCATTCACAGAAGAAAATCGAAATTTTCTGACCTAAATTGCCTTTACATATTTATTTTGGATTATCACAGTATGTTGTATCGTGTGGGGCTGTTAAATGAATGTGTGGAAATTGTGATTTTATAAACTCACTTTAAAGGCTGGTTCTCTTAATATTTTCTGACAGAGAAAAGAAGAACATAGTGAGGGTAACTTTTGTTTCAAACATGAACGAGAATTCCTTTTAAAGCAAACATCACAATAGAAAGTAAAGGCTACTTCACAGAATCCTGGAAGATTACACATAAATATTAAATGGAAGCCCAGTTCCTACACCCCTGAAATGTGAAAGTTTATTGCATTCCCCTCACATTCCTTTCACATGCAGAAATTGTTTCCTTTACCTCTCAAGTCCGGAGGGCCATAACCAACCCATGCACACAATATCCCTATTTATTTATGATACTGAACAGGCTACGATGAAAAACACTGCCCCCTTTATGCTATGGATGGCTGATCTTTTGATCTTTACCCCCTAAGAGAGTCCTTCTGCAAATTCCTCTGAAAGCATTTCCATGACCTGCTGAGCTCCCATATCATTCTATTTTTAAACGCTTTGCTTAAACTCCTTCATTTTTAATAAAATGTAACTGTTTCCACTTTGGACCACTGAGGGGCCAAAAGTTCTTCCCAGGTTCTCCCTGTTTTCACATCTGATTTCACATAAAAATTAGACAAGTTAAATGGATGAGAGCAGTAAAATTCCAGGGTACTCAGAGGAATAATGCCTCAGGCAAATTGCACTTAGAGGAGAGTGTCGGACATATGGTGTTTGCTAATCAGAATCGTTTGGGTCAAGGAATAGTGCTGTGAATCTATGGCGAAGGATCTACATTTGTTAAGGGAGGAGCCTCGTTTTTCTCCTTCTTGTGTCTCCATCACCTAGTCTCTAGTCTGGAGCAGAAGAGGCACTTGGTAAATGTTTGTGGAACTGAAGTGCCTGTGTTGTAAAAGTAATTACAGTGCTGAATGACAGAAATGTGCCAAGGATGTTCCTCAGTCAGAGGAATGTCAGGGATGCCTTCAGTTGGAAATCACAAAAGACACTGGATCTCTTTTTGAAAAATAAGTCCCATCATCATACTAAAAATAGATTCACCACTTATTCAACAGTGTTTTTAAAAGTGTTTTATAGAGTTCTAAAAATGTTTTATACGTTGTTTACAATTAATCCTCACAAGAACCCGTAAAGGTAAGTAGTATCATTGCCGTTATCACAGGAAGATGCTGAAATTCTGGTTAACCATGGTGCCCACGGGTACAGTCCTAGAGCCAGGATTAAGCAAAACCCTGACTGACTCCCAAGCTGAGAACCTTCCCACAGCCCTGCACCAATTTACACACATGTATAGCCTCCCTCTTTATCAACATCACTCACCACTTTTCACCAAGGATGAATCTACATTGACACGTCATAATCACCCATAGCTTACCTTAGGGTTCAGTCTTGGTATTTTACACTCCATGGGTTTGGACAAAAGTATAACCATCATTATAATATCATATAGAATGTTTTCACTGTCCTAAAAATACTCTCTGCTCTTCCTATTCATCTCTCTACCTTACCACCCTTGGAAACCATCGTTCTTTTAACTGTCTCCTTAGTTTTGTCTTTTCTAGAATGTCACATAGTTGGAATCATACAGTATGTAGGCTTTTCAGATTCTCTTCTTTCACTTAATAATATCAATCAATTAATAATGTGAACTTAGTAATATGAATTTAAGGTTCCTACATGTCTTTTCCTGGTTTGATAGCTCATTTCTTTTTAGTGCTGAATAATATTTTATTGTCTTATTGTACCACAGTTTATTTATGCATTAACCCACTGAAAGACATTTTGGTTGTTTCCAAGTTTTAGCAATTATGAATAAAGCTGCTATATTCATCCATTTACAGGTTTTTGTGTGTACCTAAGTCTTCAACTCATTTGGGTAAATACCAAGAGGCATGACTGCTGGATTGTATGATAAAAGTATGTTTAGGGATTCTCTGGTGGCGCAGTGGTTGAGAGTCCGCCTGCCGATGCAGGGGACACGGGTTCGTGCCCCGGTCCGGGAGGATCCCACATGCCGCAGAGCGGCTGGGCCCCTGAGCCATGGCCACTGAGCCTGCGCGTCTGGAGCCTGTGCTCCGCAACGGGAGAGGCCACAACAGTGAGAGGCCCGCGTACCACAGGAAAAAAAGAAAAAAAAAAAGTATGTTTAGTTTTCTAAAAAACCTCTAAACTCTCTTTTCAAGTGGCTGTACCATTTTGCATTTCCACCAGTATTATATGAGAGTTCCTGTTGCTCCACATCCTGGCCATCACTTGGTGTTGTCAGTGTCCTGGATTTTTGGCCATTCTAATTTGCGTGCAGTGGTATCTCATTGTTATTTTAATTTGCATTTCTCTGATGATGTATAATGTGGAGCATCTTTTCCTGTATTTATTTGCCATCTGTATATCTCCTTTGGTGAGGCGTCTCTTAAGGCCTTTGGCCCACTTTTTAATCACTTCTTTGTTTTCTTATGGTTGAGTTTTCAGAATTCTTTGTATATTTTGCATAATACTCCTTTATCAGATATGTATATTGCACATATGTTTTCCAGTCTAGGCCTTATCTTCTAAAATTCTTGACGTTGTTGTTGACAGAGTTTTTAATTTTAATGAAGTGTAGCTGATGAAGTATTTATTTTATGGATTGTGTCTTTAGTGGTGTATATAAAAAGGCATCACCACACCCAAGGTCATCTAGGTTTTCTCCTATGTTATCTTCTAGGAGTTTTATAGTTTTGCCTTTTAAATTTAGGTCTATGATCCATTTTGAGTTAATGTCTGTGAAGGTATAAAATCTGTATCTAGATTCATAGTTTTGCTTGTAGATGTCAGTTGTTCCAGCCCATTTGTTAAAGAGATCATTTTTACTCCATTTTATTGCCTTCGCTCCTTTGTCAAAATCAGTTGACTATATTTATGGTGATCTGTTTCTAGTTTCTCTATTCTGTTCAATTGATCTATTTGTCTATTCTTTCACCAATACCACAGGCTAGATTAGGAGCTTTATGGTAAGTCTTGAAGCTCAGGTAGTGTCAGTCCTCCACCTCTGTTCTTCTTCAATATTGTGTTGGCTCTTCTGGGTCTTTTGTTTCTTCATATAAGCTTAGATTAGTCTGTCAATATACATAAAATAACCTGCTGGGATTTTTTTCCTCCGGTACGCGGGCCTCTCACTGTTGTGGTCTCTCCCGTTGCAGAATACAGGCTCCGGACGCGCAGGCTCAGCGGCCATGGCTCACGGGCCCAGCTGTTCCGCGGCATGTGGGATCCTCCCGGACCGGGGCACGAACCCGTGTCCCCTGTATCGGCAGGCGGACTCTCAACCACTGCGCCACCAGGAAAGCCCTGTTATTATTATTTTGAACAAATTGTTGTCTGCTAGAGCCCTTAGCATATCCATCATAGCTGGTTTAAATTCCCAGTCTGATAATTCCAACATCCCTGCCATGTCTGGTTCTGATTCCCTGTCTCTTCTAATTGCGGGGTGTTTTTTGCTTGCATTTTGGTATGTATTATAATTTCTTTCTTGACTGCTGGACATAATGCACTGGGTGAGAGAAAGTACTGTAAATAGGCCTTTAGTAATGTGGTGGTGAGGTATGGGAGGAGGGGAAGCATTCTGTAATTCTATGATTAGTTATCAGTCTTTTAGTGAGCCTATGTCTGTGGACTGTGAACTTCACAAGTGTTTCTAGGTTTTTCCTCTTCCCTTAGGTGGGGCAGGATGGCTAGAGTGGGCTTGAGTTGGGTATTTCCCTTCCCTAGGTCAGTTAGGATCTACTAGTACACCAGTGGGTTAGGCTCTTGGTAACTAGTTTACAAGGAGGGCAGGCTTTTCAAGAACAGAATGCTCTGAGGGAATTCCCTGATGGTCCAGTGGGTAGGACTTGGCACTTCCACTGCCGATCCCTGCTCAGGGAACTAAGATCCGCAGCACTGCCAAAAAATAAATAAATAAATAAAAAAGAACAGAATGCTTCGGCGTACTTCAAAATGATTCCTTTTCCCCTCCCCCTGCCAGAAACCTGAGGGTATTTTTCTCTAAATCTCACAGTGTTGCAAGGGGCTCCCCTACAACTGGGATGCCCTGGAGGGAAACTTCAGTAATTCATTACTGAGACTTCAGTAATTCATCAATTACAGTTCAGGTTTTCCTACCTCAGCACTAGTTCCCACAAGTTTCTCCCTATGAGTCTTTGGTGAGCCATGACCCCCTGTACTTACCCGTGGGTCTCCCCAGTCTTAGGGGCAGCAGTTTGCCCTGTGTCCTTCCCTCTCATAGGAATCCAAGAAGAGTTATTAATTTTTCAGTCTGTTCAGCTTTTTACTTATTGTTAGGACAGAGTGGTGACTTCCAACCTCCTTAAGTGCAGAACCAGAAACTAGAAATTATTTTTTTCTTTTTTACTTAACAAAGACTAATTATAAAAATTAACTGTACTGGTAAGTTCCCTTAAAGTTTTAAGTAACATCTAATTTCATCACCACACGAATTTTGGCAGAGTGTCTGAAAAAAAATGGAAAACTCTCAAGTTCATTTTATAAAGCCAGCATAATGCTGTAACAACCTAACAAAAATATCACAAAAAAGATAATTATAGACCCCTCTTGTATGTAAAAATAGATATGAAAGTTCTAAATAAATACTAGCCATAAAATTTAAGCATGAAAAGAATTTTATCTTATGAATGTGAGGATCATTTAATATTAGAAAAGTTTATTAATATGCCATTTCAAATCAATCAGCCAAATAAGTAAAATCATATCATCTCAATGAGGGAAAATACATGGATAATGTGCAAACTTCATTCCTCAATTTTTAAAAAGCCCTCTTTAATAAAAACTATGGGGCTTCCCGGGTGGTGCAGTGGTTGAGAGTCCGCCTGCCGATGCAGGGGACACGGGTTCGTGCCCCGGTCCGGGAAGATCCCACATGCCGCGGAGCGGCTGGGCCCGTGAGCCATGGCCGCTGAGCCTGCGCGTCCGGAGCCTGTGCTCCGCAACGGGAGAGGCCACAACAGTGAGAGGCCCGCGTATCGCAAAAAAAAAACCCCAAAAACAACAAAAAAAAACTATGACTAGAAGAAGAGTTTAATTATTTTTTAATTATCACAGCCTCACTATAAAAACTTAACAACACAGAAATCTATATATAAGAAGTGAAAGTTCCCATCCCTAACCACACCTGCATCTTCCATTTGTCACCTCCCCAGAGATGAACACTAGCAGCAGATTGTGTGTATCTTTCTGGAGCTCCTTAATGAAATAAATAATGAGCTCTGGAGATACACATACGTATGTCTATAATATGTTTTATTTTTGTAAATAAAACTTTCTATACACCCAGTTCCAAATAGAGACAGAATATTATCAAATTACACACCAAATACATTACAAACAATGCCACAGTGTAGAAGTGTCCTTATGCACTGATGAGAACAAAAACCGGTAACGCGAAGGGTAAACACACTTTAGGTGTTAAATGTTTCTAGCGATTACCAAATCTCCTTTCAAAAAGTTTGTGTTGATTTAAACTCCCACATGCAGTGTGTAAGAAAAATTTTTTTTTCCAAATTCGCCTATACTGATTAGCTTCTGTGTTCAGACGGAGTACAGCTATAGAGAGATGTCCTGGGTTGAAATCCAGACTTCATTACCTTTGAGCTGTGTGAACCTGAACAAGTTACTTAACCTCTCTGAGCCTCAGTTCATCATCTGTTATAATGATTGAGATTATTTATAAAAAGTTCTTATCCTCATCTTAAATTTAATTATTTTGTGGGAGAGCTTCATATATATAGGATGTTAACCCTTGGTCTATTACGTATGCTCTATTTTTTAATCCCTATCTATAATTTGTCATTTATTTTCATTTTTTAGGTCATATTCTTAGTACCTATTTTAATGTTTTTTTAGAAAGTTCTGTTTACTCCTACATTGCTTCTGGATTTCATGTCTTTTTTGAGAAGACAGCATATCCTAAAATACATGTAGATATAAAGTGTTCATGATTTATTCTAATTCTTTTATAATTCAGTTTGTTATGTTTAGGTCTTAAATCCATTTGGTATTTTATATAAGGTAGAGAAGTGCCTGTTTTATGTTAGATTGATAGACTATTATTTCAACATTGCTTATTCATTTATTTGGTAGCCTCTGTTTTCCCATTGATTTGGAAAGCTAACGTTGTTTCTCTCTCTTTTGTTCTCTCTCTCTCTATATATATATATATATACACATATGTATGGTTACATATATATATATAACCATATACATATGTATGTTTTTATAAACACCCACACACACATATATTTCTAGACACTCATTTCAGTAACACTGATATATGTGCTTTTCTTGCACCAGTGCTACACTTTCAAAATTATTATAGTTTATACACATTGGCTCTTCATAAGGCAAATACCCCCTTTTGAAGTGTCTCAACTATAAATTATACTCGAGCACTTACTCTGCCAGATGAACTTCAGAATCAGCTTATCAGTTTACATTAAAGTCCTCCTGGGGTTTTTATTTCTAACGCATTGAATTTATATATCAATTTATGAGGAATCAATTATCTTTGGAAACTTGAGTCCTTTCAACTATGAATTAGTAGGTCTTACCAATAATTTAAGTTGTTTTTAATGCCCTGGACTAAAGTTTTGCAATGTTCTTCATATATATCATGCACATTTCTTGTTAAATTTATTTCTAGTTAGTATTTTTTTTGCTGTCATTAATGGGATCTATTTTTCATTTTCTAATTGGTCACTCTTGGAAAATTCAAAAAAATGATTTATTTATGCAGGTGACTACTAACCCATATCTATCTCCGATCAGTGAATATTAATCTTAAGTCAGCATACTTAATAGTGAAATGCTAGACACAGTTTCAGTAATAGTAAAGAAACAACTGGCTGACCAACCACTATCACCATTGCTATTTCACCTTGTTCTACAAGTTCTAAGCAAAGCAATAAAGCATGAAATAGGAAGAAAAAAAGGAAAATTCCAATGAAGGGATCTGGGTGCAACCTCCTCCCACACGTGAGCAGGTCGTCCCTTGTCTAGGACTCCAAGCCAAAGGTGAGGGGGCGCTGAAATGCAGCCATCGTTCTGCTCAATGCATTGTGTCCTCTGGGGTGAGGTTGCATCTGCCCTAAAGAAATTCTTGGTTCTACTTTCCATAGAGGATCTTTCCAGGAACCAAGCCAGCCACCCATGTAGAGACATCTGCCTAGATAAGGTATTTTTTTCTTTTATTTTTGCACAAAAGTGACTTAATAATGCCATTTGCAGAAACATGGGTGGGCCTGGAGATTATCATACTAAGTGAAGTAAATCAGACAGAGAAAGACAAATATCATCTGATATCACTTATATGTGAAATCTAAAAAAATGATACAAGTGAACTGATTTACAAAACAGAAATAGACTCACAGGCGTAGAAAACAAACATGGTTACCAAAGCGAAAAGTGGTTGAGGGGGCAGTTATAAATTAAGAGTCTGGGATTACAGATACACACTACTGTATACAAAACAGATAAACAACAAGGACCTACTGTATGGCACAGGGAAATATATTCACTATCTTGTAATAACCTGTGATGGAAAAGAATCTGAAAAAGAATATATATATATATATATATACACATATAAATATATACATCTGAATCACTTTGCTGTTCATCTGAAATTAATACAACATTGCAAATCAACTATACTTCAATAAAAAGTTGTTTGCTTTGAAACAAATAAATTAAGCGAAAAAAGAAAAATACATTTTTTTTAAAAAAAAGCTAATATTGTCCTGGAAATGAGAAAGCAAATTATCATTTTCCGATGATAGAAAATCCAAGAGAATTAACTGAAAAAGTATTTCCATTGATCAAATATGTTTAAAAGTCACTGGAAACATGATATATAGCTATTTATATATTTATTACAGTTAGCAAAATGTTCAAATATATCACTTTTAAAAACATCATTCACAATAGCAACCTTAAACACAAAATTCCCAGGAACATATTTAGTAAAGAACATGAGGGACTTAGGTATATTAAATCGTATAAGATTACTGAAAATACGAAAGAGGTTTCGAGTGAATAAAAAATAACTTTCTATGTACCTGATAAAGCATTAGAAAAATTTAATGCGAAATGACAACAAAAATAAAATAAAACACAAAGGGCATTTTTGAAAGACCAAGGCCAAATGTTACTCTCCATCTCCTTCTCCTCTCCTGACACCCATGGTTACAAATGGGATCTGGGGAAGGGGTAGAAGTTTCAGGTTTGAGCAGGGCCAAGGGAAGAAAAATGATGAAGATAATGGTTTCTCAGCTGGCCTCTTGAACTCAATCTGAACAACTAAATTTAGAGAAATGAGAACCAAAACTATTTTTTCAAGATCAACTTCGTGAATATCTGAGCAATAAATGACGGTCAAGAAGTTAACCTCTTTGAGTCTCTGGCACAAGCACAGCTGCCTATAAGTCATGGGGACTATATGCAGGGCACTGATGGGGTGAGGAGACACCTCTCACTGCCTGGGTGCCTGCCCGGCACCAGCTATCTGGAAATGCTGAGACGAGTGGAGATGGCATCCTTGGAAAGAGCTGCTACTCCTACATAGAGACGAGACAGCAATGGAGGAGATCTCTCTGAGTAGCTTTACCAGCTGTGGCTAGTGACGGGTGGAAGGATGTGGACTTGGCACCTTTGGCAAGAGCACTGGTCTTGCCATCATGAGTAGAGAAGCAGTGGAAGGAGACTTCACTTTGAGGCTTCACAGACTTGGGAACGTGACCAGAAGAAGACAGAGCAGGAAAGGAAGGATGTAGATTAGGGTTTCTGACCTCAACACCATTGGCATTTTGGGTTGGAGAATTCTTTGTTGGGGGCAGTGGGCAGCAGGGACTGTTGTGCACTGTCAGAAACTGAACAGCAACCCTGGCCTCTACACATTAGATGGTGGTAGCACTCTCATCCCAATAATGACAAACAAGAGTGTCTCCAGACATCACGAAGTGTCCCAGGAGGCTGGGGCCGGTGGGGGGATGCTGCAGAACTAACCCATCTAAGAACCACTGATGCAGATTGATTAGGAACCAGACGGAAACATTTAGACAGGTGTGTACCCTTTGGGGGGACTCTCAGAAATAAATGAGACAGAGGCTTTGATAAATACTCATTTTGATGCATACACATTTATGCCTAGATCCACATAGCAATGGGCGAGTGTATATGCCTGCCCAGAATGCTAACAACGTTGTGGGTTAGGATAAATGGGTGACTTTTATTATGTTATACATTTCTTTATATTATTTTTATACATTTTTCAGTTTTCAAAAATGAACACGCACTACACTGTTGGTGGAATGTAAATTAGTACACCCATTGAGAGCAATATGGAGGTTCCTTAAAAGACTAAAAATAAGGCTACTATATGATCTAGTAATCCCACTGCTGGGGATATATCCAGAGAAAACCATACTTTGAAAAGACACATGCACCCCAATGTTCATTGAAGCACTATTTACAATAGCCAAGACATGGAAGCAATCTAAATATCCATCTACAGATGAATGAATAAAGAAGATGTGGTACATATATACAATGGAATATTACTCAGCCATAGAAAAAGAATGAAATGATGCCATTTGCAGCAACATGTTTGGACCTAGAGATTATCATACTAAGTGAGGTAAGCCAGACAGAGAAAGAAAAATATCATATGATAGCACTTCTATGTGGAATCTGAAAAAAAAAAATACAAATGAACTTATTTACAAGACAGAAATAGACCCACAGACGTAGAAAACAAATTTATGGTCACCAAAGGGGAAGTGGGGAGGGATAAATTAGGAAGATGGAATTAATAGATGCACACTACTATATATAAAATAGACAATCAGCAAGGACCTACTGTATAGCACAGGGAAGTCTACTCATTATTTTGTAATAACCTATAAGGGAAATGAATCTGAAAAAGAATATATATATGTATACATATATATGTATAACTGAATTACTGTGCTATACACCTGAAACTAACACAACATTGTAAATCAACTATACTTCAAATAAAAAAGTTGAGGGCTTCCCTGGTGATGCAGTGGTTGAGAGTCCGCCTGCCGATGTAGGGGACACGGGTTTGTGCCCCAGTCCGGGAGGATCCCACATGCCGCGGAGCGGCTGGGCCCCTGAGCCATGGCCACTGAGCCTGCGCGTCCGGAGCCTGTGCTCCGCAACGGGAGAGACCACAACAGTGAGAGGCCCGCGTACCGCAGGAAAAAAAAAAAGTTGAAATGTTTTAATTTTAAAAAAAGTAGAAAAAATTGAACATGCACTACAGAGGCTAATTTAACCATTATTTTTGAGTGCCTCATATGTACCAAGTAAACTAATGACGGTAGAGATCAGGGTTGGAAATTCCAGGCAGGGGTGAAGTGGTAGACAGGCCACAAACAATAAACATAATAAATAATTGTATGTTAAAAAGTGATAAATTCCATTTTTAAAAAGTGAATGAAGAGGCGATACCCCTAAATGAAAGTCATTCTTAAAAACACAGATAGCCAAGTTGATGTGGAAGCATTCTGTCCTCCTTCACGACCACCCTGTCATCTAATTTCCATTCCTGAGTGCCACTGACCTTTCATACAAAATGACCTTTTTGCGGATTCTGGCCGTTGTGCTTTTTGTCCAGCTCCTGAAGACCTCACGCATCAAATGGAGCCTCTCACTCTATGATGATAATCGGCCTCAAACAGCTTTATCAGTAGCCCTTCCAGAAATTAGAACAGACAATGACATCTATTTTCTGAAACCCTTATGGTTCTCACGGCCAGTTCATTACCTGAGGCATAGATTTGCTTGAAAATCCTGCCATGATAGCTGGAGCAAAGCTGCCTAATGGCCTTCAGGAAGGCTGGAGCTCGGGGTCTGATCCTGGTTGGAACGGTTAACAGCCTTGTGAGTTGTGGCTGCCAGCTGGTTGCAACTTAACTTGCTCTGAACAGGGGTTGTTAAATGACTCATTTAAACCTGAGCCAAACACCAAACAAATGGATATTATATTCAAGTGGGCTGGAGGAGAGGAATGGATGATATGTTTGCTTCCATCTCAATAATTAGGTTGATCAGGTCTTAGGTAAACAAGACAGCTATCGTGTGTGCCGGCTTCAGGAAACAACAGCACACGTTCTTTGCAGTGTGTAGAGGAGAAGATGCTGTAATGTTTCATTTCACTAAAGTCTATCACACAGAATCTGATAGCCTTTTCCACGACAGCAGCAAAATACATAGGTTTGGGGGAAGTGGGTTAAGCAAATCATTTCATGATCATACTTTTACTGGGAGTTGACAGAAAGTCCTCTTCAGGATCTGCCCGAAAAACATCCAACTGAAAACACTTTTAAACATTTTCTATCAGTGCCAGATGAAAAAATAAAATAATAAAATAAAATTGAGGATTAACTTCATCGTTCACCTTGCAGAAACCATTTTTTTCAAGTAGTTTCAAGTACGTTTGCAAACCTCAGAGAAGCTGGCTCCAGGCTGGCAGTCTTTGAAGGTTTGTAGTACACAAGGTCCTCGTAAGCATGAAGATGTCTTGTTTCTCGTAAACTCTATTTTGAAAAAAAAAAAAAAACCCACTGACTTTACTTTGAAGACTTTGCGTCAGTCTCTGGAGGCAAACAGGGCAGCAGTCCAGAATTTTCTTGGCCATCAGCACAAAGGAGGTTGCACATCAGTAACAAGGAGAAACGGCAAACTTCAGCAAAAACAAAGACCTGTCCCAGTTTTAAAAGAAAGATGGAAAGAAAGAAAACAGGACATATGATCACCTAAGTCAGCAGCCAAGTATATGAAGTAGCTCCGAAAAGACTGTAATAATGTTCCATTGGAAATGAGAAACTAGAGTTACAGCTAGAAAATTGAGAGAGATAAGTTCCATAATGTTGCTGAGTGCTAATTGCAGATGGTCAGTGGAGCGGAGGGCATTGAACGAAGATAGGCCTGGAGTAACAGCCATCAAGCAGCTCTGTCAGCACCGGTCTCAAGCCTAACCATCTTTTTGTGAGCTCTGTATGATGGGGAACCACGCAGTACTGGAAGCCACGGCTTCCCAGGAGCATGGAAGGAGGAAGAAAGCCTTTTGTGAACGTCAGATGTCGTGAACTGGTTTATTCCATTTGAATTTAATGATCGGTGTTGACTTGAAAGGAAGACCAAATGGTTGTCCCCCACTTACATAGGCACCAATCAACAATGGGGGAGCAGGCTGCCCAGGGGGCAGGGGGTGGGGAGGACTGGTCCCTGAACATGTTCCGCAGATGTGGAAAATGCTTATGTTCTGGACCAGGTTATACATAAACTTCCCAGGTTATAGATAAACGTGTTATCTAGTCCAACAACTAGGCAATAAAAAGTCACTCTGTATTTCACATTTCTGTTGCATTTTTTTTTTTTTTTATGGTACACGGCCTCTCACTGTTGTGGCCTCTCCCGTTGCGGAGCACAGGCTCTGGACGCGCAGGCTCAGGGGCCATGGCTCACGGGCCCAGCCGCTCCGCGGCATGTGGGACCCTCCCGGACCGGGGCACGAACCCGTGTCCCCTGCATCGGCAGGCGGACTCTCAACCACTTCACCACCAGGGAAGCCCTCTGTTGCATTTTTGTTCTTTCTCTCATTGCTCTTGGGGTAAGACGATGCTTCTGAGAGCCATCTTTACAGGCTTTGTTTGTTTTAAGGTCCAAATATTTGCTATAAGTCAAAGGCATGTTTCTCTCTTGTTCACAAAAGATCATTCATTTCACTGGATATTGGAGATTCCAATAGCCTGCTCTGATATTATACTCTGGAGAAAGCTACAAAGAGAACTTTACCCTGAGACCTATCTCTTTTCTGCAGTTATGTTACAAGAAAACTTACAGGAAGTATTATGATGATTATTACCATTGTATATTAAGGGAGTATTTTAGGAGTTAGTTCTAATTTATGTTCCTAATGTAATCAATCTTCTTAGATTTCTCTACTCCTAAGTCTCCCTGTCTTATCCTATACAAAATAATGTCAAAGGGGAACTTGGCAATCTCTGAGTATAAAAAAAATATCTAAACTGTGAAGCCTGACTCAGAAAATAATCCAGGTCACCTTATTCTTTGAAATGGGACAGTTTGAGCAATCTTGGAAACAGCAGATTGTCTCCAGTCTGATGACTTAAAGAATTATTGATGGAACTGTTGATGAAATTAAGAATGAGCATGATTAAATTTCAGGAGCCAGGGCTCTGCCACAGCCGGGCCTGTGGGGAACCTCAACAGAGAAACAACTGTCACTTGCATCCTCAAGAAGATTGCTTGGTACACAAGGTCAAAGCCAGTCAAGGAATAAGGGACTGTCACAGATCAACAAGACTCAACTCATGAAATGTTACTGCTCACTGAAGGTGATACAGCAGAGAAAGAAAAGGAGAGTGAAAATTAGTAAAAACTGATATCATTGACTATTGCCTTTTCATAATCACAATTCTTAAAATGCCCAACATAAGGTTCTTGTTCAGGAAAAAAATGGCTATTGTCATGCTTTAGATATTTTGTAAACACCATCTGCATTTCTGTTCAAAGCAGTTTGTCTTCGAATCTATACCTACAAACTGAAGTGCCTGTGCACCGGGCTGTGTTGGAAATCAAGGTCCTCCCTCTGGCATCTTGCAGAGGGCGTGGCAGTTCCCTCCCAGCGGTCAGGGACAGAGGCCCCTCAGAGCACATCTGCTTTAGCTTTTAAGCTTTTAGTTCGACACCTGGTAGGTAGGATTACCATTAAATACAACAGGACTAGAAGAGGAGCAGCACATTTGGAAGAGAAGTTATGACTGATTTTGAGTTGCCCTTGAGACATCCGTGGGGAGAGGTCCAGTACACAGCTGCAACTGCAAGAGGGCTAGCCATCCGGACTCTCCTCTGACCACTATAAATTCTCTTCTGAAGCCCACTTGCTTGCCCCCCGCTAATGACCCACCCCAGAAATGTACACATTCCGTACCATTAATTGTAAGCATTCCTTGTAACCTATACTTCAAGTCAGACCACTTAAAACATAACCTATAATTGCTGAAAAATCTTTTTTTATATGATCCACTTAAAAATAAGAAACTTAATCTTATTCAAACGATATCACTGCAAAATTGGTATTTCAAAAAGATTCTCCATGTGATATATTCATCAACTAATGGAAAAGCCAACAGTCAAATCATGAATCACCAGCAAAATGAGCAAAATGTTCTATTGTATTCAAAATGACAATTGTTTAAAATACAAACATTAGAGGATCCTAGTTATTTCTCTCTCTCTCTCTCTCTCTCTCTCTCTCCCTCTTCCTCTGGCTCTCTGCCCCCTCTCTTCCTCTCACCTATGCATCTATATCTATCTATATATTTATCTACCTATAAATAATTGATGACATCCAAATTTATTTTCACAAATAATATTACTCTATGAAATCAATCACATGCTTTGTGTCTTATTTATTAAATTTTTAAAAATATGAAGTTAGGAAGATATATAGTTTCTTTTAAAGCAGACCTTCTTAAAATTACAGGTGAATTTAGATAGTAACACTAGGAAGTTGAAGGCAGCAGATTTGTACTGGGGTTGAATTCAACTGTCTTGCTAAAACTATTTTTATTTTGTAACAAAATTCCTTATGGGGTTCCATGGAATGACCTATAATTTCACTTCCTAGATGAGAATAGCTCAACTTTTTAAATTAACACACAAAATATGCAGCACAGATCACTCTCTCTATATAATATAAGCAGATTTGAACTGTAACAAAGGCTTCATTATGTAGGCTGATTTTAGAGGATTTTAGCTCTAGGGGACGTTAGAGATTTTGAGTACATTTAAGCTATGTGGCATCACTGCCCTCAAATTTAATTTTCCAAAAGTTATTGACCTGAAAAGAATTCACTAATTCACTTTTTCTAATTAGAGCTGGACTCCATTCCTTTGCTGTAGACATTTATATTTAATTATATGAACAGTTGATAAACATACCATTTCAAAGCACTGCAGAATGAATCATTTATTCCTCCCTTGCTCTCCCAGAATCTTACCTTACCATAGCATCGTTTCTCCAAACACACAAACTCCTTTTAGTATTATTGTATCACTGTGATACAGTCCAAATTGAAAGGTCCCTCTACCAAACCACACATATGCATATTTTTCTTCGTGTTTCAGAAGAGTCAAGTGCAGTTGTACTCGACAAAGAAACAAGATAAGAACCTGAAAGCTCTGCTAGTGCATGCCTCTTTGAGGTGCATAACTCCCCTACCACTTCTCCAGGACTTGGTCCAGTCTCCTTATAAGTTGTCCAGCCCTTGAAACTTCCATGGGCTCCCTTGGGTCTCCACCTCTGGCTCTGTTATGTAGTCTAACACATTTTACTCTTCAAAAACTTCCCCTGACATTCAGCCCAAAAGTTCTTTAGTCTCACTCACAATTAAAACTCCCCAGGACTGACCTTTGTGGGAAGTACAATAAACCATTCCTTTCTCTCCTGAGTGCTAACACTCTTTACACCCTGTGATTCCTCCCCTAACTCTTAGATGTCAGTGAAAATATTAAAGTGCACTCAAGATACACATTTCATTGCAGCTCAGCTCTTTGATGATAACAGTTCTTAACCTTCAGAAACCAATTCAATCATTGATCCATTTGTTGAACAAATATTTTTTGAGCACCTACTGTGTACTCAGCATTGTGCTAAGCGCTGAACCTAAGGGACGTAAACCTGTCACCTACCCTCATTTACACTATTCAAAGTCCACAACTGTCTGCCATATCGCTCCTAGTAATAGGCTCAGCATGAATATCATTTTTCCTTTGCTGAAAACTTGATAATGTCTTCAGGTAGCAAGTATTGTATCTCAAATTGTGAATGAAAGCTAGACCATTTTAATTCATTTGGTGCAAGGCTAGGCCATTTGGAATATTTGACTCCAGATATATTTGACTCCAGTTTGAGATGTCTTTTGTTCTCTGGTCTGACTATGAACTGCTGCATTCTTTACTCCTAAGGTATGAAGACAAACTGTTTGGCGTAGCTCTCTTTATGAGGGAACAGAAAGTCAGAAAGGAATTCTTTTTAAAATCATCGTCCTCATTTCTCTGACTGCTTTTATAACAGATGCAATTAAAGCCCTTAAAATGTATTCTTTAAACTGAATTTCTCAAAATGAAAAAAAAAAAAAAAAAAGCCTCCCTCCCAAGACAGAAAATGACTCAGTATAAGAGGACACCATCCAGGTACCCTTACCAATATATTATTTGTTACCCAATGCTGAGAGACAGATTTTTGTTCAGAAGTTGGTAATATGTAAATGTAATTGAAACAGAGAGACAGAAAGGGACAAAAGGACACATAAGAGAAATGAGAAGGAAATGAGTAAATATTTGTAAAGCACTGAGAACACTCTGCTCACCCAGTAAGCACTATATTTGTGCTTATTAAATATGGAAAGAAAAGCTGTTTAAGTGAAATATTTTTTCTTTACTTTTTTTTTTTTTTTTGCGGTACGCGCGCCTCTCACTGCTGTGGCCTCTCCCGTTGCGGAGCACAGGCTCCGGACGCACAGGCTCAGCGGCCATGGCTCACGAGCCCAGCCGCTCCGCGGCATGTGGGATCTTCCCGGACCGGGGCGCGAACCCGTGTCCCCTGCATCGGCAGGCGGACTCGCAACCACTGCGCCACCAGGGAAGGGAAGCCCCTAAGTGAAATATTTTTAAAACAAAAATAGGGACACATATTTTAGGCTCCTGTACTTCAGCGTCGGGGGTGGGGTTGGGGGGCTAGTTACTTTCCCCTCCTGAAGAGGCAGAAGAAGAACCAGTGGAGTTAAAGCCCAACCCTTGTACCTCTCAGTACTTGGTAGCATTGAAGCTGTTTTGGTTGAATAGCCACACTGTCTGGAAAGCTAAAATATTTCATTCATGGTTCTGTAGATTTTTACTAGTGTGTAGGAAGATTAAAACGGGGGAAGGAAATGTTGGAATTTTAATTAGATACTTCATCCCCCTCAATATGGAAGGAATTAATGTTGCATCAGTTACAAGATTATGTATTTCTATTGTAACTTGTACGGACCTAAAAGCAACCATCGGAGTTATAATTCTTTCTGTCTTCTGTACACAAATTCACTTGTTTTGGCTCATTAATCAAAGCCACCTGGTAATATAAAACAAATTGGACAATTAAAGAAATGCTAAAAACTCATAGGCATTAAGAACAGAGCACGTGCTACTGAAAGATGGCCCACCCACTCTGCCAGTGTGTTGGGGAATCTGCCAGAGAGAAGCAAACACCATGTCCTTTATTAGCATCCATCATCACACGACCTAATCATCCAAGTAGTATTCAATTTCTATAGCAGGATAAAAGAAACAGTGCCAGGTATCTGCTTCAGAAACTGCTGTAGCCTACAAAAATGACTGTTAACATCATTTGCATTTTTCTATATACATATGTACTTATCAATTTCAGGCCATATATGTCCCTGACACTTAACTATCAATAAAAGTCACTCTTTTGGAAAGAACATTTGGATATTCACAAACTAAGACACACAGAAGATTCATATAATGTTATGTGTAACTTCACACACATGTTACCAATTATTTGAAATATACTTAACAGAAAATATACTGTAAACAAAATGCCATGAAAGCAAACATGTTTCCTGAATAACTACATTTGTTTTACAAATCATGAATTCCCTTAAAATCTGGCCAAATGATGCTAAATTATCAAATGAACTAAATGGCAAGACTGACACTGTTTTCACAAAAGCAATATTCTAGGAGATAGCAAACGAATTCCATAAAGTGAGTTGGTGTAAATCCATGTTCAGTAGCAGGAAGGCAGGCAAAGCCTGGGATCAGAGGAATCAGGATGGCTAGATCAGGGACGTAAATGAGAAATTGATATTGTCTCTCTAATGTGAAATCTTATTTTTCATAAAAGTCATGATATTAAACTGTTGACTCTTAAGCTGCCACACCAACTAAGCTTACTTTTGTTTCACGCCTTCACAGCCAAATTCTTGTCCTTTGAGAAACAGCAGAAGGACTTGCAGGATTTTGTAAGGGTCTCCAAATCAGAGCCCTACCTAGCCACACATGGAACATGTTACATGTCTCATCATTGGAATGAGCAAAATCATCAAATTTTCTGGCTTTTTAAAACATGGTATATATAAAGAAGGTCAAGCCTCCGTTACTGTGCTAGTAACCCTGACCTATCTTTAACAATGTATTGAAAAGTTTTTATTTCATTAATTTATCCACAAAATATTTATGAAGCACCTACTATGTACCAGACACTAGTCCAGATGCTGGAGCCCCAGCATTGGGGAAACAATAAAGCAGACTAAAGTCATTGCACTCATAACATAAACATTATTGAAATTATCATAACACTGATATTATCATATTATATCATATTATCCTATTATATTATATCATATTATCATAACACTCAAATTATAATAAACATTGGGAGAGCAAAGGGAGACACAAAAGAATATACAAGATAAACTTACATGGATAATTTATGAAATAGTGATAGATGACGGAAAAGAACAGAAAATGTGGGAAGAGTTGCAATGTTAAATAGGATGGCCAGGGAAATAGTAAGCGCAAAGTCCCTGAGGTCGGAACATGTTGGTGTGTTCGGATATCAGCAAGAAGTCCCAAGTGACTGGGGCTGAGTGAGGGGAGGGAAGAAGATGAAGTCTGAAATGGGGCAGGGTTGGGAGTAGAGAACAAATCTTCCGGAGCCGTGTAAGCCTCTATATTGTCACTCTAGCCATATACACATTTGTGCTCCCCAGGACACCACTCATACACAATTCAGCGTGAATTATGACCCTGAACTTTACAAACCGGTCGTCCTGCCAGCCATTGTAAGGGCTTCATATTTGTGCATTTTCCAGTAGTTGGAATTAGTTATTGAGATCTTGTACGACTATGGCAGCGGTTTGAAGAGTGTAAAATGTAACTAGAATATCATGTCTAACTCTGAAAGGGTCACAATTTATATCCTAGCCTGAAAATGCCCTTATCAAGCATAGTACCTCATCCCCAAGTTATATTAAGGCCACCTTGAAGTCACAGTTTTAATCATCTGTGCTTTAATTTAAATATTCATGTGATTATCAATGTGAAATCCTCTCATTGTTATTTTACCTGCACATCAATATAACCTATTTAAATTCGTGAGTATCTTCTCTTGAAATTGGAAAATGGCTATTTGATGTGGAACGCCATCAACAGGTGATTAGACCAGCCAATTTGGTCGATGGAGATAAGCAATTGAGTTGAGACTTTCATCTAGCACAGCTGTGGAAATATCCTGTGTAAACAAGGTCACACGAGACCCACGCTCCTCTGCCAATACTCAGGGCCACAGCAAATAGGTCTAAGAGCCATCTCACTCTGGCCCTTTTCCAACCCAGTGATGAATCCGTTTATCAAAATCACTGCCAGGTAAATGTTGTAAGACCTTGACCAGGGTATTCCTTAAACTTTAAGAGATGGAACACTTTGTAATGTATTTTCTAAATTGAAAGTCACTTATCCTCTTAGCACCCCAAGAAGGTTTATGAACCAAATGCATGCTAAGAAATATTTTTAAAAGAACCAGTTAGGATTTAGATGGAAAACGTAAACACAGTGGATTGCGGTATACTCCCAATTCTATCTAAAATAGATTTTCAGAATTTAAAGTTTAGGGTCCTATTTACTCAAGAAAAAAAAAAATCTGAAGTACTGGAAATGGGAAGCAGTAAAACTCTAGGATTTCATCCAACTATTGCTTGGAAATGAAAATTCCCCAATGGGATAGGTCTTTGAAATGGGACCTCTGGGTTTTACTAAGTGGGTAATTAAAAGTTTGAGATCCTGGCTGGAAAATGGGACAAAAGCTCAAATTACCAAGATAGGTGAGACATTCCCCACTGCCTTTATCACAGGAATGGCAGGGGTCCAGGCTCTAACAAGGCAAGGCAGAGAATGTGTGGCACGTTAAACCACCCAAGGATAAAGAGGACTTTGAAATCTGATTTCTAGGGGATATTTGTCAGAAAGCATGCTATACTCCCCACAGCTAACGAACCATCCTCTGTTCCAAGTCCAGCAGAGAATGATTAATGCCCAGCCAGGTAGATCATCATCCTCTTCTCTTTCCTGACTCATGATCAAGACTTGGGCTCTCCAGGACAATGGCCAGGCACCATCTAGATGTTCACCTGGATAGCCCCCTAAGGTATATAGATGCACCTCAGACTCAAATTCAAATAGAAGCTGTCTGACTGTGGTTCATTCTGAGAATGGATAAGGTTATAGGGTACAATATTGGACTTAAACGAGAATCTGATTAAATATGGACTTTGGGTGGTCTTCCCAAACCAGCTCATATAGGACTTCTCCCCATATTCTATATAACTTGATTATTTTTTCTTTCACATTTTTGTTTAAAGAACATTGGGTAGAGCATCTAGCTGGGTTGAAGGATTAGTGATAATAGACCCAGGAAAATGCTCAGGAAAAATTGTCACTGTATCACCATGGTTCAGAACGTGCCTCATGGTAATGACATTCTACTCAGCAGGTTATTCCATCCAGGGGGACAGTTTGTAGTATCATCTGACAGTGAACATTAGTATCTTTAGGGTCTTTGCATCACATTCCTCCAGGAGGCCACGAAGAATCACGGTTCAAAGCTTGAAATATTGCAGTCCTCACGCAATTTTGTAAAATAGTAGGAAAAGTATAAAGTATAATATTATGGTAGAAATGTGAGCACTGTGCCATGCTAAGAAAATGTTTAGTTAGTTAGTAAGTATAAATTAGTTTAATTTGGCACCCAAAGTAAGAATGTCCCAAGGCTAAGCACTAATGCCCAACGTTAGCGTTTCACAGTTAGAATTCAGAAATGTTCAGCATTCATCCTAATGTTGCAAATCTTCTAGGAAAAAATACTTTTGACAATCAAGTCTATTTCAGTCTCATGGTAAATTCTGACAATGGTTTATTCTTTTTACTGTACAATAAAAGGGATATAGATAGCCTGAAAAACTAGATTAGAAAAGAAGAGAAGAGGGTTTTCCAAGTTTGATCTTGTCCTTTCTAATGTCTGTGACATTGAGAAAGATGCTGAAGCTCTCTGGGCTTCAGGTTTTCTTTGTATAGGAATAATCATGAGGCTATTTTGTTTCAACCATGTTAAAATTTTGACTAGAAGTTGTTCAATATTTTCCAAAAGGCAGTAAAATGAACAAACCATCTTGCTAGGTCAAGGCCACAATACCCTCTACAACCATCTGCCTACCTTTGCCTGATGCCCTAATCCCACTTTTTAGGCCAGAAGTTCCTGGAGGTAGTTAAGCAAGACCAAACATTTCTCTGCTTGTTTCCATGTTTATCAGAACCCTGAAAACATCCCATCTGATATGATTTGTCAGTTGATCTGGTACCTCATTGAACCATCCTTGACCTCAGGCCCTGGCCAGGAGCAAATGGAGGGCAGAATAATAGAAAGGTGACCTACCCACCTGCTTTCCAAATGCCCTGCCAGCTGTGGATATGGATAGACGAGGATGAACATCTGGAGTCTGTTGGGCACACACTCTCCCGGAGGAGGAGATCGCCATAAGCTACCACCTCATTAGTAATCCCAGCGGGCATTGTGTCCTCGCGCCCTGTGTCCATTTCATTACCCCGCCACTATGCCCACATCACCACCTCCCCCTAATCCCATCCCCCATTATCCTCCTGGTCATCTCTTTAAAGAGTCTAGTGTCACAGGGCTTCAGATCAAGAGCAGAGAGGCTGGTAACCCTGGACTCAGAAGTGTGGGCTGGACCAAAATGATACTCAGCTTGTGTCCTCTTTGCACTAATTTTAACTCATTTACTGCTACGCCCACACATGCCTTAAACACAGGACAAAGAAAATTAGGAAAGAAGGAGCAGAAAATGAGAACTTATACTTTCAAATTGAAGTATTTTGGTGTCATGTTTTAGCTGCTACCTCAGATGGATATGAAGGATAAAACCATATTGAGAAGCTAGCATAAAAACTGTGAACCATCAAAGTGCATTCCTTTGCTTATTCTTTTTGCTTGAATAAATCAGCATGTAGTTTTTGTATCCAGTTGCACAGTGCTTGCATAATCTATCAGATTCCAAGAGATTAAATTTCTTCCAAAATCTTATTATCAAATTGATCAATTTTGTAATAGAATAAAAGTGGTTGTACTTTGCCCCTCCATTGAAGGTATCAAAGAAAAGAAAATCGTTTTTACTTTTAAGAAAAGTAACCAAAACATAACTTCTTAACAGATGCTAAACTTCATCTAACTAGACTCTGAACAAAACATCTTGAAATAAATATTCTGACAAAAAATACAATATGATGGGATTCCCTGGTGGCGCAGTGGTTGAGAGTCCGCCTGCCGATGCAGGGGACACGGGTTTGTGCCCCGGTCCGGGAGGATCCCACATGCCGCAGAGCGGCTGGGCCCGTGAGCCATGGCTGCTGAGCCTGCGCGTCCGGAGCCTGTGCTCCGCAACGGGAGAGGCCACAACGGTGAGAGGCCCGTGTACCGCAAAAAAAATAAAAAAAAAATAAATAAAACAATATAATACATGGAAAAATTATGAAAACTCAATAGATATAAAAATATCTTGTCTCATAAAGCTCAATGCTGAGGGATATCTTTTTTGGGTTTAAAAACTCCAGAATTAAACTATGGTATAAAATGCAAGGAAAGTACAAATAAACCTTTGAGAAGATTTTGGGTTTTTTTTTTTTTAATACGACTGATACAAGGACTAAATGCAATAATCATGAAATGTCAAAGCACAAAATGTGGTTCCAGCATGTACAAATAATCTAATCAAGGATAGGATCTCTGAGTCCGCCATGATGCTACAATGTTATGAATTTCCTGGTGAACCATGGCTATAATCACCCTCGACCCCAATTCTGAACACAACGATATAATACTGAAGATTCACGTGGTGCTTCGTGAGTTTACCTCATAATTTAAAGCCCTTGAGGAAATTCAAAAGAAAAGTTAGAAACCCGTTCTTTAACTCACAAACGGGTGGCTTTGGCCTTTTCTCTGCTTTTAGTCATGAGAAATTTCCCAAGAAAACGCATGGCACTCTTCTGGTGCTGCCTGCAGCCTGTGTAACAGGGAGAAGTGTGATGTCTGTAAAGGATCCCTGGGGAGTTCCCTCGGAAGAGTTTGCCTAAGTTCACAAATTCTCTCATGTACTTCTGTAAATATCAGGAAGAGGTAAATATGAAGAAAGAAAAAAAGTCACCAGCATAGTAAAAGGATGTTAATGAGGAAAAATAGACTGGAATTAAGAAGAGAGAAGTTTTAGCCTAAATATCAAGGGGAAAAAGAATTTCCTGATAATAAACTCACTAAAGTATAGAATGATTTTTAAAAGACACAACAATTTTAAACCCATTTAAAACTAGATATCTGCAAAAACAATACAAAAGATTCTTTTAAAGTCTCCATTAGCTCCTAGAGGAGAATATATCTAGATTATACAGAGATTTTTATAATTTAGCATTTTCTAGGACATTCTTTGACACTCAAAATACCTAATATTTAGATAGTTCTTGTAATTTGCCAGTCTTTGCTTTAAGCGCTTTAGATACATTAACTTATGTTATCCTCACAGTAATCCTATGAAGTAATTACTACTACTAAGCCTATTTTAATAGGAAACTGAGGCACCAAGATCTAAGTAACTTGCCCAAAGTCACACTGATTGATCAGTAGAAAGATTCAAACTGGGGGTATGGCTCCAACATCTCTTGTGTAGAGATTTGCATAAAAATATCTTGGTTTAAAATGTCAAGTTATTATATAGCTAATTCATCTTTCAGCAATTGTTATCATTTTACATGGTCAAATGAGGCAAAACTATGAAATAGGTGAAACCTGTATACTTTGTACCTTTCTATGTCCTTTTTCTGAGTCCTGTCCCCCCTTAGAGAATTCTTCCTACAGTCCCTGGCAACTAGGATCCTCTTTTTTTTTTTTTTTTTTTTTTTAACCTTTTCTCATAACAAAACCTGCTGACAGGGACTTCCATGATGGCACAGTGGTTAAGAATCCTCCTGCCAATGCAGGGGACACAGGTTCGATCCCTGGTCCGGGAAGGTCCCACATGCTGCGGAGCAACTAAGCCCATGTGTCACAACTACTGAGCCTGCACTCTAGAGCCCATGAGCCACAACTACTGAGCCCACGTGCCACAACTACTGAAGCCCACCCGCCTAGAGCCCGTGCTCCGCAACAAAGAGAAGCCACTGCAATGAGAAGCTCGCGCACCGCAACAAAGAGTAGCCCCCGCTCACCACAACTAGAGAAAGCCTGCATGTAGCAATGAAGACCCAACGCAGCCAAAAGTAAAAATAATTTTAAAAATTAAAAAAAGATATACATTACCATCACCCCCAAATTTCCTCATGTTCCTTCCAATTCTCTAAAATCTGAATGTATTTAAAAGAAAAAGAAAACCTGCTGACAGTTGTAAAAATGATGTAATAAACATATTCCAATGAACGGCAAGTGACCAGAGGCTCCTAGTAAATAGTCAGTGCCCAATAAGTAGCTATTGAATGACTATTGAATGGTAAGGCATTGCCTCTCCCCAAAATATCTTAATGACTTCCTAGCACCAAAAGTTCTAGGATTCAGCAGTTGATGGGCTTAAAACCTTCACATCGGTCTTTGCATAATTGAAATAATAACTTCAGAGTTATGTAGTACAGTTTTGCAAAGCTAATCTCACTTGTCTATGCTCAAGTCAGTTTCAATGAGGGAGGAGGACAGAGAGAGAGAAAGAATGGATGGTATTGCCAAAGATTAAAACAAAGGTTAGTGTATGCTGTGATGGGAGTCGGGGGAGTGGAGGCAGTGTCTGGGGCAAGGTGTGGAAAGTATGAGAAAAGTCAATTCTAAACCATGGAATTTCAACACCTAGGTGTTCCACAAAAACCAAAAGACAGCTCAGGGGGAACATCTGCCAGCTGCTTTCAAATGAAGGAGAATCATTCTTCCAATGAGAAAATAGTGATGAAGGATCATCTTGGACTGAGAATAAAACTGAATTTTTACAGTGCCAACATCAGGCTTATTTCTAAAATCTTCCCTCAACATTTGTATGTGCACCGGGAGAAAGAGAAAGAGAATCAGGAATGCGGTTCCTCAGAATTAAAAGCATATTGGAAAAATAGTGCCATTAAGCATGTGCCTAATTTCAAATACAGAAGTTTTATTAGGTTGAACCATATAAAGCTGACATTTCTGTAAACCAAAAATGGTCAAATAGAGGCAATTTCTGTTTCTATTTCTCTGGTTCGACCTAAAAGAGTATGTTATATTAATCAGTAGGGGGCTGTAAATCACAGTAATACCTAATACTTTTAAGTTGTGTTTGTTATAAAGTGACTTTCCAACGGTCACACAGCTGGCAGATGGAAAGCTTTCTGACTGGCAAAGTCTCCCTTTTAATAGACTGTAAGTGCCTTCCCTAGAGCAGTTATCCATTCAACAAGTATATTTGAACATTTACCATGTGCCATGCATGGCGCTGAAGGTCGTTTTTCAATGTGGAGGAATCACCTGCTAATTGTTACCCAACTGCTGGCCCCCAAGAGCAGTCTGGGAAGCCCTGAGTTTGGCCAGTATGAGTCAGATCAAAATTGCAGGAGGGCATGAGTGGTGATAAGAGATGACAAAGAGACGTTGCAGACCTGATGATGAGATTTATCTGCTTTGTTCAAGGAAACACGTGTGCAGTTTAGACCCCATGACAAGCAGAGACAGGAAGGCAGTCTGGGCAGACACAGCTTTAAAGAAAGCCACCTAGTCCTGCCTTGTAGTCATAGCTTTCTCAACCAAAAAAGTCATGTCAGGGGACCGTAATGCAAGGGTGGAAACAGTCCTTTCCAGGGCTGTGGGATGTGGGTCTTGGACCTGCAGCAGCATCACCTGCTGCTAAAAATACCTGCAGATTAAAAACACACACTCCCAGGCCTCACCCCAGACCTTCCGAACCAGACATTGCTGGGGCCCAGCAATCTGAGTTTTAACAAGCCCTCCGGGGGACTTGCAGACACAAAGGGTTGAGGAACTCTGTTTTAGGGAAAATGAGAGATCCTGCCAGGGGGTAAGAAGGTGAAGACAGTGCAGGACCCCACAGGGCAACATAAGAATGCAGTCCATCCAGTCAGAAATACAAATCCTGCTGAATTTCCCATTTTCATATGAAAACATAAACACTCTGTCAGTGAGCATTTAGTCAATGAAAAATAAAAATACAAATAAAGCAACAACTAACACTCACTGAGCGCTTCTTAGGTCCCAGGATCTTGGCTAAGTACTTCACAAAGGTTTCATTTAGTCCCCAAAACAACCTTATCATAGAGCATGTATTTACAGATAGAGAAAAGCTAGAAACCCATAAGAAGTGAAATACTGGTAGGTTAAATAACTTCCCATTTTCCTGTGCATCTAGCAAGTCATGGACCTAACTGCAAGTGAGGCAGCCTGACTGCACTCAGCTATCTGGTGTATTTCACAGGACATCCTCAGGTATCATAGCTCTCATTCCCAGTATGAAAATATGCCCATTTATCCATACATTTTTTGCTCAAAATACTGTAGCGCCCACAACAAGGTGAGAGGAAAGAAGGATGTATGCTCTCTTTGCTGACTTCCTACCCAAACCAAATACTTTTTAGTTTCACGTAGGGAAAAAGCATCTACCAGAGAACAAAGGATGTAGCGCCACCTAGTGGATGAATGTCTCCATTTATCTCAAAAAGTCTTTCGATTGTGCAAAGAGCCCTGTAATGAAAATAGAAGCTACTCCTGACAAATCGCTACAAAGAGAGCAAGCCCAGCTAGAAGCGGAGTCTCGGTTCAAGAAGCGGGCTCAGCTGTACTCCTCTCCGGTCATGACCTCTTCCTGTGGGCTGTCTGTGCCACAGCCCATTCTGGAGGAACACAAGAAAGGACACGCCCAGCTAGGAACCCTGTTCTCCCCCCATCTCTGTGCACTGCTTTCTGAATCTCTAGGCGCGGAGAATGCCGCCTGACTTCTCTGGGTCTTGCTGTAGGAATCGGGAAGAAGGATTATGCCTGTAAAACGGAAATGCTAATTCCACGTAACCACACGGACCCCATTAGGCGAAATGGGACACAGGACAGTGACGCAATTTACCTTAGTTCCTTTAGTGACAGGAAGATCAAAATGACAGATTTTACCAGGCTTAATCTGCCTCTCCATCCAGATCCATCAAGAATAGGAGCATTGCCACTGGCATATGCCCCAGAGGTTGTCCAGAGAGTTCAGGGAAAATTTCAACTTCCTACGATTTCGTGATCTGCTCCAAATAGATAAAATTCCAATCTGTTTTTCCAAGCCACCCACAGCAGCAGCATTTTCCAAAGTGCAGGAAATATCTGTATAGGGCAACGGGGCTCTATGCTTATTCAAGCTTAGGAGACAGCGGCTTAAAAAACAAACAACAAGAGCAACAAAACCAAAGCCTGTTGACTGAATTCAGAGCTTTCTACACTGTTTAGATGATAAATCTCCAAGTGAAAGGTATGGTCCCCTCCACTTCCTCACGTCTCTGGCTCTTTCTTTCTTTTTCTGGCAGAGCACCCAGTGGGGTGGAACACACACGGCACACCCTAACCTAACGCGTACTTCTCACAAACCCTGCTCTCTTAGTGCACGGCTGAAAATGAGGCACCCAAACAGGCTGTTGGGGTCGGTGCGGTAACTTCAGAAACCAGGATTTAAGATCTCCTAACTAGCGTGTCTGTGAGGAAAGCTAAATATCCCTTGCCATTTTGCAATGTAATTACAAGTATTTTCTTCTTATTGGCTAGCTCCACCAGCCCTGGGAAATGAGCTCTCTATCCAGCCTTTGTAGACAAGAAAGAACCATCTCCTGCTCTATCTCCTCCTCAGCACACGTCTCTAAGTCTGAGTGTCCTGCCCTCTGTCCCCTCCAGACTGCAGGAAGCCCCTCCTGTCTCCAGGGTCTGATTCTTCCCATTAGCAATTAAGGATGCATTTGGTGGCCTGGCGGACAGAGATTCTGAGAATTCAAGGAGACCGAAGGCACAGTCTCTGCTCTCCAGGAGCCTAGATTCTTATCTCTGGGATTGCTTCTTATCTGCTCAGCTGCTGGCTCTGTTCTCTGATTCTAAGGACTGAAGATGTTAGATGGTTCGCCCGCCCCCTGCGGCAGCACCCAAGGGGTCCCGCCCTGGATCTTCCCGTGGTTTCCCAGCACACCTGCAACAGTCATCTCTGCCACTACCTTTTCCCTGATCAGGGCTTGAGCCACTGTTGGAACTGCTCTTGGAGATCTTTGCTTGTGTTTTGCATTACCTCTCCACGTCATAGGTGCTCTCTCTTAGAGAGAGACAGAGACAGAGAGACAGAGGCCCCAGTCACCTGCATGCTATCAGTTGTCTCTTCAGTTCTGTAAAGCCAGGACACAAAGAAGCTGTCGCCCAGTCACTCTGAACACTCTGAACAGGCTCGCAAAGATGTGGGACTATCCTAACTATAGCCTGAGGCAGTGGCCTCACAACTTTTGCACGCTCAGATCAGCCAGCCAACAGGGAGGTCCTCCCCTGGAGACCCCCTTTCAATACCAGAGTTCATATTTATCCTCGCAGCAATCCTTCTCCCCCCCGCCCAGCACCCAGACAGCAGCATTCCCTTTTATCACTCTAATATGACAAAAATGTTCTTCTTTCAAGATCACACCCCGGAGAGAAGGAAAGAAATTCTATTCTTCCTCTCCTCTCTTCTGAGCGGCATCATCCGTTTTCCCTGGGCTCAGAAGACCAGGTTGTTAATGCAATCGTGGGCTTGCGCAGGAACAGAACTGTCATCTATAACCTCACTTCTGGGGAAGTGGCTGTGCCTCGAGCACAGATTCAGGCCCCGGGGAAAGACCTCTATTCGATGATTGAAGAGATAAGTCTAAGGGTCACTCTGCCTTCTGATATACAAACTTTCAAAATGGAAGTTTATGAGTTGGGGACTTCTTTCATTTAGGCATTGACCAAATGATCCACTGAAAATAAAAGATTGAGGGCTGTCAGAAAGTAAACTTTGTTATACAAGACTGCAAATGTGAGATGGGGGCAGGAGAGGCAAACTACAGTTCCCAGGAGATAGGGGGCAGACTGCACCATGCCAGAGGGCACAGAAAGCTGACCTCTGACATCCTAACTACCAGCTCCCATCTTGTCCCTTGCAAGGCTTGGTCCTTCTCCATGTCTGGATAATAGGAAGTACCAGCTTCACACCTTGCTTTGAAAGGATACTGACTCCTGCCTTAGACCATCCGGAGGGAACCAATCTAAATTCCAAGGGAAAATTAGATACTTACATCTCAGTTGTTTTTTTTCTCTCCTACCAACTATGTGGACAGAGATAAAACACCCTTCAACGAGTGTCAAGAGTTCATTGTTCTTAAGAATAGCTACTACATTCTTTAACATGGTCTTCAAGGCCCTGGAAGACCTCATACTTCCTACTGGCCTCCGAAGCCTCGGTCATATCACTCCCCACGCCAGCTCGGCTGGTCCTTTTTCAGACTCTCCCAGGTGCCAGGCTACTTCCTGCTACCAGGTCTTTGCACAACTATACCCTCTGCCTGGAATTCACTTATTCCTCCAAAACTCGTCCACAGCCGCCCTCACCCATCAGTGCTCAGCTCAAATGTCTCCTCTTCAGCAACTCCTTCCCCAACCGCAACCTCAGTTGGGCTCCCGCACCCCAAACCCTTGCCGTGTACTTTCACAGCGCTCTTTGCTTCCCAGTACTTTTCATAATGATAAGTGAGTAATTTATTGGATAGTTGGCTGACTCATGCCCGCCCCACCCCACCCCACTAGCAGAAAGAATTGCAGATAGAGGCACCCAAATTGAGAAATGAAGGAAGGAACTACAGGGCTTTAAAACAAATTTGAAAGAAACCTCCCTTGGGTCACAGCTCCTGCAGAGAGGCAACACCTCACAGAATCAAGAACACAAACTCTGCAGTCAGACTGCCTGGATTTTGCAGTCTCAGCTCTGCCACTTGTCAAATCTGTGACCTGAGGAAATTTGCATAACCTCTCTTTCTCAGATTCCTCCTTTGTAAAAATGAACTCTTTGTACTAGGTAACCTCCGAGCTCTGCTATTTGTTTTCAGTTGGGGGTTTATTTTTAAGCTTTCAACCAGATGGTAGGCTACCTGAGGCCTTGCGAACCTGTAACTGTTACCAGGCCAGACAGGGTTCTCTGTCCACGGTTTGGACTGTGGGATTTCATTTCATTCCTTTAAATTAAGTGTAGGGGAGCGCTATGCTTTCAGTGATGATCCAATGCTCTGTATAAGGCTGATGTCTATGGATTGAGGTCCTCGTCAACGTTTTGCAATATAAGTACTATTTTCATTGCCAAAGCTGTGATCACAACATGATTCTTCACAGAGTAGAGCTTATGGATTTTTTTTGGAAAAAATTATTTTGGAGTCATCTTGTCTATCTTTCCTTTCACGATGTTCCTTTTCTGCCACAAACTCAGGAACTTGGATCCATCAGTCTCAGTGGGACAGTATCCAAAGTGCTCATAGGGTGTGAGATACATACACCACACACACACACACACACACACACACACACACACACATACACGTACACGAGCGTATGCACACTCACACACACACATGCATATATGTGTAATCTTACGTTACTTCACCCTGATAATTTTATTTACCAGAACGCACCAACAATCTGTTGAGGGCACTGCTCAGCCTCGTCATGATCAGAAGGACCCATATTCTGACATTACAATCACTCAAACTTCAATTTCTTCCTAAATTTTAACACTCAGAGTGCCTTCACGACCAGCCACATCTACTCAAAATCCACAACATGAAGTGAAAGAAGACAGAAAAGTGTGAGTGAAGCGCATTCTTTTTTCTTTTTTTCAATTTTATTTATTTTGGCTGCGTTGGGTCTCCGTTTGCTGCGTGCAGCTTTCTCTACTTGTGGCGAGCGGGGGCTACTCTTCGTTGCAGTGCGTGGGCTTCTCCTTGCGGTGGATTCTCTTGTTGCTGAGCACGGGCTCTAGCCGTGCGGGCTTCAGTAGTTGCAGCACTTGGGCTCAGTAGTTGCAGCACGTGGGCCCTAGAGCACGCAGGCTTCAGTAGTTGTGGCGCACAGGCTCAGTAGTTTTGGTGCATGGACTTAGTGGGTCCGCGGCATGTGGGATCTTCCCGGACCAGGGCTCGAACCTGTGTCCCTTGCATTGGCAGGCTGATTCTTAACCACTGCACCACCAGGGAAGTCCAGAAGCTCATTCTTATATATCCTAATTGGTTGTCTCCTGCACAATCTGATGTAAGAGGGCAGCCCCACAATGTGGAATGTTGTTCTCACCACCTATTTCTGGTCTTTCCTGTGCTTTTAAAACATATAGATATGCATAAATACACAGAATGAAATACAACCACCTACATAGTTATATCACTAGAAAAGCAGGGAGACAGTGTGGAGGTTTTCTCTGGGTGCCCAGCCCAGCTGTTTCACTTTGGCCACCATAGGATCAATGAGGGTGTGACACCATTGCATCTTCCCCTTGGCTGCAAGGGATAAATCGGCCATGTGACGATTCAGGATGGCCCAGGGTCTCACACATCCTCAGTCCATAAATTCCACTAGCCTGCATCCCTCCACATTCGATGCACACATTTCCAGCTGTTCATGGTGCTCCAGGAGAAGGGCAGGAACAAAGACTGGGCATATATTTGCTAATCGAAATTGGCTTCAGTCCAAGTTTGGCACCTGAATCATATGTCTCCTCCAGTGAATGATTCCAACTGACATTACTGTAAAATAACATTTGATTGTATTTGTTTCTAGTTTTCTACCTTAGAGTTTAAATGATTTTCCTTACATTTCATCCCCAAGTTCATGAGATAATTCATTACCTGATATCTACAAAGTGACTCCATTTACTATTATTATAACCATGTCATTCTTCCAAAGCTTCACTCAGGAATATTATGACAAAATAGCAAGAACATAGTTTTAGCACACATAAAAATTATTACCATGCATCTGTGCAAGTATTTCTTTCCTGCACTGAGGTCCACAATCAATTCTATTTGTGCATACTACACAAAGGGAGTAATAATGTAACACCCCTTGATTTTTTTTTCCTTTTCCTGAAATCTATTCAGGAGGCAGTAAAGGCCTCCAAAACCTCAGCTTTGTGCCAAATCTCTGCAACAGTCCTCCTGCAAAAACTCGAACAAAATAATTAAGGAGCTGCTTAAGCAACCATTTGCCACAAACCAGATTGAGGGATTTGAAATATATACAAATATTTTAAAATAACCCCCCAAAGGGGAAATTCGTACTAATAAGTGAGGGCTGAGGCAGCTCCTGCTGCCAGCTCTGCATCCTGGGAATACATATGAGTAAATATAAACAGGTTCCAAAATTTTTTATCTTCCCTAAGGTATCTGAAAGAAAGGCTCTGATTTTAATGGCTACAGATCTGGGGCAGAGCCTTTTCTAATAAGATTTCATAATCTTCACAGCACAATACTCTCTATGGTAGAGTAATCCCACGACTCATAATTCCCCAGCAGTTAGTGTGCCAGGGTGAACGTCTGAGTCTCAGATAACATTACGGCTGTGGTTTATGCCCCGATTGATAACATAGTCGATGGAGGCAACCTGTCCCAGAGAAAGGATCCAAAAAGCTTTGCATAGTGTTTATGATACAGATAACCTCCTGGCTGACATCTACTGAGGAAAACCTTTGATGGATGAAAGAGGCTGTGAGATTCTGTGCACCCAGATAGTGCTGGTGAATTTCTCGTATATCACTCTCTAGACAATTACAGCACTTCAGTCATTTTATTTGCTCACAAACGCTTAGCTGATTTTTATAACAATATGTTTTGCGGAGAGTATTTGATAAATATAATGAAATCATTTTATGCTAGCTCCCAGGACAAAGGCCCAGGAAATGATGTTAAAAGACAATATTTCTTTGTTATGCATTGTATTAGGTCTGTCCTGTTACTGGAGCTTGAGTTTGAATGTTTAAGAACCTCCTTGACCAATACATCTTCCACCGAATTCCTTGCTGCTCAAAGTGTGGCGAGTTGACCCCAGCATCAGCACCCCAGGGAGCTTGTTGGAAATGCAGAATCTCAGGTCCCACCCCACACTTACTGAAGCAGAATCTGAACATTAACCAGATCCCTGAGTGTCCCTATGCACACTGAAGTTTGAGAAGTACTGGTCTATTACACCTTAGAGCAAGTTGCAGCCACAGGCTGGAGCCAATAAATAATAGAAAGGAAAAGGATGTGGACACCATGAAACCAGGTGCTTTCACATCTCTTCCCTCTAGCATCCTTTCCAAGGGAGTTTGGCAGTGACTAGCAGTCTTAGACTGCAACTTAAATGGCTCCAGTGGGTCATGGATTACATGTGAAGTAGTAAACACATGGGAGGGTTGTGCAAAAAAGGAAGAGAAGGCACTTCTAGAGAACCTGATAAAAGAATATCCATGGTTTAGACTGAAAATGCTTAAATCGTTTCAGAGCAGTTTAATGAGTGTGGAGTGTACAGAGCAGAACCCTACATCCCCTGAAATTTATCAGCTTCTCAGGTGTACCTTACCTATGTTCATAACTTTGATCTACCATGATTCATTCCATTCCTAATAGGCTTCACTAGTCCTTAGAGAATATACAACCAAAAGAATGAGTTATGACACACAAAAGGCTAACAGGACATACCTAAAGCAAAGAGAAAGAACAAAAAAGAGAAAAAGGAATATATTATTTGGACACTGACTTCTGATACGCTTGTGAAGTTTCTGGTTATAAAGAATTTGAGATCAGTTGTCATGTGCACCGTCTTTAGAGATTAATCATGACTTGGATAGGCTCTTAGCTGATTGAACTGAACATTAAGGTTTTGAGCTGCCAAAGGGACTTCTTTAGACAACTTTAAAAGATCAATAACCAGTGTAAATAGCATGCTGACTAACCGTTTCTCCTAAAAACCAAGGTGAAAGTGCCACGTGCAGAATGCTGGAGATCAAATTGGACAGCACCATGCAGCCAGGTGTTTCCAGAAAGCTCCCCCAAAGAGAGAAGGCTTTACTGAGGAAGGAGTCTTTAACCTCCAAGTGGCAGGTTTCTGGAACAGAAACTACTGGACTGTTCTGTTGTTTGCTAAAGGGACGATTCAACTTGACTCTTTCCTTGTGATAGCAAAAGAGAGCCCAAACTTTTCAGCTTTCATGTTTTGCAGGAAATGAAAAATAATAGAACTGAACTATTTTATTTTTGATGTCCTTGGGTCAATCCACAACAGCTCTGGGGTTCTATCACTATGTTGCGTTCCATTAGGCCAGCTGGCAGCCGAGCTGGATTCAGCACGGTGCTTTCATAAATGGATAGAAATGTCTAACATGAATGATAGGGCTCAAATCTTTTCAAAGCTATTATATTAACATACCAAAGATCCTTCAGCCAAACTAGGTCATAGGGCCATAAGCAAAAACCCCCAGAGAAATGTTTTTTGTTGTTTTTTGTCTTTTCCTCTAGCATTGTTTTACTTGATGAAATTGAATAACAACATCTAAGATATAGCTTTATGATGTTTACGCTTTACAAAGCACCGTCACATACTCTTTTAATACTTAGAGCATCTCTGTGAGAAATATGTTAACATCTCTGTGTTATAGATGTCCACTAAGAAAGTGGAAGCAGCACAAACCAACTTCTGCTCACATAGCTGCCACATCTAATGCCCCAGGTTGCATCTGAACACCCAGAATCTGGATTCCATCTTGTTACTTTGGTGATGGGTCCGTGCTCCCAGCTAATGCCAGCCTTTCACGTGTTCTCCGGATCCCACCCACTTCCATCTACACAATCTCATCCCTGCAACCACCACCCTTCTCTCTCCTTAATCATCAGTTTTTTTTCCCTCCTTAGAGGATCATTCTCATCAATGGTAAAAGTGCCAAAATTTCCCATGCTGTAGCTTTGATTCCAATGAATAATCATTTTAAAATCCCTTACTAGATCCTACCAACTCCAGCGACAGCTCCATTTCATGTTCTCATCTACGACAAAAATACTAGAAAGACTTATCCATACTTCTGTGTCCAATACCTTATCTCCTCATCTGGAGGCCATTCAATCAGGCTTTTATCTCTAGCAAATGGCTCTCCTCAAGGTCTTCTATGGTGTCTTCAATGTTAAATAATTAATTGTCAGTCTAATTATCAAGGATTAGAATTATTAAAAACATATGATACAGTTGGTCACTTGCTATTTTCTTTTTTTTCCAGTTTATTGAGGTATAAATGACAATAAAAATTGTATACACTTAATGTGTACAAGGTGATGGTTAGATATATTTACTTATCAAACTAATTAATGTATCCATCACTTCACATAGTTGCTTTTTTTTTTTTGGTCGGGGGAACAACTAGGATCTACTCTCCTAGCACATTTCTAGTATACAAGTCAGTATTAATAACTATAGTCACCACACTGTACATTAGATCTCCAGAACTTATTCATCTCGTATAAGTGAAACGTTGTACCTTTTGACCAACATTTCCCCATTTCCCCCACTTCCCAGCCCCTGGTAACTACGATCCTACTCTCTCCTTCTAAGGGCTCAACTCCACTTGCTTTTTCTTGAGGTGCTTTATTTCACTTGGTTTGAGTCACCACACATTTAAGACTGTCCTTCTACATCGCTGGTCACTTCTTTTCGATTGTTGGCTGATTCTTCCTCTTCCTTGACTGTCATATGTTAGAATAGCCCAGAGTCAGGCCTCACAACTCTCCCCTATCTTCACTCACACCCTAGGTAATCTCATCCTATCTCCTTTCTTCAAATAGACTTTGATATGCTGAGAAGTCTCCCTAACTTACTTCTCCAGGCAGGACTTCTCCCTTGAATCCAGGCTCATTTTTTCCATCTGCCTTGACATCTCTTGGATGCCTAGTAAGTGTCTTAAACTTAACATGTATAAAATTCAAACTCATCATCATCTCTCCTATCCTTATGTCAGTACGAGCAACTCCATCCTCCCAACTGCACAGGCCAAAAGACCTTGCAGTCATCCTTGACATTTCTCCTTCTCTCATAACCTGTACCCAATCCATCAACCAGTCCTATGGACTTTTACTTCAGAATCCTGCTTTTCCTGATCTGGATCATTATCATCCTGTCATTAACTCTATCCTAGGTTATCGTGAAGTCTTTTGACTGGTTTCTCTGCTTCTTCCCTGGCCTCCATAGACTCATCTCTCTGCACAGGAGGAAAGGTGATCCTGTTAAAAGCTAAATCCGACATTGTCATGGCTCTTCTCAGAAAGCCAAAATTCTCAGTAATCCATGAGGGCCTATAATCTGACCCCACCACCCCTCTGCCCAGTTTCTTCGACCTCATCTCCCCTCCTTCACCTCTCTCATATTGCATTGTCCCTTTTGCTGTTCTGACAAGCCCAGCACACTCTTCCCTCAGTACCTTTGTGCCAGCTCTTCTCTCTGCCTGAAAATGTCTTCTCCCACATTTCCTCTTGGCTTTCCTCCTCACTTTGTTAATGATGTTCATTTTATTCATGACATGACCACAGAGGCCTTCACTAATTCTACTGTATAAAAACTTCTCAACATTCCACAGTTCCCTCCCCTGTTTCTCCAAAGCCTTTATCAGCATCCGACATAGGATATACTTACTCACTTATGGTTTCTATTTCTCCTCATTAGACTATGAACCTTATGGGGTTTCTCCTCAGTATCGCTGGTACATAGTAGGTGCTTAATAAATGTTTATTGAATGAATGAGTAGCAACTATTCCATAACTTTCTTTGTTGCCACCATCATCATTTCCATTGTCCCTCAAAGCTAGACCAACTTTCCCAGAGAAGTACATGGTGGTTCATTGATGACAGCATACGTGTCAGTATACACAGTGATAAGCATAAATCTCTTCTTCCTTCTAGGTGTCCATAGATCTATAAACCCATGATTTACACAGAAGTCAGTCCAGAGTCTATTTTTTTAGCTGTGAGAGACCTCCTTCTACCCACTTAACCATTATTGAGGATGATGATGATTTTGATGATTTTTAAGGCAAACAGAACAGTACTACACTCTGAACAACACGTGGGAAAAAATGGTTTTCTCATTCTTTAGATACTCTGTAACAGTTACTTGGCCTAAAAATGGTGAAACTAAAATTTTGGACCCTAAAATATAGTTGTCTAATATAACAGCATCATTTTTTTTTTTTTTTTCTCAGTACTAGGGCCTCTCACAGTTGTGGCCCCTCCCGTTGCGGAGCACAGGCTCCGGACGCGCAGGCTCAGCGGCCATGGCTCACGGGCCCAGCCGCTCCGCGGCATGTGGGATCTTCCCGGACCGGGGCACGAACCCGTGTCCCCTGCATCAGCAGCTGGACTCTCAACCACTGCGCCACCAGGGAAGCCCCCAACAGCATCATTTTTATATTGTTCTTAACAACAACAAAAAATAACGCGTATAAAAAATAGTTAATATCCTCTCTGTTCTGGCTCCCATTTGACTGCTTCCTGCCCTAAGAGCCCAATGTGAGAGATAATACAAACTTTTCACCGTCATTCAACAGTTATTTCACTCAGGATCTACTGGGCCGCAACTCTTTTCTAGCCATATTATGTCATCCTCCGCATTTGTTTCATTTTCATAAAGTCCTATTAGTAAATCCTTCAGGATCCCAAGTAACCATAACGATTAAGTACATAATAATTGTAAATTGAAAATCTACATATGGGATTAGCTCAATTACTCATTTTGTGAATAATTCAATTCCCCAAAGAAACTCGCATTCCATTGCTGTGTTATTTACTCTGGAATTGTAAATACAGCAAGACTTGATTCATGTGGGCTCCACCAATTTGGAATTTGAAGAAATTCAGACAAGGTGAACACTGAAGGTTATCTTTGATGAGGATGTTCTTCTTAATACGGATGAATAAATTAATTTTGTAGCAAAATATACATGGGGAAAACACTTGAGAATAAACAATCATGCAGAGTTCTTGGAAATGGGAATAAGATTGGTTTTTTTTTAAGTTTTTTTTTTGATGCAGACCATTTTAAAGTCTTTACTGAATTTGTTACAATATTGCTATCGTTTTATGTTTTGGTTTTTTGGCCGCAAGGCATGTGGGATCTTACTTCCCCGACCAGGGATCAAACCCTCACCCCCTGCATTGGAAGGTGAAGTCTTAACCACTGGACCACCAGGGAAGTCCCAGGAATAAGATTTTTGTTTTACTTTGTTTTTTTTTTAAGTTAAAAGTACTTAAATGTTCATTCAGTTACTTAAATTTCATTTAGTAAAGTAGGATCCTTTCAAGTCTGATTCAATGGTTCCCTCAACTCTTTGATTTTATTATTTTAGGCTATAAGTACATCCATTTAGCACTAACCCTGTAGCCTACACTGAGTTATAATTATTATATGAGTTGTAGTAGTAGTTTAAAAGTAATAAACTGAATCACCATTAAAATAAATCCTGAAATTCAACATACTTGCTATTTTCCACTTGTTCTTCCCCATCTAGTCTGAGTTAGTTTTGTTTTAGTACATAAGAATGCTGTATGTGACAGGAAACATTTTAAGGATCGCTAACATTTTTTGAACAAGACAATTTAGGTGCAATTTACCTTCGATGAAATTTTGCTCTCAATTGAAAGTAAGGATATCTTTGTGAATTTGCTTTTTTGTCTTTGAGACATCAAATTGCTTGCTCAGTTAACTTTGTTAATACAAAATTAATTATATTCTTTACCTACATGAAAGTTGCAAATGTTATATTTCACTGCAAGAATCATTAGCTATATATCAAAGTCAATACTCTGTGTGAGTTCAACTGAGTTCAACAGACTTTCAAAACTGGTAACTAACTTGGAAGACATTGCTTTAACCTTCTTGTGTTAAAAAAAAAATTGCAAAATATTTCTCCTTATTGACACTGAATATTTATTAATTCACTATTTATTGGCTTGTTTGTTGTTTTCATTACTTGAAATGCCTCAAGGAGCCATCAGACCCACAGATCAAATAATTCAGACACAAATCATATGAATTAAAACTATCTCAGCAGACACGATGTTGTTATGTGGGAAAAAAATTATATTTTGCACCTGATGGTCAACAAACTAGCAGTTTGCTTTCCAGAAGGGAAGGGAACTTCAGTGACAAGTGTCTTCTGCAACCTTCTGCGTCTGCTTCCCTGAGATTCAAAAATGGCCTTGTACGCTCTCTCTGAGCCTCAAGGCTTGAAAGTCATCCAAAAGCCAGGGACTAATCTAAAGTAGATTGGCTTATACCCAAATTTAATGAAACTTCCTTAGAGGAAACTGATTTCCCTCATTATCCTTTATGTAGATAATATGTGGAATTAATTCTCCTTTACTTAGTTATCATTACATCAAGCAGACAAACACAGATATAATGTTATTAAAAGTAATGGAACGAGTTCATCCACTGTTAACTTTAATGGTCTGTATCCTCTCAGCTGTCCCAGAGAAATGCCTCGGTCTCACCGTTTTCGCAGATTAAAGGTCAGGGCTAAGGTTACCAAATTTCATGCTTACTAAAGAAGGATCTGCTCTCTCTCAGGCCTTACTCCCTTGGAACTCTGAAGGAAGCTAGGCTAGGAGCAGACATAACTGTTCTAAAGACTTCTTTCCAACTGTGATGGTAACAGACACAAGAACACATTTCCACATATTTATTTTGCAAAGTAATTGCAAGTTATTTTATTTTTACAACAAAATTATAAAGAGACACACATAAGATATTTAACATTTATTATAGATTTTTCCTTTCTGGGTCTTGGAAGTAGTATTTGTTAATATTCAACAGTCATACTTATGTGCTTATTAATATTCAGAGTGAGTAAAGGCTGGGAAGGTAACACCTTTACATTTTGAGCATCAATCTTGTTGCTCATTTTGCTGAAGTAAAACCTAATCAACCTTTCTTTGCTGCAAAAAAAGCTTTTACTAAGCATCTCTCAGCTGTGTAAAAAAGAGAATTCCAGAACTGTAAGTGCAATGGAAGGAATATACACTCACACCTTCACATATTCATACATACACACTTGCACGTATGTAATATAAAATATGTATTATATACTTATATGTAAAACATGTAACAGACCATCAAAGAAACATGTGCTTACTCTTATTTTACTTTAATTAATTCAACAAGCATTTATTAAACCTCTACTCTGCATTAGGCATTATGTTAGTACTGAGAATATAAAGATAAACATATAAAGTTTTGTGCCCTTTAGAGGTTATGATTGAGGAGGGAAGGCAGACTTAAATAAATATCAATAACTATAATTACCTGAGAACTGCTCAACACACAAAGAAGTTGTTGGCATAAAAAAAATTAAGAAGAAGAGCAAGATTGCTGGACAAAATGTAGTAACAGGGAGCAAATTTACCATCCTGTTTGAAAGAACTAAAACACCAGACAAAATATGTAAAAACGTGGTTGTCAACACATTAGAAATAAAAGGAAGTGACCTCCAAAAGACATGAAACAAATGAGGGGAGACTTATCATTGCTCCAGCTTACTTCTGAGAGAAAGTTCCCAGGTTGTGACACAGGGAGAGGAAATTCAGGCAAAGCCCATCGAATACTCTGAGTTAAAGAGACAGAGCTAGGAGTTTAGGAAAGTCAAGATGACTGGTGTTTGCACGGCCGGATACTGAAGAGGAGAGAAATGCACAGAAAGAGAGCTCCAAAGATCTGCAATGGTCCCTACCATAGCAAGTAGTCCATTTGTTACCGACCCTCCCATGTTGGACACCAACAAGGGTCCTTCCTTCCAGTGTCGCTCTCACCAGTAGGAGACCAAGTTTGGTTCAGAAGCAAAAGACAGCTTTATTCTTTGATCAAAGAATGGAGAAGTGCAAGCTCATGCTCTAGAGCAGACACTCTTCCTGCAAGGCCATCTTCGGGGCTGCGTTGCAGGATTCTCCTCAGCAGGGAGGGAGACAGAGTTCTTGCAGTTTGGGTGCAGCTGTGCCGCTCACAGCGCCGGCTGTGAGCATCATCTCTGCACACGGCCCACTGCCACCGCCTTGAATTGTGGTGTCGTGCACAGCATTTCTGTACACAGCCTATGCAGCTATTTTGCACTAGGAGCTCTGGTCTGAAGTGCCAGGTGCGAGGTCTCTGCACACAGCACCCTATGAGCAAGTGAAACTAGACTAAGCACAAAGGAAAAATAAAAGATTAGACTTTATTACCCAGATCCTATTTTTACTACCTAGGAATTGTTAATGGGCTTTGCCAATGACACATTCATGTGAGGGAACTACCTGAGGCCAGGGAAAGAACCACCCAGATGGATTAAAGTCAATAGTACCAAGGAATCATTTAAGACCAGGAATCAGGCTTGTCCCCAGTGACCGAAATGGAAAATTTTATAATTCCTTGGCATCAGTTAGAGAACTAAGAAGACGGTTGCCTCAAGAGTGGGGACAAATAAACATTGCTATAACCTCACACAACAGAGCTTAAAAAAGACCCCAAAGGTTTAAACTATTGTCAAGTACTTTAACAGCACTTGAGTACAAAGTTTGAGAATAGTTTTTTAGAAATACAACAATACCCGGCAATCACAATGCCTGGCACCCACAAAAAATTGGCAAATATGTGAAGAAGAAGGAAAATACAATCTATAATGAGAAGGAAAACCAATCAAAACTAGTCCAAATATGATACAAATGGCACTAGAAAGTTATTATAGCCGGATTCTATGTATTCAAAAGGCTAAAGGAAAGACTGAAGATTTAAATAGAAGATATAAAAAAGACCCAATTTGAATTTCTAGAAGTAAAAATTACCATGTCTGCTTTGTAAAATACACAGGATGGAAATATGACAGGTGACATTTCAGAAGAAAAGATAGTAAACTTGAAGATATAGTAATAGAAATTATTCAAAATGAAACACACAGAGGAAAAAGACTGACAAAAAAATGAACAAAGGATTAATGAAATAGACAATTTTAGGTGACCGAGTGTATGAGCAATTGAAGTTCCTGAAAGGGAAAGGACAGAAAAAAATATTTGAAAATATAGTGGCTTAAATTTTTGCATACTTGATGAAAACTATTAAACACACATATCAAAGAAGCTTAACAATCTAAGCACAAAGTATATATAATTAAAATTAAAGCCTGGCACACATAAGCCAATTACTTAAAACCAGCGATAAGAAGGAAATGTTAGAAGCAGCTAGAAGAAAATAATTACATGCAGAAGAACAGATATATGGATGCAAGCCGATATGCTGGAAATAATGAAAGCAAGTAGAAAATAAAGCAACATCTTTAAAGTATTAGAATTCTCTATCCTACAAAGATATTTTTCAAAAATAAAAGTAAGTTAAGGACTTTTTTAAAAATTAAGAGTTTAGTTTTTAGAGTGGTTTTAGGCTCCCAGTAAAATTGAGAGAAAGGTACAGTGATTTCCCATACACTTCCTGCCCCAACACATGCACAGCCTCCCCTGTTATCAATAGCCCCCACCAGAGTGGCACATTCATTACAATTGATGAACCTACACTGACACATCATAATCACTCAAAGTCCATGGTTTACATTACCATTCACTCTTGGTGTTGGACATTCTATAGATTTAAACAAATGAATAATGGCTTGTATCCATCATTATGGTATCACACAGAGTATTTTCACTGCACTAAGAATCCTCTACGTTCTGCCCATCCATCCCTCCCCTCCTACTTCCAACCCCTGGCAACTACTGATCTTTTTACTGCTTAGGACTTTTTCAGACATGCAAAAGCTGAAAGAATTCACTACGAGCAAAGCTAGACTACAGTAAGTGCTGAAGGAAGTCCTTCAAGCAGAAGGAAAGTGATACCATATAGAAACCTGGATCTACACAAAGAAATAAAAAGCAATGGAAATGATAAATACATGGGCAAATATAAAGGCTTTTGTTCTTATTACTTAAATATCCCCAAAAGATAATTGACTGCTTAAAGCAAAAATAATAATGTGTTGTGGGATTTATAATATATATAAAGTAAAACATATCATGTTACTAGCACAAGCTATATACTGTAAGCACTAAAGGAAGCTCTTCATTGTCAAAACAAAGAGTTATAGTTAATAAATCAACAAAAGAGGCAAAATGGAATCATAAAATATACTCAGTCCAAAAAAAGAGGGAAAAGTGAACAAGAATACATGAGACAAATAGAAAACACATAGCAAGATGGAATATTTAAACTAAATCATATCAGTAATAACATTAAATGTAAATAGTCTACACACTCCAATTAAAAGGCAAAGACTGTAAATTTGGATAAAAGGGTAAAACAACTATATGCTGTTTAACAAGAAACTCATGTTAAATATAAAGACAGAAATAAGTTAAAAGTAAAAAGATGGGCAGGGGAATGTCCCATTCAAATCAAAGGAAAGCACTAGTAGCCATCTTGATATTAGGCAACATAAAAACAAACGATGGCAGGAACAAAGAGAGTCAGATTATAATGATTTAAAAAAAATCATCAAGAAACCATAACAAATCTTAACACTTACACTTCCAGTAACAGAGTTTCAAAATACCTGAAGCAAAATATGAAGCCGCAAGTAAAAATAGACAAATCCACAATTACAGTCAGCAGTTCTGACACCCCTAAATCAATAACAGCAGGAACAAATAGAAAATCTGTAAAGGTATAGAATACTATAATAACGACATCAACCAATCTGATATAATTAAAAGTATAGAATGAACTACACCACCCCCCAAAAGAAAAACCCCAGCAGAAAACACCTTGTTTTATTTTATTTGTGTGTGTGTGTGTGTGTGTGTGTGTGTGTGTGTGTGTGTGCTAAACTGAAGTTTAAGGAGTTCTTTTCTTTCTCCTTTCCCTTTATTAAAATACAATCTCTGGTTTACAGGGACTCTAGAAGACACAGAAGTATATTGACACAGTGTTCTGAATTTTATACTTCAAGTTTTTTTTAATTTATTTTTTTATACAACAGGTTCTTATTAGAACACATTGTTTTAGGTGAACCTGAAACACATTGTTTTAGGTGAACCTGAAACATACTGGGCCACACAACAAATCTTAATAATTTAAAAAGATTCAAGTCATTGAAAAATATGTTCTCTGACAGTAATGTTATTAAATTAGAAATCAATAACAGAAAAATATCTGGAAAATCTCCAAGTATTTGGAGACCATATAACATACTTCTTGGAATCAAAGAGATATCAAAAGGAAAAGTATTTTGTACTGAGTGAAAATGAAAACACAACATATCAAAATCTGTGCTAAAATAGTACTTAGAAAAAAATTTATAGCACAAGATCCACTTTAGCATTGTATCTTAAGAAACTAGAAAACAAAGAGAAATTAAACTTCAAGTGAGCAGAAGAAAGGAAATAATAAACAGTAGAAATCAAGAAAACAGAAAAGCAATAGAAAAAATATATAAAACAAAAGCTTCTTTTTGAGATCAGTAGAATTGATAAACTTCTAACCATAGTGATAAGGGAAAAAAATGAGGACACAATTTACCAATATCAGGAATGAGAGGTGAAATTAATACTAATTAAACAGTTATTAAAATATAACAATATAATGTTATAAACAACTTTACATCAATAAATTTGACTTGTTTGATTAATGTACTTAATCCTTGAAAAATACAACTACCAAAGCTCACTCAATAAGAAATAAATAAGGTGTATATCTCAACATCTATTAAATAAGTTGTATTTTTCATGAAAAATCTTCCCACAAAAAAAAGTCCAGGTACACATGATATTGCCGGTGAATTATGCCAAATATTTAAGAAAAAATAATACCAATTCTACACTCTTACAAAAAATTGAAAAGGAAGGAATATTCTAACTCATTCTATCTGGCTAACATTACTCTGATACCAAAACCAGACAAAGATAATACAGGAAAAGAAAACTACGTACCTCTATACATAGATGAAAAAATTCTTTATCAAAATTAAGCAAATCAGATGCAAGAATTTATAAAAAGGATAATATATAATGACCAAGTGGGGTTTACCTCAGTAATGCAAGGTTGTTTTCTCATTTGAAAGTTGATAAATGTCATCCACTGTGTTGACACACTAAAAAGGAAAAACAATATTGTCATCTCTGTAGATCAACAAAAAGGTTTTGACAAAATTCAAAATCTAACATCTATTCCTGATTTTAAATGAAAATGAAATTTCTCATCAAATTGGCAATAAAAAGGAATTTCCTCCACCTGACAGAGTATCTATAAAAATAAATAAATAAACTACAGCTAATAGCATAGTTAATTGTGAAAGACAATGTTTTACCTCTAATATCAGGAATAATACAATAATGTTCTTTATCACCATTTCTATTTAACATTGTACTAGAGATCATACCTAGAGAATAGGAAAGAAAAAGAAATAAAAGTCTTCCACATTGGAAAGGAAGAATAAGACTGGCTTTATTCACAGATGACATGACATTTACCTGGAAAATCCTACGGAATCTACAAAAAAAGCTACAGAACTGAAAAGTGAGTTTAACAGGGTGCAGGATACAAGACCAACATACAAAAGTCAATTTTCTTTCCATATAGTGCTAACAAGAAGTGGTAGATGGTATCAAAAAGACGATGCCATTTACAATAGCAAAAATAATTTGAAACACTGCGATAAACCTGACAACGAACATACAACATCCGTACACTGAGAACTATAAAATATGGCAGAAATCAATTACAGAAGACTTAGCTAAATGGAGAGGTACACCATATCCATGATTGACAAAATGACCTAATGTTCATACAGGAATGCAAAGGACCTAGAATAGACAAACCATTTGAGAAAAGAACATTTGAAAGGAAGAACATACTTGAAGGACTGAACCATCTGACTTCAAGACTTTATAAAGCTATAGTAAAAAAGACAGTGGAATACTGGCATTAAGATAGACAAATGGGCCAATGGAACAGAATGGAGAGTACAGAACATTGTCAACTAATTTTCATTAAGGGGGCAAAGACAACTCAGTGGAGAAAGAACACACTATTCAACAAATGATGCTGGAACAATCAGATATCCATATGCAAAAGATGATTCATAATTTATAGACCTTAATCTAAATTTTAAAACAATTTATTTGGAAATCATTCGGTAGTTTTTAAAAGAGTTATACATATACTTATCACACAACACAGCCATTTCACTTCTAAGTATTTACTAGAAGGAATAAAAGTAAATGTCTGTATAAAGACATACCTGACTGTTTATAGTTGTGTTATTTGTAACTGCCCCAAATTGAAAACAACTCAAATGTCTGTTAACAGATAAATGTATTAAAAGGTTGTAATATATCCATAAAATGGAATACTACTCGGCAAGAAAAGGTAATGAACTATTAATACACCCAACAATATAAGCCAGTCTTAAAATAATTAAGCTAAGTAATAGAAGACCAAACAATGTACATACAGTGTATGCATGAATTTATATAAAATCCCAGAAAATACAAAGTAACCTAGAGTGACGGAAAGCAGATCAGGGATTGCCTGGGAAGATGGGGCAAGGAAAGGGTTGAGTGAGGTGAGGAAATGATTGGTGATGATGAATATGTTCATTATGTAATCGTGTTGATGGCTTCATAAGATTTTAAATGCTCAAACTTATTAAAATGTAAACTTTATGTAGTTTATATCAATTATACCTCAACAAAGCTGTTAAAAAGAGAGAGAAGGTCTTGTAAGTTCAAAATTTAAGGGGAAATGTAGATCAGAAATGCATCCCAAAGTTAGGCAAGTAGAAGTCAGTTTCTGACTTTCCCCACAACACCAAAAGAAGAAAAGAAAAAAAAGAAGGGAGAGACACTCTAGAAGGAAGTGGTTTTCAAAATGTTGGAGGGCTCAGATATGTCATTTGGAATATAGTAAAGAAAGTCAAGCCATTTGACATTTTTCAGGTCCTGGTGATTTTTAGGAACACAGTTTGATCAGAATGATGTGAAGGCATGTTAATGTCAGCCTTAAGACGTAAATGTAGGTTATAGAAGAGACATGGTCAGAACATTTTTTTTTTTTTTTTGCGGTACGCGGGCCTCTCACTGTTGTGGCCTCTCCCGTTGCAGAGCACAGGTTCCGGACGCGCAGGCTCAGCGGCCATGGCTCACGGGCCCAGCCACTCTGCGGCACGTGGGATCTTCCCGGACCGGGGCACGAACCCGTGTCCCCTGCATCGGCAGACAGACTCTCAACCACTGTGCCACCAGGGAAGCCCGATCAGAACATTTTGATGAGGGATGAAAGGAAAGGGATTAGGGAATGGGAGTCCAGGACTTTAAGGGGGAAGTAGAGCCTCAGGGAGGGTGTTCTGGGATGCAGATACTCAAGTGTGTTTGACAGTTGAGGGCAAGCAGCCTGTGGAGAGGTAAACTGGAAGGCTTAAGAAAGGAAGAAAGGAACAGATGAAGCAAAGTTCTAAAGCCCGCAGGTTGCGGGCTTCCCTGGTGGCGCAGTGGTTGAGAGTCCACCTGCCGATGCAGGGGACGCGGGTTCGTGCCCCGGTCCGGGAAGATCCCACATGCCGCGGAGCGGCTGGGCCCGTGAGCCATGGCCGCTGAGCCTGCGCGTCCGGAGCCTGTGTTCCGCAACGGGAGAGGCCACGGCAGTGAGAGGCCAGCGTACAGCAAAAAAAAAAAAAAAAAAAAAAAAAAAAACCCACAGGTTATAAATTGCAGGTTGCTATGAAATTAAGAGTAAAAATGGATCAGGACACTTCAGAAAAGAGGAAACACTTCAGAAAAGAGGAAACCCTTGTCTTCCACAGAGAAAGGAAAGGAGAAATAAGAAAAGAGAGATGGATAGAAATCCGGGGCAAATGTGTCAGAGGAAAAGAAAAATTTGTAAAGAGGGGTGTTCATATAATGAGAGCTCCTAACCTCTCAGTGAAAAAAAAGGTCACGGTAATTAGCTAAGTTGTACTAGGAGCTTTAGAGGAGTGTTAGAAATTTCAAGTAGTTGCTATAGGATAATCCAGAGATAAATAAAACGTTGGCAGGTAATACTGAAGGCTCAACCAAGTTTAGAAAACACAAATTACTGTAGAACCAACAAATAAAGAGCTGTGATTTTCTTTATTCAGAGAAAACAAATGGTTAGTTTGACCAAGAGTTGGAGGTTAGCCAGTGAGTACAGCCAAAGGTCAAGACGGAACAGAACTGTGGGTGCTTCTTAAAGTGTATTTGAAATGGTTTCCTCGGTTCTGACACATCCATCCATTCATTGAAAAAAATATTTATTTAGGATGTGGTAGACCTGTGTTGTGAAGCATACAAAAACAGTTATCTTCAGTGAAGGTTAACAGTATATAATCAGTAGGAGAATAAATACATTTATTGATTCCTGTTCTTTGCTGTGGACATTAGCCTGCAGTGGAATCACAGCATCTTAGAGCCAGAAGAGATTTTAAGTGTTATAATGTTCAACACCATCATTTTATTAATGAGGAAACAGACAGAGAAAAGGCTGGGGATTTTCCCAAAGGTAATAAGAAATAGAACAAAATCCTTTGGATCACGGTATTTTAGCCACTCACCAAAATTCTTTTTCAAACTTCCTAATCAACACTAAAGGCAAAATATTGGACATTATACCTAGAAACACCAAAATATGTGCATTATTATGGAGAAAACTTTGGTTAGGGAACTCTGCTCTAATGAAGAGTATAAAAATACACTAGCAGTGGCCGTATCACCCACCATCTCCAAGGAACTTGAATTAAGTAAATTTTAAACTTAAGACAATACCACACTAGACAACACTTATTCTTAGCATACCCCAGCTCTAATACTGTTCTTTTACCTTTATAACTGAAAATATATGATGATTTCTCATAAAACTGCCTAGTTTTTCCAATCTCTAACTAATTTCCTCATTATAAGGTAAATGTCATATAAGAAGTTGGTTTGGACTAGAAATTCTGGGTTTACAGCAACAGAGAAGATGATCAGAGAGTTATTCCCAAACGGAAAATGAGATATATGTTTTCTTGAGGCCAAGAACCATGGCTCTTTGTTGACTACTGTATTATCCAGCACTTAGAACTTTATCTATCATATAGTAAGTGCTCATAAATATTATTAAATGAATTCATAAAAGGAGACACAATTGATCCTATTGGAAGGTGTGCATGGTATCCAAAGTAAAAGCAAGGGCAAGTGTGGATCATCTAGGTACCAAGGGATGCAGGGAGTCTAACCTAGCAGGTGCAGGTACAGGAAAAGAGAAACTTTGATATTTGGTACAGCAAACACAGCTAAGAAGATCCAAGAGCAGGAGAGGTAAGAGTTTATTTTATGACTCATGGGTCATGAAGACTGATCTGTGGCACACAGAATATCCTCCGTATGACACAGGCAGCAAAGATGAATTAAGGGAAGAATTGGTAAGGTAGGAAAAGTTTTGGATTTGGAATCAGAAACATTGGGTTGGAATTTTATTTCTGTTATTAATCAACAGTGTGAACTGAGCAATTTGCTTGACTCACTGCTATTCTATACCCACTTTCTTGCTAACGTCACCAGTAGCCAGTAGCCACTTAATTGTCAAAACAATGACAGGGTGGCTTAAACAACAAACATTTATTTCTCACAGTTATGGAGCCTGGGAATTCCAAGATCAAGGCTCTGGCATGGTTGCTGTCTGGTAAGAGCCTGCTCCCTGTTTCACAGACAGTCATCTTCATGTGGCAAACTGGGAGAGGGAGCTCTCTGGGTCTCTTTTGTAAAGGCACTAACCCCATTCATGAGGGCTCTACCCTCATGACCTAATCACTTCTAAAGGCCCCACCTCCAAATACCATCAATTAGGGATTACAGTTCAACATATGAGTTTGGGGGAACACAAACATTCTGTCTATAGCATCACTTAAACCTTCAATTCCTTCTCCTCTATTTTCTGTGTTGTATAATGGGGCTGTCTAGTGACCCAAACCAGGATTGGTCCTAGATGCCTCCGTTTCCCTCACCCTTATATATTCAAGCAATGATTTCATCCTTATTTCCCCCCTGTTAAAGGTTTTTTACATATTCCCTTCTTTCTCCTATGCTTACTGCTACCCAGGGTAGACTAACCTATTCTTCTAGTGCCTCCTCACGTTACTAAGACTTCCACCCACCTTATTCTTTCCATCCATTCTCCACTCAGCTTCCAGAGTGATCTTGTTAGAATAAAAATCTAATCTCAATATTTTCCTGCATAAAAAAATTTTATTTCTCCATAACTAACTGACTACATTTTACAGTAGTCCTGGTATAATGATTAATAGTGCCTCCTTTCACTATGTATTTTATATATATATATATATATATATATAAACACTATATGTTACATATATTATATATAATCACCCTACCCATACCCCGAAGGATAAAGCCCAGACCCATTACCATTATATGCAAAAGCCTTTTATGACATGAACCTTATTACCCCTTTAGTCTCATCGCATTACCTTCCCTCTGTTCCGGTCATATTGAACTACTCGCTACTTCTGCGTGTGCTCGTCTCTTTTGTGTGTTTGTGAAGAAAGCCATCCCCACCAGAGTCACTACATAATCTCCATTCTTCCTTTAAGACTCAAATCAGAGATTTTCTGTGATGCCTTGCCTGAGCACCATGACATCTCTGGGAAGAGCAGACCACTCTCTCTAGTGCATTTACTTTTTTATAACAGCCACTTAATGTCTTTCTTCCTTTCTTTTAACTGTGTCGGTCTTTATGAAATTGTGATTCCTTAGAGGTCAGGAGCTACATCTTATTCACCTGTAGTTTCTCAACACATAGCACGGTGCCTGGCACATAGAAAGTGCTTAATACATGTTGAAAGAGAAGATGATTGGATTAATGAACACGTCAGAAAGTTCTAGTGAATGAGAGAATGGACATGAGCACAATTTTAAGGTCAAGGCAGTGAGTCCACATGGCAACCTATACAGGCTTATTTCACCCCCTGTGTCCGAGCTTTAATCTCCCAATTCAGATTCCATTATGTATAGAAGTCTTTGGCTTTGAAATATTACCACCAGTAAAGCTGCCCTCTGGCACTACTGGATTGCACAACAGAAGAGCAGGGAGCCAGCTGCCTGTAGGATATTTTTTCAAATTCTATTTTCAATTAAAACAGTAGAGAATTTCTATTTAAATAATTTTTGCTTTGTTAGAAGCCTGGAACCTGGAATGAGTCAATCTCAAACAATAAACAAATACCATCAATAATTTGAATTAGGAAGCTTCACTTCCACCCACATAAAGATCCTTATTCCTGTTTCAAAGTTCTATAGGCTTTATTCCAGGAAGATCTTTGACTCCTTAAATACATATCAGAGAATCTTCAGAGGTGGACTGGTCTTTAGAGATACCTAGAACAGCCTCTTCATTTTTACAGATGAAGAAACTGAAATCTAGAGAATGTAAGTACCTAAGGTCACACTTCCTGTGAAGCCAGGTCTTTCACCTCTCACCTAGTTCCCTTTATCATCCCCATCATATTAGAGTCAAATAAAACCCATTCAAATGAGGCAGGATGAATATTAAAACCCAAATACTGCCTAACTCTGCCATTACTGGAAATCTTGCATGGCCAGAATCTTGCATCTCAATGTTCTACCAGTCATTTTCCAAGAGGCTAGTGTGGAAAAAAATCACATCTTTTACCATGTGTATTTCTAACATGCATACCTGTCCCCCTCCTCCATGCAATCCTCTCTAAAAAGAGCAACACTTTCTGCTTCATTTCCATCTATGAACTGAAGTGACAACTGAGAAGTGACTCAAAGAATCTTACAGTCCTTTAGTCTATAAGGCACTGTGATTTATATGAAATATTCACCATTCTTTTAACTTCACTACCCTGGGTTCTACCATCCTTCTCCCTCTTTAAGGTGATAATTATATAATGACCTCACCATCAGGTATTTCTTGGGAATTAATGTTCGACTGAAGTTAATGACCCATAGAATAGCCGTGGTCCATCAACTCCACCCAGCCTGTCATTAATCCCCAGGAAATGTCCTGCTTCCCAATTGTTATTGCTTAATTTAGACTCTTCATTCTCATCAAGCCTTACAATATTGCTACCTCCACCAAGAAGCTTTGTGTTTTATTTTATTAGTCCATATATCCTAATGGTTCAGCAAGGGTTATTTCCCTAACTGGTGATCAAATAAAATTAGAATGGACCTTATTAAAAGTTACCTTGGGAAAAAAAAATGTTACCTTAACAGCCATTAAATATCTCCAGACTTTTTAATATTTTATACACTTTATACATGACTTTTAAATCAACAAATGGGATAGGGTACTGTATCCTTAAGATTACAACCCCCAACTCACCCTCCAAATCCCTCTTAGCCCTCTCCTCTCTTCATCTCACAGAATAAATCTAATCACTTTATTTATTTTTACAAGTTACCCTCCCCATTTAAAGTGGTTTTAAACTCTAAATGGTGTCATAAGTTGCCTACAACACTAAATGTTACATATCCCTTACAAGCATTTTCCAGACATTATACAGCCCGCAGCACTGCCACCTCTTTTACTTGCTGTACAATTCACTGCAATGCTTCATTTCATTTAGAGATGCACAAAGCCTTGCTGGCCCTCTTTCTGGTTCATTTCCTTCTTCAGTTTGATGAATGGAGCTACAGCAGGGCTGAGAGAGGGGAGTGTAAGGCACAGAGAGAGAAGTCTAGGGGTAGCATGTAAATATTCAGAGCTCTTTCAGCACCAAAGTCAATTTCCAAAAATACAGCCAGATCCCTATTATGAAAAAGTATATATTGTCAACAAATAGTATTTAATAAAAATGGGGGGAAATGATACCAATATTGTCATATTTTCACACATGTACAAGGCAGAGCAAGGAAAAACTGGGGAATGGGGGAGGGACAGGGACCACTGATTCTTGTTAATTTCATAATAGTTCTTTTAGTGCAAGTAGAACACAATAAAAAATATTAAGGATTCAAAGACAAGTATAATGGGACATAATAGGCATCAGAGATCCAGGATGATATGAGCTTCAGTCTTACGTCTGCTAATAATTAGTTACATGACCTTTAACCAATTATTTATTCTCTCTGGATCTTAGCTTCCTCATCTAGAAAATAAGATAGTGAACTAGATAATGTTCTCATTTCTTCTCAACAGCAACAATTTATGATTATTTGAATCCATAATCAACTGTTTGAATAATCGTCAGCATTTGATTATATCTGACATGGATTTTTTTCAAAATAGTTATTTTCTTTTACTCCAAGCTTGTATCTGTACTTACATGTTTACTCATTTATCAAATAATAGATGACATTCTATAAGAACACATACTAAGCCAGGTAAGCAGGTAAACCAGGTAAACAGCAGTGTTTATTTTTTTTTAAAAAAAAGGTATATGGAAGGCAGTGTGTGATCCTTGCTCCTATACCAAGTAGTTTACAATCTACTGGGGGAAACAAAAAATGATATTAATGATGACAAATGGAGATAAGTAAGAAGTGAAGAGGGTAAAAAAGAAGAATAAAATAGACTTGGAGCAGGAGGTAGTTGATAAGCTAAGACTAGAAGAAACTGGTTGTGTATTCAAGTCCAAGGTAGCCAGCCTCGCTGGGAGAAGAGGTGAGCTTGGCAGGCTAGATCAAGCTGGACCTCATAGTTCATAGTAAGGAGTTTGAGTCTTATTTGAAGTAGAATAAGGGACTATTGGAGGCTTTTAATAAGTAATTGTTAACTAGAACATTCACTGTTGACCTTTCCAAAAAGAATATAAAAATAGTTTTATTCCACCAGAGCATTAGTAGTAGAAAGTATTTCCGTTAACCAAGTTTGAACACAACTTTAAAAAAAAACTTTTTTATTGGAGTAACATTGTGTTAGTTTCGGATGTACAGCGAAGTGAATCAGCTATACTTATACATATATCCACTCTTTTTTAGATTATTTTCCCATATAGGCCATTACAAAGTATTGAGTACAGTTCCTTGTGCTATACAGTAGGTCCTTATTAGTTATCTATTTCGTATATAGTAGTGTGTATATGTCAATCCCAATCTCTCAATTTATCCCTCCCCCTCTTTCCTCCCGGTAAGCTGTGGCCTCTCCTGTTGAGGAGCACAGGCTCCGGACGCGCAGGCTCAGCGGCCATGGCTCACGAGCCCAGCCGCTCCGCGGCATGTGGGATCTTCCCGGACCGGGGCACGAACCCGTGTCCCCTGCATCGGCAGGCGGACTCTCAACCACTGCACCACCAGGGAAGTCCTGAACACAGATTTTTAAAATTACACTTTTAAAAAATATATGAGCAACTATATTAGGTAAATGGCTATGATAATTAGTTGAGTTATACCTTCTATGTCAAATTTCTACTTATGCAAAGAAACCCAAGTGCTGCTTTTACTTCCAAAATGTGAAATAATTCTCACTATGATCTAATTCATTATTCTTTGGAAAGAATTTGGAATTCAGTATAAGCTGAATGGATTTACCAAGGGAGAAGGGATGTAATCTGTACAGATGTGCAACTAATATAATGTTCAAAGACAAGGCTAGGAACCAAGAGCCATTGAGGACATTAATGAAGAAAGGAGGGACTGTGTTTGGGCAGCCAGATCTCACTAGTGACAGCAATAAGTGAGCTTACTTTGGGTTTCAGAACTGTTTGGCATGCTCTAATCTACTATGTGAGACATAATCTTCAAAGGGAATTGATAAAAGCCTCAGCATTGGGGACTTTTAGACTCAGACTGGGTAACACATTAGGAAAGATTTTCAAGGAATCAATTCTGCACCGGGAAGAAACTGAATTCCATGATATGTTTCATCCTTATACTTTTCTACTGTTCAATAAAATTTTAAAGAATAGGGGAGGGGGAATTATTCAGAATTCTTTTTATCCTCACATATACATGATTTTAGTTTTTTCAAAGATAACTGTACTAGTACAACTAATAAAAGTGAAAGTATAACTTGTATTATACACCGCAGTTTTAGATGTACAGTGGGTAAGATGACATCAAAGAAATAGATGTGATTTTCAGTTGACTGGATCTTAAGAAATCATGAGTTTTTAGTGAGACAAGGAAAATAATTTAGCTTTTTTGCAGCTCAGACTTTTCAACTGTAAAAATGGGAGGACTAAATCTCTATACAGCATGTTTACATATTAATCAATCTTTGATCTATGTTTATAACATATTTATAAACATATCACGTTTATAACATAAATAAGTAATATATGTATGCATTAATAATAAATATATGCATACGGTTCCATCAAAACCCTTTCCCTAGCAAACTGGAATGTATTAGAGAATGTATTAGTTCTTTTTTTTTAAGCTTTCATTTATTTACTTTTTAACATCTTTATTGGAGTACAATTGCTTTACAATGGTGTGTTAGATTCTGCTTTATAACAAAGTGAATCAACTATACATATATCCCCATATCTCCTCCCTCTTGTGTCTCCCTCCCACGCACCCCCCTTATCCCACCCCTCTAGGTGGTCACAAAGCATGGAACTGACCTCCCTGTGCTATGCGGCTGCTTCCCACTAGCTATTCATTTTACATTTGGTAGTGTATATATGTCCATGCCACTCTCTCACTTCGTCACAGCTTACCCTTCCCCCTCCCCATGTCCTCAAGTCCATTCTCTACATCTGCGTCTGCGTCTTTATTCCTGTCCTGCCCCTAGGTTCCTCAGAACCTTTTTTTTTTTTTTTTTTTTTTTAGATTCCATATATACGTGTTAGCATATGGTATTTGTTTTTCTCTTTCTGACTTACTTCACTCTGTATGACAGACTCTAGGTCCCATATACCCTGAGAAAACCATAATTCAAAAAGAGTCATGTACCACAATATTCATTGCAGCTCTATTTACAATAGCCAGGACATGTATTAGTTCCCATAACTGAAAAATATAGCGACTAAATTCAGGCACAGTTGGATCTAGGAGCTCAAAGGATGTTTTCCTAAGAAGACGCTCTGCATGGGTATAGGGTGGGGTTACTGCTGGGTGAAAGGGAGGGACAGAAGGAGATACTGCACAAGTAAAAACAGCAAGACCCACTTCCATTCAAACATAAATGGGTTCATACAAATTAGTTTCAAGTGCTAGTAACAGAGATCCAAATAAGATAGAAACTGATTTCTCTTTTTCTAAACAATCCAGATGTAGGCAACCCAGAACTGTCTTGGAAGTTCCTCCATCGTGTGGGAGCCAGGCTACCTCCAACTTTCTGCTCTGCCATCCTTATGGTGTGGCCTTTGTCCCCATTTTCCAGGATGGAGCCCCAGGCAATATTCCTATATTCCAAGCAGCAGGAAGGAGGAAGGAAGAAAGGTGGCAATGGGACTCAAAACCTTCCTTTGACAGAAATTTCCTGGAAGCAACCACACTAGACTAGACTTCCACTTACTCTGTGGGCCATACTCAACTGCAAGGCATGCTGGGACTTGTAGTTTTTTCTCCAGGCAGCTATGCATCACCTAAAAGTCTTTAGAGGGAAAGTAGGCATATTGGAGTAAGAAACTAAGTCTTTGATATAACATTGATACAAACACCCACAGTAAAATATGTGTGTCATGAGAGCAGGCATTTTTGTCTGTGTTGCTCACTTAAACCCAGATTGTGAAACAGTTCTTGAAATACAGTATGCATTCAATAAATATTTGTTGAAAGAAAGAATCAGTGAATGCATATGTATGTAGTAAAACAGGAAAAATGTGTTAATGGTAGTGCAGGTTCACCAAAACTCCTTTATAGATTGCAACAGCATTATAAAAAAACAAAACACGGCTTCCCTGGTGGCGCAGTGGTTGAGAGTCCGCCTGCCGATGCAGGGGACACGGGTTCGTGCCCTGGTCCGGGAAGATCCCACATGCTGCGGAGCGGCTGGGCCCGTGAGCCATGGCCGCTGAGCCTGCGCGTCCGGAGCCTGTGCTCCGCAACAGGAGCGGCCACAGCAGTGAGAGGCCCGCATACCGCAAACAAAACAAAACAAAACAAAAAAACAAAACAAAAAACACTTAAAAGTAGCTTCTTCATCTTCCACAAATGATTTGAATGGAAAAAAATGAGCTGTGTGGGCTTCTTTGGTGGCGCAGTGGTTGAGAGTCCGCCTGCCGATGCAGGGGACACGGGTTCATGCTCCGGTCCGGGAGGATCCCACATGCCGCAGAGCGGCTGGGCCCGTGAGCCATGGCCACTGAGCCTGCGCGTCCGGAGCCTGTACTCCGCAACGGGAGAGGCCACAAGAGTGAGAGGCCCGCGTACCGCAAAAAAAAAAAAAAAAAAAAAAAAAAAAAAGCTGTTAAGTCACACAGATCTGGATTGAAGTCACAGGTTCACCACTTACTAACTTTGTGAACTTGGAGGGTTGTTCCAGTCTCATTGACCCTGGAGATGTCAAATATCATATAATCTAAACTTGCAAGAGAATTTAACTGAGTTAACATATGAGAAAATACAGAATATATTACCTGACACATAATGAGCCCTCATTAATAATCACTTCTTCATTTTCAATTAAATTCTGTATTCCTGTATACAACTTGGCCAATTACTCTCCGAGATTATCTTCAGAAGAATCTATGCTACTCTGTTATCCTTGGATGGGGCTGTTTGGTGCTCACAGAATATAAAAGCAGGAACTAGATACTTGAGTTCTACATGTTTAGCCCAAATCTCTCTTTGTTAAATTTTTAAGTGCAAATGTATGAAAGTTAAAATCCTCAAAAGGACCCCAATAATAAACAAAGCCCTTAAAACGAATGTTAAACATTGGAAAATGTCTCTGTTAATCACGGACATAGTTTTGCTCTTACATATATATACACGCATAAAATAAAGCATTTATTTGATTATGAATTACAGCTTGCCAAGGTTCGGCGTCAATTACAAAAAAAAAAAAAAAATCCAAACTGAAAAAGATAAAAACAACAGAGCTTTGGAGAAATAATATAACATAACCTACTTACTTAAAAATACAAACACAAAAAGTCCACCTAATTTTTAAAGTCATTACTTTTTTTTGCTTTAGTTGACATAATTCTAAAAAGAAAAAATAGATAACTCAAGCTCAGTTAATATACATGTTATCTTTCAGGAATTGTCTAAAGAAAGATTTGTGGCAAAGATAATCACTAACGGTTGACTTTACTGGAAAAACTAATTTTGAAATAGGTCAGGAATTCCTTCAAAGCAGTAGATACACTTAAAAACATCCAACCTGTCAACTGCAAATCGAGTAACAGTGTTGATCCTGCAAAAGTGTTTCACTGTCACTCTGAAGTGAACTAAGAAGAACCAAGAAAATGGTCAGTGCCATGAAAACTATAAATTGCTTTCAGGATTTATATTTTCCCATCCTTCTAAAAGTAGCATTTAATAAAATAATCTGGTTCTTACTCCAATTCAATCATTATAGAAGAGAGACTCCTGAAACCAATTTGCTATTATTCCTTTACTGAGTTTTTAAGCACCTTTCAACCTTAGAACCAAGTCTTGTTATCAGCAAAGGTATGTACCCATAAGCCCAATAAATATAATGAATTGTTTTTATTTTTATTTTTTTAAAACATCTTTATTGGAGTATAATTGCTTTACAATGGTGTGTTAGTTTCTGCTGTATAATAAAGTGAATCAGCCATATGTATACATATACCCCCATATCCCCTCCCTCTTGCGTCTCCCTCCCACCCTCCCTATCCCACCCCTCTGGGTGGTCACAAAGCACCGAGCTGATCTCCCTGTGCTATGTGGCTGCTTCCCACTAGCTAAGTATTATGAGTTTTTGAGGGAAAACAGCAATGACCTGCAGCGGAGATGTCATCCCTTCTAAGCCACTTGTATGGACAGCCCAGAAAATGACATGAATCTCTGGGAATTTGCTTGACCTGAGTTTGTGTGGGTTTTACTGTTGTTTTGTCTCTTGATGGAGAAGAGCAGGCAGGGAGCTGGTATTTGTTGAGCACTTACTCTGTACCATACACTTTCTAAAACATTATAACATTTTATCCTCAAACAACCTGAGCCACTAGAAGTTCATATTCTCACTGTACATTGGAGAAATTGATGCTCCAATAGACGGTCTATCTAGAAAGTGGCAGAACCTGACTCAGGCAGGGATTGGATCTGTTGCCTCCTGTCTTTCCAATAAAGCAGCTCAAGGACACAACTTCGCCAGCATAGAAAGTTAAGGACAGCTAGGAAGAAGATAACACTGTGCCAGGAAGAGAGAAAGGCCCATATCAAAGACAGGTAATTATTTCAGCAGATGGCCGAAAGTAGAGAGCTGGCATAAGCAAAGGAGTTATAAGAGCTTTAGTGTAGCAAAGCAGAGTTTCAATTTTTCACGAATTCTTCTTGTCTTCCCTCTCATGTATCCACAGCCACCACAGATCTCAAACCTCAACCTGTGATCCCAAAGGTATTTCAGTGAGCAAATAGTTACAAACATTTCACCACAGACTAAGGGAATAACAAGAATCAGGTTTCATTTTGGCAGGTCCCTTTTCTGTGGTCAGAATCGTAGTACATACAGTGGTGATAACAACATCTTCCTCTTGTTGAGAACTTCGGAGGCATTATGCTAAGGGCATTTCAAGAATTATATTAATGAACCTTCAACACTTTTTGAGGTAAGAACGATTTCTTCTCCCTCTAAAAGGTGCAGGCAATGTGGCTTAGGAGGTTAAACAACCCAGCTGAGTTCCCACAACTGGTAAGTGGCAGTTTGGAGATGTGAAACCTCGTATGTCAGATGCCCAGATTCATGCACATTGGTGCTCTGTGTTCCCATCCCTACGCAGTCCCCTCTTTCTCTCCCCCCTCCTCTTCAAAGATGGGTAGGCACCACGGAAATTATGATTAGAAAATTTTGTCAAATTTATACACTAATTATTTTTCTGTAATTTATAAATTGTATGTAATTTATACAAAAAATCTCTTTCTTCTTTCTGCATCTCCTTTTATTGACATCAGCTTTTCTCCTTTTACTACCTTTCCAGGCCCTACGTAGTCCAAAATGTGTTCACGATATTAAAAATGTTTGTTAAACCCAAAGGTAAGGTAGAAGTTTCATTCCCCGTCTCTCTTAAGCAATATGATTCAGAAACAAAAGAGACCACTCATGAGAGAGACAAAAATCTTTTCCTATTCATTTTCTTCGTTTATCTCCTTGGAATATTTTCCAATGTCTTTGTTAAAGGAGTGTCTTAGTATCTTTCCCCCTTTTATTACATTAGCACTTTCTCATTTATTTTCAGCCTTCTCTTGTTATCAGCATTTTTTTCCCCTATCTTAAAAGCAGAGTTATGAGTTTTCTGTCCCTTAAGACTTTATAAGACAGTAAAAATATAACTCTATGGAGACTTTGCCTTATTCAATTTTTTACTCAGCTTGCATGTCTGAATCAAATCATCCCAGTGTTAATTGTTTGGAAATAGTGGTTTGCTAGATCACAACTAGAAATAAAATGTGATGGGTTCGACCTTGTTCCTCAGGACATATATCACCAAATCCTCTTTGGGAATTCTATTTTTTAGAGAAGGTAAAAATGGAAGCATCCTGATGAATTTTGTTGGCGTGTCAGTTCAGTGGCGTGTCAGTTCAGTCAAAATGCGGAATACGCTTGTTCTTTTCACAGTTGCTCTGGACACTGCCGTTCTGTGTTATGAATCTCTAAAGTAATGCAGGAAGCTGGCTTCTCCACATTTCACTTGGCAATATCCTTCTTACCTACAGAGTCCCTCTATATATACATCAGAGGAAGTATCCACTAACACCTCCAGAACATTTTAAAATCAGAACATTGTGTGACTTCAGAAAATTTAACTGACAATTTTTTTTTTTTGGCTGTATGCGGGCCTCTCACTGTTGTGGCCTCTCCCGTTGTGGAGCACAGGCTTCGGACGCGCAGGCTCAGAGGCCATGGCTCACGGGCCCAGCCGCTCCACGGCATGTGGGATCTTCCCGGACCGGGGCACGAACCCGTGTCCCCTGAATCGGCAGGCGGGCTCTCAACCACTGCGCCACCAGGGAAACCCCCTAACTGACAATTTTTAAAGCACATAACTTGGGTAAAGAAAATACCTCTGTTATTGATAGGAACTTTTCTTGTTTTTCCTGCCAGTCATCCTGATGACTTGAATTACTAACAGGATGAGTTCCTTTTAACTGCTGAAAATATCCTCTCTAATTTGAGCTTAAAGGGGTTTCTAAATTACTTGTATTTCCTATTCACATGTGGGGAGTAAATACTCTATAGAAACTTGAGACTTGCTAGCAAAATTAAAATAAAGCAAGTAATGTTTCAACGATATGACTTCCTTGATTATTTCTTTCTTACCAAGTGAAATGGAGGACAATTAGTTATATCTCAGGCACTCCTGTAACACTGAAAACACTTAAGCATCCAAAGTAAAAAAACTGTTGTAGGTGGGACGTTTCCAGTTGTATCTTTGACATAAATCAACCGGAAAGTCTCAGGAAACAAGACTAGGGTATTAGCTCATGGTTTGGAATCATCTAGCCAAAGGCCCTAATACAGAGCTTCTAGAAAGTTAGACATGGACAGCAGGTAGTTTTAGTTGTGGCAGATCCCAGCTGGGAAAGAAGGAAGATTCTGTTGTTGTCATGGATAAGCTGATATTTCTGTCACCCTTGCCAGCTACGAAATCCACGTTAAATCCTTGCTATACAGAACAGTCATGTTTTTAGGATTACTAGGGGAAGATCAGAGCCCTAAATATTCACTAATTGGATTCCAAATAGATGATCTGATATCATGACTGTAGAGTACCAACTTAGAGGGAGAAAATGAAATCTATCTGGCCTTTTCTCTCATGAAGAGGAGCTCTCATTTTTCAGGACCTGGGACAGTAGTAACAAAAATAACAATTGCTTTTTTTAAATAAGAGGATAATTAACAGCAGCTTAAAACCTCCTTTACAGGGCCCTGGGTTTTTTGGGGTTTTTTTTCCCCCTAGCCTATGTGTCCCCATGTTCTCTAGTCTTCAAAGATTACATTTTCTCTAAATGTATTCCATATTCCCAAATAATGGTTCAGAACCCTATCCTGCATGACCTCAAGAGTCTAATACTTTGCTAGATCCTCATCTCCTCTGAAAATCTTCTTACATGTTCAATAAACAATTAGCGAAGGGCTTCCCTGGTGGCACAGTGGTTGAGAGTCCGCCTGCCGATGCAAGGGACACGGGTTCATGCCCCGGTCCGGGAAGATTCCACGTGACGCGGAGCGGCTGGGCCCGTGAGCCATGGCCGCTGAGCCTGTGCGTCCAGAGCCTGTTATCCACAACGGGAGAGGCCGCAACAGTGATAGGCCCACGTACCACAAAAAACAAAACAAAACAAAAAACAAAAAAACAATTAGTGAAGCAGAAAGGCATACTGTTCTGTACATAGTAATGGAATACAAAAACAGTTTTCTAAGGAATAATTAAAAGCAGAGTTTAAGGACTATTTCTATGTCATTCTCACTGTCCTGCTGAAATTGCCCTCCACCCCGTTTCTAGGTGGAATACTTGCTCTCTGAGCTCCCAGGAGCCAGCGTACATTTCTCTATTACAGATAGTACTTATCACAGTGGAGTATGGAGGTTTACCTTTATGACTCTCTTCCTACCAGACCCTTCAAAGCATGCAATATGTTCTGTTTCGTAGCCCTGACATCTACCACAATTCTTAGCGTATCAACAATGGTCAATAAATATTTATTATGAAGATATTTTATCTTTGAAAGGGAATCCTAAGAGAGTTAGAAGTTTAGCTGATATAACAAATGTAGCCAAGTTCTTATTTGTGATAGACTTGAGTTCCTTCCAATTTGGTCTGCCCAAAGACTAAAATATCATAAATATCTCCCTTTCATTGTCAGAAGACTCTTAGGGGGCAAGTTTGCCGCAGTGACTCTGGTTTTTCACATGCATGGGGGAGTCAGGACAATGTGAGTGACTGTACTTATTGATCACTTACTATGTGCTAAGTAGGAGAAAGAAAGTGGAAGCAAGAGAGAAAGAAACTGACTTAAGTCACTTATCAGCATTGTGAGGTAGATGCTGAATATGAGAGAAAATATATTGAAAAAAATAAAAGGATTTACTGGACAAGCTAGACATTTTCATGTAATTGAGATTCTAACTAATACACTTTTAAAAACTAAAACAATCACATTTTAAAATATATTTTTGCTATTTGAAAATCTTAAAATCTCAATTTGTTGTTGATTTATACCTCATACCAAAACCTGCTTCAGGTCTATTTCCTTAAGCATCCAATGTATAATATGCATTTTAGATTTTTTTAAAGAGAGGAACAAAATGTTTATGAACGAAATTACATTAAAGAATCCTATCTCATGTTTTTCATGGTCGCAAATGAGTTTACTCTCAGCCCCTCTCCATTTGAATGTAAATCCTCTAGTTCACTAATTTGTTAATACTTTATATAGTCTCAGAACCCTTACTTCGGACAAAATCTTACTATAATCGTTAAAAACAAAAAATTGCCCCATGGATCCACTTCCCCAGGCTGCTGCTAGGGCTCAAGATAGAGTTGAGAGCCATTTTCCTAAAGAGCAAGTTGATTCCTGTAAGAAATGAAGCTCTTCGAAAATCTTCAGGTAAATAAATATCAAGTCCAGTCTTATTGACATGTATACGTAAAATAAATAACTGAGAAAAGTTTATTCACTCTAATTAGTTTATTTAAATAACTCCTATATTTCTATGACGATGAAAATAGACATTGGTTCCCTTGTGTCTGTAAAAGGTAAAAATGAGAAAATGAAGCACTGATTGAAAATTAATGCGTTCAATTATCCTTCTTGTTTTGATTCTTCTAATTTTGTTTGATTTCCTAGGATTGTCACTGTGATACAGTCTCACTGTGCTAAAAATACACAAAAACTCAATGTCAGGATACACAAATAGTAACTCTATTGCGAATACTAATGCACGATTTACATTTCACTCTACAGTTTACAAATTTCTTTCACGTGATATTTGATCCTTACCCAATCCTTAGCAGCAAGCACCCCTATTTTCCAGATAAAGAAACTAAGGTTCTTCAGTGTGGCTGACCATAAAACAGCCAGTTATAGTAGGCTCAGGATTAAATTTTTAATTCCGAGAAAGACAAGTGCTTTTCTACTCTGTATTGTTAGAGAATAATTTTCAAAAACTTAAAATAATGACCCTCAGAAAAACATAAAATGAACACATGCCAAAGGTTTAATATAACTTGTTAATTAATGAAGTTGCCAGTAAGATGTTAAAACCAGTCCAAAGATCATTTAAGAATCTAGATCTACAGAGGCAATTTAACAGTTTGCTGAGTTAAATACAAAACTGGTTAATGTCCAACATGGCCAAAACCCAAAACATTTGGGGTTATCTGTCTCATCGCCCAAAAAGCATTTAAAACTCTATCAGACAAAAATCTTCAAGTTAACTACTGCTGATACATACTTTAAAAATAGCCCAATAAGTAAAAAGTCAAGCTCAGCTCCATTATGAAAGAATACCCAGTATTCTCTTTTGCTTATTACATTTCAGATAATTTTTGACAGTATATTATAGATGCTTTACTACAGACAGAAGAAAACTTAAAGACACATTGCCATGAATTTTCAAATAATGGGGAATTGCCTATGAAATGTTGAGAAACTGTAGTACAGAGCAAGCTTGGCCTGAAGGCATCAGGAATAGTACCTATTAATTTTCAGTAAGGGAATCAAGAGTGTCTGCCTAAAAGGAAGAATTGCAAATAATGCTAGGCTCGGAAAATAACAGCTACAACCATAAACCAGAAGTTTGTCTTTAAGAATCCATTTTCATTTACTGTTTCACAAGGTTTCTGCTCTGTGCTGAGAGAAGAGAGTGCTCAAACAATAAAGTCCCTGCCTGCCCTCCAGGTGGTCCCTGTACAGAGGCGAAAGTAGTTCTTCAGCAGTAATCTGGCTACGGTAATAAACAGTTAAGCTCCTGGGGAAGCGTAGGTGAAGGGCTCCGTATGCGAGAAGTGGTGAGGGGATTAGGGAAGCCTCCCTGGAGGAAGTGACCCCTTGCGCACTGGTTTGAAGGAAACATGGAAGTTATCTGGGAGAAGGGAAGGGAGTTCTACGGAGAGGAGATGCATGGTGTGTTGAAGTGTTCGGTGTTATAGAGCAAGGAGTGAGGGTGAGGTGAGAAATAAGAAATGAGGCTGGAGAGGGATCAGGAGAAAGACAAGTTAGGGGCTTCTCTGCTCTGCTGAGAAGATCCCTTCATCCTGCAGGCAAAGGAGCCTATTGTAGGATTTTAAACTGAGAAATACAGTGGGTCTCTGGAGGAAGAATGAAGAATGGACTTAAAGGGGAAGGGAACAGAAACAGGAAGACCAGTTAGGAGACCGACGTGGTTCTAAAATAATGAAGTGATAATGGAGGTAAGAAAAGTGATCCAAGACTGTTATAACAGGTAGGAGAAGATGCTGTGTTTCCTGGGGATGTTCACCTGGCTAGCTCTCTCACAGCTTACTCTGTCTCCGTCTTTGACAACAGAGGAAATGGTTTTCTGCTGCATGGGGTGGCTTAGCTGGAAGAGAACCAATGCCAAGTCTCCCCTGGGAGCCAGCGGAAGGAGGGGGCAGGCTTCCCTGAGATTCCTGTGCAGTCCTGACGGTGCCCTGCCATCACGGACAGCTCTGGCTCCACCCTCACCGCTCTGCTCCCTGCTGCTCCCATCCCTGACCTGAAGCCACAGACATTTCCTTCCTTTCTTCACTTTTTAGTTTCCACACTCTGGGCTCCATCAATGACTTCTGCAAGGAAGCACTTGTTCATAAAAGAGCCATCCATTTCCACACTGCAGTCAAAGGCACTTTGGCAGCTTTATTCTGCAGTTTCTTCACAATTACCCATTTCTTTCTCAGGGCCAAAACAGTTTAATCGGCTCTGAAATCCAAATGAAACTCCCAAGCACTTGCAAGGTACTTCATTTTGGACGTAAGGGAGTCCAGGAGAAACATATTCCTTCAGATGAGTAAGAAAGATGGAAAGCCCCTTTCTCCACCCAAATCCATAAGCTCTCTCAGCCTCAGTTCTTCCTCAAACTTTTCTGTCTTGACATCTCCAAGGAAAATGCAACTGCCAGCTTGACTGTTGTTTGTTTTTTGGTTTTCTTTTCTTTCTTCTTCTTCTTTTTTAAATTCTTTTCACGGTACTTATCTAACTCAACAAGAGTTACTCATAGGTCTCTTGACATTCTGAGTTGAGTCGTGCTGAAGCGAAAGCACACAGACCCAGCTGAAATGCGGAAACATCCCATGGGTGCTGAGAACCTCAAAGATGCTTTCTAATTTTGTATCCTTCAAGGCTTGAGACCTTTAATTAAGAAAGGATATAAATATAACAAATGTAGATGAATTCCCTGAAGTTTAAGATAGGGACCCCAAGATTATGCCAGGGATAAAAACTGTGCCTTGAAAATTCTTGATTGACTCCTCTAATGAGAGCCTGAGATTTCTCTCTCATAACCCTGTGCCTGTCTCCTGATTAATTTCCTTCCAGTACTTAATCTTCAGTGCATGACACTTTAACCACTAAGCTTATTATTCTAAAAATAGTATTCTAGCTGTGCCATCTTCGCAGATATACATGTCACGATCTCATTTCTACACCATTTCCTTAGGTGTTTAAATGTTAATATCAGACTTGTACAAAATGTAATAAACAACCATGCTAACAGAGATAAGTAATTTTTCAGCCAGCTCAATTTCCTCACTCCTATATGCAAAAGGACTTTCACAGATTTTTTTCTGCTCTGAACCCTCACTGGAACTGATAAATGTTCTTTTATGGGAATGGTGAAGAAAGTCACTATGTTTCCATCTGAGAGCAGGAGTGGCTCTCTAGCTATACAAACTGATCAAGGTAGCTTATGCCTCACCACCTGGGGCTGTGCCTTGTCAGTGAATTTTTATGACAACTTCTAAGATAAAAATAAATTATGGAGGATTTTTATCGAGACTCTAGGTTACGAAATTCATTATGCAGGGGAACAAGTCAAGAGTCAGGCATAAAGACAAAATCAGAGGGAACTATTTAGGTTGGGTAATAAAATGAGATTTATGTCTCAATCCTTTTCTCTCTCTCGGCAGTGTTAGGTGAATGGATACACAGGAAGACATTTCAGTTCACATAAAACCTTTACTAGGAGAAGGAGACATCGCAACACCTCACTGTAGTCTATCGAAAGCACGGCACTTCCAGTCATGAATGTGGTTGCCTCAGTGCATCAGATTTTCCTAAGATTATAATGTGCCGCCTGCTACCACCTGCTGGAAATACTGCCCTGCTTCCCAGGCACGCTGCTCCCTCCCTCACAAGCAGAAGACTCAAGTGGCCCGAATACAAGATGAGTTTGGCTCCTTGCCAGTGTGCCCAGGAAAACACACATAATCAATAGGAAAAACACATTGACCTTAGATTTTTCCTTCAGCAGTCCTCTAAATAGAAGTCCTTAGCTGACCTTACTTTCCGCCCCCCAAAATAAAACAAAACAAGAAACAACAAAAAATGTGTAAGTTACACATATAATTTTTGAGGCAGCACTGTTAAATAAATTTCTCAAAAAAACAAATCGCCATGGCTTGTTACAGCACATCCAAAACCTTTTTCTCTTCCTCAACATTGTAACTTTTTAACTCCAGTGGTTCAAGTATGAAACAGAGATCATTTCATAGTCACTTCACAAGTCTGGGAAAGCATGAACAGGTGAATGATATTGTGCTGTCAAGATTTTTTAAATGCTGACTCTAAATAGGTTGCACTGAGCTATTTACACTTTCTTATGTGTTGTGCAAGGTCCCTTGAAATCGCAGCACTTAATTATGTGACAATTACTTTAAGACGGTCAGAAAGTATCACATGCCTCTGCCTTTATCCTCTTACCGACGACAACGAAATAGAGAAAAAGATGGAACATGTGTAAATTGAAAAATATTTTGGTTGAATATTGCCTAACACAACACATTTGCTGCCACATATCAGTAATGCAACAAATTCATCCATGTCATCTCAGGACCTCTGGGTCACTCTTCATCCATTCAGGTCTCTGTCCCCAGCTCAGGGTTGCGTTCTCTCCCTTTGAGTCCAGCTTTATCCTACAGGTGAGATCCAATGCACACAAGATGGCTCAGTCAATAACTTGGCTTCTTGGTTCCTTGCATCTCCATCTCCAAGGACATTCTCTTTCAGTGTACACAGCCATCCATTTTATGCCCATATTATAGATGCTGACTCCCCCACTTCCAAAATGATAATTGTAGACACCCTGCTCTCTCACCACAGCTTTGTAACTTTCTAGCATTCTTATACATCAGTATAAATAGACTTTTCTTCAAGCTTTCCAAACCACAATCGGATCTTCACTCTCCATCTTTGTCAGTCCCTTATAGGTTTCCTTTTCTTATATCCACGAGAATCCACCACCCACAAAATGCTGCTGACCATATCATCAATTTCCTTTTTCCTATTGCCTTTCTGTCCACCCACTTGGCAAAATCCAGAAAATCCAGTGTCTGCCAAATGAGGCAGATTGTTGCCAACATTAAATAACAGTCACCAGTCTCAACTGGGAGTTCAAAAGGGTCCAGATATTGTGCTGTATTTCTCTGGTTAGCACTCTCTCCAATTCTTCACCGGAGCTATTTCAAGCATTCTGGAACTGAGGAGATGATGCTTGTCTGAGATACAGGTGTTGGGATTACCAGTATAGAGATGGGAAGTGAAGCCATGGTATGCAGCTGCCCAGGGAGAATGTGAGGAGTGAGAAGGAAATGGTCCTCGGAGAGAGTCCTGGGTGACATTAATGTAACAGACGTTCAGAAGAAGAAAACACTGACTTACAGAAGAAACCGACAAGGAATGGCTAAAAGTGGAGAAGAAAACCAAAAAAAAAAAAAAAAAAAAATGTGGCATTAGTTTTGTCAAGCACACTGATCATTTCAAGAAGGAGGGGATGGTGAAAATGTCAAACATTGGGCTTCCCTGGTGGCGCAGTCGTTGACAGTCTGCCTGCCGATGCAGGAGACACGGGTTCCTGCCCCGGTCCGGGAAGATCCCACATGCCGTGAAGCGGCTGGGCCCGTGAGCCATGGCCGCTGAGCCTGCGCGTCCGGAGCCTGTGCTCCGCAACGGGAGAGGCCACAACAGTGAGAGGCCCGCGTACCGCAAAAAAAAAAAAAAAAAAGTCAAACATTATTGATTGACCACATAAATACTAAGGACTGACCCTCCAGGCTTAAAGCCAGAGAGGTCATTGAGGACCATGGAGAGGGCATTTCAGTGCGAAAGTGGGTGCAGATGCCAGATTTCATCAGGCTGAAGCCTAAGAAGGGTGTGAGGAGTGGGGGAAGGGCACAATCATTTCTGACAAGTTTGGCCAGGAAGGTAGATTCAGGAATGCTGATTGGAGAGGAGCATGGGCTTGAGATAGAGGGTTGATATTACCAAAAACCTACCTTTTAAGTAAGAGTGACTGGAAAGTCTGTGGAAACTATCTGAGACTTCCTCTGTGTGGCCATCAAGTCCTGTTTGTTTAAAAAGACCTTACACTGTAAATCCCCCCATTGTTTGCCATTGCTGTATATGCATATGCTCAAACTCTTTAAAGTGGCTTAAAGCCCCTTGCTAACCTGGCACCAACCTAGCTCTCTCCTGGCGAGTCCCAGACACTTGCTGCAGCTGCACAGAATGCCTCCAAGTTCCTGGGGTGTTTGTCCCTCCCTCACCTCTGCGGTTTTGGATACAAAGTTCCATCTTCCAGGAACTCTATTGCCACTATTTTCCTGGCCAACACATACCTGCCTCTCACTGTGTAACTGCTTCCTCAAAGGAAGCCTTTCTCGTTTCCAAAATCAAGGTCAAAGACCCTACCTCCACACTCCCGAAGCATCCTGCACTTCCCTGTCACGCCTTCTTTCACACATTACCCTACAGCTGTGTCTGCCTGTCTCTTTCACTGCATGTTTGAACTCCATGAGAACAGAGACCTTATCTGCCTTATTACCATTATATCTCCAGAACCTAGTACATTGCTTGGCGTAGAGTTGCTCATCACATTCCCAAAATGACAAACTGACGCAGTTTGAAGAAAAGTTAAAGCATTTGCTTAATCGTATGAGAATTTTATTCAATATTAACTGAGATGCTTGAAGAGTATTTTATCTTTTCTCTGGCTTAAACATTTTCAATGACTTCTAATATGTCTTACCTTACTTTAATTATTTTTTATAACACATTTCATATTCTAACATACTATATAATTTATTTATTCATCATGCTGACAATCAGAGCTCCTTCTTTAGAACGTAAGCTTCCTAAGGGCAGAGACCCTTTTTGTTTTGCTCTTTGGTGCATCCCCACATAACCATGCCTTGGAACATGAACAAATAAAGGAGTGAATGAAATGTTTCTACATGTTTTCATTAATTAGGAATCTTATAAGATTTTTACCCTATGTCTGAAAGTAGGTAAAATAACTTACATATTCAAATATGATGCAACCTAACTCACTTCTATTTAAAATAAATTCATTCCACTATGCTAAGTGAAATGTCAGACAAAGATAAATATTGTCTGATATTACTTATATGTGGAATCTAAAAATACAACAAACTAGTGAATATAACATAAAAGCAGCAGACTCACAGATATAGAGGACAAACTAGTGTTTATCAGTGAGGGGAAGCAATATAGGAGTGGGGGACTGGGAGGTACAAACTACTGGGTATAAGATAGGCTCAGGGATGTATTGTACAACACAGGGAGTATAGCTGATATTTTGTAATAACTGTAAATGGAAAGTAAACTTTAAAAAATTGCATAAAAATTTTTAAAAAATTTTAAAAAGAACTAGCAAAAAATAAAAATAAGTAAATAAAATAAATTCAGTCCACCCAAAAGTAGCAGAGCTCATTCTTCCAGTAATTACATTTGAGAATATTGGGGGCCAAAGACTTAGCACTAATTTTTTCAGTAGCCAAAGTGGGAAACCTGCAGTATTACATCATTTTTATTTCCCTGATAATAAAAAGGGTAGAACTTTCATCTGCAGAGTCAAAACTGCTCTTGCAACTGTTCTCATATAGGAATTTATGGCAATACTCCTTGTATAAAGTACACAGAGTCTTACAATGGATAATATCAAAAAATTACATTTTTTCACCAAAGGCATAAATAAAACGGCAAGGGGACAATTCTCACATCAACAGAGGGCACACCATTTCATAACTCAGCAAAGGCATTTTTGTAAAAGTCTGATGAAATAGTCTAGACACTCTGCTTTTAATAGTCTAAAAATATAAAGACAATATTTGTTGATTAAAATGAGAATAGAGGCAAATTAACATTCTATTGTAGAAGTTTAAGGAACAAATTTTAAAACATAGATGGCTTACACTTAAAAAAATAATTTTAACATATTGAGAAAGCTGTACCTCTTTATTGTTCAAAATTTGAGAAGTAAAATAATGTACACATGCAAATCACCCAAAATCCTGCCACTCCAAGAGAACTTGCTGTGGTATATACACTTCCATATCAATCCAACACACACACACACACACACACACACACATTCCCAGTTAGCTATGTGTAAAGTGAAATTATAGTTCTCCGTGAAGTTTATGAATTCATCTTATATTACATAATTATATGTATTTTATATTTTAACTGAAATAAGATCTAAATATTCACAATATCTTTTAATCTGGTTTTCTGCCTAATTATAAATACACTATGACCACCATTCACTTCAGGCCAGAGGGCATGTGTTTTTATGCATAGTATATAATATACAGTTGACCCTTGAACAACATGAGTTTGAACTGTGCAGGTCCACTTATAAGCAGATTTTTTTTCAATAAATAAGTACTACAGTACCACATGATACACAGTTGGTTGAATCCATGAATGTGGAACCACAGATGTGAAGGAACTGTGGATATGGAGGGCTGACTATAGTTATACTTGGATTTTCAACTGCACGGAGGGTTAGCACCCATAACCTCCATGTTGTTCAATACATTATATAAAATATATAGTTTAACTTTCTCACACTTCATTACTAGTGAGTCACTGTGACCTCAAAATTCTACACTATACAGCATAGAACAATAAAATGTGAGCCTGAAAATGTTTTAGATTTGTTTAATCCAACTGACCCCTCCATTCAAAGAAGTAAAGAAGCAGCCATAGGTCTTTGATATTACTTTGTATTTTCAGCACAGATTTCACTCACCAAAATATTTTACCTGCAAAATACATCTTTGAATAGCTAAATAAGTTTATATGTTGACCAATATGGTCTAATGTTAAAAATAAACCCTAAAGGAGAATGCTAACTTTAAGCAGAATGCTAATCTCTTTGGGATAACTAGGTATTTTTACCTATCCAATATCCTTTGTATATCCAATGTGTTATTACATCGAACTATGGTGGAAATTTTAAAGCCACAGCTCTAATTTGGCACAAAAACATTATGTCAGTCTATATGCATTTTTCCAAAGTCATGATCCAAGATCATGCAGTAGCAGACCCAGGTCTCTTAATTGTTTACCAAGTTGTTTCAATAAAAGGTTTTAAAAGAGCAGCGGTAAGATGCTGTTTGTTTTATACAATTTGAAATCATATTTTATGAGACTATGTCTGCCTGCTAAGATTTTCGCAGCAGTATTTAGCGACAGGTTTACAAATATATATACTATATTATATAATAAGAAATAATAAATCAACTAAAACATTAAAATATTGAGGCTCTACAATCTGGCCACACAGATGACTCTTATCTGTTGTGCCAATGTTAATGATGATTTGATGAACACTGAAATATCCTTGAGGTATTCTGATAATTTCATCAATAAGATGAAAGAGGGATGTCAGTGATTAACATAACTGTGTCTGAATCTAAATCATTCTTCATACAAAAGATTACTTTGAGAAATCCTAGCTCTGTAATTTAGGCTACTGAGGGAAATGTAGCATGTATTTCTAAACAATGTCTAATAAAATGATTGGTCTGTCCATCTGAGATAATAAAGCACCTTAGTCTTATAGATGAGATTGGCTTTGATTTATATGAATTTTGAAGGAATTAATTAGAGCCAATGGTTTAGCAGCAAAAGAGATCATTCCTAATACTAGTCAGTTCAGGTGGCCATAACAAAATACAATAAATTGCATGGCTTAGAAAACAGAAATTTATTTTCTCACAGTTTGGGGGCTGAGATCCAAGATCAGGATTCCAACATGGTCAGGTTTTGGTGAGAATTCTCTTCCTGGCTAGCAGAAGCTGTGCCCTTACCTGGCCTTTCCTAGGGGAGTGCAAGTAAAGAAAGAGAGAGAAGAAAGAAATCTTTTCTTCTTCTTCTTTTTATAAGGCCACCAATTGTATTAGATTAGCACCCCATCCTTATGACCTCATTTAACCTTAATTACCTCCTGAAAAACTCTTTCTCCAAATACCATCACATTGGGAATTAGGGCTTTCACATATGAATTTTGAGGGAAGAAATTCCGTCCATAGCATTCTTCAAAACAGTCTTTGATGATTCCAGTGGAAAGAAATTTTCTTACAGTGTTTAAATTTTTATTTTGGTAAAACAGAATTGTTGGGTAAATGAAGTTACTAGCTCTCCAGGTGGAAAAAATTTCTAGCACCTAAGAAATATGGAGGTTATTTTAGGGGCTGAACTTTTGCACCTAATATTGGTTGAAAGGGATAGAGATTTGATTTTCAATAATTCTTCTTAGCATTCACCCCATTTATTTAACAGATATTTGTTGAGTTCCAAAAATGTGCCAAGCATTGTCCCATGCTTTTAGTATGTTTCCTAAACAAAGCAGACATAAACCTCTGCCCTGATTTAGCTTACTTTCTAGGATAGGGCAATAAATGATTAATAAACATAAAAAATAATTATTTTATTAGTACATTAGAAGGTGAGTACTATAGAAAAAATAGAGCAGGGTAAGAAGAGAGGATGTTTGGGGGTATAATTTTAAATAGAGTGGTCAGGGCAGGACTTTTTGAGAATTTGACAGTTGTATAACGTTTAAAGAATACGAGGGAGTTACACATGTGGAGATACGGAAAACTATCCTTCAAGGCAGAGGGAACCACAGTGCAAACGTCCTAAAACATCAGCCACTCTGTCATATAAGGTAAAGAGGTTATGACAGAAATCAAGAATGGTGGCCTAGCCCAGGATACCAGCTGTGGAAATAGTTCCAAGTGGTTGGGTTCTAGATCTATTTAGTAGATAAAGCAAACAGAATTTGCCAAAGAATTGGATGTGGGATGCTGCGGAAAGAAATTATTAAAGATGAACTCAAGCTTTTGGGTCTCAGCAACAGTGGCAATGGAATAGTCAACTGAAGCAGGGGTGAAGCAGGTCTTGGGAAGAAGAACACAGGTCAATATCATATGATATAAAAAACAATAAATCCAAATCACACTCAGTTAAATTTAAAGTCAAAGCAAAAAGACAGCCACCAATTAAAATTTATTAGAAGACTCTTTGAAGAAAAAAATTTAGAAGAATGGATACTTAATAAACCTTTATGACTCCAAAGATTTATTACCATATTTTGCTGAATCTAAGCCAGGCTTGATTTCAGATACACTATTTTATTTACCACTATGATAGGAAAAATTTTGACAAATTATTGTCAAACATTGATTGTGAGAATACCAATTTTAAAATATGATATTGTAATAAGTATGATGATGTGATATTAGTAATTGAGTACAGTGTTAGATGTCTATAATACAAAAAGGAATAAAATATGGCCCTTGAAGATCTGAGGTATTTTCCATGTTTGTTTGATGGATTGATTGACTATATTTTCTGAATAAGTATGCTAACAGGTTTGGGATATCTGTATGGAGCTCTGATACCTTTGTTAGACCAAAAGAAATGTTACTATATGCAATTACATTAAAACTGCATTATTTGAAAAACTGGTTCCAGAATTTTTCTTAAGATGGAAACTCTGTAGAGAAAAGACCTTGCTAAACCTCTAAGGTAGAAGGTGAATACTGAGTGTGTGGATATCATCAAGGGCCAAAGCAATGCAAGGCAATACAACTTGAGAGCAGGAACAAATTTGTTTTCCTCCAGCGAGAGAGAGACAGAGTGGGGGTGGGGGGAGGGAGAGAGAGAGAGAGAGGAGAGAAGGAAGAGGGAACAGAAGGGATGGCTGGAGACTGTGGAGAGGGGATAGTTAGAGGAAATCCCCATGTGTTAGGGGAGTGGCTATGGTAGGCAGAATAATGCCCCCCACCTCCACTCCAAAAAGATATCCAAGCCCTAACCCCAGTAAACTATGAGTGTTAGATTACATGGTAAAAGGGGATTAAAGTTGCAAATGGAATTAAGGTTGCTAATCAGCTGACCCTGAGATGGAGATACTATCCTTGATTATCCAGGTAGGCCCAATATAATCATAAGGGCCCTTAAATACGAAAGAGGGTGGTAGTAGAGTCAGTGTCAGAGTGATACCATTTGAGAAAGACTTGACTGGCCATTGCTGGCTTTGAAGATGGAAGTGGGACATTGGCCAAAACATATAGGCAGCTTCTAAAAGCAAGAAAAGACAAGAAAACAGATTCTCACTTATAGTTTCCAGAAAAGAATGCAGCCCTGCTAGCACTTTCATCTTAGCCCGGTGAGACCCATTTTGTACTTCTGATCTCCAGGACTATAAGATAATACATTGTGTTGTATTGAGTTGCTAAGTTTGCAGTAATTTGTTGCATCGGCAATAGGAAATCAGTACAGTGGCCAAATGCCATCTAATGACAGTGATGGCCCTTCTCTCCCTATATGTGTGTCTCATCCATTCCCACCATTGAGATATAGAGTTTATTCCTCCACACACTTAAATCTAGGTTGGCCTGCAGTTCTTTGATGGATAGATCATGGCAAAAGTGACACTATGCTAGCTCTAGCCTTAGATTTTTAGAGGGATTGGCAGATTCCACCTGGTTCTCTTCCAATGTTCTCTCTTGGAAGACTCCCTCTCAGAACCTAGTCACAAGCTGTGAAAAGTTCAAGCCATATGAGAGCCACTCATAGATGTTCCCAGACAACAGCCAGCACCAACGGTTTGCCAGGTGAGTGAGCCACCTTAAATATCCAGTCCAGTTGAGGCTCTAGATAACACACCTTAGCTGATATCTCATTGCAACCACATGAAAGACCCCAAGCATGAACCTCCCAGCTGATCCCAGTCAACACACAGAACTGTGAGAAATAATAAATCTTATTTTCAGCCACTAAGTTTTGAGGTAGTCAACAGGAACAGATGCTTATTGTTCAATTTGAAGTTGTTTATATTGCTACGATATAGTTTTCATCCAGTTCCCCACAAATAAATGTTCAGAAATATCTACTCTGCATGTGTATATTTGTGAGTGTATGTGTGTGTGTTTTAGGTATGAGGAGTATGATTAGTGGAAATGTGAAAATTGTGGAAGGGGCTGAATTTCACATCCACATTAGAGGGAAACATAAAATCACATATGGAAACAGAGTAGTGGTAACCATGAAAACACAAGCTCACTGGGAAATTTCCTAGAAACATGTAATTATTTACATGTTCAGTACTGGGGACTTGAGCCACTCTCAAATAGCAGGGAGACATCACCTAACATAAAATGTATCCATTTTTTTAAAATAAGAGGCAAAGATAAATTTGATTTGTCTATCTACAACTCTGTCTTACCAACATAACTTCTGAACCTAAAACTATGCCTATCACATGATAGGTGCTCAGAAATGTTTGTTGGTTGTTCAGCACAGAATTAAGAAAGAAGATAATGTAAAGAACTTTTCCATTCTTAAGTCTCCATAAACTGACAACAGAATTTGAGATACTCCTACTTAACCTTTTCCTCCATATCCCTAAATATCACCGCTTCAAGAATGAGACTAAAAGAAGATGTGGCACATATATACAATGGAATATTACTTAGCCATAAAAAGAAACAAAACTGAGTTATCTATAGTGAGGTGGATGGACCTAGAGTTTGTCATACAGAGTGAAGTCAGTCAGAAAGAGAAAAACAAATACCGTATGCTAACACATATATATGGAATCTAAAAGAAAAGAAAATGGTTCTGAAGAAACTAGGGGCAGGACAGGAATAAAGACACAGATGTAGAGAATGGATTTGAGGACACGGGGAGGGGGAAGGGTAAGCTGGGACGAAGTGAAAGAGTGGCATTGACATATATACTATCAAATACTATCAAATGTAAAATAGATAGCTAGTGGGAAGCAGCCACATAGTACAGGGAGATCAGCTCTAGGTTCTTTGTGTCCACCTAGAGGGGTGGGAAAGGGAGGGTGGGAGGGAGATGCAAGAGGGAGGGGATATGGGGATATATGTATATGTATAGCTGATTCACTTTGTTATAAAGCAGAAACTAACACACCATTGTAAAGCAATTATACTCCAATAAATATGTTAAAAAAGAATAACAAAAGAATGAGACTAGGCAACAGAATAACAGTGTGGGTGGGAAACATAACCTACCAATGATCTGTAAGTAAAGGCAAAGAGTATGGAGGCTGATGATTAAATAGTCAATATATTGGCACCACTGTTTAAAATATACACTTATATCAATTTTCTTCTAAATTTATTAACAAAACTGCCATTTCTCCTAAAAGAGTACAATGATAAAGTAATTTTAGAGGGTGTTTTATTATTTAGTTCAGGCAAATACCCTAGAGATAGTGCATTCAGATTTTTTAGATTTAGTATTGACAGAACTATATTGTCATTCAAAGTTTCCAGAATTAGCAGCTAATTGTTATTTTTTTAGATACACACACATGCACACATACATACTATTTATTTATCCCTTTCTCTGTCCAAAATAGATTTGAGACCATTGACAACATTATTTCATTGATAATAAAATACAGAACCGAGAGCAATAAGAGGAACCAAATAAATTTCCTATCAAATCTGGTGAACAGACATTGAGGGGCTGAACCTCAAATTTGCTTCAGAGTTTTCTATCCTAACAGTCAGGAGAAGATGATATATTAGATCTCATTATCAGAAAGGGCTGTGAGGATATACTCTAAGACTCTCAAATTGATTCCAAATAGCTAAGGAACTGTTGTATAATATATTTGATACAGTCTATATATTATGGATTTGTAAGAAGGTGAATCAATACTAAAATGAACAGGTTCACCATGGATGGTGCATTTAATACAAAGACTTTGGTCTAGGCTGAAGATAAATAGACATGAGGAATGGTCTTCACACAGCAAATTTGATTTAGCAAAGCATGTGGCATAGAGATATGTGTTAGAAATGTTGGTACACCAGGTGAGTCTAATGGCAAAGAAAGTTCTGCAGTAAATTCTATTCTGTTGAACAAATTTTGTTAAGGATATTGATAAAATTTGAAAATCATATATAACTAGAATATCAGTTATATCTTACACAAAATAATCAGGATTAACAATTAAAAAAAAGATTTTAGCACATTGAACTCATGGGCTATCTTTGTTTGAGGGACTTGGTAATGGCCATGTAGGTGTCCTCCACTCAAATGCAGAGGTTAGGAGAAGGACAAGGAGGATTGAGATCCACATGGAACCATCCGCCCCTCCATCCAACATAAGGCGATAATTCACTGGGTCCCAAGAATATATGTCAACTAATACTGCCACATGCAGCCAGAGAGAGAAGAGAAAAGGAACGAGACCTCAGAGCTGTAGAGGAGGCATCAACATGGGGAGAAGAAAAGAGTTCAAGAGAGGGTGAACTCTGTGCTTTTTAAAGAACAAAGACTGTATCCACTAATAACTGCAGACTAAATAATGTCTTTTTTTTTTTTTTTTTTGCGGTACGCGGGCCTCTCACTGTTGTGGCCTCTCCCGTTGCGGAGCACAGGCTCCGGACGCGCAGGCTCAGCGGCCATGGCTCACGGGCCCAGCCGCTCCGCGGCATGTGGGATCTTCCCGGACTGGGGCACGAACCCGTGTCCCCTGCATCGGCAGGCGGACTCTCAACCACTGCGCCACCAGGGAAGCCCACTAAATAATGTCTTAGTGCTGAACAGGCAGATTGAAAATGTTCCCCTCCATTGTGAGAAGGCTTAAAGAGGGTGATTAGAAGTGGCCCTAGGGGAGGGAGAAGGGTGTTCTTGCATTTTCCTCTTAACCCACTGAACATAGTAAATACGTTTTAAGATTAAGGAGGGATATGGCTATTTATTTCCAGGAAGGAGCCCATGAGTGTGTCTGGGGAGACCCGGTCCTACTTTACTGCAGCCATTTCTCAACGCCTACACTGCTCTTTTGTCCTTTTGAGGTTATTGAAATGGGTGGTCCAGCTGTGGTGATGGACCAAATGTCAAAAGGGAAACCTTTTACGGTATTAACATAAATCCAATACAGAGTGAACAGAGTGTTGAAAGGTCATAAACACATTTTACCTGAAGAATAGTTGAGATAATAACTGAAGATGTTAAATCTATGGAAAAGAAGGTGCATAGAGACCAAGAAAATCCTATAATATTTAATCAATTGTCAAGTAAAAGGCAGATTCGATGTGTTCTATAAGATCCCAGAGGGTCAAACTAGGTCTTCCTGATAAAGGTCATAAGAAAACAAACTTTAACTTTGTGAAATGTAACAGTGCTGTAATGATTTAATCACTTGCTTAGGAGATTTGCCATAGTATCAGTCACTACAGGAAGTGCTAGGACACAGCAACGCTGAAGACAAAACTCCTGTCCTACCAGCACATTCTGACGGGGGAGACAAGCAAATAAGGAAAGTATAAGTAGTTATTATTGTTTAAAAGGATGTGATCAGGGAGATGTGAGAACCTGTAACTGAAGGAGACCTTTCTTAGTTAGGAGAGCCAGGGAAGGTTTCACTGAGGACAGGATAGAATCAGCCAGCCATCAGAAGAGCTAGGGGAGGTCAGAACAGTAAGGATACAGGGCCAGAAGCATGAAGAGCTTGTCTTGTCCAAGGCACAGAGAGAAGTACCAAGTAGCTCAAGCAGAGTGAACGAAGGGTAAGGATGGTGACAGATGAAGTCAGAGAGGACGGCAGGAGCCAGATCCTGCAGGACCTTGTGGGCTATGATAAGGATTTTGAATTTTATCCCAAGAGTATTGGGATGCCTCTGATGAGCTTCAAGCAGAGGAGTGAAATAATCAGAATGTGTAAGAGGAAGAGAATTACAGAAGACCAGCAGGAAAATTGGAGACCATAAATAATCGTAAATGACTTTCTTGTCTAGACATAAAAGGAAAAGAATGAATGAAGATAACAGAGTCAGCAGGAAACAGAAGAGAAACATGGCAGCCATCCACAAAAATAATTGAGTTAATTCCCACCTGGTGGAACAGACCAGGGTTCTGTGACATGAAGACAAAAGAAAGAGCCAGGGAGACCAATGAGTGATAACTGCAGGGCACATGAAAGGGGGCTGAGGAGCAAGAAATTTTCTGGGGTGAAATAGGAAACCTTTTCATTCAGCTCTATCACTGAGGCAGCCTGGTGAGAGAGGCTCAGCTCTGGGGAAGGGATGAACTACTGTTTATCCCAAAGAAGAAACAGCCAACACTGTGCTGGGAAGAGAGGATTGTCTATTTGTTCAGCCGTGCCCTAGAAACATTGGGAGCCCGAGCAGTGAATCCAGAGTATTCCAGTGGTTCATGCCTGACCAGAAAAGAAATAAAACATTGAGAGTTGTTACTTCTGAGGCCAAGCTGACTGTAGGAGGTGGGAGTGGTATGGTATGGACTGAATGTTTGTGTCTCCCAAAATTCATATGTTAAAACCTTAACCCCCAAAGTGATGGTATTTTGAAATGGGGCCTTTGGGAGGTAATTAGGGTTAGATGAGGTCTTAAGGAAGTAAAGGATTAGTGCCTTTATAAGAAGAGACACCAGAGAACTTGTTCTTTCTCTTTCCATGCTCGCACAAAGATGAGGTCATGTGAGTGCACAGCAAGAAGGCAGCCATCTGTAACCCAAGGACAGATCTCTCACCAGAAACCAACCCCACCAGCACCCTGATCTCAGACTTCCAGCCTCTACAACTATGAGAAAAAAAAAATTTCTGTCGTTTAAGCCATCTTCCCTAAGGGCCATCCTTTGGACCTCACAGTCTTTGATTTCTTTATGTGGTTGATGGATAATTCTAACTCACTTTGGATGCAGAATGTGGTTCCTAAAGCATATTTTTTTTTACTGGAGGTTCAGTATTGATGTTGGCCCCAGTATCGATAGGAGTTGATAGGAATAAATATTTCTATTTTCTGTATAAAGCGATTTAGGCTAGCAGAGTGGAAATAAAATGAACTGGATGGAGTTTATGGCATTGGAAATTTCAGTGAAAAAGCATAAAGGGGGCCAACTAGATTCAGAAAGCCAGAGGGTTCACATATCTCATAGAATTCTAAGAAATAATCCTTAAGTTTCCAGGACAGGAAAAGGGTGATAAGAGGAGAGCCAAAATACTTGTCTTTCCCTAGGACTTATGCAAACGAGCACAGTTCTTGTATGACTCCTGATGATCCAGAAGGTAGCCTAAGAGTCAGTCTAAGTGGCTGAAACTTCCCAGGTACTGGTGATGTTAGAACATCAATGAGCCAGAGGAAGTATGAGACATAGAGACTGCCAACTCTGACGTCCTGGCTGGAGAGTTACAGTGAATTTTTATGTATCAATTATGTTGTAACAAGATAGAGGGACAGATCATGTAACCAGCAGTGTCTCTCATCTATCTGGCTGATGTGCTTTGTTTGGGTAGCAGTCTGTGGGTGGTGGGATAAGGGCATGAAACTTAAGGATCTCGAGGGTTTCCTCATCCACGTGAGAACTGCAGTTGCCTCAGCATCCCATGCCTCACTCTATATGTACAAGTACATTAACACTACAAGAGCTGTATGAGGTAGGTTGAATTATCGATATTATCCCCATTTTACATATGAGAGGAGACTGCTGCTCTTAACTTCTGCCTTGGACTGACTGCCTCTGGGTTGTCACAAGTTTCAAGGAGATTCCTAGAAGTGAAACTCTTTCATGTACTTTATGGTACTCCGGATTCTTGTAGAAAGCATCTGCCTGGCAGTTTGGGGCTACCTGACAGAGAGTAGTTCCAAAAACCAGAGATCCAAAGAATGATACTCAACACCCCTCCAAGGAAAGTAAGCATCTAGGCTGCTAAACTCAAGCTGGGCTATGGCAATGGAGAGAGATAGGAGAAGACTTGCTAGCTGTGAAACCAAGGACGGTGATTGATCCGGGGGGTGGCATCTGTGGGCAAGTTCAAAACAAGGGCAAAGGTTTTGTTCAGTAAAACAAATGTCAGGCAGCAAGACCACCATTACATCCTTCTCTAAGTAAAATTCCCCTGAAAATTCTAGCTTTTCGATTTAGTCTCAGACTCAGGGGTTTTTTGGGGCATAGGGAGGTGAGGCCTGTGGGAAGCCATTCTCAGCAAGATACTGAAATGATCTCTTGGGGAAGGTGAAATCCAGTGGCAACTTTCTGTGTAGAAATTCTCTACAACATTTTTGAGGTTCTGTCTTTCACTGTGCCGTTCCCTAAGGACTTCTGTTCCATAAAAACTATAGATTTGCTTTGTTTTGATTTGCTTTGCTGGCTTCTTCCTAAACTTTCTCTGGTAATAAATATCTGTCAATTAAAATGAACTGAATGAAATTGAATTAAAGAGTGAGATTGGAGGAGCAGAGTTCTTTATTTTCCACATGAGAGAGGAGACCGAGATTACTTTATTCAGGTCTCTTGGAAAGACAGCTGTATACATGAGTTTCTAGTATCCTCATTGACACACCACATCATACCTTACCCTGGGCAATGCAGCAAAGGATTGTCAGCAGCATCCTCAAAATCCCTCCCCTACAGACACATACACTTGGAGCTTCACTCTTATCATCCACTCCTCCCTACTCATAGCATCGTGATCTCAGGGCTTTGGGGGAAAAAAAATTAACGTATCTATCTCTTCATTAAGTTCCTTTCAAAATGCTTAGGGACCAGTGACAGAAGGAAACAGCTCTGTTAATGGTTCCCTTGGAACTTCTCTTTGATCTAAACTGTCCTCTTAATAGAGAGCCTACTACTGATAAGTATCTGTATCTCACATCTTCCACCTCCTAGATAGTCCATGGAGGCCCATCAGCTACCCCAGGTAGCAGGTTAGATCCAGATGGGGTCTCCAGGGAACTATCCGGAGAGAAAAATAAATCTAGCCTCCCCTGTTTAAAACTAAAAAACAATGTCGAACACAATAAAATTGGTTAAGATATGTGACACAATACTCCAGGGTATATGCACCTTTAGAAACCATGTAAGTAATAAAATGAATTAAGAATTATGTTATTAATAGTTATTGTATAATAATAAATTAATGGACTAGAAACCCAGTATCTTACATTAATTAATAGTGCCAGTAACAGTATACAAGGAAAACACACAAAATGTAGACAGTGCTGTCTTTATATGGGTGGATTATAAAGCAAAGAGCACTGCCAAGCTTTCTAGTTTACTTATATTAATTTTGGATATTAGCAATTACAACTTGTGCATGCAAAATTCCATAAAAATGCAAAGCTACCATGAAATAAAATTAACAGGGAGATTTAGAAATTCATTAAACAGAACTTAAGTAGCAGCATCATTTTTTTGGCTAATACAGGAATATATGTCTGTGCATACACTATTTATGATACCATTTGAGACACGTAAAATATAAGTTGAGAGAATGTGTTGCCTCCAATAATTTACAAAGGTAGAAAACAGCAAGGGGAATTGAGAACAAACCTCACCTCTTCTCGTACTGTAATATAAAGATATTGCATCTGTGGCTTCCAATACAGATTCTTAATTTGAGCCCAGACAAGCCTTGCACCATGAAGAGATTAAAGGGATATCTGAGGGAGAAAGTAGAGATGCTGTTTCTGGTGCATAATCATGTTTGCAAACATGTTAATCAAATCCGGGTGCTTGATAACTTGATAATTAAATTTACAAATGATTGGAAATATTTGCCACGGAAAGATTTAAAGTCATTTCTGAAATCCTAATGACAGCTCTAGCAATACGTGTACGCCTCTTGAGGGCCTACTGAGGATAGATGGTATTAAAAATATAATTGGTTTTAAAGCACGTTAGATTAAATTCTTTTCCTATGATTCATTCTCTCTTCTTTATATTCACCTTTCAGGTCATTTCCTGCTTCCAGAACAAGGTATCCATAACTCAAACGAACCACCATATGAATTTACTTATTTTTGTACAATCCAGTCAGTTCCAAAATGTTCCACTTCCATTTAAAATGATGTGTTTTGAAATGAAAAGATTAAACTTTTGAATTAAATAATACTTAGAAAAAGCCATCAACGATCTTTGAAATCTGACAAAAGGCACATTGTTGAAAATAAATAAATAAATAAATAGGGTGGAAAGCAATTGGGAAGTTAGTTGAGGTCACTATAAATTTTTTTTTAAATTAATTTACCAGGTCCATTTTTAGCTCTTTCATGCAGTTTCATACCAGACCTGACACATTACAGTTACATGACAAATAAAAGCATTCTGGTTGAATCAGAAGTCTTAAAATGAGGCACGAAATTTCAGCTGAACTAACTAAATGAGTTTCTAACAGAATTTCCAACCCCCTGTTTTTGAAAAAAAAAAGCCAACTTCTCAATTTTTGGTGGCTGCAGCTAGCAACACCACATGGACTGTTCTTCTGAATGCCCACATCAAAATGGGGTCAAGGGTCTTAGGAATAAATTGGTTGGCAAACGATATCAATGGTGCCCTGGTCTGACCTTGTATATAATTGTTTGCACAACAGAGCTGAAGAGCAGCAACATGGTTAATCTGTGCATGTTTATTTCTAGCCATCCAGGGACCTTAAGGGTCAATATGACTTCCTAACATTCATGAAAGGTTATTAAAATTGTTGTACAAAGTTGATGGAAAGGTGTTATTGCTTTTGTAAGAAAAAATGACTTTCATGGAACAGTTTTCACCTAATTTTTTACTAGATTTTACTTCCTGTCCTCCCCTTCACCCTTTCAGAGTTTCATGGTTGATAACAGTTGATTATTTGTGCTGTCTAGTGGCATTCTTTATTTTTTATTTGTATAGTACCATGGATGTGGATCGTACTTTCCAAGACTTAAATTATAAATGAGGTAGGTCTCTGGCCCAGATAGCGCCAAGGCTCCTGCCTTCACAAAGGACACCAGGAGGAAGGCAGTCCATTTGCCCTCAGAATAATGTGATCATGGGAACTGTCCAAATGAAGAGATTTGAATGATACTGGAACTTTCATACTTCTCCAGATTACTTCAGGCAGCCAAAGAGATGTTTGAAAATGCATCAAATGAATTGCTAACCTTTTTTTTCTCCCTGAAAATAGAACTATCGCTTTAGAAAAATCCCATAGCCAGCAGCACACCGAGATAGAACAGCATAGAAGTCTAGCAAAGACTATACGTAGGGGTAAAGTAGAGGAAAAAAATGGAACAAAGAGAAGGGACAGAAGGCAACAGATTATCACCATCACAAAACATTTATTAAAACAGCATCAGGCAAGGTACAACATAGATGTGGTTCCTGCCCACTGGGAATTTAACATCCAAGATGTCACTTGAAGAAAAACCCAGTAAAAACAGAAAAAAGTTATTCAAGAACGAACTTATGCAGAGAAAAGACAAGTGAAGAAAACAAAAGTAGGAACTTGCAGAAAAGATGGTTTTTAAGATGTTAGTTCAATTTGAACACTATTATGAGATATGACTCTAAAGTTATGATCATATGTATCTAATATAATCAATATAATGCTGTCTCATTACTTCACTACAGCATGTTTTATTTCCCACTACTTCATACTAAAGCATGAACCAGAAAGAAGTATCCAATTTAAACTGTGTCTGGTCTTTAGGGAAAATAATAGGGCCACATGATTCTGATTCAAGATTTAACAAGTGCTAGTAGAAACACTCTATATTTTTTAAGTAAATGAAAGACTCCAAAATTAATGTTTTTCATGATTTACTATACAGATCTCTAGATGTATTTTTCTCTTTAAGTAATTCACATTCTCTCTCGCTCAATGCATAGTATTTCACAAAGAAACATCCATCATGTTTCTATCATTAAACTCAGTGCAAAATCTCAGAATACATAGCTTGCAGTGAGAAAGCAGTTTTAAGTTTTAATTTATATTCTAGTTTAGTTTTTTCTTTAGGAATTAAAACAAGAAACTGTAATGAGATTCCGATTAAACTAACATTTTTGAACTCTAAATATGTGCCATAAACTTATAAGTGCTTCCATAGTAAGATCAAAACCTTGGGAATTTTTAATTTGTCACCATGAGGAACAGCCAAGTAAACTATAAGTAAGTAGCCGAAAGAAGAAAAAGCTAAGAGAATAGTTTCAAGGATTCCCATGTCTACTTAAGGGGGAACTAAAGAAAACGTTCCCATATCTGAGAAACATTTTTAAAAATAATCACAATTTTTAAGTAGGAATATGGTAGATTTGCTCCATTCTTCTCTGGGAACTCATATTAAAGCAACAAGGGGAAGAAGAGAGGAAAATACAAACACTGTCCCCGGTGAAACCAAGATGCCTGAAGCTCTGGATCACAAAATAGGTGGAGGCTCTAACAAAAGCACTGAAGTTCAAAGAAGGGTGTGGGAAGACCAGGAGAGAGGATGTTTGTGGCCACAGATACCAGGAAAAAAATGGCCAAGTACAAATCTTCTAAGAGAATGCAACACCCTGAAGTTTAAAACAATACAAAGCAAACAAACAAAACCCAGTAAATTATTTGCAACAATGGAACAGATTTGGGGGATTAGAAGCAGTGCTTCACCTGACCCTATTTAGCACAAAGTCTTGAGAACATGGAGAGTGGGGCCAGCTCAGCCTGGGGGCAGGGTGGGGGCAGTAGAGGTCAAAGAGGAAAGATGTGGCAATGTGAACAGACCCAGAGTGGGTACCAAATCTCTCTGTCTCGCTCTGTCTCTCTGTCTCCTTCACACACACACACACGGACAAACACACCAGTCATAAACAGAATTTCAACTATCCCTGACCCCTCTCCAACATGAACTTCCTACAATAAATGAAAGAAAAAAACTTACCACAGTCAAAAATAAGAAGTAATATAAAAGGAACCAGCAAAAAGGACCTATGCAACCATGCCACAAGTGAAAATATCAGGGAACATTTGGGGAAAAAGATGGAAGATGAAACATGCTCACCAAAAAACCAAAACAAAACCAGAAATATAGTAACGAGCAAATGAAAAAGACATCACCCTAAATTTTCAAAACTTAATGAAACAGTTTGCTTTATAGAAGAGCACAGAGAAGAAATATAAGTAATCAGAGAAGAAATTTTAACACTGCAGAAGAAGATGAAGTCTGTTGGGGTGAGGGAACAGTGTGGACAATTGTAACAACGAATATCTGACTAGAAGCAACACAAAGAAGACTCGAAATTGGCGAAGTGCTGTAAGGACGATAAGAGGACATGACTGAAGCAGCAGACAAAAGGAAGTGAAGATAAAGAGTCAAAGGGGATTTGGAATGAAAATGATAGAAGATGGGTAAAGAGCACTTGTGTTTACATGTAATAGGTGTTGGTAAGTAAGAGAAGCAAACTAGCAGAACAAAGTAAATATTTAAGGATATAAACAAGAAACTTTTCAGAAATAAAAAGTATCAGAATCTATAAAACGTAAAGGCACACTGTATCCCAGAAAAAGAAAAACTGATTTAGAACGATCAACTCAAACACGCATCTTAATAAAGTTATCGGATTTCAAAGATGGGAAAATCCCTTGTCAGACAGAAAAAAAAAATCAACACATGTATAAAATGTAAAAAAAAAAAAAAAGACTTGTATTAGATTTTCCCTAACAGCACTGAAAGAGAGTGGGCAATTTCTGTGACATATTCAAAAAAGAAGGTTTCATTATTATATTCCTAGGCAAATAGTTTTTCAAATAAAATGAAAAGACACAAGTATTTACAAATATCCTTTTGAAAATGAAATTAAATAGAAAATAAATTTCAACCAACAAAGTGATAAATGGAAAAACTATGTCAAAATGTCTGGCAGTGAGCACTGAATCAATTTAAGAGTAATACTAAGATCAAATCAAACGTGAGAATTGTGGTTGGAGAAGAGAATAAAAATGTAATATATCTTAACGAAGCAGAAATGGGAAGGCAAAGGGAAAACTACGATTTTTAGAGCTGGGGGAGGTCAAGATGTTTTAGTTGGTAAATCAAATAATAAGTTGATAAATCAAAAGCTATACATTTATTTGAAGTTATGAAGATAAACACTGAAAAAGGAAAAAATGAACAGAAATGAGTTCTGTCATTATTCAGAAAGCATAACATAAAAATATGACAACAAACCTAAGGCAGAATATATATACTTCATACAAAAATGTAAATGAGATCAACTTACTCATTAAAATAGACTCGCAGATCAGACTAGAAAGCAAATCGCAATTACATGCTATATTTGAGAGAAATACCCAAAACAAAGTGACTCCAAAAAATGACAAAAGCTAATAAATAAATCCAAGAGCTGACTGTAAACACACACACACATATGTACAGAGTAGACTGACACTAAATATCTAGTGAAAAAAAAGTGAGAAAACACAAATATGCAAAATAGAAAATAATTATACAAAAATAACCCTAGACACAAGAAAATAAAAGAATCTTAAAATATTAAAGTGCTTAGTTGTTATAAATAAATTTACAAACCAGGATAAAAAAGATTATTTCTTGGAAAACATAAGTTAGAAAAATATCACAGAAGAGAAGGTCTCTGTAGGAATAGAAAACATTACTAAAGCCCAACACATCCCCATTGTACTGGGCCCAGACAGATTCAAAGGAAAGACCAGAGGAACAGATAACTCTAATGTGATTTAAAGTGATCCAGGGCACAGAAAAATAATGAAAACTTCCAAGATCTTTTTAGAAGAAAAGAATTAAAGAATTTTCAAATCATCCTCGCTTCCAGGTATGGTTGCCAAACACTAAACAAAATATTAATAAACAATAGAACAGGAAGTAAAAAATAATTTTCCATAGTAAGGTGTGGTTTATTTTAGGAATAGGAATACAAGGAAGTTCAGGGTTAAATTTATTTTCCTTAATAACAGATTTAAAGTGAAAACTTATACTATTATCTTTATGGAAGCCTAAGAGTCACCTAATAAAATTCAACACAGTCTTGATAAGACCAAAATTCTTAATAAAATAGGTATAGCTATATATTTTCTAATAATATAATACATATCTTAGTATGACAGTATCAGATTTGACCTAAAAGCAGACATCATGTTTTATAGGGAAACACTGAAATCTTTTCCATTAAAATCAGAAACACAATATGGATATCTTTTATTTCCACTATGTTTAAAATTGGTCTGGAGTTACTGGCCAAAGCAATTAGATAATATAAACACATAAGAGGGATAAGAATTATAAAGGAGTATACAAAATCACAATTATTTACGGATGATAGTCAATCAGGATAATTCAAGAAAATCAACTCTATTGTAAAATATAAAATAATTCCATGAGGAGGTGGTTTGGCAAAAAATAATTGGCAGAATATAACCTTCATATTTAATACAACAGTCATTTAGAAGACATATTAGAAGAAAAGAAACTATTTTCATAGCAACTAAAAAGATGAAATTTACAAAGACAACTAATTATCTCCCCCATGTTCACTCTCCCCTTCTATGTGAATAATAGAACTCCCTGAGATTTGTTGCATACGAGTTTGTCCACCTGGACACGCCATGACCAAGAATTTCTTTCAGCTAACTGCACTATATACCTATTTTGGGGGCCAATAAGAGTGAGCAAAAATAATATGATAATCTCCTTAGAGACTCTAAACCTTTTTCTTTCCTCTCCAGTAGTCTTAAAGATGGATATAATGCTAGTAAACTGACTTTAGCCACAAGAACAAAAGTAACACTCTGTAGGATAGTGGAACAATAAGAGAGAAGCAATCTGGGTCTCTGAATGATCTCATTGAGCTCTGAAATGTTACATAAAAATAAATTTATCTTGTTGTTTTGTTTGTTTCTTTACTTGTTTGTTTATAATAGCGGCTGAGTCCATACTATAACTAATACCCCAAAACAAGTGAAACTTCTATATGCTCCACATGGTGAAATTTCTAACAAGTGGCAGAAAAAGCTTGAATAATTGGAGAGTGGAAAGTCACACATTGTTTTAGATAAGATGACAACATCCCAAAATATCAGTTCTTCTTGGTTAACCTATAAATTTAACAAAATCTCAACAAAAATGCCAATGCATTTCCTTTGCAAATAGGGATACTGAAATGGAAAAATTAATAAGCAAAATTCTCCATGGAAATTCTGCAAAAATAATGTAGAAAGGAATCTAGAACTATTAGGTAATAAAACATACTATAAAGTATCTGCTGCTGCTACATGAATGGGACAAATCAGTGGATCAGAATACAAATTCCATAACAGATTTTGGCAATAAATTTGAATATTTCAAATCAGCGAGGAAAAGATAGATTGAATATAAATCGTATAGAGATAACTTTCTAGCCATATGAGAAAAAATAAATTGGACCCATGTCTCACACCTTAAACAAAAATAAATTCCAGGTGACCACAGATTATTAAAAAATTAAAAAAGAAAACCTCTAAAATAATTGGAGAAAACATTTTTTTAAATAATCCAAGATTGGGAAAGAATTTGCTAAATAAGACTTAAAAAACAGATGCCATAAAAAGAAAAAATTGATAAATTTTACTATAATCAAAAAATATAAGGTATAAAAGCACCCTAAATAGTCAAATGACAAAAGTAAATATGGCTAATATTTGTAATTCATGTCACAAAGACTAATTTTCTACTATTAAAAAAATTCCTATAAATCAATTAGAAAAATACCAACAACCCTTTAGGGAAAACATAGGCAAATATTCAGTTTAGAAAAAAGATACAAATGACTCGCTTATGAAAATGTGCTAGTCTTTCAACATGAGAAATAAAATAAAAACTGCAACGATTAATAGCTGATTTCAGGTCTGGGGCAGAAAATATACAAGAGGTACCTGGTACACCTGGCTGTGTCAGGAAGCAATGAAACCATCAAGGACTAAATGGCCCGTGGCAGAGAGACACGGGGCCAATCTGAAGGGACTACCATTGGCCAGTATGTAACGATCTGAGCTTGGAAGACAGTAATGAATGCAAATGATCGGAGAACAAAAAATATAAAACCTCAAGAGTTCTTATTGACACAGTCCCCTCAGTGAGAGAGGGAGAGGGAATTCCCTGGCAGTCCAGTGGTTAGGATTCTGTACTTTCACTGCCAAGGGCACAGGGAACTAAGATCCCACAAGCCGTGGGGCGTGGCCAAAAAAAAAAAAAGAGGGAGAGCGAAAACCTAAAATTTAAACAACACGAATAGAGCACCACTAGAAATAAGTAGGGCCCCAAATCCTCAGTCTGAACTTAGGCAGTTAAAAGGAAATAATTTGTTCTGACCTTCTTCTATGAAGTGTACCTCAGGGAAATTAATTAGCCCTAATTGGTGGGGAAAGTTATTCTTTATTGAAGAATTCTAACTAAAACTTGAGGAAGGAAAGGTAGAATTTTTAAAATTACCATTCTGCAATTCATCATAAAATAAATTATTCAAGCAATATCACATGGATGAAGTTGTTGGATTAAATGTGAATGAGAAACTTTACAAAGGAGGGATCAGGCTGTGATGAGCTGAGTCCACTGGTCAGCAGTCTGATCATCACAGAAAGGGGCCAAAGCAGCTTTGTATGCCTCTTATTTTGATGCAATATGAAGCATTGCCAACCTGTTGAGCCCAAGTGTAATTTTATGCTGGGTGTTAATTTTTCTCTAGAGGAAAAAACCAGATGAACACCAAAAGGAAGCAAGCAGAGAAATCCAGAATGTAGGACTCTGCATAGGACAGATGATCCACTTTCTATAAGCCAATGTCAGTGGGTCAAAAGGAAAGGGTACTGTTCTCATTTGAAAGAGAGTTAGGAGACATCAAAACCAAATGTAATGGGTGGACCTTGTATAAATCGAATAACAAACCAATTATAAACGGGCAATGTTTTCTCACAGTTGGGGAAATATCAGATAATAAAAAGAAATTACTTTTTAATAGATGATATGGAGCAATAAATATTCATTAGTCATGATTATGGCATTGTGGTTATACAATAAAATATCCACGTTATAGAGATGCTTGTTGAAGTACAGAATGAAGTAAAATGATGTTTGAATCTTTTTTAAATACTTCAGCATTGAAAAAAAGAAAAAAAGGAAAACAAAAATAAATAAACAAGAGCAGGGAGATCACTGAAACAAAGGTGGCAAAATCCTGATAATTGTTGAGTATGACTGATAGTTATATGAAGATTCATTCTTTTTATATCTGTGTATCATGAGGTCCACTTTTCAATCAGTTTGCATTTAAACCTGTGTAAGGAATAGTTACATATAATGCCAGAGGGAGGGTAAACTCATAAATCCTATGTGGAGAATATGGCAGTATTTATCAAAATTTAAAATGCACATACCCAGCATTTATACTCTTAGGCATATATTCTGAAGAAGTATTCTCATATATACAGCATGACATTCACTGGAGCATTGTATGTAATTGATTTAAAACTACCTCAAGGTCCATAACTAAAGCCTAATCAAATAAAATATCACACAGACTGTCAACAAAACACTCTGTAGCCATTAAAGAAAGAGGAGAGAAATAGGTCAAGCAAAGTAACAGACAAGATAATCTCAATACTAGAAGTTTTAAAGTGATTAAAATAATTAAGTCCTTTTAAGAGCATGGATAAACTTTCCAGAAAATCCCAAAGACAATGCGGAAATAAGAGTCCAGGGCAGTAAGCTGAAGCCATTGGCTGCCCTGAGGCACCTCCAAGTCCTATTTGACCTAGAACAGGTTCTCAGCCTCTGATTAGTGACTAGTGACATTTTGAGGCACATAATTCTTTGTTGTAACTGTCCTGTGCATTATAGAATATTTGGAGCATCCCTGGTCTCTACCCACTAGGTGCCAGTGGCACCTTCCCCCCAACCAGTTAAAATAATCAAAAAGTCTTGGATTTTGCCAAATGAATCCCGTGAAGGCAAAATTACCTGCAGCTGAGAATTACTGGTCATTATAGTCATTCTGTTTACTAGGTCCAAAGAAATAAAACACAAGTTAATATTTTAACTAAAAACAGACATATTTTGGTAGTAGCAGCTGACAAGTAAAAACTTCCCTCAGGAAGAAAGTTACAAAAATGCAGTTTTCAAATAATTCCCAACAGATAAATTTCCAGTAAACAGAAGCTCTCAGAAAGTAAATTAATATACAACCAAATATATGATTAAACAAGATACCATGAGCAAGAGTCAGTAGACACAACAATCCACAAAAACAGGTATAAAATATATACAAATATAGCATTTATCAAATACAAACTATAAACTAAGTATATTCAATATCTTTAAAAAACTAAGAAAGAATTGAAAATACAAATAATTATGTAATAATTATCAAAAATTACCAGGGAGATTTATAGAAGAAATAAATAAAACTTCTAGAAATTTGAAGTTAGAAACTTATTACATAGGATGACAGGAAATACCACTGAAATGAACAATCAGTGAAGTGGGCCAGAGTGGATGAAATTATGCTCGATGCAGCACAGAGAGATCAACTTGGAAAATGTGAAATAGATCTTAAGATTCATAAAGGATAAAATGAGAATGTCTAATATACATCCATTAAAATTTTAGAGGGAAGCAATAGAATGAATGGAAGCAGAGTAGGTAATGGCTGAAAATTTTCCAGAATGGTTGAAAGACACCACCCCTCAGATCCATGAACTACAACAAATTTCAAGCAAGTATAGTTCATATTCTGAAATATTGTAATAACAAATAACAACAATAGCATTGGCTACTATGTTGAGTGCTTACTCTATACTAGCTATTATACTAATGACACTGTATAAATTACTTGAATAAGTAACGTTTTTATAAGAGGAAGGCAGATGGAACAGCGTTACAGATTAAATATAATAACATTGAAAGAATCTTACGAGACAACCAAAACAAAATGCAGTGTGTGGATAATGTTTTGTATGTAATTCAAGCAAACCAATGTAATTATCATATTATTTAACCTCTCTCTGTGGCAAGATTTAAACCCAGACCTGGCTGATTACAACTTTTGCCCCAGAGTTATGCAATGTTTAAACAATGTAAATTTCTGAAAGTCTGCTCTTGTTCTATATTCTTCCTATATTCTTCCTTTCTTCTAATAATTTGATTCTTAAAATGCTCTTTACAGTTCCTACTGAAATAAAAGGAAAATGAGTGTAATGATAACAAAGAACCAAATTAAGGACGGTGGAAACAAAAAAAGAAAAATTTATAAGTAAATTGTCAAAAAATAAACTAATGATAGCAGACTCCTGCTATGAAAGGAGTTATCTCTTAGAATGTAACATAGAATGCAATGCACTTTGTGGCTCTATCAGAGGTTTTTGTAGCAAAGATATGAGAAATGTATTTTTCAACTTATTATTTAAAACTAGGATGTTAAACAATATGCATAAAGAGACCAAACTTCTCCCTGACTCCACCAGTACTCTACATGACTTCCTAATTCATAAATGACTTTCTGTGAAGAAGAATATTTTACATGCCTTTCTTACAGTTTCAATACCGAGAGAAAGAGAAAGCAAATCTCCTTCTGAATCACCACAGTCTACTTCTGATTCTCAAATCAAGAGAACAAAAATAAATCCCAAAATGAGCCCTGGGAAGGGGTTTACACCCAGGGGCCATAGAGGGTGGGTGAGGAGGTAGAGAAGAACCAGGGTCACCATCAATGGACATTGAGGGCCACTGTTTCATACAAGGCAAGGCTAGGATAAGAACAGCCGTAGGGAATAAGGAGGTACCAAAGCAGTAATAAGTAGATGCAAGCAAACCAAAACTGGTTCTGAACTAAGAACCCAAAAGATGGGTACTGTTCATGTGATTATTGTGCTGGGTATTAAACAGGTAGCCCTAAAATTGCCTAAGTTGAACTGAGCTAAAACCACTCCCATCCCCCATGAACTTTGCCTCCCTAATAATCTTTTCCTGTTCTAAGTCTCTAAGGTCTTATTATACTTGGGCTAGATCTCTTGAGATCAAAGTTAAAGAGAAAAAAAACAAAACTATTCTAATACATCTAACTTCTTTACTGACGTTTTTTGGATAAATAAATAGACAAACTAGATCTTTTACTCAGAGTACATCTGGCCAGAGCAAAGTAACTGAGTCACAATAATTCCATTTGCTAACTTTGAATTCCTTGCCTCAAACTGGACCCTTCTGCTTACACCTTTTAAAAATAAAACCTCTTTAACTTCCTATTTAACAGCCTAGATAGGTACAAATGCATCTTAAAATATTCAATTTGACTACCTTATAGGGGAATCTGGTAGAAAAGGTCAGGTTAGAAAGAGGAGAGATCTTGCTATGAAGGCAGGCAACTTGCTTAGTTTCCTTCTCATATGACTGTGCATTTGCACTCAGGGAAAAGGAGAGTTAAAGGCAGAGAGGCAGTAAATAGGATTTCTTATTAAAAGAAAGTCAAGAGGAAAAGCATAGATGTTGTTAAGATTCCCCATTTTGTAGACATATATAAGCTGGCAGGAGAGCATAACTAACACTTTCCATTATAGGTCAGCAAAGTAAATGCACTCTCTGTTGTTGAGACATCCAAAGATTCCTAGAGATCAGAAAGGTAAAAGAGAAACCGCCAAAGGCCGAGGCCCTGGAATCACGAATAGATTTGTAACAGATTTCGGAAGAATTGGAAGGAAGTAGTCTACTCAGTAATGAGGAGAACATAAGATTAGGTTAAGTTGTCATTTCTAGAAGAAAAACATTTGATAGCAAAGTTAGGCTTTAAATCTTCAATTGTCAATATGGCCAGCTCCTGCTCTATGCTTTAGTATTCTTACAGCTGTGTTTCTAGCATATTTTAAAATTAAGAATAATTAAATATAAAGACATATTAATTATCTACAGGAATGCTGAATGTTATAAATAAAAGGTTATGATTTAGAAAATGCTGTCTTGCCCTGGCAAGAGCAGGGAAGTTGGAAGAAAGGAAGTGATGTGTAGCCGTTGCCTTCTGGGTATTGTGCTAGGTACCATCACATAGGTTGTTTCATTTAGCCCTCACAACAACCCCAGGTGCGAAGTGTCCTGCCACTAATGTTTAAAGAAGTCAAATGAAACAGAAAGAAGTTGAAGGATTGACTGAGATTATTCTACAGTAAGTGGTTGAAATACCATTTAAACCCGGGTTGTCTCTAGATAATCTTTCTATGACTGGCGATTTTAGTATTTTGCCTTTAATAAATAAACCTTAATAATGAAAATGAGTGGCTTAGCCACAGATGTGTGAAAAGTCAATCCATAAAAATGGCTTGATGGTATCTGTTTCAAATAAATTTCTCTTTGATTAATATTAAAAGTCGACTTTGACTGCTACTCCCCTCACTATCTCCAAGTTCACATAAATTGTCCCTTATCATTGACAAAAAAATCCTTTCTGAAAATTACTCATTCATCTATTCAACAAATATTTACTAAGCACCTAACTATTCCATAATTGTGCTGTACATTGATTGGCACAATGACTACAAATAACACAAACATGATCATATATATCTTATGGTCTAGCAGGAGTTCACTTAATTATCTTTATCTGAAATATGGAAAAACATATCTTTAAATATTGGCTAATTTATCCCTCAACCAATAGTGTTTTTCTTCTCCATTTACCAATATAGTATTACAACATCATAGAGGCGCAAAGGGAACTGAATGGAAGAAAATCAGACATTGTGACTTTGGAATATAGGTACATGTCTTACCATCAAGCAATTGTCCAACACAAATAACAGAAAATAAAATCAAATTCAGTCATCATAAAGCTTTCTCAGGTTTTTCAAATTGGTTTTATATCAATACGATGTGTCTTCTGAAGTAATTAACAGTACTTCTTAACTCTGAATTTGGAATATTCTGTTTCAAAAGTACAGTGTTAATAAATGACTACTTTATTGACTCATTTAAGAGAAGTGTCACTAAACTTACATTATCCATCTTAGTTGCACACAAAAAAAGGGATTTTGGCAAGTACTGACACAACTCTGCAGGAGGGAGATTAATGGAGAGCAAATTGGAGAGTAATTAATCAAGCTGTATAAGAAAGTGAAAAGAAGAAACAAAGATGCAAGGTTTGACAGGAAAATTCTAAGCTCTTTGTACTTGACACCAGTCAAAAAAAAAAAAAAAAGAGGCATAATAGGGCTGAAAAGTTCATGAATATGCTCCAATTAGTCTGTATGTGCACTGAAATGCTTTTCAGTTTGGTTCATTTAAATCTGAAATTCCCTTCCCCATTGATGTCAGCTAGTTAGCCAAGATGGTACATTACTGTTATGATCACTGCAGTGCACATAATTTAGATTTATCTCTTTGGGGACTCAGCTCCACCCCCTGCTAGCTAATATGCTCACCATGTTTAATGATGCAAAAAATTTCCCTGAGTACAGGTTATTTATCTTTATCAGGGGCTGCATTTGGCTGGCTGTCTGTTATCAGCCAGAATATTTGTTCCTAAATGGTTGGTTCTCATCCATATTCCAGGGCAATCCAGAGGCCCGTATTTTCACTCAGATTTGCAATAAAAGTGTTTCAGTTCTTCAAATGTACCTTAGTAATAGTGATTTATGAGTCTGAAATAAATGAAGTTATGATTCAGTCTATGAACCCTAAAATCACTGTCATGAAATATGAAATCAATCCAAGATCTGAGAAAGGAATTTCTTTGGGGAAGGTGGAGGGGTGTGTAATAAACAATAAAGGAATACAAATATATAACAAGGAAAACAGTTATAAAGTATTTTTAAGTAATTATGTCAAACATATGACCTGAGAATTAAAACTTAGGGATGAAGACGCAGGTCCAAAGAAACAGAATGGTCAGTAACAAGCAATCATCATCATCTTCCTAAAATTCCTCGACAAGATAGTGAAAAACACAGGCAGTTTGTTCCCTCTTCTGAATCCAAACCCAAACCCAAAGGTGTGCAGGATCAAGGGGGATGTTGGTAGTTCTGATATAATATTTTTAAATGACAAGAAAACTCTAGGAAAATAGAGGATTTTGAAGTACAAGAGCAAAAGGGGGCTTTCAGTGAGTGTGAGCGGTAATTTCTTAGTTAAGGTCTTTTTTCCCCTCAAATGTCTTGGGTGGATCACTGCCCACCCATTTCCCATGCAAAGAAGACACACAGCAATGTCAGCAGCCTAGCCCAGACTAGTTGGTATGGCAACATCAGGGTAGGTATCTAGCTGGCTAAGGTAGGGGGTGGATGACATTTACAGGCAGACACTCAGCCCCTATCCCCCTTCACATCATGACTTCTAGGTAATTCAAGTAAATAACAGGGTCAATAGGAAGGTTAAAGCAAATTCCCTGAGGCCTAGATGGGGTGTGACAAACGGAGGGTGGTCTAGCCCTACTATGAAGGTAGACGTACTTTGTCCAAGGCAACTCCCACCCACCCGCATATTCCTAAACTCTAAACTTGAGTCTGTTACTCCAGGAAACCAGTGAATTCCTTTTTGTTGAAGAAGTGAGAGTGGATTCTGTTCACAAGTAGGAACTTGATGGTATAGTATTCTGTGCAACAGACAGTAAGGAAGTGCATTTGCAGTGCATTAACAAAAAGTATTCATTTAACAAAGTAGGAAAGACCACAACATGTATTTTATACAATATAGACATCTCTTGTGTCAGACATCTTTTGTGCCTCACTTCACAATATTTTCTCCTAATTTTTATTCCCATATATTGCCTCAACTGCACTGCCTGTCTTTCATTTCTGCCCTAGAGTATCACATGGGATGCCTATAGAAGCCTGCTCAGTGGTTATGATGCATGTGCAAATACAGCACAGGGCAAAGTTTGACCAAAGGCATAAAGCATCAGTTGGATAAATCCTCCTCTCTCCCACCTTTGGGGCAGACAATTCTGAGGCACCATCTATATGGCTCTTCAGAGGGTTCCTAGCAGGATCAAGCCCCGCTGCCCCACAATGACAACCATCCTAATAAGATACTTTTTAACACACCCTTCACCCTTTTTCCTTGGGATTACTTACCAAAGTTAACTCTCTGCATGTAAGCCCTTGTCTCAGGTTGTGGTCTGGGCAGAGGGTGCAGGGGGGCTCCAGGCTATGATACCATAACATATGAATATTTGAAAATGCATGCATACAGCATTATTTAGTTTTAAAAGATATATTTCAAGGACGTACAGCAGACAATGGAGCAAAGAACAGAACAAAGTGGGGAGGCTCATTGCATGGAGGAGTGTGTCAGGAGCTGAGAAGAGTAAACAGTTTGGTCCCTGGACCCAAGGTCAGAAGGAAGAAAGGGATGCAGGGAGAGAAGAATGGAAGCGAGGATCAAGGAAACACTCTGTCAGGCTCCATTTTTACCCCAGACTACCCAGAGAGGTCCCTCTGATGTGCACAACTGCTCAGTCGAGCCCTTGTTGTACATAGTGTTCTGGGTTCAGTTTCTAATGACTGGACTCCTCTCTCTCTCTCTCTCTCTCTCTCTCTCTCTCTCTCTCTCTCTCTCTCTCACACACACACACACACACACACACACACACACACACACTCTCCAATTACTCTTCCTTGTATGGTCACACCCTCTCTCATACAAGCCTCAATATCTCTACGATCCATCAAGCCACCAATAGACAAATCACCCTACGTCCTGAGACAGTTCATATTCCCCCAGAAATGGAAGGATAGGTAAGAGTTTTCACATTATACACTTGAGGGCATTAAGCCATATGTTACAAACTACTATCCACCTCTCCTCAAACCATGAAATTTGGTTAGCATTTTTAAATGAATTATGCTTACAAAATGATTATGTTTTTTTGCCTGGCCATTACAAACAAAATTCTTTATTATAAGACTTTTCAAGGAGAAATTCAAACTGGTTGTGACTCTGTAAAATGTCAAGGTCATGAAAAACAAGGGAAGACTGAGAAACGGTTATAGATTGGAAGAGACCAAGGAAACATGAAGGCTTGATGCAACTATCGCTTGCTGAATTGGGTCCTGGGATATCAACTGGCCTGATATTTCTGTTTCGCCTTGTCTCTTATTGTAACTCACATAATGACTCAGAATGAAACACCATCTTGTACTTGGGGTCTCCTCCCTACTGCCCTGTACACACTTCCAACCTAGCATTAAGTGTCCCAAATCCCCTGCAACCTAAATTTTCTACTTTTTTCAAGGCACAGCTCAAGTTGCATCTCTTTTACGATACTTCCTCTGATTAACACAGCCCATGATTTTTGTTAGCGCCCAGAAATTCAAAAAGCAATTCAAATCTGCAACATGCATTCTATTATTTAATTGATTGTATATTATCTTTCACTTGTCTCTAGATGTTTCTTGAAGTTACCTCTTGATGTACAAATTATATTTTGAAATCCTTGAAGCCAGAGTTATCTCTTAGTTTTTGTCAGGTGTGCGTGGGCATCAGTATGTGCTTTTCATCTTCTACAGCAACTAATCTATTACCAGCTGTGCAATCGCCATGTAATGAATTGTTTTCTTCACTACATCATTGCTGGGAAATTTAGCTCATTTGCATTGATATTTGTGAAGGGATTAACTGATATAAGATGGAAAGTAAATGCAGTTTTCAATAAAGTTCTTATTGCCATTTGGTAAAAACAAAATTACGTCCAAATTCTGATGAAAACACTTAAATGAAACAATTTCCACAGGAAGCTATTAATCTGCTAAAACACTGAGACATACAGATCACACTGAAATGGACCTTGGTTGTGTACTCCCTCATTCCATTTTTTTTTCTCTTTTTTTTTTGCGGTACGCGGGCGTCTCACTGCTGTGGCCTCTCCCGTTGCGGAGCACAGGCTCCGGACGCGCAGGCTCAGCGGCCATGGCTCACGGGCCCAGCCGCTCCATGGCATACGGGATCTTCCCGGACCGGGGCACGAACCCGTGTCCCCTGCATCGTCAGGCGGGCTCCCGACCACTGCACCACCAGGGAAGCCCCCTCATTCCATTATTTAGATTCATTCAAATCAGCAGCTGAATTCTGGCACATATTTTATACACAAGTGTAATGAGACATTAGTCCACATATTACCAGCGGCACAGGTAATATTAAACAGGGTAAAGGGATGCTGAGAAGCACTTGCCTAGTTACACTGATACATACCCTATGGCTTCCAACAGGATTGTCCAGAGGAAAGCCTACTGTTTCCCAAAGTTACTTATCCCATCAACTCATGTGTTGTCTCCACTTCAACATTTTTCCTGACTCTGCCACCATGGGGTAAAAGATGGGTCATTACAACCTCCAACCCTTTTCTCAGGAGGTTTTTCATCTCTTTGGTTCCCCAGGTTTATGTTCCTTCTAGAAATGTACACAAAAGGGAAGCTGGAATGGCTGGATTCTTGCCTTGTTATGCAAAACAATTTTGTCTTAAGTTGTTAACACATCTATAACCAGTATATTTGTATAATGGAGACATTCTGATTTTAGTATCTGTGCTGCCAAAACAAGCATGAGACATTCTGAATCCACTTTAAATAAGCAAGTTTTTTTTAGCCAAAAGTGAAAAAAATAGACACTTTGCAAAATTTGTATATTAGCATGTCAAAAAAAATCCTAATTGTTTGAAGACTCTGCAAATCAAGCAAAGTTTATACATGTGCAGACTTTCATGGATGGGGAAAAAAGACAAGAGTTTAGTTGCTATGGGGGGTGTTATTAACCTATTTAAGGCAAGTCCTACATATACAGCTCGGAAAATATCTCAGTTCGTTAACGTGACTAGATGCTGGCTGCAGGCAATGATATATCATAAGGAATGCTGGCCTGTGACTGTGATTTCTACCCTCCTGGGAAATACAATCCACCTTCCTTTGACAGTCTGATCTGTCTCTCCTGTCTGCCATCTTCCTCTGATAAGGTCAGCAGAACAGCCCTTGTCTGTGGTCTTCTCCAAACCAACTGGAACACACTCCATTTACTTTGGGCAGAGGGTTAAAAAGAGACCATTAAGTTCCCCTCTTGATACAACTGGGAATTACAACTGTTGTGCCATCAGACTCCAGATGATGTATTCTTTCTAAGCTGAGGATGTAACTCAGCAAAGCAATATCACTTGCACCAGCAGACGCCTTTTCGATAACTGCTTAACATGTCAACATACAAAAAGCAAGTGATTTTATATAAAAATAAAGATTTCTGATTTCTTTTGAAAAATTGTAGCATATGTCAAAACTCTACCATAGCCCATGCATCAACAACCAGGAAGGATGCCTTGCTTTAGACACTGGGCATTCCCCAGGGCCACAGCCCACTCCATTTGCTCTGTCTCCCTCACCCCGAGACTGAGTTTCAGTTGCCAGTTGCCACTGAGTTTGCGATGTGGTTTGTTATATCTAATGAAGTTGACTCACTACATTCTATGACAGGCACCTGAAGGTATTTTTGTTTATGACTCTGCCTGTGACTATAACTACACTGTCTCTGAAAATCAGAGACTCAGCCATTGGACTATAAGGGTCAGGTGGGCAGGGTCATGAAAGTCCATCATTACCGTATTCCAGCAGTTGTGCAGTGCTTGGGACACAGTAGGTTCTAAATAGATGTTGGATGAATGAACCTAGGAACAGGGATAATTTGTTCTCTCTAATTTGTTTGAAATCTCATTCTTGCTAGGTTACTTAAGTACCACCATCATACTCTTCTTGCCCAGGTAATGTGTTATGGGTGGAATTATATCCCTCCAACATTCCTGTGTTGAAGTCCTAACCTCAGTACCTGAGAATGTGACCTTATTTGAAGATAGGGTCTTTATAGAGGTAATCAAGTTAAAATGAGGGTACTGGGTGGGCTATAATCCAATATGACTGGGATCCTTATAAAAAGGGGAAATATGCATGCCCATAGGGAGATCATCATATGAAGCAGAGATCATGGTGATGCTTCTACAAGCCAAGGCATGCCAGTCGTTGCCAGCAAATCACTAGAAGTTAGGGTTGAGGCATGAAACAAATTCCTCCTCACACTCTTTAGAAGGAACCAACCCTATCGACATCTTGATCTTGTACTTCTAGTCTCCTGAACAGTTAAGAGAATAAATTTCTGTGGTTTAAGCCACACAGTTTGTGGTACTTTATTATGGCAGACATAGCAGACTAATACGTAAGAGGACTACTTCACCCTAGCCTTGTTGTACTTTCTACCTCCCTGCAAGACCCTGCTTCCCTATAGTGTTACTGCGTCACTCCCTTCTCCTTTATTATTCAATACATGGGAAAACCAATTTGTCTGAAACTCTCATTATCAAGACCTTGTCATCCTTATCTACTTCCACCCAATTCCAAAGTTTGATATTGCAGAATTCTTAGAAATTCCTGAGACCTTGAGGAATATATATATATATTTATAAATAGATAAATATATATATTTTTATATATATACCTTGAGAAATATATATATATATATATATATATATATATATATATATATATATATATATATATACGCCTTGAGGCCTGAATTCAGTGTTCATAGGTAGATATAATCTGTGAGTCTGTCTCAGAAGTAGTGGAGAGGATGATACTGTTGGTGCATCATGGGGCTGATGAAGGGCTAATTTGTGTATGTATTTTTTGTTTATTTTTGTTTATTTATCAAAGCACAATTAATATAATTGGGCTGAGAAAAATAGATAATTTCAGCAAAATCTTGAGATACTTTTGTAGCCTTCCTGGGCTTTTTGGATTTTTATTAATCATTCAGGCTTTTAATTTTTAGACTAATTTTCATCTTCAAATTATCTGGCAACATTTTAGGAACGTTAAAATTTTGCTTCTGTCTCTAAATGAAAAGTCCAAAAGCAAATTGGTCACAGATGAATGTGTCTAATCACTAAATAAATAATATTTTTCAATAGTAAGCTAATTTCCATTCTCCCCAATTTTATCAGTTTTTAGCAATGTTACATACTAAGTAAGATTTATTTTTTAGCTACTGATTACTTCTTCAACTATTTAGTCATGCTTCTATTTACATCTCCTTTAAATTTCAGCAGCTACCATAAAGATTTTTTCATTTAAAAATATGCCACAAGGGCTTCCCTGGTGGTGCAGTGGTTGAGAGTCCGCCTGCCGATGCAGGGGACACGGGTTCGTGCCCTGGTCCGGCAGGATCCCACATACCGTGGAGCGGCTGGGCCCGTGAGCCATGGCCGCTGAGCCTGCGCGGCCGGAGCCTGTGCTCCACAACGGGAGAGGCCACAGCAGTGAGAGACCCGTGTACAGCAAAAAATAAATAAATAAAAATAAAAATATGCCACAAGAATGAAGAAATGGTTAAACTTTGTTTATGTGAAGACACCATTAAGGTTTTAAGTGTTATTTTAACATTAGAATGAGGAAAAACTAGTGAACCATAATTGTCGGGATCACCTTCATTAATCACAGGCATTGCTCTACCATTGGTCCTAAACATCCAATTCAGAATTAGAAAGTGCTTTTTGCTTATTTCAACTAATTACTTTATAAAGGTCAAGCATGGCTCAGTGGTTGATCATTGCCAGTGTAAAAACAATGACAGAGCTATTTTTTCAGTTTAATCTTTGAACAGGTAAAATAAACCTCATCAGCCATGTTTTTAAGTTACCAAATAGTGACTAAAAAATTCTGTTTTTATCATATTCTTGTCTTTGCCATTTAATAAACTAATAAAATGCTTCTAAGATTATTGGCACCTGAATGTAGGTCTGAGCCATGGGAGTGAAAAAATAAGGAAAAACTATGTGCCATAATTGGTTTGAATATATATGTTTTTCAAATCAACCTAAATGGTTCTAGATGAAACCTAAGTAATAGTTTTCCCAAATTTGACAGGCCTAATATGACAAAATGAAAACTGAAAGTCAGTATAAGATTCTGTGCCTTTTAGTTAAGTGAATGACATACAAATTATAACTAAACCCTGGATATCTTGAATCTATTATTATATAGTCAAAATCTCAGGCATAATAGTCTTGTAGGCCTGGAAGCAGAGCAAGGATGCAATGATTCAGTGAGCCTGAAGATAAAAAGAAAATCACCGTAAAGTAACCCTTGGATGCTTCCCTGTTCATTTCCCTGGGAAATGAACAACGGGGGCATCATCTTCAATGATGAGGACAGTTAAAAGGGAGAAACACTGCAAAGACAAAGATGTGTATTCTGGTTTCTAATATTAGGAAAGTCATAACGTATTCAGGTGGACATATTAATTAGCAAAATATGGACTTAGAGCAACAAGAAAATCTACAAGCTAGCACGTAAAAATAACCAGTTGCCATACCTAGATATCTGAGGAAAATACGGATACTTCAAAGATCATACCTTATAATGTGGCCCAAACAATTTTTTTTAACATCTTTATTGGAGAATAATTGCTTTACAGTGTTGTGTGAGTTTCAGCTATACATATACATATATCCCCATATCTCTTCCCTCTTGCATCTCCCTCCCACCCTCCCTATCACACCTCTCTAGGTGGTCACAAAGCTCTGAGCTGATCTCCCTGTGTGAAGCAGCTGCTTCCCACTAGCTATCTATTTTACATTTGGTAGTGTATATATGTCCATAACACTCTCTCACTTTGTCCCAGCTTACTCTTCCCCTCCCCGTGTCCTCAAGTCCATTCTCTATGTCTCTACTCCTGTCCTGCCCCTAGGTTCATCAGAAATATATATATATTTTTAGATTCCATATATATGTGTTAGCATACAGTATTTTTCTCTTTCTGACTTACTTCACCCTGTATGACAGACTGTAGGTCCATCCACCTCACTACAAATAACTCAATTTCATTTCCTTTTATGGCTGAGTAATATTCCATCATGTATAAGTGCCACATCTTCTTTATCCATTCATCTGTCGATGGACACTTAGGTTGCATCCATGTCCTGGCTATTGTAAATAGTGATGCAATGAACATTGTGGTACATGACTCTTTTTGAATTATGGTTTTCTCAGGGTATATGCCCAGTAGTGAGATTGCTGGGTCATATGGTAGCTCTATTTTTAGTTTTTTAAGGAACTTCCATACTGTTCTCCATAGTGGCTGTATCAGTTTACATTCCCACCAACAGTACAAGAGGGTTCCCTTTTCTCCACACCCTCTTCAGCATTTATTGTTTCTAGATTTTTTGATGATGGCCATTCTGACTGGTGTGAGGTGATACCTCATTGTACTTTTGATTTGCATTTCTCTAATGATTAGTGATGTTGAGCATCCTTTCATGTGTTTGTTGGCAATCGGTATATCTTCTTTGGAGAAATGTCTATTTAGGTCTTCTGCCAATTTTTGGATTGGGTTGTTCTTTTTTTTGATATTGAGCTGTGTGGGCTGCTTGTATATTTTGGAGACTAATCCTTTGTCAGTTTCTTCATTTGCAAATATTTTATCCCATTCTGCGGGTAGGCTTTTTTGTCTCGTTTATGGTTTCCTTTGCTGTGCAAAAGCTTTTAATTTTCATTAGGTTCCATTTGTTTATTTTTGCTTTTATTTCCATTTCTCTGGGAGGTGGGTCAAAAAGAATCTTGCTGTGATTTATGTCATATAGTATTCTGCCTGTGTTTTCCTCTATAAAAGTTTTATATTGTCTGGCCTTACATTTAGGTCTTTAATCCATTTTGAGTTTATTTTTGTGTATGGTGTTAGGGAGTGTTCTAATTTCATTCTTTTACATGTAGCTGTCCAGTTTTCCCAGCACCACTTATTAAAGAGGCTGCCTTTTCTCCATTGTATATTCTTGCCTCCTTTATCAAAAATAAGGTGACCATATGTGTTTATCTCTGGGCTTTCCATCCTATTCTATTGATCTATATTTCTGTTTTCATGCTAGTACCATACTGTTTTGATTACTGTAGCTTTGTAGTATAGTCTGAAGTGCAGGAGCCTGAATCCTGGAGCTCTGTTTTTCTTTCTCAAGACTGCTTTGGCTATTCGGGATCTTTTGTGTTTCCACACAAATTGTGAAATTTTCTGTTCTAGTTCTGTGAAAAATGCCAGTGGTAGTTTGGTAGGGATTGCATTGAATCTGTAGATTGCTTTGGGTAGTATAGTCATTTTCACAATGTTGATTCTTCCAGTCAAGGACATGGTATATCTCTCCATCTGTTTGTATCATCTTTAATTTCTTTCATCAGTATCTTATAGTTTTCTGCATACAGGTCTTCTGTCTCCTTAGGTAGGTTTTTTCCTAGGTATATTTTTCTTTTTGTTGCAGTGGTAAATGGGAGTGTTTCCTTAATTTCTCTTTCAGATTTTTCATCATTAGTATATAGGAATGCAAGAGATTTCTGTGCATTAATTATGTATCCTGCTACTTTACCAAATTCATTGATTAGCTCCAGGAGTTTTCTGGAAGCACCTTTAAGATTCTCTATGTATAGTATCATGTCATCTGCAAACAGTGACAGCTTTACTTCTTCTTTTCTGATTTGGATTCCTTTTATTTCTTTTTCTTCTCTGATTGCTGTGGCTAAAACTTCCAAAACTATGTTGAATACGAGTGGTGAGAGTGGACAACCTTGTCTTGTTCCTGATCTTAGCGGAAATGGTTTCAGTTTTTCACCATTGAGAATGATGTTGGCTGTGGGTTTGTCATATATGGCCTTTATTATGTTGAGGTAAGTTCCCTCTATGCCTACTTCTGGAGGGTTTGTATCATAAATGTGTGTTGAATTTTGTCAAAAGCTTTTTCTGCATCTATTGTGATGATCATATGATTTTTCTCCTTCAATCTGTTAATATGGTGTATCACATTGATTGATTTGCGTATATTGAAGAATCCTTGCATTCCTGGGATAAACCCCACTTGATCATGGTGTGTGATCCTTTTAATGTGCTGTTGGATTTGTTTGGAATACTTTGTTGCATCTATGTTCATCAGTGGTATTGGCTTGTAGTTTTCTTTTTTTGTGACATCTTTGTCTGGTTCTGGTATCAGGGTGATGGTGGCCTCGTAGAATGAGTTTGGGAGTATTCCTTCCTCTGCTATGTTTTGGAAGAGTTTGAGAAGGATAGGTGTTAGCTCTTCTCTAAATGTTTGATAGAATTTGCCTGTGAAGCCATCTGGTTCTGGGCTTTTGTTTGTTGGAAGATTTTTAACCACAATTTCAATTTCAGTGCTTGTGATTGGTCTGTTCATATTTTCTATTTCTTGCTGGTTCAGTCTTGGAAGGTTATACCTTTCTAAGAATTTGTCCATTTCTTCCAGGTTGTCCATTTTATTGGCATATAGCTGCCTGTAGTAATTTCTCATGATCCTTTGTACTTCTGCAGTGTCAGTTGTTACTTCTTTTTCATTTCTAATTCTGTTTAATTGAGCCTTCTCCCTTTTATTCTTGATGAGTCTGGCTAGTGGCTTATCAATTTTGTTTATCTTCTCAAAGAACCAGCTTCTACTTTTATTGATCTTTGCTACTGTGTCCTTCATTTCTTTTTCATTTGTTTCTGATCTGATTTTTATGATTTCTTTCCTTCTGCTAACTTTGGGGGTTTTTTGTTCTTGTTTCTCTAATTGCTTTAGGTGTAAGGTTAGGTTGTTTAGTTGAGATGTTTCTTGTTTCTTGAGGTAGGATTGTATTGCTATAAACTTCCCTCTTAGAGCTGCTTTTGCTGCATCCCATAGGTTTTGAGTGGTCATGTTTTCATTGTCATTTGTTGCTAGGTATTTTTTGATTACCTCTTTCATTTCTTCAGTGATCTCTTGGTTATTTAGTAGTGTATTGTTTAGCTTCCATGTGTTTGTATTTTTTACAGACTTTTTCCTGTAAATGATATCTAGTCTCATAGTGTTGTGTTCGGAAAAGATACTTGATATGATTTCAATTTTCTAACATTTACCAAGGCTTGATTTCTGACCCAAGATATGATCTATCCTGGAGAATGTTCCATGAGAACTTGAGAAGAAAGTGTATTCTGTTGTTTTTGGATGGAATGTCCTATAAATATCAATTAAGTTCTTCCTGTTTAATGTGTCAATTTAAGCTTGTGTTTCCTTATTTATTTTCGTTTTGGATGATCTGTCCATTGGTGAAAGTGGGGTGTTAAAGTCCCCTACTATTATTGTGTTACTGTTGATTTCCACTGTTTGGGCTGTTAATGTTTGCCTTATGTAGTGAGGTGCTCCTATGTTGTGTGCATAAATATTTGCAATTGTATTATCTTCTTGGATTGATCCCTTGATCATTATGTAGTGTCCTTCTCTGTCTCTTGTAATTGCCTTCATTTTCAAGTCTATTTTATCTGATATGAGAATTGCTACTCCAGCTCTCTATTTTTTTCCATTTGCATGGAATATCTTTTCCCATCCCCCCACTTTCAGTCTGTATGTGTCCCTTGGTCCGAACTGGGTCTCCTGTAGACAGCATACATACAGGTCTTGTTTTTGTAACCATTCAGCCAGTCTGTGTCTTTTGGTTGGAGCATTTAATCCATTTATATTTGAAGTAATTATCAATGTGTATGTTCCTATTACCATTTTCTTAATTGTTTTGGGTTTGCTATTGTAGGCCTTTTCCTTCTCTTGTGTTTCCTGCCTAGAGAAGTTTCTTTAGCATTTGTTGTAACGCTGGTTTGGTGGTGCTAAATTCTCTTAGCTTTTGCTTGTCTTAAAGGTTTTCATTTCTCCATCGACTCTGAATGAGACCCTTGTTGGGTAAAGTAATCTTAGTTGTAGGTTTTTCCCTTTCATCACTTTAAATATGTCCTGCGATTCCTTCTGGCTTGCAGAGTTTCTGCTGAAAGATCAGCTGCTAACCTGACTAGATATCATACAAAGGGGATTCCTTTGTATGTCATTTGTTGTTTTTCCCTTGCTGCTTTTAATATGTTTTCTTTGTATTTAATATTTGATAGTTTGATTAATATTTGTCTTGGCCTGTTTCTCCTTGGGTTTATTCTGTATGGGACTCTCTGCACTTCCTGGACTTAATTGACTATTTCCTGTCCCATATTAGGGACGTTTTCAACTATAATCTCTTCAAATATTTTCTCAGTCCCTTTCTTTTTCTCTTCTTCTTCAGGGACTCCTATAATTCGAACGCTGGTGCATTTAATGTTGTCCCAGAGGTCTCAGAGACTGTCCTCAATTCTTTTCATTCTTTTTTCTTTATTCTGCTCTGTGGTAGTTATTTTCACCTTTTTATCTTCCAGGTCACTTATCCATTCTTCTGTCTCAGTTATTCCGCTATTGGTTTTTTCTAGAGAATTTTTAATTTCATTTATTGTGTTGTTCATCATTGTTTGTTTGCTCTTTAATTCTTCTAGGTCCTTGTTAAACGTTTCTTGTATTTTCTCCATTCTATTTCCAAGATTTTGGATCATCTTTGCTATCATTACTCTGAATTCCTTTTCAGGTAGACTGCCTATTTCCTCTTCATTTGTTTGGTCTGGTGGGTTTTTACTTTGCTTCTTCATCTGCTGCGTATTTCTCTGTCTTCTCATTTTGCTTAACTTACTGTGTTTGGAGTCTCCTTTTCACAGGCTGCAGGTTCATAGTTCCCATCGTTTTTGTTGTCTGCTCCCAGTAGGTAAGGTTGGTTCAGTGGGTTGTGTAGGCTTCCTGGTGGAGGGGACTGGTGCCTTTGTTCTGTTGGATGAGGCTGGATCTTTTCTTTCTGGTGGGCAGGACTACGTCCGGTGGTGTGACTTGGGGTGTCTGTGAACTTATTATGATTTTAGGCAGTCTCTCTGCTAATTGGTGGGGTTGTGTTCCTGTCTTGCTAGTTGTTTGGCATGGGTTGTCCAGGACTGGAGCTTGCTGGTCGTTGAGTGGAGCTGGGTCTTAGCACTGAGATGGAGATGTCTGGGAGAGCTCTTGCTGATTGACATTACGTGTGGCCTGGAGGTCTCTGGTGGTCCAACGTCCTGAACTCGGCTCTCCCACCTCAGAGGTTCAGGCCTGACACCCAGCCAGAGCACCAAGATCCTGTCAGCTACATGTCAATCTGGAGTGGTCTGCCTCTTTCTTTGGTCTCTCCTTGCCTTCTGTATACAGTGGCCAATTTCAGCTTTCACCAGGGAACTCCAGAAAATTTTGAACCAACAGTGTTACTGGTAAGTTCAGGAGCAAGACAATGATGATCAATCACTCTCACCACTTCTTTCAACATTGTACTGGAGATTCTTCAGCAGAAAACTGCTTCCACAACTTCCTCCCCCGGTCCTAGTCATACTCCCAGAACAGTAGCTCCTTTTTGTCATGGGTCAATCCTTTAAATATATGAAGATCTCTGTTGGAGGAGGTCATGGAGAGGACGTGACTGCCGGTTAAGCCCCTGGCCCAAACATTTTGAAAAACAAGAGTGATAATTGGATGGTTGCTGTCACCTTAGGATGCCACTAAGGACTCCCAGAGAATATCATCCAGAGTCTAGCAACATTATCAAATGAGAACTCTCCAACAGTACTTACTTTGAAAGGAGCGTCTATGTATTTTTGGGGAAAAGAATGTACAGCAGCATTTTCCAAATGTGCAGAGGTAGAAAAATAAAATGTTCAGCTAAAATGTTTAGACCATTGTGGGAGTAGGCTCACTTTAATATGCTTTTCAATTCTGAACACATTGGCAGTGCTCAAAACACATTACAAAAGTAATACATGATAATGGAGTTGGGAATCCTGTAAAGGTTACATAGAATTCAATTTATAAATCAAAATGCCTAAAAATCAAACTTGGGCCAATTGCCTAAAAGTATTGGATTTTCACTACATTGGATAAGCCAAGGATCTTATAACCATGAAAATAAACAGTGACCAATATGCCCAGGACCTAATTTTAAACCATTTAGACCCTCTCAGCTTTCCTATCTCATTCATTTTAAAACATTTTTCCCTACAATTTTCATTGAAATCTAAGAGACTAGCAAATCTAAGTATTTGATAATCGTCATTTTAAAACATTTTTAAACATTTAAACATTAAACATTAAAACATTAAACATTAAAACATTTAAAACATTTTAAAACATTTAAATCGTCATTTTAAAACATTTTTCCCTACAATTTTCATTGAAATCTAAGAGACTAGCAAATCTAAGTATTTGATAATCGTCAATTATTTCCAAATGTGAGGATCCAGAAATCAGGATAGCTCATAGAGAAATGGCATTTGTCAAACCACATGACTCCAATATAATCGTCAGCTTGAAATTAAACAAAAAGAAACGAACAAGCAAATAAAAGACACTGAAATTTTTAGTTTTAAAACCAGTTGTATTATTTTAAGTTATCTAAGTTATTTTAAATCTCTTAAATATTATTCTTGTGGCATGATTATCAATGGAAATAAACAAGATGCTGATTGAAGATGAATGACTATTTCTTAATTCCCTTTGTATTCATTTGACACCAGCTTGTAAATTTAATTATTTCCTTTGATAGTCAGGTAGGTAAAAGTAGTTATCAAAAGTTTAAGAAAAAATATACATAGGTGGATCATACAGACCAGGCAGTACTCTCAGCACTTTGCTCATTTAGTCCTCTCAACAAACCTATCAGACAGGTCTTAGTATTATCCTCATTTTACAGATGAGGAAACAAAGGAGAGAAATATAAATTCAAAACATCATGTCCATTAAAGTAATACTTTCAGAAAAGTGAGAAAGGTCACTGTTATTTAGTTAAGCAATGGAACATCTATAGTTCAGTTTGCAGAGTAATAGTGCATAATTTAAGAATTACCAATTTAAACAATAATTGATAATGTTTTGAGAAAAAGTTATCAAATAGACTTAGGTAGTTCTTGCATTTAATAACTTTTTTATTTTCAAAGTTTTGCAATTTATTTGAAAAGAGAGCTTTAGTAAGTAAAATATATCAGGCAGAGAAAGATAAATACTATATGATCTCATGCATATGTAAAATCTAAAAACATACAAACAAACAAGCTCATAGATCTGGAGAACAGATTGGTGATTGGGGCAAAGAGAGGGGGTGGGTAAAATGTGCAAAAGTGGTGAAAACATACAAACTTCCAGTTATAAAATAAGTAAGTTCTGGAGATATTATGAACAGCATAGTGACTACAGTTAATAATACTATATTGCATATTTGAAAGTTGCTAAGAGAACAGATCATTAAAGGTCTCATAAGAAAAAATATTCTGTAACTATATTTGGTGACAGATGATAACTGGACTTATTGTGATAATTTCATGACAGGTACAAATATTGAATCGTTATGTTGAACCCTTGAAACTAATATAATGTTGTATGTCAATTATATCTCAATAAAAAAAATAATTTTAAAGGTGGGGAGAGAAAAGAGAGCTTTAACTTTTATATTTAAAAAGACGCTAGCCAGGAACGTCATTGCTTACAATATCAGATTCAGTCTCAGGCCTTGTCACTCAGGCTGGGAACTCTACTCTAGTCCTCATGGCTCACCCTGTCCTGAGTGAAGCCAAAGTATCTCGGAAGGAATAAACGGCTTCTAGAATATATGTTTTACAAATCAAACTAAAAAATTTCAAAATATTATAGTAAGTCAATTTTAAAATACGTTTGTTCCCAAGAGCGCTCAGATAGGTAAATTTCATGCTCATAGGCTGCTACTAAGATACACAGCAAAGTCCATGGAAAATAGTGAGTCAAGATATTTTGAAAGTAAAACACAGAGAGAAAAGGTTGTCCCGGATATCCAGATTATATCTGGCATAGTGCTTTGTACATTTGAATCACTTAAATATTTATTGCATAAAATACATGCATGAATAAAGGAGAATGAAAACAAGTCCCCTTTTCTAGGCAGGAAAGGTACAAGTAAAAGTCATTCTGAGAAATTACTCCTTCCCACCAAAATATCTTTGTTTTATCTGGAGAACAGGATGCCTAATGTCAACAACAAGCAAAATCACAACAAAAATGAACAGAAGACCTGCTCCTCTGGGAACCAGGATCAGACATTGTATAGAAAGAAAACCATTAAGAGTTCTAGTTGCTCGTGTTGGAGTTATGCCCACTGCGTACATAAGAGTAACTGCTTAAACTATGGGTTATCCTTGTTCTGATTATTTTTCTAGAATTAAAAAAGAAAGTCACCTTTTTTAGTTGAAACCTTATGTACCATATTTCTGAAATGTGTTCTAAACTAGGTTATTAACCTAGTTAAATAACAGGAGCCCTCACCTTCTAAAAACACATTCCAACAGAAACTAAAACAGTGTTGTAACAATTCATTCAATTCCCCAAAGAAATAATCATAGGTAGTTTTGGAAATTTTTCATCTTTATGTGACTTATCTTGGGCATGTACAATTACAACAGATTTTTATGATATTATGATCTCAAACGAATAGTGATTTGTATGTGTACATGGAGGGTGAAACATGAGGATTATGTCATTGACCTCCTCTTACATATTTTTGTACTCTCCAAATTTTCTTTAGTGAATATATTTAAATTTATAATAAAACATGGATATATAAACTGGATGTATATCTATGTATAAACTGATAGATAGATCTCAGAAGGGAGGAAATCTCTGATGGTCGACATCTCTCCCAGAATAGGTTTCGGCTGCTATACACAGTCCTATCAGTACACATCTTTCAATCACGTATCCAGGATTTGTGTATATGATTTATTTAAATTCTTAAATGTGTACTACTTTATATTATTATGAACACTATAAAACTTATTTTTGACATAAATTAGAAAAATGGCATAAAATAAATATTACTGGAAGTTCAAACACTTTCACCCCAATGCATTATCGTGTCCACCACAGGGTGACACGTATTCCACTTTGAGTTTCCCTGAATTAGACTGCAAAACAACAACAAAAAAGAAAAAAAATAAAAAAGAAGGATTATGAAAGAAAGGGTATGATACTGTTATCCTGGAATTTTCAACACAAAATTCTTAACAATTAGAATGCAAGCTAGAACACACACATACACACACATATATATATATATGAGGACTGACCTAGATTTTTAAAAAAATTTTAAAATATTGCCCTAGTCTAAAAATATGTTATTAAATTTCAAGGAGAAGAAGCTGAGACAGCATTAGTTTTATCGAAAATATGCCTGAAGGTATAGTATTTTTTTCAAAACCTCAGGTTGCTTACCTAGTGCCTGGGTTTTAAAATCTATGCCATTTACCCTTTTAATTTTATTCTTTCCATTTTATATTTCTACATTTGCTGTTTTTACTCTCCTTCTTCAATCTGTTACTTTGCGGTATTGATGTAGATGCCAACAAACTACAACTCATGGAGTGAACTTGGAGATCCTCTATCACATCCTTCCTAGAGGAGTTAGTTGCTCAGAGCCATACAGCTAACTAATAGTAAATTTGGGACTGAAGCTCAGGTTCTCTGCCTGTAAATACGGTGTCCTTTAGCACACTACAGGGTCAAGTTTCCTCATATCATTTTGAGTCCTTCTAAAATACACACACATATATATACAAAATGTGTGAGGTTACCTCAATCTAGTTAATCTATTCTGATTGAAATTGGTCTTTGAAGTTATTATTTCATAAACACTGTTATGTTCTGGTTCATATAAAGCCAGTAGTTTAAAAATAAGTCCTTAATGTCAAGTTTCCTGGGACTAATGTTTTCCTTTGAACTTTGGGGCAGTACTGTGGAGCATATTGAAGTCACATTTTGGTAAACTATTCACTCTGCTTTTCTTCTTCCCATAACTATTTCTGGTTTATTTCATTTAAGCATAGAAGTTATCTTCTGAGAGGTCAGGCACACAAACACCCAGAAAAAAAGGCTTGAACCTTTTGTTTTTACTCAGGGTCAAAGCATAGAGCTCTAAGTAATAGAAATCTTATTAAATGATAATGATTAATTTGAAAATCCCTGCTTCAAATCGAGACGTGTATTACAGAGAGAATATTAATGGCCATTAGCGTCATCCATCTAAATGCTTTCATACGAATTAAAATTTCACTAACCATAGCTTTACTGTTTTTGTAACTAAGAGATTGGACCTAAAACCAGTTATATGACAAGTCTATAGGAAAGTTCAATGGGGTGTTTAAGAGGAAGTATACTATAAACAGAAGACAACAATTCGTCTTCTGTGTCATTAGTTAGTTCATTCAACCAATATAGTTGGTGGTGTTTTCTTCCCTACTTTGCACTCGGAAGCAAGGCGCATGTGGTAACAGGCAGCCATGTAGAAACAGAGCCACAACAAACTGTAACTGCAGGAACAGAGGCACAGAGAAGACAGTCTCTTTTCTTTAGGTCTCCAAGAATGAGTTGGCGGTTGCCATGTGCAGTCCAGGAGAAAGACACCCCAGGTCCAGAGACAGCATATACAAATGGCACAAAAGAGTGAAGCAATTTGGGGGTTCCAGATTTAGAGAGAAATTCAGAGAGCTTAGGATGCAGGAATTGAGAAGCTCAGGAGGAGAGAATAGGGAACTTGTTTGTGGCTCACAGAAGCCTATGACTTTTATATGACAGATGTGTGACCTTTACACTACAGAGATCCTGTGGAGGTGTGTATACAGCAAATTGATTGTAGCTGGGACTAAATTTATTCAGAATAGCTCTGATGTGGGGAGAAGGGCAGGACCAGGAAACGTAGCTGTCTTTACTTCCTATAAATCTCCATTCTAGCTGATGAGAAAAACAAAGGATAAAACTGTGCCAGTTAAAGATAATTTAGTTTCTTCTCTGCCTCCTCAGTTCTAGGTTTGCCCAGGACACTGGAGCTTTTCAAGGAGGCAGGAAGACAGGTCTCCAGGGAGCATGCCTTCTTCCGAGTCCTTGCCAACCTTCCCTCAGATGGCTGTGCTGGTGTGCATTGAAGTGTGGCTGTTCCTGGTCTTTGGGGGCACATGCCCCTGGCCACCTTATCCCAACCCACTGTACCTGATGTACCTGTGCCCGCAAAGCTCCCACGCACTTCCACTGGGGCAGGTGGGACGTTCTTGGTCCCTTGCAGCCACACTCTGACCCTGGGTAACTGAGAGGACTATCCAGGTCCATTTGCCTACATAACTTCCTCCACCATCCCTGCTGGTAGCAGCCCAATGCTGGACAGGGATCTTCTCCAAGAGACCTGCAGTTTCCCCAGGAATGTCTAGAAAGGTATACACTAATTCCAGCTTTCCCTGATTCTTCAAAACCTATCTGGGTTGCTCTAGAATGTTCCCATCTCAAGAGCTGCAGCCATGACGTAGGAACCTGGACACTCAAATCTCAACTCCTCTGCATCTCTTTTCCCCGCCAGATTGCTTTTCCAGTACTGTGGTATGAAATGTCGTGTCAATACGTCAGTGTCAGAAGCTGGCTTCCTTCTTTTTCCCAATAAAATAGAATGGATAGTCATTCATTTAAGTGAATTGTGAGGCACAACTAGCTTTAAAACAAAAATCTATGACTAAATGTATAGCAGGTAAAATTCTACGATGCTATTTGGTCTGGCTGGACAAACGTTAAGTGTCTAAAGGCCAAATCTATAAAGGGATATTTGAGAGTCTAGAAAACCCTTTGATGACTCAACAAAGTCAGCTTTCAAATAAAAAAGTCTCACTGAAGGTGAGAAAAGTTCAGTGATTTAAGACTTCATACTCTCTTAATTACAGAAAATCACTAGGAAGTAGGTAGGCTAGGAAGGGAAGCATTAGGTGTGAGTTGTTAAAGAAGCATGCAAGAGATAATGGGACCCAAATGCTAACACATATATACGGAATCTAAGAAAAACAAATGGTTCTGAAGGGGCAGGACAGGAATAAAGACGCAGATTTAGAGAATGGACTTGAGGACACGGGGAGGGGAAGCGTAAGCTGGGATGAAGTGAGAGAGTGGCATGGACATATATACACTACCAAATATAAAATAGATAGCTAGCGGGAAGCAGCCGCATAGCACAGGGAGATCAGCTCAGTGCTTTGTGACCACCTAGAGGGGTGGGATAGGGAGGGTGGGAGGGAGACACAAGAGGGAGGGGATGTGGGGATATATGTATACATATAGCTGATTCACTTTGTTATACAGTAGCAACTAACACAACAATGTAAACAATTATACTCTGATAAAGATGTTAAAAAAAAAAGACATGCACAGCAGAGTTGAGGACAGAGGCAGAATCTGAATGATACTTAAAAGGCAGAACTGACAGGAATTTGGTGTCCACTTGGATGTGGAAAGGTGGGGTAAAAGAAAGAACTGAGGATTAGTTGAAGGTTTCTAGCATGGACAACCTGGTGGGTAACAATAACACCAGTCTTAATAAGAGATATAGGACTGATGGGTAGGTTGGGGAAACAGAGTAAAACAGGTTTAATTTCAGTCTGGGGTAGTCAAAGCTGGGGCTGTGACACTTAAACTTTGACCAATAAACATAGGTTATATGAAGGAACAAGAATATCACAGGATGTAAAACAGTCAACACACCAGTGTTGGCAGTTGGCTTCTCTTTGTTCTCCAAGTAAAACAGAATGCAACACCATTCATTTAAGTGATTATAGGGCTACTGTGACAGTAAAACAGCAATCCAGGCCTACAAAAGGAAAGCGGCAAAAAAATGATGCTATGCAGATACTTCCAAAATCCCGAACATGGACTATTAAATGCAAATTACTTTACCATTTCTATTGCGTCCTAACATTTACTCAAGAAATGCTTCACAGGGAGTTATCAAGGATAAAACTAAATAATAGGCTTATTCATCTTAGCAATTCACCCCAAAGGCCTAAAAACCCAAACCATCATAATTTAAAGCAATTCATGATAACCTGCCAAAAAACTTTGAACAAGAAGCGAAAACCCAAAACTGAAAGTGGGAATGAGTTACACTAGGTAGGAAACCAAAATAAAATTAGCACTAGGTTTTAGTTGGTCTTTTTTTGATATATGGGGCTAATATGACAGGGACTTGAAGCAAAAGAGTTAAGATGAAAGTAGCAATGTCACACAGGGAAAAAAAACCCACAGTATTTCTCTCCTGCCTGACAGTTTAGTCCCATCATTCATTTCATAAGCTCAGGACTCATTAATGAATGAAATGGAGATACCCAAAGGATAGAGTGAAATTCTTCAGCAAAAATTAAATGGAGAAAATGACAAGTTATGGATCCCACATTCTTTCTAGAAGCACATTAGGTTTCCTGGAGCTACACTGGACACAGCTGGCCTTGTAATTTTAAAAAATGCCTTAAGAAAGTCATAGCTTAAAAATCAGGTTTTGAGTTCATGTTTTAATTCTTCTATACTTATCAGAAATAATGAAAGGTTAAATATGTCTATTTTCACAAAATGATGGATCAAGGAATTAAATAGGAGAGGTTTGAATTTGGACTATAATTGATTCTACTGTCTCTCATAGCTTAAAAGAATGTGGCTCCTTTCAAAGGTAGATAGCTTATAGTTTGTGTCTGAGATAGTCCCGAGAGAAATAAATTAGAATCAACTGAGTCTAAGTAACAACATCAGCCTGCCCTACCCAAGGCAGAGCTCACAGGTGCAACTCACGTTGTGGCCTGATAAGCCAGAAAGACACTGTAGCAGTTTCCTGTGGCTGCCGTAACAAAATGCCACCAACTGGGTAGCTTAAAACAATAGAACTTTTTTCTCTCACAGCGCTGAAGGCCAGAAAGTGTTAGCAGGGTTGCTTCCTCCCCGAAGGCTCTGAGGGAATACCCTGTTCATGCCTTGCCTCTAGCTTCTGGAGGCTGCCTGCAATCTTTGGTGTTCCTTGGCTGGTAGACGCATCACTCCAATCTCTGATCCCTCTTCATATTTCCTTTTCTGACTCTTATAAGGACACTCTCATCAAATTTAGAGTCCACTCTGATCCAGGATGATCTCATTTCAATTCTTTTCTTAATTATCTGCAAACATCCTATTTCTGAGGTTCCAGATGAACATGCATTTTAGGAGAATACTATTCAACCTACTAAAGATGCTTACCAGGAGGAAAAGACAAAACTAAGAGAATAAAATTGAAAGACCACTAGAGACACTATTAACAACTTAGAATCAGCAAATTATCATCACCAAAACATAGAAACACCAGGACTAAAAGTAGAAGTAGTAGCAGGAGTAGAAGAGGTGTACTTTATTACACCGCCTAATAATGGGACCCACATGGCTTAAACCCTGATGAAATGATGCAGAGTCATAAGACATTGGAGGGAATATAACCAATTTAAATGGAACAGATGCACATATTCAGGCAAAGAGGGTTTTAAAAAATGTCTCTGGTATAATTTAGTCCATTTCTTCATGCTGATAAATAAATTAATATTGAAATTATAATTTAATATTTCATTATTCAATAGACACACACACTATTTTCCTAGGCATTATTAGTTTTTTTAATTTCTAAAACTTTCAATACCTGAATCACTTTGTGTGGGGTCTTCAGACTCTACCAATCAATAGGTATAAGCTGTTAAATATAAAGGAAAATTTCAGAAAAGAAACTTCCCAGATCTAGTCGGAACTTTACTAAAAATTCAATCAGGCTAGACTATCATTCTGTGCATTTAGATTGAGACTTTTACCTACTGTAGGTGGCTATAACTTATAACCTTAACGTCCTTTAGGAGATTCATTCATTCAACAGTTATTCGTTACCAATATTTGTTGAACATCTATTTTCTATTAGACAGAGTTCTAGGAAACAGGGATAGGCCAGTGACCAAAATAAATGAATGCCCTGTGTTCAAACTGTCTATTATCAAAATAGAATAAACCTGTAAACAAATACATGAATCATTTAGGTAGCAGAAAAATGCTATACAGGAAATATGACAGGGTAATGAAAGAGAGACTGAAATGTGGGGTGAGGTTTGGGACCTGTAATATTTGAGCTGAGAAGTAAATGATGCAAAGATCTGGAGAGAAAGCATTGCAGACACAAAGCACAAGCACAGGGTCCCAAAGTGGGAGAGAGCTGATGAGCTCTGGGCAGCGAATCCCCACAGAGACGGCCAAAGACCCACAGGTAACTCTGTCATCAGGTTCACAGAAACCAGTCTGCTCAGCTGTGAGAGTGAAACTGGTTTCATAGGGGAGCAGGGTTGTTACCATGAACTCCAAGAGAAAGAAAGGACACACTGGTCCACAGGCTCCCCCGAGACAGAAAAATCAAAGCATGGTAATGATTCAAGTCTTCTGCTCTAGCAAGCATTGCTCAAATCCAATACTTGGTGCAAAGACACAAAACTCCCTGAAAGTAGCTGCTGTTGGGAGTCAGGCTAAGCTTCTATAACAAAGAGTCCCCATATACTAAATCAGACTCTTTCTCATATAACTGTCCAGAGGCAAATATTTCAGGGTAAATGGAAGAGTTCTACCATCCTTAACAACCGCTTTCCATCTTTGGGTGTGAGGTGGCAGCTCCACTGTTCATTACTTCTCAGGAAAAGGAAGTTAAAGAAAGGGAATGGAAAGCAGCTAGCATAACACAGAAATAGAACAAACTTCTCTCACTCCTATCGCATTGTCCAAAAAGTAGTCACATGATCACATCTAGGTGCAAGAAGCTAGAAAATGTAGTTTCTTGCTAGATAGACTTTTGCCAAGTTTAAGTGAATATTGGAGGGCAATCAGAAGTTTCTGACACAAATTAGGAAAAGGTATTTTGTAAAAGAGGTTATAGTCATGACTAGAGGTGGAGATGGAGGAGAGCTGTCCCCAAAGCACTGTCGCAGCTCCTAACCAATTGCTGTCCACTTAAGAGATAGAGATGATGCAAATGAGAACAACGGTACATAGTGACCACCGAATGCAGCTTAGGCGGATCACTGAGACATTGCTAGGATGGTCAGCTACCCACGGTGAAGTGGGAGCAGAGGCCTATATGAGATGAGAAGGAATCTCCAAGCCCAAGTGTAGAAGACAGGAAAGCTGGGTTTCCAAACATCTGGCCCATGGGTGCTAAGCCAGAGACTAACTGTGACTATTACTTTTATTAATTGCTGTGCCCTTCAGACTGAGAAGAATGTTCTGGGACTATCATTGATATCAATTTAAATTGTTTTATGTCTACATATATACAAATATTCCTCTCTGCGTGAATATATTCAGTTCCTGAGGCTAGATTGCTAGAGTTTGGATATTGGTTTCAGATAAAGAGGGATGCTGAATAAGCCAAATCTATCTGTTCCTGAGTTTTACACAGAAAGGCATCAGATAGCAAGGGATAGCTATAACTGTATAACTGGATACCATATTACAAGTCCTACTGCTTCCTTATTTGATAGTGCTTTTTACCATGTAAGATTCTTTACTGGCATACTTTTATTATAGTTCTTATTCTAGTAACTAATATAGTTATAGTTATAGTTATAGTTCTATTCTAATAACTAATTCTAGTAACTTTCTCTGGTTAATTTCTATTGCTTCACATAAAATTACCTATTTCCTGTGCATCCATTGCTCTAAACTGTCAAGAAAGTATTTGACTCTTTGAAAATTCTTGTGTTTAGACATGTGACTTATGAATTACCTAAGGATGAGCTACACATCTGTTTTTCTCTTTATTATTAGCATCAAGCACTTATAAAGCAACTACTTTACATTATATGTTTACATACATTTTGTGAATCTGTGGCATATTCATTGAAAAAAATATATCTTCCCTTAAGTCATTTGATTAAGTAGAAGAGATTAAAAAAGATATATGGCCAAAAAAAAAAAAAAGCTATATGGCCAATGGCTCCCTCTCCCACCTCAGCATCTCGCTGGCTGGTGCCAGAAAGTGGCAAAATAGGTTAGGTGAGTAGATAGCGACTGGTTTATATCCAATCTTGCTAAAATGACATACATAATTTTTGCTGGGATCTGATAGTGGTCTTTATAGGGCTTGAATGGGAATTTAATCTAATTTACTATTAAAATACTAAAGAACTGAAATGAATCTCTATATTAGTCTCAAGGTATGACAATGACCCTAACATTGAGATGCAGAGAAAGGAAGCTCTGTCATTGGCTGTGTCAGCCAGCATCTCTTTCCTATATTTTTCTCCTCCAACTTCCCCCTGTACCCATTGGTTCTCCTATCAGATAAAGCAGGAATTTCTCCAACCCTGGTTCATTCTCAGGTAAGTTACACCTAAATTTCACTATCTAAACCACTTTCACATGCTTGTAGAACTCTGCACCCCACATTTACACTCCTTAAAAATACACAATGAGCACCCATTATGCACCAGGCTATCTTCTAAGCACCAGAGAGGCAGCCATGAAAAGGCAGGCAAGGTGTCTTAGCCCATAGAATTTCCATTTTACTGGTTTTCTTTCTAAATTATCTTTACTACAGAGTTAACCTGGAGTGCTAACCAATAGCTTCCCACATTGATTCTCAGATGTCAGTTGATATATTTCCCCTCCATCACAGGTTCCCATTTTGATAGCAGGACCTGCATGTTTGAGCTCCCAAGCCAAGTCCCATAGTTCATAAGATAATCCCCTAGCTTTCAGCTGCAGTCGATGGTTCGACTCTAATAAATCTATTTTCCAGTTCTTTCCCATGGCTTGAATCACATCCAGTTCTTGCCAGTTTCCTGAGTTAACATTTTGTTAACTCCAAATAGTCCAAAGTTTGGAGGAGAGTATCCAGCAACTGTTGGCCCATCTAGTCTTTGAACATCACATATCTAGGTCCTTACTTTTATACATAAATCACCAGTGGAGACCCACTGATACCTCAGGTAAGACTTGTGAAAGCTGACTATTTTCCTGACCATCCATAGAGATTGCTAAGCCCTCATGGTCTCTATGCCTTCCCTATTTGACTGAACATCCTCTTTCATTTCCCACATTTAGGACAAACATCTCTCTCCTCGTCCTACTGTCTGTTGTTAATCCATTCATATCTGTGTTATCAAAAAGAAAATTGTGTGGGCTTCCCTCGTGGCGCAGTGGTTGAGAGTCCGCCTGACGATGCAGGAGACACGGGTTCGTGCCCCGGTCCGGGAAGATCCCACATGCCGCGGAGCGGCTGGGAGCGTGAGCCATGGCCGCTGAGCCTGCGCGTCCGGAGCCTGTGCTCCGCAACTGGAGAGGCCACAGCAGTGAGAGGCCCGTGTACCACCAGAAAAAAAGAAAACTGTGGGTAAAACTATAGCAAAAGAAACTCCTGCATCTGTCTCCCCATCCCTTCAAAGACATATACTACACTCTATTTGTAAATTGTCATCCCAGGTTTGTCACTGAAGAATGGGATGCAAATCTATTCAATTACGACTGATAAACACCCTAGGTTTCTTTGGACCTTGGCTTTGTTGTGACATCAATCCTTCTCAAAATGCCCTACTCAGGTCCATTCTCTAGTAGGTCTGTGTCTTTATTCAAACGTAAAATAGACAGCTAGTGGGAAGCAGCCGCATGGCACAGGGAGATCAGTTCGGTGCTTTGTGACCACCTAGAGGGGTGGGATAGGGAGGGTGGGAGGGTGGGAGATGCAAGAGGGAAGAGATATGGGAACATATGTATATGTATAGCTGATTCACTTTGTTATAAAGCAGAACCTAACACACCATTGTAAAGCAATTATACTCCAATAAAGATGTTAAAAAAAAAATGCCCTACTCAAAATGAATGTGCTGCTACATTGGTTCACAGGCAATTAAAAGGAGCAGCTGGTGACCAGCTAGCATTTTATTCAAATCCAACATGTTGGAAGAAGACCACATACCAAAAAAGCTAACCTTAAAGTGAAATATCTTAATTTAAATTGTATTCTCCCTCACTCTCTATTTTCCTCTGTAAGTGCACTGCTAACTGATGCTATAACTTATTTCAGCTCCTTCCTTAGTAAAGTGTAACATATCCATCATGTTGAAACTCTTAAGTTACAGGCAGTTTACTCACATTAGATCTCATTAGCAATTACACTAGTGTTCAAAATACATTACCTCATTTGTCTCATAGCCCATACAGTTTTTTACATAATGAATTAGACCAATTAGTCTCACATGACAGAAGGAAATCTTAAATAACACTGTCCTTACTTTAAGACAAGCTTGACTGAAGCCCAATGAAAGAAACGGTAAAATTAATTTTATAGTTTTATAAAATGGATAGCAAAAGGAATTAAATAATCAAACTTCAGGCTATATGTTTGTGTTGGGATTAGGCATCAGAGGGAAGAAAAGTAGCCAAAGAAAGGACAACGCCTCACTCAGTTTGTTTTCTGCAAGACATAAATTCATTATTTGCATAGATAAGGGCCATGTTTAAAAGTCCAAACTAACTTGCTTGTAGACTTTTCAATTGAGACCGTTATTGTCCTTTGGGAACATCCTTGCTGACTGTAATCAGCCAAGAAATTACAGCTATTGCAGTGATCAACTGCTAGAGATTTTTGAAAGCACAAAATCAGCCCTCTATCCACATGTTTATTTCACCTAAACAAGTCATTCCTTGGTGTCTCTTACACTCCCTTCAAATAGCTCTTTCCAACATTGAATCCAATTTCCTATCTACCATTAGAATCTCTTTCTTCAACCTTCAGACAGACTCAAAAAACACACAGGATTGATAGGTGTTACCCAATCAAGGGTACATTTTAACCTGAGGAGGCAAATCCTAAAGACACCCCCAGAACTCCATCCACGCACCGAGTTACCCTATAACAAGACTATGCCTTGTTACTATCAGTATAGTAATTATCTGTCCTCTTTGCAGATCATAATTACTCTCCTCATTGTTTGATCAAAGACTGTCATGCAATGAAATGACCATGGACTGGTTAACTAGTTGGAAGTGCCCCCAGTCCTCCATTTATGGACATAAGAAATTGTGTCACCTAAGGAGTCAACAGAAGATACAAATCTGGGAGCAAATCGGCTCCCAAAGATATGCTCAGGAACCTAGAGGCAAAATTTGACCCAATCATTCCTCTTTAATCAAGGTGACTCTTAATGTGCCTTTTCTAATGTGATAGTAGTTAAAGGTAATTTAGCACTGAAGGGGGAAGTGAAATAAGGATTCTCGGTCTATAGGGAAAGAGGTTTTCAAAGAACTCTCACACTATGAGAAGGAATTTTCCTTTTCCTTCTAAACAAGTTTCCTTTTCAAAGGAAGCATACTTTTGAGAAAATAAATCACCAAGACAGTAGAATTAGTCTTTTGAACATGCCTGATCAGAAAGCTCATTTTCCTCCCATTTTCTTCTGCTTTTACAAAAATATTTCACATACAAAAAGTTATCTACCAGACGTCACTAACACATGTGACTTATGTTCAAATTACATCTTTTAAACTGGCATCGTTTTTTTAAAAATTAGGCTTTTGAAAATGCTTATCGCATTTATCGCTGGCAGTTTGGAAAACAGTGGCTCCAGTATTCATTATTCAGAGCTGGGCTCAGAGAGTCAAGAACTTGCTAAGTTAACTTTTCTTTTTCTCAACTCCTAGAGTTCCACAAAAGTCTCATTAAACATGGTGGGCAATTCAGGGAATCATGTACTGCTGAGTTAGGACAAAACAGAAATGTTAATTCAAAATTTGCATCCTTAAGAGACTTTCAATGTTGCCTTAAAAGCTTAAAAATGACCCAATTTTACCAAATGAAAAATGCAGTATAGGACATACTACACAGGTGGTTGGAAACTCATTTCAATTAGTCTTTACTAATGAATCCCTGATATTTAGCCCTCTGCTAGTCACATTTGAAGATCTCTAGAATTACATGAAAGAGCCCCTCTCTCAAAGACTTTGCATTCTACATAGGGAAGCATTTATGCATGCAAAACAAATCAAAATTATATCACAAATTAGAACCGAAGGTGACAACTGACACTATTAGGGAGGGAAAAGATCAAACTGAAACAAAGAAGATGGAAAGATGGCACTGAGTATCCTTAATGCTGGGAAGGATTTGGCTATTTGGATATGGTTCAAGGATCCCATATGTTCTCTCAAGACAATTTTTAACTTTGCCTAATTGATCTCCAAGCAGAACTCAGTCTGTCTCATGTTTAAGAGCCTCCCTGGCAAAAGAGGCCCATGGCTCCCATCTGCCCTCAATAAGCAACTCACTCTATGTGGCCCAGAGTCACACAATGAGGTTCTCCTGAAGAAGCAGGCGGGGGCTGCTTTCTGCTAGCCAGGCTCCAATCGTCATTAAAAACAGTAGATCTGCAGTATCCTGAATATTTATCTTTTTTTCTAATATTTATCCCAGGATTATTGTTTTTAATTGTAAAGTCCCATTGGCTTCCTTGCTTTCTTGGGTGACAATCAAAAGCACATCCAGGCAGACAAGTGCCTAATGACTGCTTAAATTCATGGCCTCCCTGTGCAGTTTCTCAGCATCACCTTGTATGCTTGGACAGCATAGGCCAGAAAATTCATTTAAAGTTCTCTGATGTATTAAGATGCTGACCCTACAAGTACCCTCTCCTGTCATTTCCAAGCCCACTGGATGTGCAGAGATAGATCTATGTCATTTGGTTTCAGCGTCATGAATCGAGGCCTCCACAAAGACCACTTCTTCAATCTTTCCTGGGATTTAATCATTCAATTCTATAGTCCAATGTGTAGCCCATACCCAGGGAGAGCCTGATCCTCTATCCTAACCTAGAAAAAAATAACTGCAATAATATATTGGGTACTTACTGCATGCTCATTATTTGCCCATCACTGCACCATGAAATGTATGTGTAATAGCTCATTTAATCCATAAAATCATGCTGCAAAATCACACTTATATCTCTGTTTTATGGATAGGAACCTAGGCTCAAAGAGTTTAAATGACTTACCCAAGGCCACTTAAAGTAGCTGCACCGCATTTCCAATTCATTTCTGATGCTGGAGCCAGCATAACTGTAGGGCATTGTTTAGGGATGAAAACCAAATTTCACTTGTTCTTTCTCTTGCAGAAGAGTGCTTGCCAATTTTCTGTCTATCAGGGAGCTCCATAAAACATTTAAGGGAGGATGTTGTTTTTGCTCTATATTCTCTGAAGACTACAGAAAGCCCTTCAAAATCTTACAATTTTAAACTGAAAGAGACCTTAAACATTAACTAGCCCCAAACCCATTGTTTTAAAAAATGTCCTTAGCATCAAGAAGTTGCTTATCAGGGACTTCCCTGGTGGCGCAGTGGTTAAGAATCCACCTGCCAATGCAGGGGACACAGGTTCAAGCCCTGGTCCAGGAAGATCCCACATGCCGTGGAGCAACTAAGCCCGTGCGCCACAACGACTGAGCCTGCACTCTAGAGCCTGCGAGCCACAACTACTGATCCCTCGAGCCACAACTACTGAAGCCTGCGCGCCTAAAGCCCATGCTCTGCAACAAGAGAAGCCACCACAATGAGAAGCCCACATGCCACAACGAAGAGTAGCCCCTGCTCGCCACAACTAGAGAAAGCCCGTGTGCAGCAACAAAGACCCAACGCAGCCAAAATTAAATAAATAAATGAATTAAAAGAAAGTTGCTTATCAGCAGAGCCGGATTAGAAGCTATAATTTCAAATCTAAGTGGTATTTTTTTCTTATTACCTCACACAGCTGTCACATTACTTTAAACACTTTTCTTCCTGAAATGCTTAGAATAGTGAAGATGTTACAAGCTATTGTAACAAATAAATTCCAAAATTTCATGAGCTCAGCATAGTCATCATTCATCTAACGGTCCGGAGTGGGTGTGTCTGGATAGCAAGTAGCCTTTCTCTGCAGGGTGAATGAGGAACCAAGGCTTCTGTAGATCTATCTCAGGGTTTCCCTGCTTGTAGCTAGTGGAGGATATGAGATGGACAAGACGTTCTCGCGTCAAAATAGAAGTGACAGGAACTAGTCACGTGGCTGCACCTGGATGCAAAAGGGTGTGGGAAATATATTCCCTGTAGGGCATCTGCATCTGTAGGGCACCAGAAAAAACACAACTCCCTGGAAGGGAGACCAAACATTTTTGAGGGACGGTTAATCATCTCTGCCACATTTTTTCTGCTACATATCTTCTAAATAACAAACTCCAGTTTCAAATGTCTATTGGTGAGCTGAATTTAGAAGACTTCTAAGCCATCCCAAACTTCAAAACATGAGTAGAGTAGATTATTTTTCCCCAACATTTTGCTCCCTCCCTTAAAAGATTCATACAACCCTGCCCTTTGCCATGAGTCTATGAACTGTCTTCCACTATGGGCAGAGAGCACTTCCCAATCCATTTACGCTGGCTGTGAGAAGATGATTTGCTTTGGCCAGGGAATGTAGGAGAAAGTGATAGGTGCCAGTTCTGTGTAAGGCGTTGAACATAATTTATCTGTTCATCCTCTTGTTTCTTTGCCATCCACCATGAGAAGTACAGGCTACAAGTTGTCACTCTTCCCAGAACAAGTACTTATGAGGAGTTGACTGGAAGCCAACCTGCAGTCTGAAACCAACCCCAGCTGATTTCACCCAAACTCTACAAAATCTGGAGCAAGAAAAATAAGTGCTTGTCTTGTAAGCCATGAAGGTTTGGGACCTTGTTTGTTAGGTAGCATTATCTCAGCAATAGTTGACTAATACAATGAGATTTGATCACTCTATGAGTACAGGTAATTAACAGCTGGTCTTCTAGGAGGAAATCTGTGGGCAAAATGACCAGCTTGGATTTTAAGGAAACCAAAGATTTTGGCCAAAAAGACAAAAGAAAGAAAAGAAAAAGATGTTTCCATTGATGTGCCTAGGAGAATTTCATTCTTTTTAAGAGTTCTAGGAAAAGTATTTCATTGCCTTTTATTATTAGGGGGGAGTAGTTTCTCTCCAGGAACAAGCCCAAGAACCATGGAGAAAAGGTGGAAACACAAATTGCAGAGTTCACTTTTTAGGCCAAAGTGGCACACAGACATTTCTCAGGGCAGTGGGGAGGACAACTATGGGGAAATGAGACTTCCCAGGACTCCTCTGTGTTCCTGTAAAAATTCCTAACCTCTTGAGCCACGGAAATGTATAAGCTATAAAAATAGAGAATTTTTGCTCTCACTTCTCATAGAAACATTTTTGCATACATAATAGTTAGATCTGTAGCCATATGTTTACCTAATTCATCTGATTCAAAGAATAATAAAATTTCTTTTGTCTCCCCCAAAGCCAATAAGTTACATCCCAGGATAGGCATCTAGGTTCCAAGTGAAGATGACAGGGGGATTGCACGTCAAAAGAGGGAGGTTAGAACTTGAAGACATCTCTAGGTTGGAGACCTGTGGGACTATCTGGCTCCTGGAGAGATTTTTATTAGCATATCAAAAGGTTGGAGGTAGGGCTCAGGCCCATTATGCATCCAAGGAAATCCTTCTAGGAGGGGAGGGGACAGCTGCCTCCCTATCCTTCAGTCCTCACCTATGGAGTGTCGGGATACCCACATAAGACGTTTGACCTGGTTTTCATCATTGTGCCCCAAGGATAAGGCCTGAGAGCAGAGGGGTTATTTACTGTGAGGTTATTCATAAGAAATCTGTTTCTGATCCATAGCATTTCTTGTGAACATTCAGGATAAAATTAATACAGATGAATATTAAAACCAAATAACAACTAAACCAAAGGTAGAAATAAATGACCTTTGTCAGTTTTATAAATGTTCACTTCTGTAAAGTGCTAACTTTGGCTTTATTCTCAGGGCAACTAATGCTATTTAAGCACCTTATTTTTGCCTGCAGAGTCTTGAATAGGAGACAAGGAGACTGGGCATGAACTGAATCTCACATCACAACAGCCAGCAAGAAACTGAAGTGTCCTGCCAGCAACCAGTGCATGAGCTTAGAAGCAGATCATTCAGCCCCGATCAAGTCTTCAGATGACTACCGCCCTGGCCAACAGCTTGGCTGCAACTTTGTGAGAGATCCTGAGCCAAACCCGCCCAGCTAAGCCACTCCTGGACTACTAAACCTCAAAAACTGTGAAGTAATACTCACTTGTTTTCAATTGCTAAGTTTGGGAGTAATTTGTTTTGCAGACTGGATAACTCATATACACATGCAAAATATTTCTGTGGTGTATGTGACACATCACAAAGCTGACTGTGTTAGCTTTCTACTAGTTAATAATGACGATGAGACTTATCTCCCAATCAGGATGCTTTTTCCCCTGCACCCTCTCCCTCCTCCACCCCACATACCACCTCAGAAATCCCTGAAAGCAAGGAGAGAGTATATCAGAGGCAATATTTGAAAAGATAATGACTCCGAATATTCTAAACTAACAAAAGAGATCACACCAAGGACCCAAGAAACCCAAGAAATTCCAAGCAGGATTGGATAAATAAAAATAGTACTCATGCCTATATACATCACAATGAAACTCCAGAAGGCTATAGCCAAACAGAAGTTCCTAGAAGCATCCAGAGAAGAAAATCATCTTCCAATATGTGATTACTTAATTGCTGGTTTGTTCTGTAGCAACAATGGAAGCCATAAGAGAATGGATTGATATAAGTCTTCTGTCCACCCAGAATCTATACCAGTTGAAAATATCTTTCAAGAATAAAAGCAAATTAAAAATATTTTCAAACAAACAAAATACTGTAAGAGCAAACTATCAATACATTTCAACTAAAGGGAATTCCAATGTGTGTACTTCAGGTACAAGGAAATTGAGCTCAGATGTAGGTTTTGAGAAACAAGAAGGAATGAAAAGCAAAATAAGTTGTAATATTTAGGAAACTCTTTAAAAACTGAGTGTTAAAAAATGTACTCTAGGGCTTCCCTGGTGGCGCAGTTGTTGAGAGTCAGCCTGCCGATGAAGGGGACGCGGGTTCGTGCCCCGGTCTGGGAAGATCCCGCATGCCGCGGAGCGGCTGGGCCCGTGAGCCATGGCCGCTGAGCCTGCGCGCCCGGAGCCTGTGCGTCCAGAGACTGTGCTCCGCAACGGGAGAGGCCATAGCAGTGAGAGGCCCGCATACCACAAATTAAAAAAAAAAAAAAAAAAAAAATGTACTCTATGTACAAAAGAGATAGAATTAAAATATGCAACAATTATATTTAAGTTGGGAGGAGATAAATGGAATTGAAGTATTTGAAGTTGTTTTGTTTTATCTACAATTAAATTTAGACATCGGGAAGTTAAGGAGGCATATGTTAATTTCCAGAGTCCTCACTAAAACAAGAGAAACAGTGCATACATTCTGAAACATTATGGGAAGAGATGGAAAGATAAAAAATAATTCTGAAAGAAGACAAAACTAAATATTCAACAAGTATGATAAATGGAGAGTACAAAATAAAATGTTGGATTTAAACCCCTATATATAAGCTGTTATACAAATTACAAACACAGTAAGTGTTCTACTTAAAAGACTATGATTTTCAAACTGGGAAAAAAAAAAAAAAACTGCAGTCCAACTACGTGCTCTTTAGAGTAGACAAATCTAAGACATAAAATCCAGGAAGCTTGAAAGTAAAAAGATGGAAAAAGCTATAGAACATAAACACCATTCCAAAATAAAACTGGTATAGCTATGTTAATATTAAAAATAGCCATTAAGGCAAAAGACTTTATTAGAGATAGAGAGGGCCAATTCATATGGATAAAAAGAATTTATTCACTCAGATATGTAACAACTTTTATTTTGTGTGCACCTAACATATATTTATCAAAATATGTAAAGTAAAAGAAAGAATTTTAAAGAGAAATAGGCAAATCCACATTCATGATGGCAGATTTTAATATTTCTCTTTCAGTAACAGGTAGAATAGAAAAAAAACCTTAACCTAATGGGTATATTTAGAACACTGCACTTAACAACTGCATTGTGCACATCCTTTTTAAGCACACATGGAACATTTACAAAAGGTTAGCATAACCTGGATCTTAAGTCTCAACAGCTTTCAAAGGATCGAAATAATAACATAGTATGTTCTCTAACCAAAGTGGAATTACTCTAAAATAAAAAACAAAGACCTATATATGTGAAAGTATGTTGAAATAAACAAACTTCTAAGTATTCCATAGGTCAAAGAAGAAATCATGAAGGGATTTATGATTTTAAATCTGAAGTATTTTAAACTGAATGATAACACATTAATATTATATATCAAACTTGTGGTGATGCAGTTAAAGCAGTACTTAGGGAACAACTGTTGACTACACATGTTTATTAGTTTTTAAAAAGTTTCAAAATTAGTGAAGTAAACATCTATATAAAGAGTTAAGAGAAACTCAAGAGAAGTAAAATTAAGTTGATAAAGAATAAAAATAATATAAAAAATTAATAAAATAGACAAACAAACATATAATAGATAGGAAGAAAAGATCTAAAAGTAGGTTCTTTGAAAACATTAAAGAAAGCACAAATAATCATTACTAGGAATGAAAAAGAAGACACCACTTTCCTGCAAATTTCCTTTTAAAAGAACCTATTATGTATAACTTAATGCCAATAGATTTGAAAATTTAAGTGAAATGGATGACTATTTAGAAAAAATAATTTTGCAAAATAGACTTAAAAAATAGAAAATATCAGTTGCTATATAATTATTAAAAACATTGAATCAATACTCAATAATCTTTCTACAAAGAAAACTCCAGGCCAAGATTACCTCTCTGGCAATTTCTACCACACATTCAAAAAGCAATACTACCCAAACTCATCCAGAAAGAAACTTGGGGGCATGGGATAAAACAGTCTCCCAACTCATTTAATGAGCCCAGCATAACAAAATCTGCACGGACAATACAAGAAAGAAATGTACAGGCCAAACTCACTTATGAACATAGACCTAAAACTCCTAAATACAATGGTAGCAAATGAAATCCAACCTATTAAAATAGATAATGCATTGTGACTAAGCCAGATTTATTCAAGGAATTTAACTTTGATTTAACAGTTGAAAACCAATCAAAGTAAATCATCACATTAACAGATAAAAGGTGTGTGGGGGGGGACTCATAGTGTGACCATCTCAATAGGGGCAGAAAAAAATAATTTGATAAAATAAAAATTTTAAATACTTACAATTAGATTTTTAAAAATCAAGTGACTAGGAATCAATCTAACACAGATAGGAGAATCTCTGAGAAAAAAAAATAGACACAACTTTATTGAGGGATATTAAAGAAGACCTAAATATTTCAGAAAATAAATCATCTTTAGGGATGAGAAAAAAATCAATATTATAAAAATGACCATTGTCCCCAAACTGATCCTTAGAGTCAATGTAATCCCAATTAAAAACTCAGTCCTTTTTTAAATTTTTTTGCAGAAAAGGAAAAATGATTATTAAAATTAATATCCAAAAAAGGGGAAGAAGAGCCAAGACAACAACTGAATAAGAAAACAAACTTTAAAAATGTATTCAATTAGATATCAAAATTCATTATAAAGTGCAACATTGGTACAAATAGAGAAAAACAGGCAAATGAAACAAGATAAAAAGTCCAAGAGGCATATTAGTGGTGAGCAATGTGGATAGAACAGACTCTTAAACAAATGGCACTGGAAAAATTTGATGTTCATATGGGAAAAAATTAAGTTAGACCATGAAGTCAGACCATACACACAAATCAATTCCAGGGGGATTAAACTTTTAAACTTTAAATGAAGGACTATTAAGCTTTTATATGATAATAGAGGAGAATACCTGCATGACTTCAGGGTAGGGAAAAATTACCTAAGCAAGTCACAGAAAGCACTACCCAAAAGGACAAAACTGGCAAATTTACTACGTTAAACTAGAACTTCTGCTCATCAGAAGATGTCACAAAGAGAATGAATAGGTAATACAGAGAGAAGGAAGAAAACACATACAACAGAAGACTCACAATTTAAACATACACACACACTATTTTGAAATGGGCAAAAGACTAAAAAAGGCATTTTTTAAAAAGGAGATCCAAATGGTTAATAAATGTACAAAAAGGAGCTTAGCTTCACTGGTAGCCTGCGAAACACAAACTGAAACTCTGGCTCCTGTACAAAAATGTTAATAGTAGCATTATTCTTAGGAACCCCAAATTGAAAATACCTGAATATACACTAGCAATAGAGTGGGTAAATAATGATGGCACACTGAAATGCAATATCAGGAACTACTCTAAAACAGTAAAAATGAATAAACTCTGCCTACGCATAACATGGATGGATCTCATAAACACAATACTGAGTAAAGAAGGAAGACACAGCAAGATTCAGACTCAATGATTTAATTCAATAAAGTTTTAAAAATACATAAATGTAAACTACATTTATTTTATGCATGCATCCATACTTCAGTTTACTTTCATGCATAAGTACATACATGACAAAAATAAAAAGAAACACAGAAGTGATTATCATACAATTCAGAGTGAAGACTCATTACATTTAGCGGAGGGAAAGAGGGTTCTAATAATAAAGGAATGCACAGAGGATATTTCTGGTCTTGGCAGTGTTATATTTCTTGACCTTGGCCATGGAAACATGCATGTTCCATTTCTATTATTTATTAAACTATTTACAAGAAAACATTTTTTAAGCTTAAGTGAAAATGACTGTCCTATACTTATTTTTTTTTCTCTGGTGGGTCAGTCCTAAAAGCTATGCTATTATTCTTCAGAATCTCCGCTCAGGATGGCCATATATGTAATACATAACAAGCCAGTAGATTTCTTACAGAGGTGAGAAGGAGATTAAAGTAACCACTGTATCAACAGATTCATCCAGGCACTAAAAATGTATTTGTAAAAACCCATATACTCTTTGGATAAGTAATCATGATTCTGCAGCATTTTAAGTCTCCTCCGAGGTAGTTCAGTGATGTGGAACTGAATCATTAGCCAGTCTTTCAATGTGTAACTTCCCTTACCTGTGAAGAGAGGCAGAAAATGAAGTGTCTGGAGTAAAACAGAAAATTCTCGTTAGCTGAATGCTGAGAGAATAGCACAAATGGCTATTTCTGAGATTCAAATATCTCTCAAAGGAGTTCTGAGGGATGTGGCAGTCCCTACTTCTCACAAGGTTGATAACTATTACCTGGAGATCTTTAAGAAGTACAGCTGGTGAGCAATGGGACATAGAAGTGTAAAGAGGCACAGAGATCATTCTAAGAACAAATATGCTTAAGGAAGCCCCTCTCCTGCCCTCGTTTAAAACCGTCTTTTCATCACACTTCTCCCTACCTTTTCCATTAACATATACTGATCTCTCACTAAAAACTGACCTTTCTTTCATCTGGCCTTTGGGCAGGCAAAATGATGATGAAGAACTGAGGAAGCGAGTGCTGCCAAGGGGCATTGACCAAAGATTTCTGATTCCAGCAAAGATGGAGTAACAGGGACCACATATACCCACCAAATTAAATAACTACAAAACAGGACAAAATGTGTGAAACAATGATTTCACAAAGCAGTCTATAGGGAGCACGAGACTGTGATCCCCAAGGGAAGGGAAACAAATAAGGTGAGCCCTGCTATGGTCCCAGCTTACTGCCTAGAGAGCATCCAGGCCACAGGGCAGAGAGAAAGACTACAAAGTTCAGCTGTACATTGAATTAAGGAGGAAGAGATTACAGTTTGGAAAGCCCACAGCAGCTAGAATGTGCAGGACAAAGTAGGTGGGAGGAGGGAGCTGGGCAGAGAGAAGGCTCTGGGGGCTGCATCAGGGTGTCTCCAAGTCTTTGGCTGAGCCCTGCTCGGCACATGCAAGAGAAAACCCACCAGAACAGGGTTGTTAAACAATATGTAGAACGTGCACAGAGAGAGGTAGGAATAGTTTTTGTTCTCACCTACCAGAGTGATAAGTCATGGGGCAGTGGTTGGAATGCTCAGAAAGGATTACCTTAGCAATGGGGCTAAATTAGCACCAGATCAAAGGCAGGCAGCTCAGGATCTGTTATGAAAAAGCTTAAAAGGAAGCCAAAATGATCCTACTGAGTCCATGTAACTTATCTGCACAGCAGAATAAACACCATCACTGTTTAACAGCCAATAGTGTAAAATTCACAATGGATGTCATCCAATCAATATTCACAATATCTGGCACTCAAAGAATAGTAATACTCTTTACATATTACCATTCATGCAAAGATGCAATAAAATATGATCCATAATGAGAAAAATAATCAATCAGTAGAAACAGACACAGAAATCACAGAGGTGACAAAACTAGCAGACAGAGATGTCAAAACAACTGTTATAAACACATTCCAAAAGTTAAAGATGCCAGAGGAAAACATGAATATGATGAGGAGACAAACAGAAGATGTTTAAAAAGGCACAAATAAAATTCCTAAAGATGGAAAATACAGTACCTGACATTAAAAACACATTGAATATAATTAAAAGCAGATTAGATACTGTAGAAAATATCAATGAGCTTGAAAGCATAGCAATGGAAACTCATTAAAAATATGAAAAGAAAAAAAAAAGTTTAAAAAATGAACACAACATCAGAGACCTGTGAGAAAATATCGAGCAGTCTAAAGCATGAAACTGAAGTCACAGAGGGAAGCAGAAAAATACTTGAAGAAATAATGACTGAAAATTCCTTGAATTTGATGAAATCTCTAAACCCATTGATCTAAGAACCTTAACAAATCACAAGCAGAGTCAATCTAAGGATTTATTTGGAAAACAAAATAAAGAAAGGTGAATGTTTATATAATACGGGGCTAAGAAATAGATTTTTTAAATATGCAAAAGATGAGTTATGAAGGGGAAACATCAGATTTGCCTCTGCATATAACAAAACAATACCGCAATGTCTACATGATCAAATGTTCCCAAAAGACAACGAAATTAATAAACGGCAAAGATTAATTCTAATCACAGAGAGAAAACATCTTTAATAAGTAAAGTGTTTGTCTTAAATTACTTTTTACAGAATCATATCTTGAGACCAAAATGTATGTGAAAGTGATTTATTAGTAAGTGTTCCCAGGGGGAAAAAATGGCAGAGGGATAGGGAAGGAAAGGAAGCCAGGCAAGGTTACCTGCAGAGGGTAACCTGGGCTCATTCATGCTGGGGACTCTGATCACGGTGCAGGTCATTCTATAGAGTTGTCCCCCTCAGGGTTTGAGGAAGCTGCAGTATTTGTATCCCTACCCTGGCCAGTCAGCCATAGGTTAATGACACTATCTCCTTCCCCCTCACACATACCCATCCCTCCGAGCACACAAGCAAAGCTACTTCCAGAAGCCTGGATACAGTCCATCTGCAAAGACACACACGCTCTGGTTGTCAGGGGTAAAAACATACTCAGAGCCGGTGTCCACGAAAATGGACACACGAGGAAGAGAAATCTAAGGGTACACTGGTGGGGCACCAGTGTCTTCTGCTATGGCGCTCTTTAAGTTAAACGAAAAAAACAGTATGCTTTTAGGTAAACAAGTAATTCACAAAAACAAGTAGAAATAATCAGTGAACCTAACAAAATATGCTGATCCTCACAAGTAATCAAAGAAATACAATTAAAAGACTAAGGAAATAGAACATTACATTGATCCAACTGGCAACATTTTAAACGACTGTTAATCCTCTGGGGGAAAAGATATACTTGTTGAATACTAGTAGAAATATGGGTTGAGCAGGTAATACAGAAACACACCTTAAATGATATATTCCATTAACCCGGAATTTCCATGTCTGCGATCCTGTCCTAAAAAATAATTGCACGTGCGGACAAAGATGCATGCAAAGGTATGTGGAAAAATATATTATTTATAATAAGAAAAAGTTGAGAAGAACCTGAATTTCTCAATTTAGAATTTGTTTTTAAAAATTAAAATGCATCCATATAATAGACAATTCATGCAGCCATTAAAATGATGGTATCGATTTGCATTTGTTAAAAAAACGGCATTAACCATCCTCTCTTATACAAACACACAAGCACAAGCACACACACATTCACCCTGAATTGCTTCTAGAAATGCTTCTGGCTCCACTACATTGTGTCTTGTCTTGAAACATACTCTCAGCAGTTCCCAAAGTGACTCTCCATCTTTGAGTCACTTTATTCAATTACAGGACAAGTTGAAAATCATCCAGAATGATATGATATTAAAAAAGTACTTATAATTAAATTAATTACAATTATTGTGTTAAGAAGTTCAGAACATCCTTAAATAAATAAATGGTGACTCGGCAAAGAGATTTCTTGGTAATTCCAAGATTTCTCCTGCTCCGTTTGAGGTCAAGTGTCTCCAGCAGTTCTTTCATTTATCTCCCAATTCTGATTGATTCTTTGGATCCACAGCCACTGCACTGAACAGACAGCACACACAGCAGAAAGCCAACTGCCTCTGCAAGGAGACAAGTTCATTGCTTACTCTGGGGCCTCCTTCCAATTCCGTGAACTGGGGCATTGTGAAAACGCACCAACAGAAGCGCACATCACGTTTGTCCTTCCCTAAAATAATCGTCCTTCAGCTTCTCCAATCACCACTCTTACTACCGCCTAGCTACCAACGCCTGAAATCCCCAGTGTATCAAAGTCCCTTCGAAACCCAGGATGCACTGAACATGGCTGGACACAGTTGGTATCTGACTTTCCTTGACCTACAGTAGAGTCCAAAAGTGTGTGAATTCTTAGAGCAAGAGTGTGTCCGTTGATGTCTGAATTTGTAATTATGAAAATCATGAAGTATTTTGTGTGAACTACTATCATGTCAAAGCCAGCAACATACTTCATGAAACTGGCTTAGGATACCTATCTCCTAGGTACATTTCTTTTTTCCTTAGTCTATCAATATCATTTTAACTCTTGATTCTGTAGTCTAGCATATTCACTATTCAGCTATTTGTAATCATAAATTTCAGAAACAAGTATTCTTTGCTTTCCTCTTAGTATGTATCATACAGTACATTATAGTATAGTGCAGTATATTATAGTTTATTAAATACTGAGCCTGTAAAAAAAAGAAAAACAGAGCCTTGTGGCAAAAGATATTGATAAGAGGGAAACCAGGCTGTGAAAGAAAAAAAGACAGAGGCTTTGGAATGCTGATGGAGAACATGGATTTCAAGTACACATTTGGTCTTTGGAGTCCTTGTCATGGGCCTTTAAATCCATATACATTGTTTAACAGATCTTGTCAAAGCAATGACTTCTCCTCCAGAAAAAAAAGAAGAAAACCCCCCCCAGAAACAGGTTACCTGAAGTTATTTGGCACCTACAAGTAAAGCTAACTCTGCCTAAAGTTAAATTTTAACCAGAATTTATTTTTGCAATTTCTAGTACATTCAGAAAATAGTGAGTGGCACCACCTGCCCATTTATAGAGCTGATATCTTTCAATAAAATATCTCCTGCAACAAGGAACAGTATGGTGCCTTGTATGAGTACCAGTGGAAAGACTCGTGTTGTACAGTCAGTTTTCCACGATTTATATTCTAGCTCTGATATTTGCTGTGTAACTTCAGGTAAGTTATTTAATCACCCTGGGCCTTGATACCTCAGTTATACATCTGTAAAAATGCTAACCTGTGTGTAAGATTAGATCATCAGAGCTAACATTTGTGTATTTATTATGTACCAGAAACTGTTTTAAGAGCTTTAAAATTTTGATTCATTTAGTGATCATAAAAGATAAGTACCCATTTCACAGCTAAGGACTATGAGACAAAGAGAGGTTAAATATCTTGCTCATGGATCCAAGATACATGCTCCAATTCACTACACCTTCTGCTTCTCCCTAGGGTAAAGGTAGTGCATACTTCCAAGGGTTGTTGTGAGAATCACAAGAGACGCTACAAGGAAGGTACTTGGAATAGTTAAAGTTCAAATATGTACCTATCGTTACTGTTTTAAAACCAGGCACATTTCTGCCTCTAATGGCACATTCCTCACACACCTTTCAAGGGATTTTCAGTGCAGCTCAGGACAGCTTATCATTTTAAAATACTACATCAATTTGAACAGTTTCAAAATAATTCATTTCAAGCATGTTTCAAGTCTAGTGTCCCTTGTAACTTGAAATAGGCACATGTACTAATCCATACAATACACATCAACTGAGTATCTAAATAGAATTTTCACAAGTAAAATTAATTTGAAATGCATTTGGAGAGTGTAACATTTAAAAAAATCCCAAGATAAATTCTTTCTCAGAAAAATAGCTCTTTTGAAACAAGAATCATTTACCTTACCTACCCGTGTAAATATACACTTAGTAGTCTTAGGGCAGAGCAAAACTAGGATGATGTCAAAAGACAAAGGTAGACACATCCTGAGCTACTGGCTCCCCAAGGCCACAGAGCCGTGATGGAGGAATGATGGTGTCACATGATCATGATCATCAACCAAGCAGCCAGTCACCTATTCTGAGGAAGAGCCTAAGAGAAAAGAAAAATATTGCCATCTAGCTAGCAAGACAAAGCTATGTGTTTCTACAAAAAATGAAGAGAGAGAGAAGGTAAGGAGAGAAAATACAGTCCCCCGGGTTTGTCATTGTGTCGTCTGCTGACAAGTGTGAAGATTTCTTTTCTAAGGAGAAGATTTCTTTGTCTCAGCCTGTGAGATACTCAAAGGCACAAGAAGTATAACACTGTCTCCTTCACAAAGGAGAGGACTGAAAACTGACCAGCATGACCAATAGGCTTTAGTGAGTCCAAGTACAGCACGGACAAGAAGCCAGAGAAAGGAAGCCCAGAAGGAGGTTTACGAGTCCCTAAACAACACCAATCAATCCTTCAGCACGTGGGTGTCAAGGCCTCGGTCTGTGCACCAGATGCAGCCTGATGGATGGGTATATCTATCCCAAAAGGCAAATAGAGGTTGTTCTGCCTCTGGCCTCACACATAGGTGAGACAGAGCTCCAGTGTTTCCCCCCTCGAGCTTTCTTCAAATGTATTGCATGTGTCCCACTCAGTATTTCCATTTCTTTGCCTTCCAGTTTTAGCACTGAAAAAGCAACCTTAGATCCTCAGTATACAGGAGTGTGTTTACTGTCCCTAGACTGCCAGGATATCGCACTCTTGAACTAAATTTAAAAATATATAATATCTCCATTAATTTAACTCACTTGAAAGAGAGTAGTAGCCTCTTCTTGCTTCTCACAACATTCAGGATCAACTTAGCACATCTTGGATCTTCTTCTAATGTTCTCTGAAATCACTTATAAAAGATAGTATCCACCAGTATAGACTCATGCAATGTTAGAGTGTGGCTTGGTGTTGCTTCCTGTTCACTCATCACTGGATATAAACCGGGGTTGAATGTTGGCCAAGAGGTCCCAGAAGCGAAGTATTCAACTTTATCATAGAAGGTCAGCCCACAGAGATGTGTCTTTATGAACTAGAGAGAAGACTGAGTTTAGCTCTGCCTCCAAACAGCTGAAAGAGGATTACAAGTATGACCTGAATGGATAGAATTAGAGTGGAATATACAGGGATGTGTGCAAAGAACACACTGCCTTGAGAAGCACTGAGCTCCTAGCCTGGGGCAGTATAAGTGCGAGTGCCTGACCTTAAGCTTTTGATTGCCAAGGCATGCATCCCAAAGACATCCACCTTGAATAAGCACACTGCCAGCTACATGACACAGCTATTAGAAAACCAACTAGATAAGGGACAAGGCTTCCTCCACCCATGAAGTTCCCCTTCGAGAAAGCCGTGGGAAACCCAGATAACGGATTGCTTCAATGACACTGCTTCTCCCTTCTGACTCCCTAGTTTCTGCTCTTAATGTTTTAAATTCACCAATAAAGAGCAGTTCTGAGAACTCCTAGATACCGCACCCTGGGACACTGATACAGGCAGAGTTCCAGGTCCTGCCCCCTCCTTTTCACTCTATCCTGACCTTGCTGCTTAATTGGGGCATTCAGTGTACCCTCCAGGATTTGTGAGTAATAACTTGCTCTTCAAAGTCCGCCAGTGGTTGTTGCTGAGGTACATCCTGCAGTCAAACTAAGAACCGCAAGGGCTGGTCAAGCCACAACATTGGTTCCAGTGGGGGAAATGTCTGCGGGGCTCGCCGCAAGTAAGACTGGCCCGGGTAAGTGTGCAAGCATGCCTAGCCAACTGCACGACTATCCATAGGCTGGAACCAACACAACACCTGGATAATTTGTTGCCAGAGATGTCCTAGATGTCCCACATCCAACCATGCTACTCGGTCATCTTTCAAAAAGACCAGATACCCTGCTGACCTTTGCCCTCGCTGGCCCCTCTTCCTGGAATGCTCTTCTCTTAGATGTTTACATGGTTTTCTCCCCTTCTGCATCCATAACCATGCCATACTTATCCCAAGAATGCAAAGATAATTCATATAAAAAATAACCTAATAGCGACATAGGCTACACGGACAATTTAAATTAGAGAAAAGTAAATGATTAGCTCAGCAGTTGCAAAAATTTCTTTGCAAAATTCAAGATTCATGATTTAAGACAGAATTATTAGCAAAATACAGTGCTATTCTAGTGGAAGAAAATTTCCTTAATCTGATCAAAGGCATCATTCCAATATTTGCAGCAATCAGCAGTCTGACCACATTAACACTGAGGTCAGACAAAAGACAAGAAAGCCTTCCATTCTGGTTTCTATTCAGCACCGAGCTATGTATCCTAGGTAATGCAATAAGATAAGGAAAAGAAATAAAAGTTTAAAGATTGGGAAGAAAGACCAAAACATAATTACCTACACAGAAAATTCAAGAGGACTTACAAATAAGCTATTAAGGCTTTTAGAGAATAGAGCATTCCTATATACCGGCATAAACAAACATAAAAAATTTAAGTGGAAAAAAAGCCCTTCCAGTTATAACAGCAATCAAAACTTTTAGCTACTTCATAATAAACCTAAGAAATGAGATTCAAGAACTTTATGGAAAAAAATTATAAAATGTCAGGAGAATATGAGTGAAGTACATAAAGTATGACCTAAATAAATAAAGCACTGTCACTTGATAATGGATTAGAAGACATCATATAATAAAGATACCAGTTCTTCCCACATTAATCTATACAATCAAAGTATTCGAATTAATAAGCCTACAGAATTTTTCATGGAACCTGACACATGAAAGTACAAAATTGCAAGAATAGCTAAGATCATTTTTTAAAGAACAAAGTGGGAAAACTATTTCTAACAGATATTAAGATGTTTTTTGAAGATATTTTGCAATATTGTATTGATGCAAAAATACACACATTGATGCATAAAACAAAGAAAATTTGCATAATTGCCTATTTTTAATTTGACAGAACTGACATTACACAGCTATGAAAAAATAAAACACCCTGCTCAAAAAATTTTGCTGAGATAATTGGTTTTCTAGATGGAAAAAAATAGAAGCACACTTTACACCATAAACAATAATAAATTCCAGCTGAACTAAAGATCTGTATTCAAAAATCAACACTTAGACAATTTTCAAGGAAAATGTAGACATCTGACTTTACCAACGTGGTTTAGGTAATTTTAGGGCAGAATTTCCTAGACAAAGTGCCAAGAAGCCTAAGCCATAAGAGAAACAACTGATACACTGAATTTATTATAAAATGTAAAACTTGTTCACCAAAGACAGCATAATCAAAGTTAAAAGATAAGTCATGGACTTGGAACAGATATTTGCAACCCATATAACCAACAGATAATTATTATCCAAAAATATAGGTAAGGAAATCAGTAACGGGAAAAAACTCAGTAGAAAAATGAGCAAAGGATAGAAACAGAAAAGGAATCAAAACGGCCAATGAACACATGAAAAAGACTCTCAGCCCAATTGGTAATAAAATGTAAACAATGAGATGCCATTCACTCCCATTTCACACCCAACAGATTGGTAAAGATGTTAAAGTTGGCAAGGGTGTGGAGCAATGGAAATTCTCACGCACTGACATTAGGAGCATGAATTGGTCCAACTGTTTGGAGAGCAATTTGGCAATATTGAGTAAATCTGTTGGCGTTCATACCCTATAAGCCAGGAAGTCTTTATCTTGAGATGTTTTTGCATATTGTACTCAAAGCAATGAGTGCAAAAGTGTTCATTTTCTTATTGTTTGTACTTCTCATTGGAAGAAATATTATCGGTGAACAGGAGAATGGATAAATATATATTATGGCATATGTAGGCAATGGTGTATGATACAACAGTTAAAATGAGCAATGATATGGCATTTCAAATAATCTGTCAAAATATGTTAACTTCAAAAACTTGTTAACAATAATAAGAGCAAATACAGTGTTTACAATGTGCCTTGTGTTGGTCTAAGTGCCTTACATACATTATCTGATTTTCTTCACATTCATATTTAATATCCACCACAAGCCTGAGAGATCGATACTATTACAACCCCATTTAATAGATGAGGAAACTGAGGCATAGAAAGGTGAAGTGACTCACCTGAGGCCGTATGGCTCGTTAGTGGCAAAGGAGTTTTTCAGTCCAGTTTCATTACTATACTCCTTCTGAACATTTTTTCAAAATTGTATAGTGTAATACCATTTATATTTATTTTAAAAACCATAAAACCATATCATATAATGTTGAAAAATATATAGGTATGTTATAGAATTATAAAAACATAAATCATATATATTTATAATTTATCATAATGATATTTTATAAAAATTAATAACATAAATCCCACATTCTAAGTGTTTTGCTCTATCTTTTACCCCTGATTCAAATCTCTCCCAGGTAAAGAAACATGAGGTCATCGGCTGCAACTGAAGACCTCACGATGCACTTCCCGCTTCAGTTCACTCCCCTCCGGCAGTGAACAGCTGTGGTTCGGTAAGGCAGTCACTTCCAGCCTCAGTGTGACCGCAGCCATAGTAGAGCAGGCTTTGATATGTCTGCGACTATAGCAGGAGTGTTTGAAGAGACTGAGAGTGGAGAGAGGTGGGGGTCAAGAAAGGGAAGCCAATACCACCCCTTCTCATATCCCACTTCAATTCCCCCCGCCACGTCCCAGCTTTAAATGGGCTTGTGCAGTCGAAACCACCAGTTTGGGCTTCACCACAGGTTCAGCCTACAATATGGACACTTCAAAGACTTCAAAGGTAGGGGACACAGTACTGTGTCTGGAGTGAAACCAAAAATGTGGGATTTAGCAAAGCTTCTGGAGGGTGGTTCAAGGGCTTGAAGTGATTTCCACTTAAATACAGTGTGAGTGAACAAAAAGAATCAAAAAATAATAGGCCCGAGGAAGAAAAAAAAAAGGTCTCATTTTTCTCTTTTGTTAATGTTATAGAAATATCAATCCTGAGGGCTTGGTGAGATTTTATAAAGCCTGATCCATGAATCTGAGCCTGACTTTCAGCAGCAAAATTCAGGAAGCTCTACTTTTATGCTTTTCTACCCAGTTCTATTTTTAAATAATTGATAGGTAAAAAGAAAAGAAAGGAAAATTTAATAGGAGACTACTCTATGCCAAGTTGTACCCTAGGTCCTTTCATTTATGTTTCATCTCATACTCATAACAACGCTAGGAAGTAGTATGGTTATTTCCCATTTACAAATGAGTAAACTGAGGTTTCGAGTGGCTAAACCAGCTGGTTCCATTAAGGCACAGAACTGAATTCAGTCCACCTTTTTTGAAGCTGCAAAGCTTATGCCTTTCCAACATGCCACACGGCTTTATGATAATTGAATATGAAAATGGCCTAACCTAAATAAGCCATAATACCGTAATTGCTCCTAGTTAAAAATACTCACTTTTAAATTTATATACAAGCTAAAAATGCTTTTTGGATCTCCTGAAAAACTCACTGGGGGTAGATATTTGTTTGATTTTGGTTTCCTGCGACATGCTCAGTGGTTTCATAAGGTTTTAACTAGTGCCCATCAAGAGTAATGGTGTGTATTGCAACGGGGGCCTGGGGGGCTCTGAGTCCATTCTCTGAAGGTTTTCTGGCTTCTAGTGTTTGGGTTCTAAACAATTAGGAAAACTAGACATGGTTACAGTGAGAGCCTTTCTAATTGAAAAATATAGGGTTTTTAAAACCAATTTCGCTACGAACTGCCCTGGCAAAATGAATATTGTTTAATTTTCATTTTGAATTAAAGACTTGGAAACCTGAGTAACATAGAGGTTAATGATAAAGTGAGCTGAGCAGAGGTTCCTGTGAGAGCCATAGCGATGTATTAAAACAAGAATTATTTTGTACACTGTGCTGTACTTCAACATTGGATCCTCAACAGGCTGCAAAATCGCTTCCTAGATAATGAAATTATAAAAGAATTTTAATTTCATGTTAGGACTTGTATCACAAATGATTAGGAAAAGAAACAGGGGAGAACATAATTTTCAAGCAAATTCCTCCTGTGGATAGCCAAACTGGATGGACTTTCTGCTGAGAAGGCTTGTGAAAAATGTTATCAGAGGCAGCAAAAATACTTTAAACATCAAAACACCAATTTTGTTTAAGGGCAATGTGAATGTATTTAAATGTCAAAGATATTTCAGGGCTGTGATTCAATAGCATTGAAAAGGATCATTTTCAAAATTCTGTGAGATGAACATCACACAGTTTTTGATACCATGGATGTCATACTAAAAGGGTCCACTGGACCAAGGGCAAGGATTCTTGCCTGGAATGAGCACACAGGCCTAACCAACACTAGCAAGATCACATTCATGCATCTGTAGAGGTTAATACAATCACGTTTCCCTGGAGGTAATGAGCTATTATCTCAGTCCCCATAGAGCTGCTTCCCAAACCGCAGCTGATGCCTCTGTATAGACCTGGGATTTGGTCTGTCTGAAATAACATATATGAAAGCATCCTCGGTGGAATGAAGCAAAAGGAATTTCCTCAAAAACCTAAGGCAACAGGAGCCAACTTTACAGTAGAAAAATGTTTAGGAGTTGCTTTCTAATGGTTGGAATCTTCTCCATCCTCAGAGCTTGGAATTCTTTTTAGCCTCACATCTCAACACAACTGAGGAAACTAGGTGTTCTCCTAATGACTCCATCACACCAGAATTAGGCATGAAAGCCCCTTCTAATAGGTAGTGGGATCTTCGCTGGCCCACAGGAAGAAGTGCCTGCCAAAATCCCAAGCTGATTCCAGTCTGTCGTATGTGTCCTTTCCCGTAACAGGACGCAAGACCGCATTCAGGTGTCAAATATATTTCATCAGAATATTCTTAACATTCATTAAGTTGAAACAATGTGGGTCACAAATAAGCATAACTGCTAAATAACAAATTATTGAAACATTATAATAAGTATCATGAATATATTGAAACATGTCAAAGTTTCAACTGGGGAGAACACACACATATATACCCATTGATATATACGTGCATATACGTATGTATGTATATACACACATACATTCATATATATGTATATTAAATTTGGCATAATTTGAAATGTTTGGAAATTATTTGAGGCAGCAAAGCAGCAAGTTAATAAATGAGTTTTTGTTGACATAGGTATTTTTTCATTCATTAGCCTAAAGAGAAACTTTCTGCAAAATGATACCTAGAATTTTTGTCTGGGAAACAAATTTACAGCTGAGTCATCTCATTTTAAACCTGACTTTAAATGTCTTACATAAATGTGCTCAAAGCTAAAACCTGCCCTAGACTGGGAAAAAAAGCAAAAACATGTAGGCAAAAAACATGAAGACAAACGTAGATACATGTAATTTCATGTTGGCAAGTGCATCTACCTTGGAGTCCATGTTTAAATACCAGCAATGTAATCACGTCTCTAAAATCCGTTATTTTATTCTAAATTCAATTTCAGGTTCTAACCGCCTCTAACATACCATTACATGATGTGCAATCCGCTGGAAATTCTCACCAAAAGAACTCTGGTGGCGAGGAAAAGGACCACCGTGCTCCTCGAGTTTCCTTCCTGTTGCTTTGTTGCTGACAGAGGGCAGTGTAACTTAGTGAAAAGCCTCATAGCTCCCAAAGCATGAAGAGTGATTCCTATGAAAGGAGCAAAAGTTAAGCAGAGGGTTAATAGCTGGGCTCCGGAGCCGAGCAATTTCAGCCCTACCACCTAGGACCTGAGGGACCTCAGGCAAGTTACGTAGCCTTTCTAAGCTACAACCTCCTTACCTCCAAAATGGGGACAACGTGGTGCCCACCTCAAGGGGCTGTGAGGAAAAAGACATTAGTGCTTGTAAATCTCTCAGCTTCACATTGGCCTGGCATATAGCAACCATGCAAATGCTGACTTCTTGCTTTTGTTTTCATTATTATTTTAATTGTTACTGCAAACATCTCCATTGCTACATACATGAACTCATAGTACCCAGTTAGTTGACTAGATGAAAAAAACAAGAAGCACACATATGACAGGGTAATCTTTTGTTTCGTTCTCACTATATTCTTCCTTTTCGTGGTCAGAGAATGCCTTTGTGTGTTAGCAGAAAAACATCCCTTGATCACTCCCTGGCTTTTGGTTTCAAAAGCTTAAACTCATAGAGGGCTTTCTCAGAGATCTTCCAAGATCAGGCATGAAACTGAAAATAGCAGAATCTGAGTTCTTCTCCCCCAAGGGCCCCGGGAAGGTCTCAGGACCTCACAGAGCAATTGTTTCACGGCACCCAAGGGAAGCTGGGTTGGGCTTTCCAGGCTCAGCAAAGATTCCCAGAACCATGAGTGGCCTGGAACAAGCAGAACCATCATCTTTGAGAACCATGAGAATATCACGTTGACCAAGGTAAGCTGAAAACTAAAGGGCTCTCCTTGAACTTGTTGCTGTATATAAAATTCTGGGCTTTCTTATCAACTTACTCAGGAGGGGAGACTCAGTGATGAATGGGACTGAATTACCCACAACCTGGGTGTGGTGGGCACTCAGGAGAAAACTCTCTCCGTTCTTAGAAGAGTAATATGACATTTCTTGCACAATCATGTGTGTACACACACATATATACATATATGTGTGTATATACATACACAAATATGCACGTATATATACAGGCACATATATATTTATCAATTAGTAAAATTTATTCTCACTTTGATAATCCTAGGAGAAGATGGAATTCTTAGAGACTAAAGCAAAGAGATGACAGTGATAATGGCATATCTATTCTTCACAGTATTCATACAAACCAGGATTAAACCGATCTAACTTCCAATAAATTTTTCCCCTTCATATTACTGCATTTAAAAATATCATATCTCAGAGGGCTCAGCAAGTCGATTGCTTATTGACTTTCCAGCGGGTCCATATAGCGTAATGAGTCTTTATAACTCTATTTTTAAATTACTTATTGGATTTTTAAGATTAAACAAATCATATGAGAAAATTATAGTGTTGGAAATTGTGAGAGTTGATCCTATCAAACTATTATCCTATCAAAACTATATTTAAAATTTTTAGAATGAATATTAAAGCACTACAAAGGATGCTTTTAAAAAGGTTTTTACAACAAGCAGTTCTTTATAAATTGACTATCTTTTTACAATTTTACTTACTATAATATGAACTTCTATCCCCATATAAAAGTCTAATGGCCTTCTCTGGATTCGGTACTAAAGTTAATTCCCAATTTGAATTTGTGCTATTCTATAACAGCTATAATGAGACTTTCCCCAGAAACTTCAAAACAGCAGAAAAAAATCAGAACTTCTGACTACAGTACGGTGTAATAAGAGTATTACTATAGAAGCAAAACTGCTAATGGCTCTCCTCTGTTTAAAATACACTTCTGTCTAAGGTGTCCTGTTATTCTTCGGCTAGAGAGGAATATTTTGAATAGAACCTGTTATGTTCCAGCTTTGCCTGGGTCCTGCTTCCCACGCCAGCACAGGCCACTCTCCCACTCACTTTGTCTCCACATGCTTTGTTTCCTTAGCTGGAACACCCATCATTGCCACCTGCCTCGCTCACTTAGCCAACTGTCTCCCATCCCTTCTCCTAACCTCTGTATTCTTCTTTAGAGCCCTGCAGACCTCCACAACACTCGTTCTTCATGTACTCAGTTGTTCCACGCTTGACTCCCCTAAGTGGTATATTTATTCTCCATTGTGTTGTACCTTAGCATTAAGAACCAGTGACTCAGAATCATATCCGAAGGAGTGACTGACTTCAGCATGACACCTGAGCCCAGCTTCCCCGTAAAGACCTCTCTTCAACCACCACACAGACATTGTAAAGAAAGTTCCCTTCTCACAGTGAGGTAAAGGGAATCTCACTCCCCACCGTGATGATTGTCCGTGCGTTAGATAGGGACTCATGACTATTTTACCCATAAATATCAAATACTACGTTTGTTTGGGGAAGGTTCTTTTTCTTCACCCAACCAGCTTAGATAAACAGCAATTAGCAAATCATATATCTCGTAAAGGTCTAGTATGCAGAATATATATAGAACACTTATGACACAACAATAAAAAAGACAAATAACCCAAATCAAAAATAGCAAAAGGACTGGAAGAGACATTTCTCCAAAGCAGATATGCAAATGGCCAACAAGCCAGCACATGGAAAGATGCTCGACCTCATCACTTATTAGGGAAATGCAGTTCAAAACCACAAGGAGACACCACTTCTCACACCACTAGGATGGTTACAATCAAAAGACAATCACAAGTACTGTTGAGGATGTGGAGAAATTGGAACCCTCATACATCAATGGTGGGAATACCAAGTGGCACAGCTGTTTGGGAAAACAGTCTGGCAGTTTCTCAAAAAGTTAAACATAGAATTGTGTTTGGGGCAGACTTGTGCTGCCCCCTCCTCCAAATTCCTGTGCTGAAGTCCTAACACCCAGTACCTCTGAATGTGATGGTATTTGGAGATGGGGCCTTTAAAGAGGTAATTAAGGTAAAATGAGGTCATATATCTGGGTCTTAAACCAACATAGCTGGTGTCCGTATAAGAAAAGGAGGTTAGGACACAGACAGATAGACACCAGACATGGGCACACACAGAGAGACAACCAAGTGAAGATACAGCAAGAAAGTTGTCATCTGGAAGGCAAGGAGAGAGGCCTCGGAAGAAACCAAACCTGCCAATACTTCAATTTCGGACTCGGGGCCTCAAGAATTGTGAAAAATCAATTTCTATGGTTTACAAAAACAAAGCAAAAACCCCCCTCTTGTAAGATTTAAGAATGTTCTTCCATCCCCTACATCATTTTCTTGATAAAAATTCCCCTTGGAAAACAATAGTACTGAAGACGTAGACGACACAAAGCGGAACATAAAGAATACAACTAACAGATGTATGGTACTCCAGTTAGTAACCTAGTATAAAGCCTTTTTGGGGTAAACAAATTACATTTATAGAAATTTTAGAATCAAGGAATCTATATTTACCAGAACAAATGGCCCAGAACTTGAATGAACTATATAAATCAGAACATATTCAGGTTTCATTCTACCTATTTATTGCTTTTGATGAAATTCTCTTACCAAGTCCTACTAAATTTGCCACATTATCTGCCATACCTGGAATAAAATGATTTTTAAAATTCCCTAAATAATATTTGAAATGCATTTTAAATTCAGTGTCTATTTGCTTAGTGTTCTCTATTCCATTGTAGGTACAATGCTAGACTGTTATGTATTTACTTTCATGGCTTTCTTTACTTATTTGGCACAGTTTAGTTCAAACTGTACTTGTAAAACTTGAGATAGACAAATGTTTAGGTCACGTTTATTCTGGTCTTTTAAACTGCTCTGTTGTAGCTATACAATAAAACTGAAAAAGACGTGGTTTGAATAGCTGTGTGGATTTCTATTCATTTGTGCCAAGTTCCACATTATATTTATCTCCTTGCTATCACCCAAATACAGGTTTAATTCATAAAAAAGTGGTCTTTGTACTACCCTCTGAGTACATTCTTCTGGCTATATAAAATAACTCGAGTTCCCTTTGCCTTTCTCTCAAAGTTTTTTTGTTTCTTTGTATTCTCTAGTCGTATTTCTTCTATCGCTCAATGAATGGGGGAAAAAACATGTAAGAATTCAATGTGTAAATTCTGAGTCTCAGGTCCTCAGAGAGCCTGTCTCTGCCTCAGGTTCCTTAGACCAAGCAATAAAAATGCTCCATGAGGTGGATGTTTCTAGACTGTGAAAAGGCCTCTTTTCTCTTGGCTTTAAATTAGAGGATTATAAGAGTCAAGTTAATTTTCATTCAGCCTTATCTATTTGGAGTGGAACATTTCAAATTTAAAACTATTTTTCTTTTCATAAGCCTCTAATGAATTATATTTCAATGTGTTGGAGGGTAAGTGGAAAAAAGTAAAGTGGCTATTTATTGTGTCACCTGGCCAAAAGACAGCAGAGGTTTACAGACTGTGGTGGAGATCCAGGATTGGGTCCTGTAATAGGATGACCCAACCTGTCATGAGAACCACGACGACTGCCAGTTCGGTAAATCAGGATGATCACGGGAAATAAGTCAGATAGAGAAAGACAAATATCATACAATATTGCTTATATGTGGAATCTTGAAAAAAAAAAGATACAAACAAAAATAATTATAAAATAGAAACAGACTCACAGACTTAGAGAATGAACTTATGGTTACCAGAGGGGAAGGGTTGCGGGGAGGGACAGACTGGGAGTTTGGGACTGACATGCACACACTGCTGTATTTGAAACAGACAACCAGCAAGGACTTATTGAATAGAACAGGGAACTCTGCTCTACTCTATAATGACCTAAATGGGAAAAGAATTTGAAAAAGAATAGATATATGTATGTGTATAACTGAATCAACTTGCTGTACACCTGAAACTAACATAACATTGTTAATCAACTCTATTCCAAAATAAAATTAAATTAAAAAAGAAAAGACACATTTACCCCAATGTTCATTGCAGCACTATTTACAATTGCCAGGTCATGGAAACAACCTAAATGTCCACTGACGAATGGATAAAGAAGATGTGGTACTATATATACAATGGAATATTACTCAGCCATAGAAAGGAACAAAACTGGGTCATTTGTAGAGATGTGGATGGACCTAGAGTCTGTCATACAGAGTCAAGTAAGTCAGAAAGAGAAAAACAAATATCATATATTAATGCATATATGTGGTATCTAGAAAAATAGTGCAGATGAACTTATTTTCAGGGCAGGAATAGAGACACAGATGTAGAGAACGGACATGTGGACACAGAGAGGGAAGGGGAGGGTGGGATGAACTGGGAGATTGGGATTGACATATATACACTACCATGTGTAACATAGATAGCTAGTGGGAACCTGCACAGGGAGCTCAGCTCAGTGCTCTGTGATAACCTAGAGGGGTGGGATGGGGTGGGGGGATGGGAGGGAAGTCCAAGAGGGAGGGGATATATGTATACATAGAGCTGATTCACTTCATTGTACAGCAGAAACTAACACAACATTGTAAAGCAATTACAATTATATTCCAATTAAAAAACAAAAAAGATGATCACACCTGAGGGCAGCAGTAACCCGTCTGAATGGTCCGACTTCCCCAGCCCTGTATGGTACAGCTGTCTTTCTGAGACAGCACACAGAATCTCTAGTGAGGGGATCCCCCCCGCCATTTCCAATTACTCATGTCACCATAGGGGAAGAAATATAGGTGCATTTTCTTAAGTGGGATATAATTATGTTGAAAAGATGTTTTAAATGAACATATTCCACTCCAAAGTGCCTAGTCGGTGCTGGGAAGACCCAGGCCTGGGGGTGGCAGGGGTTTAACCAGACATCTCCTTTCATCTACAAGCTGGCCTTCTGCAGCAGAGGAGCTTGGGCTGAGTGATCACCATTGCTCAACATGAGCCATCCAGAAAGTCTGCAGACTCAAGGCCTGGGAGGACCCCCCGGCAAAAGGAGTTCAAGTAGGAGTTATTTCTTTCTGTGTTTTGAGCTCAAAAAAAAAACCTCACTCTCAAGAAGAGTGAGAGAGCCCCCACCATTTCAGTGAACGCTTTCTCCTCCTCCCGTAGCTGCTTTTGTGAACAAGCAGAAAGGGTTCTCGAAGAAACTTTTGAGAGAGCTGTTCTCAGGTTTTAGAACTATGATAAGGAAATGTATTCTTAAGGAGTTTGCTTCTGAACAAAACCTACGTTAATTTGTATACGTCTGGCTTTTCGACCGAGAGCCTAAGGTCTCACAGGTATTTCTGAGGAGAGTACTATATAGTTCCAGGAATCGGAGGGGTTGAACAGAAGAGATGAGTGAGAAACAGAAGTGGGTATCAAGAGGCAGACCTGCCCGTGAAGCTTCAGTAGATCAAAAAGTTGCCCAGCACAAAAATAAGATGAGAAAAGGAGCTAGGGACTTTGGAGCCAGAGAATGATTAAGCTAATCAAGATTGTCAAAAACCATGCAGAGGTTACTTTTGGTTTCTTCTTGCTCCTTGCATTACTTCTATGCTCAGTGTGTTTGTTTCATGGATAGGGTTTCATTAGTCATATGCCATATGTATTAAAACCTTAGAAAATGAGAAACCTAATATAGACCTTGGCTACGATGGGGCCAGACCTCTTAAAATGCAACACAACATCACCATCTAGTGTCTAAAACCTAAAAGTTGAGTCAGATGTCACTGACCTATAAAATCACACATGAGCCTCTGGAAGAAACCATTATTCGACAGATAAGAAAATGAAACTCTGAAAGCTTAAGTGATTTTTTTTTTCTTTTTTGCTCACGCTCACAGAGCTATTAGAAAACAGATTTCTTGACAACCAGCCCAACCCTAGTGATCCAAACCCAATTCAGTGACAAATGAATGTAACAGTCACTTAGTATTCGTATGTTCTTAACAACATCCTGGAATGTGTTGGAGGAAAAAGCAACAAGAGGGGATCTTTTGTATCAGTCTTCACCTCTAATCACCAGGATCTGCCCTCAAGTTAGAATATTTAGATGACAGATGGAATGTTATCAAATGTGGACAAGCTGTTAAAAGGAACTTAAATAAATACAGATGTAATTAAATAAGCTTTCAACTCGTCCTGGCACACAGTAAAACAACAGAAGCATTAGGTAGGGGTAACTTATTTCTAAAAGGGCTTTTTAACAGCCTACAAGATTCAGTACATCAATATCAAAGGAAATGGGTAACTTACCCACATTTAATATTTTGCTTACAAGTAAAAATAAGTTTTTTAAGGTTTGTTTCTTTTCACCAGCTGTTCTATTTCATCTAAACCTTCAAAATATAGACCATCATAGGAATTCAAAGCAATGACTATGGTGATTTCATCCATGAACCCACATTTAGTAGCATATTTCTTTTTTTTTTTTTTTTTCGCGGTACGCGGGCCTCACTGTTGTGGCCTCTCCCGTTGCGGAGCACAGTCTCCGGACGCGCAGGCTCAGCGACCATGGCTCACGGGCCCAGCCGCTCCGCGGCATGTGGGATCTTCCCGGACCGGGGCACAAACCCGTGTCCCCTGCATCGGCAGGCGGACTCTCAACCACTGCACCACCAGGGAAGCCCTGTAGCATATTTCTTTATCGGTGACTTCAGAAGACTATGGCTTAGGTTGGAGAAAAGGTGGGAAAGCACTTGGATGGGGTTCTCTTTTTCTCATCCATAGATCCAGCGTCAAGCAGATTAACTGTCTCTGCCCCTGCTTGCACCAAAGGTCTTCATTCTTCCTTTTGGCTGCTCCTGGGTTATCAACACCCAGTATTCAGTACAAATGGTGGAGACAGCTCACAGCACTGGTAATGCTTCTGGCGCCTGCTATACTTTTGATTCTCCTCGCTTTATCTGACCACTTACAACAAAAACCCCTGCCATCAGAGCCCTAGCTTAGTTGGAGTCCTGTCAGGGCCTCCACTGCCCTCCTGCCCCACTTCCACGCTTGCCTGAGGGTTACAAGGTTTTAATCAAAGGCATAAAGCCAGAAATTCTTAAGAAGGGGCAGGGAGCTCATCAGAATCATCTAGGGAGACCTTCCTAATTATAGCCCCCCTCACACCTCATCTTTTCCTTACAGAGGGAGTGTTTCACAGCCCTCAGGTAAGTTGGGGAAGGAAAAAAGAAGCTGAAACCCACTGGCTTCAAGCAAGGAGAGAGGTGAGGTTAATCTTCTTTTGATTCAGGTTGAAAATACTTCAAAAGAGGGAAATGAAACCTTGTCTCCTAAGGATGAAACTATAATAAAACCTTAATTAATTTGGACCCCATTAATTCAAAATGTGTGATAATTAGAAAAATGGTTAGGTTAAAGTTTACCTTTCCTCTAGCTGGGGAAAAAGTGGTTGAAAATTACTTTCCTGTACCTAGGAAAAATGAATTTGCTAAGCATTATTAATACTTTCAAAGAGAAAAAACATTTAACTCATTGAGCAGGTAGTTTTCAGACTATTTGATACTTTTAACACATCAACAAGTGCTACTGTAATTATAAATAATCTCTAGACATTACAGTAGACTCCCCCAAGGACCTTTCCTAGACATCACTCAAGGCTTCAAAGTTATCAATTGAAGGTAATGAAATCAAATTTCTTTTCAAACTTTCCACAAATCTGATAGAGCTTCCCTCCAGTTAGGCCGAATTTCTATGGTTTTACTAAATCTACTGATAAACTCAGAAGGCACCCCTAGCATATCTTACTGCTTGTGAACATCTAACAATGTTCAGATCTTTATTTCAGCAAAGAGTGAATAGACATATAAGCAACACTTATTTAAAAAGTAGGAATTAAGTGTGGGAGGAGCCCAGCTTGGCAATATATACCTACAACTGGTTCAGTATCAATATTGTCTTTAAAATATATATCAGTGTTTCCTCAAATTTTTTTTTAGCTCCATAGCTTGTGAAAAGGTGTTCATTAGGACGGGGGTTAGGAGAAAGGAAGAGGGAGGAAAGCTCTGTGGTCAAAACATTTGGGGAGGGCTTCCCTGGTGGCGCAGTGGTTGAGAGTCCGCCTGCCGATGCAGGGGACACGGGTTCGTGCCCCGGTCCGGGAAGATCCCACACACATGCCGCGGAGCGGCTGGGCCCGTGAGCCATGGCCGCTGAACCTGCACGTGCGGAGCCTGTGCTCCACAATGGGAGAGGCCACAGTGAGAGGCCCACGTACCACACACAAAAAAACCAAAACATTTGGGGAAATGATGGTTTAAACAAGTTAAGCAGGTTGCTGTACAGCAGGTCTTCTAAGAGCCTTTTCTAAGCAAGTCAACTTCTAAGAGAGTGGTGCAGTACTTTCTAAAGTTACTTTAAAAGGAAGTCCTTCTTCACAGAGCAACCTGGGAGCATTATCCCAATGCTCCATGAACACTCTTTGGGAAACACTAAACCAGGTGTGTAGCGATTAATGAATACCCTCAGAATTCCAATAGTTAACCAAAGATTTTCTGTTGCCTAATTATTTCAACCCAGCAAACAGAAATAATAAAACTTTATACCCTATATTATTATATTTATCCACCCTATTCCATTTAAGTTGCTTACAATTGCTGGCTGTACCGTGAGGCTTTATGAACTGAAGTTCCTGTGGTTTGATTTAAAATATTTTAATTAAGTGAAGCTTTCTGCCCCAAGGCTTTCTAAAGCAATTTTCAAAACCTCAGAAACAAGCAAATGTTATACCAATGGCGTTACCATTGACAAACCACAATGGTTTCCAAGCCTTCATTTTTGCTTTGTTTTACTATGCATAAAAGTATTTTATTTCAAATAACAGCAATAAATCACAGAGTTAGGCAATGTAGGACCAAAGTTATGTGCCTTGGGCATGGTGAGAAATGCAAAGCTCACCACAAAATACCTTCAGCCAATGGAGAAGTCATCTAACACAGGGGTGGTTGTGCCTCTATCTAACTTAGGACTGAGGTCATCAGTGTTTTCCTGGTAGAGAGTTATTTCCAATTTCCCTTCAAAGTATTATGTTTTCATTTTAGGAGTGTGCATATGCATTTTTTGTGGTTTTGGGAGGGACTCAACTAGGGTTTGAGGAGATATTACAGCAGAATGTCTCAAATTGTTATCTCAGGACCAGTAGCTTCAGCATCACAGAGAACTTAGAAATGTAAATTCTAAAGCATGAGCTTTGGAGACATAAAGACCTACATTTGATGTTACTTAATCTTTCTAAGCCTTTGTGTCTTGTCTATAAAATGATTTTTTAAAATAATATTATCTTTCTTAAAGGGCTGCTTTGAAAAAAGGAAAAATGTGATGATATATGTGAACCACTTTCTATGTATTTCACATAGCAGTACTCAGCTTATGGACAGAACAATTAAATAATTTATTGTCCCACTATTTAGGGGAGAAGGAAAGTCTTGATTTAGGAGGAAAACAAATCTTCTATCTTTTCCCTACAAAGTTAAGTCTTGAATGGCTAGTTCAGGCACCCTAATACGCTAAGAACCTTTTTCAGAAATGCCCCCAAATTTGTTCAGTGTATGAAACTGGTCTTCCCTAGTCTGGTGTATATATACTTTGACTACAATGGCTGGTGGACAGGACATTTTGGAGAGCCGGTCATGTGGTTTAATAAGAGCAGAACTACAGCTTGCTGTGAGTAAGGTAAGAAACAGCAGGACTTTGCTCAAGGAAGAGTTCGTATTGACTGAACCAGATGAGACGTTGGCCTCTGGAGCAGAAGAGAATGCTAGCAGGACAGGGGACTATGCCAGGGGCTGAGGGGCAAGGAGACAGTATGATGATGAGCATTCATAAGCCCCAGGGGCTGTGACCTCTCCGCTGTCGTTTATTTAATCTTCCTAACACCCCATGAGGGAGGTCCTACTCTTCTTCTCCATTTTGCAGAACCTGCTGACTTGAGTCCTTAAGTAATGGGCCCAAGGTCATGGAGCCAAGTATCCAGACCTCTCTCTGTCTCCTCACCATTGCCTCCTAGCTCTCAATCCTTGGGGCGCTACTATAGACACTGCACCGTTATCTTTAAAGTGTTGCCGTGATTGTGTTGAAATTATTCCTGAATTGCTTCTTAGTTTTATTTTGAGCTTTTCAATTCCTTCAAGTACACCATGGAAATGTCTAATATCCCAAAGTGTGCCAAGAATACAGAAAGGATGATAAACACCAGACTAGGTTTTGTTTTTGTTTTTGTTTCTTTTTGCGGTACGCGGGCCTCTCACTGTTGTGGCCTCTCCCGTTGCGGAGCACAGGCTCCGGACGCGCAGGCTCAGCGGCCATGGCTCACGGGCCCAGCCGCTCCGCGGCATGTGGGATCTTCCGGACCGGGGCACGAACCCGCGTCCCCTGCATCGGCAGGCGGACTCTCAACCACAATGCCACCAGGGAAGCCCCAGACTAGGTTTTAATGATAAGTTTCTACTCAGGTTATTCTTCCCCTGGGCCTTGCTTTTAGAAACCACACTGCTAAGCTTCGTCCGCCTTTGATCCTGTCTTGGCTAAAATGAGTTTCGCTAAAATGAGTTTCTCTAGAGTGAGTTTAAAACTCATACTTGTACTCTACCTTGAATGCCTACAGTGACCCAAAGTCTCATTTCCCGCCTTCCCCTTTGGATTTCTCCCCGTGGCTTCTGTTTCCTGCTTCCCCAGTCAGAATTCTTAATTGGCTTTATCTCCCCCTCATCACCTCTGGCCCTGCTGGTAACCAGTCCCTGGAGAAGAGCCTCAGTTGTAACAGAGCAGGGAGGGCTCTCCTTCCATTTTCTGGACTAACCAGGGACTGCAGCCTGCACTCTGGGAATCAATTGAACCCACACAGCTTAGCACTTGTGAAGCTTTTCGACCCCCCTGCGTTTCCAATATCATCTTATCAGTTCCCTTCTGATCTAATCCATCACATGAAACTGAAGTATACTTCATTTATTAGCTGCTCCTTTTAAAATTCTGTTAAGACTCGGGGAACGGAAAAAGGCGGAATGATAAACGCTCAAAAATGGAAATTTTGGTCATTTTGGGAAAGGGGTGTTGAAGTCTGGGTACTTGAGGGGTTTCATTATATACTTCAAAGTAAAATTAACACTATTTCTGGGTTTTATTCATGCCTTTTGAAATACATATCCACGCTGGCAGCATCCCGTCTCTTACTCTTAGTAAACTCATATTTAAGACTGATTGATCCTCTTATCTTGTAGTAAGACTTCTTGGCCTTTGAAGAGCATTTCCTGTATCATTAAGATTTTCATTTCCAGTTCTTGAATCAGACAACAAACACCACTTTTCTAGTTTTATGGGACAGTTGGGCCCTTGTCATTAGCAAACACTTCAGGTTTCTGAACTGACATTTTGTTCAAGAGGCTATCAGAAGAGCTAATTATGCTGCATCTCTTTGCCTTAGAGCTCATGGCCTTGGTAGAGCGGGAGCTTACCGAAACCCTGTGCTTTTTGGTGTGAATTGATCAATCTGGCCTTAGCCCAGGAAACCCAAAGCACTCCACCCACAGACCCTAATAAAGGCATGTCCCCCAGGCCCTGCTTTTCTATCTGCCTCAGCCTTGACCTCCCCATGCAGACCCTTGAGGTTTGTCAGGTACTTCCTCCAGGACCTATGAGTAATACACTTCTCTATTTCAATTTCTCTATTGGTCTTCTGTAGTACCATGGCTCATCATCCAGCACGCTGTGCTCTACTTAACAAATATTATTTTAACAAACTCATAACATACAGTGACAGGATTGGAACGGCCAAGGTTTCTGGGACACCTCTGTGTCTTTATCAAAAATGCCCTCAGAATTTACCTGCATAAACAATAAGAGGAGAGAGAAAGATAAGGTAAAGTGAGTAGGTTTTTGTAATTATCTCCCCATTAACTTAATTAAAAAGTAGAAAAGAGCAACTTATGTTCTCAAAAGAATTTTTTTTTCTGGTGCTCCTAATTATTTGGTTTCAAACACGACAACAAAAAAACCCCAGCACATACACTGTCAGTTCTAGGAACTTACTCTGAAGCAACAGAATGGAGACACTATGTTTTAGGAGATTATTTGTCTTAATTTTGAAATCCACCTTGCACATCATCACTGGGGATTTGGAGAATGCTAAGCCCCTCCAATTCTTGACCCAGAAGACATAATGAGGTTTCTTTATGCTGTAGTTAATGTCATAACCTACGTGTTGAAAAGCATTTCTGACACTTCTTCTAAAAAGTTAATCACAAAATCCTAGTTCCTCTAGCAAAGCATTGCCTGAAGACCTCAAACATTTGGCGATTAGGCACCAGCTGCCTTTCTGATATGCCCTCCACTGAACCTCCCCCATAGGTCTTAAATAGAAGTCTCCAACATCTTAATCCTAACTTCATGTCACCATTCGAAAGATTACCAGGTCCAGATTCTCTTCATAATCTTCAAACACAAAAGTGGGTATTTTCTGCCTAAGCTGGAGAGAGGGAGAAAAAGACAAAGCTCTCCCTCTGTCCATGGTTCAGGCTAATCAACGTTTCAATCATCTTTAGCCAGCTTCCTGGACAAAACACGCCAGATCTTTCATTTCTTTATCTACCATGACCTCAAGATGGCACAAAGCAGAGTGCCATGGATTACTTTCCCTATGATTCATGCACTCTTTCTTCTTCATCTTATGTTCACAGTATCCTCTTGTTAACTGAATGGCAGCCACTACAAGATATGTAGGTGACAGCATTCCTGAGAAAGAAAGAGTAAGGAAAACTTCCAGTGTGCAAAATAGTAGACATTTTTAATGTTCAATGCGTGTGCTAAAAGAAACATACAAAATTCACTCCAGTTATGATCCTTCTCCTCCCAGAACTTCTGTTTCTGATGGGATATTTTTTTCAGTTGTGACTATTATTTTTATTCTCAGTCAATGTTACCTTAGCCCATCATGGAAAGGTGAGACCCAGGACTTTCAGATGTGAATTTATTGTCGATTCATGTGTCATTATGTTTTTTAATTGATACCTGGTATATATATTTATAGTGCTGTCTATTTCTGTAAAGGCAGCAGCAATATAAGTGGCCTAAGAACATAAAAGTAGAAAAGTAATCTGAAATTAAACATTTCATAACCTCCCAGCCAACCACAGGCTAAGAGAAAATGTGGCTTTCAGTTGTGGAGAAAAAAGTCGAGAGACGTGAGGCAGGCCATGGTGGGCACTTTTAGGCGCTTAAAGTTGCAACACCAGTGGAGCTATGAGCAACTCCTCCTGACTGCTTCAATTTATACCTACCATTGGCCATTTATCCCACATGTAGGTGAAGTAACTGCCCTTACAATGATAAAAACTGAGTTATTTTGAAAACTTATTACAACACCACAACTCATTCAGGGGGCGCCAGCTCCTCATTTCCATTTCTATTGGTTTATTTTCATTGACCAAGGAGAGCACAGTGAAGTCTCACCTATCAGCTAAAGCAGTACAATTTGATTGGGTGCCTATGAATTTACACCTATTTAATTACGATTCATGTACAACCATCTGTCTCCTGTTAATATCATCTTTCTTGCTTTTGACCAAAAAAAAAAAAAGAAATGAAAGAACGAAAAAAAAGAAAAGCCAGAAAAAGCTAGAGCATCTGTAATTTTTGGCATTGTAAATGTTTGTTCTCATTGACAATTCTTTCACGAATAAATGGTATTGTTTTAAAAGAAAGCTTTATTTTTTAGCATGTATTCACTTGGTTTTGCAGAGTAGGATCCTGTTACCATTGAGGAACTATTCTGGGACAGTGGTTTTTCATGAGCTCCAGGAAAAAGATAACATTGGTATCCTTTTCTCTTATTACTTTAACATTTACATAGAATATTTTACTTGAACATTCTTTCCCCATAAGATTCCTTTCGCTGTTGTTCCTTCATTATTAAGCCATTCTCTATCTTGCACATTGCAAAGGCATTTGCCAGATTTTCATAGTTAGATTCAGACATTCTGATTGCAAAACAGCACAATTAGTACTAATATTTTTATGACACCATTTGGATTTATATTTGGTAAGATTATTCCTACTCATCATTTTATTTCTTTAGTCTTTTGTATACAGTATCCATTAAAAATCATTTATGGATTAACTGAGTGATTAATGAATGCTTTCAAGCCTATGGTTCATCAAAAATTATTTTGACCTTTTTGTAGAATATGGACCTTCTACGCTGTCATTGTTTCTTTTCAAAAAGCTTTTCACTTCCTCAGACCTCTATATACTAAAAGAACTTTTGATGTCATCAAAGAAAATATAGGCTTTGAATTTACATTCTAGCTTATCCATTGACTGGTTGTATGATGTTGGAAGTAAAAAATAGAAATAACAATACTTACATAATAAGGTTGTTCTCAGAGCCAGAAATAATGTGCTTTAAGTGCCTGTCACATAGCAGGCGTTCTATATGTTGAGATTAGTACTGTTTTTGCACTAGAAAAAAAGTCCAAGAAACCCTGAGCACCTACCATACTCATCAACTCCTTCTGAATAAAGCATCAGTAAACGGCTTCTTAGGTAAGATCCTTGGTTTCTAAGACCCATTATCCTTCCTAGATGCCTAAATCAAAGTTATCATCTGAATCAAGGCCACAGTACATGGGTTGGCTAGCAGCCTGTAGCATTACTTACAGTGAGGAATTTACCCAATAGCAAGACTATAATAAATAGTAACACCTAAACAGTCCTATCAGATCTTCTCTGGGAATGTGAATGTAAGATACCCAGAGATGAGATGTGCAGCAGAGCAGATGTGAAGGGATGTGTGGAGAGAAGGTGGCATGCAGAAGTCCTCAAAGAGCCAAAATAAGAGGAGTCAAGAATGGGATAGGAACAGACAGTTTCGGTAGAAGAGGCAGAGAGAAGCTGACTTGACAATGAGGGAGCAGTGGACAAACCCACTCCAAGATGTGGCCCCTAGAGTTGCTACTGCTTCTCTAGAACCTGTCAGGTCTCCTAGATGTCCAGCTGTGAACAGCCAATTGCCAGTGCTTCTTTATTTCCCATAACAGTTATCCTTCGTTGTGTCCCTCCACAGGGTGTGCCTCTGTGTGCTGTGACCAACCTGCGCACGACTAACGTGGTAATGGAGAGCAGAAGGTAGGAGAAGCGGGGGGGAGGGGCTGAGCCACGGGAGAACACCTCATTTCTTCCTCAGCTCTTTCCCTTTTGCCTCCATTCTTCCACCTCCACCACTCAGTTGATTTTAATGTTGAAGAGGACCTTAAAGGTCACTTAAGCTAATTATCCATAGGGAAATTTGTTATTCAGTTCCTGCCATTGATTCCCCCTGCCTTACTGCACTTCCGCTTTCTCCTCTGGAAACTCTATCTCTCCTCCTTTGGGAAGGATGGTGAGTACAGCTGCCCTGATTCCTCTCTCAAGATGCTGAAGGGGTCTCTAGAAAGGAGGTCCTCCTTCCAGCTTGTGCCTCTTCTCTTCCTTATTCAGCCAAGAAGTGAGCACACATTTTAAGTTCAGTTGATATGATTCTCTCTTCAAAGACTTTACATCTTAAGGGGAGAGACTAAGGACAGAGGAGCAACTGGCATTATTCTACCACCTCCCTCCCCTTCACTCGCTCAGTTCTGACCGTACTCCTTCCTTCTACACAATTTGCAGTTGGTTTTCCCTCTCTCTGCTGGACTCTTGCTCCAGGAAATCACATGGCTCACTCCATCCAGATCTCTAGGACCTTCCCCATTATTCTGTTCTCTTACTATATTTCCTGTCAGACCCTGTTTCACTATTGTTCTCAGTTCTTATCACTACTCCAGGTGTTATATATTTATTTGTTTACTAGTGTAGTGTCTATTCCCCCCATAATATATAAGCTACACAAAACCAGGGTCTTTGTTCATTCTCTGTAGTACCCCAGTTCCTAGCTCTTGTAGATACTCAATAAATAGTTAAATAAAGCAAGAATTTATTCACTTAAGTGATGACCTGCATTGTGAAGTGGTTATGCTAACTAGACCTTTTGGAGTTAACTGGATTTTCTCTGTTCCAAACCTGGTCCATTAGACTGTCTTAGCCAACTCCTAGCTCTCTCAGATCCTTTCGATGCATTCCCTCCTTACATAAGTTTCCTAGGCTATTTAATTTTGCTTTTAATGAATGAACTCTAGTGTACGTACTTCTTTATTAATATTTGAATTTCCTGTAACATATTCTTTGCTCAACCCTGAGTAGACAACAAAAGAAACTGGAAACTCACCATCCCACAACTCTCCATCTTAGACAATCCTTTCCTTCTATTATAGATTCTAGTTCTGCCCTATGGGGCAAAAGCAAACCAACTTAATGCCTCTTCCACTAACAAAAGTTAATAAGATTAAAGTAATCAGCACAAAGATCGTACGAATGGTCAATGTTATTAACCTATAAGTAGTTATTTGCATCCCAAACAAGGCATTTATTAATCCAAATGAATTTAGAGTTTCTAAATGAACACTGGATGATGAGGGGACAAATTTTTAAGCTTAGATTCTTGTTCTCTTTCTTGCCTGCTCCCACTTCTGAAATTTTCCCAACATTTTATATCCCTTCCTCTCTCTCTCTCTATTAGGACAACAAGGAGAAAGAAAACTAAAAAAAAAAAAAAAAAAAGGATAAGTACTAGAGCAACACAAGGTTTAGTAATTTCCATCTGCACATCCTTCTCCACTTATTCCTTTATCATGAGTCTGTGGATATGCACTATTGTGATAGATGATATACTGCACCTTGTCTATGCCATAACAACTTGGCTGTATGACCTTATTCAATCAACACACACTTATTATTAAATAAAATATCTTCTACTTCCTAAAAGGCGCAAAACCTTGAGATCTTTAAATTAGGAGAGAATCAAGTTTGTTAACTGAGAAGAACAAGACAGATAAATAGAAAAGTAAGCTGATTTCAGAATAAGTAAAATGAAACAAGAAACTAAGAAGTTTGGAACAGAAAAACACAGTCGTAGACAGATCAGCGAGAAGAGTCTCCGGAGTAAAAGAGGACAAGGTTTTGTAACACTGTATTTACCTACTCCTTATGTAGTTTGCACCTGGGTTATCTCACATCTGTAATAAAGTGGTTTTGACTGTACTAAAGAAAACCAGCCTAAGAGCATGTAGCTGCTGTGATGATTTGCTAACCTAGAAAAGTAAAGGAAAACAAAATGTCCACATTCCTAAGGCCACAGCATGAAAGAGAAGCCCAACAGGGCCTGAGCAGTCAATTGTCATCAGAAGTGAGTCTCCTCTTTCCTTTCAGAACCAAGCTTCACATTGCTTCACATCCCCCTAGCATCATTTGCCCTGGGTATCTCTTACTTAAACTGCGCTCTGCTTCCCTGCTTCCTATCAGGCATAAATCAACCCTGCTCCCACTGCATCCAATCCTCTTACTTCCTTCAAAAAAATTATGCTAATATGAATTCTCTTATTCAAATAATTTCTAAAACCAATTGTATGGAATTATTAGCTAGCCCACTTAGACCCAGTTTTACTGTTTTGCTAACAATAAAAATGTAGAAAGCAGCAATATGCAACAAAAGCATTGGACAAAACTTGTTTTCATGTCTACGTCTCTCATATCTATCCTCTTTTTCTATTTCCATAGCTATTGTCTGGTTCAGGCTTTTGTCACCTCCATATTAGACAACTGCCAATTCTAACCTAGCCTCCTAAATTCCCCTCACTTGTAACACCAATACCCTTCAATTCAGTTCTCACAATACTAGGCAACCTTTCTAAACAATAGGTAGAGAATATAAATCCCAGCCCAGGTATGCAGATATAAAATGTTACATTTAAAAACAATGGAATATTACTCAGCCATAACAAGGAACCAAACTGGGTCATTTGTAGAGATGTAGGTGGACTTAGAGTCTGTCATACAGAGTGAAGTTAAGTCAGAAAGAGAAAAACAAATATCGTATATTAATGCATATATGTGGAATCTAGAAAAATGGTACAGATGAACCTATTTGCAGGGCAGGAATAAAGATGCAGACATGGAGAACAGAGGTGTGGACACAGGTGCGGGGAAGGGGGTGGGATGAATTGGGAGATTGGGATTGACATATATACACTACCATGTGTAAAATAGATAGCTAGTGGGAACCTGCACAGGGAGCACAGCTCAGTGCTCTGTGGTGACCTAGATGGGTGGGATGGGAGAGGGGATGGGAGGGAGGCCGAAGAGGGTGGGGATATATGTATATATAGAGCTGATTCACTTCGTTGTACAGCAGAAACTAACACAACATTGTAAAGCAACTATACCCCCAATTTAAAAAACAACACTTCTGAAAGCGGCTAGATAGGTATTTTCATATTTTGGAATTTAGAAAAAGGCATATCAAAGAAGTAAATTAAAAAACAATCAATATAAAAACAGTTTTGCTGTAGTGTATAGTGGACATAAATAAACAAATCTGCATTATGCTAATACCTTTACAGGTATTGTAAGATATCATGGTATCTTGCATTCTACTGCTTTCAGTCTCAATATTCATATTTTCTACATTGTTATCCTACTTTTAATGTTCAGATATGATGCAGTGAACTTGCATAAAGTTCATGTTAAAAATTACTTTTTTCCCCCAAACCCAATTTACTAGTTAGAAAATGAGAATAAAACATCAATTCTGACTTTAATTTTGGAGTCTAGATCGTTTTGGAGCAGAAGTAGCAATATCCTCAACATCCACCAACATTTTAAGCAAAATGTAAGTCAAGAGCTTATAGTGGTCATCTTTACCACCACATGGTAGAGGCCCCATCTGAGAATGAAGCCTTCATCAAGAAAAGCAGAGCCTAGAGAGGGACAGAAACAGATTTCTGCTTAGATTACCAGAGTAGCTAAATCCAGCTGTGAAACCAATTTATTAGCTAAACATTTCAGGTGAATCAGGCAATACAATGTCTTTTAGCAATCTGAGCTCAGTTTCTAGCACTGTAACCTGAAGAATCATGACTAATACATGAATCTATGCTTTATAAGGTATCAAGGTGAGAAAGGAAAGATATAAAAAGGAAGGAGTGGTCTTCTTCCTATGGAAAATATACACACTCATTAATATTGGGGATTTGGCAGGCTTTCACTGTGGAAGTTGGTAGAGGTTCCTTCATCTAAGCACTGCACCCGGCCACAACTCCTCTTCTAATGGAACTTATCTAACCCCCCTGAGATTCCAGAGCCTGCTCCCATAGCCTTGATGAAGGGGCAGTGAGTTACAGGACTGCCTTCCAGTCAACAGGTGGAGTGGGCACTCCACTTTTACCTGGAGTGGGCACCATACTCAAATTGGCCGATCCAATTCTCTCTCCTGAAAAATTGATATTGTCTAGTGTCTAGTGATGCTTAGACTGAAAGGATATAAGTTGGTGTGGACATTATATACACATGCTCATTAAAAAATAATAAATCAAACCAGCAAAGAAAAAACATCTCACAGAGATAACAAAGAATGAAGCTAAATATCCAATATGTACCAAAGAGACACAGAGAGACAAAACTCCCTTGGTCTCAGACTTGTTCTCATTCCATATCCCAGTTATAGGCCTCCTAAGTCCTGGCTACCTTGTTTGCCCTTGTAGTCATTCAATATATTTCCCCCCCTCGCAGCCTCAGCTAGTTTGAACGGGTGTCACCTACCTGCAACCAAACAATCTCTCTCTGAAAAACAGCCCATCTAGTATATGTGAAATAACTTGAGATCCTTTAAATAAAAAGCGAAATCAATTCAAAATATGAATAAAGGTGCTTCCAACTTTCAGATTCAATTTGTGGTTTTTGTGACCTCATCTTTAAGAGAAAATCCACAAAGGCAAATTCTCTTGTGTATGCACTGTTTGCAGGTTATCCATTTCAGGTCCTTAGGTTGGGCTGTTGGGACACTGATAGAAACCATGGAATGATTCAATATAGGCTGGGCAAATGAAAAACGGGTTTAGGAGCCATATTTTTAAAGCATGATCTCAGATGTACTTATGGGTACTTCTCACCAGAGTGATCTTTCTAAAACCCTAAACTGATTATGCCATTCCTACTTCAAATCCTCTTTATAAGCACTCCATTTCCTTCAATATAAAATGCAAACTTATAGATGCTTAGTGCTCCCTACCTCTCCAATCCCATGTCCCACTCAATTCTTCAGGCATACCTTACTAGCACTACCTCAGAGTCTTTGAACACAGTACCCCTGACGCTGGCATAAAATGAGCACACTCTTCTGGGATCTAGGGGCATTGCCAAAAGCTGCGCTTGCAAGTGCAAAGTTCATGTGAAATATTCATGTTCGATTGCACATATCTGTACTTCTATTCAATAATATGTACATATTTGTTTTGAGATGTATTTCCCCAGAATTGATAACCCATGATGAGTTTGAAGAGTGTCTCACTTGTTTCTCTATCCCTAGTGTCTGTTACAGTGGCTAGCACAGATTAGGTGTGCAAAAAAATATTTCGAACAAATGAGTAAACAATAAACTCTTAGTGGATGCAGAAAATTATCTATTTGGTGCCCTTATCTATCTCTGGCACAGAACTTGTACAAAAGCTTGAGAATCAGGGCTCTGGTCATTCTGAGCTGTTTGTCATCTCCTAACTCATTCCAACACACTCTTCAAGATACAATTAATTGTCATCTATTTCAAGGATTTTTTCTACTGCTCAAGGGAGGGATACTTCTCCTATGTTCTCCCAGCATCTCTATTATGAAATTTAGTATATTGTAGTATAATTATCTGTCTGCTTCTATGTCCTCCCTACAAGACTGGAAACCCCTGGAGGTAGAGATTTGTGCTTTGTTCCCCTCAAGAGCACCGGCACCTGGCCCGTGGTAGGCTTGAATGAACATCATGTTGAAAGAATAAATGAGTGAATGATTCAGGTGATCTGGAATAGACACATGGCTGCCATTGTTATGGGTCTCTGCAGATCACACCAAATGCAGAAATCAGCATAGTGAGGAATCGTAAAGCCTGGGACATGCCTCAGGTCAAAACATCATCTACTATCTCTCCTTTATAAAAACTGAGTGGGGGGCTTCCCTGGTGGCGCAGTGGTTGAGAGTCCGCCTGCCGATGCAGGGAACACGGGTTCATGCCCCGGTCCGGGAAGATCCCACATGCCGCGGAGCGGCTGGGCCTGTGAGCCATGACCGCTGAGCCTGCGCGTCCGGAGCCTGTGCTCCGCAACGGGAGAGGCCACAACAGTGAGAGGCCCACGTACGGCAAAAAAAAAAAAAAAAAACTAAGTGGATGATGAAGTTAAGACCAGAAGCACTTTAAATTCAGAGACACCAACTTTTTAATCATGTTTGCCCCTAGAGCTACTATACACCAGGCAGTCCATGCCCTGTTAGGAACTGGGCAGCACAGCAGGAGGTGAGCAGCTTCATCTGCCGCTCCCCATCACCCCCCACCGCCCCCATCGCTCCCCATCGCCCCCCATCTCCCCCCACCGCTCCCATCGCCCCCCATCGCTCCCCATCGCCCCCATCGCTCCCCATCGCCCCCCATCGCTCCCATCGCCCCCCATCACTCCCGTTACCACCTGAGCCATCCCCCGACCCCACCCCAGTCCGTGGAAAAATTGTCTTCCACGAAACCGGTCCCTGGTGCCAAAAAGGTTGGCGACCTCTGCTGTATGCTACTGCTTCCCCACCTCAGTGGGGCTTACAACTAAGTAGTCATGAACAAGAACAAAGGCACATTCTTCTTCCCTGATCCCTTCCTTCAGCTGCATGACCTGATACTCAAAGAGGTCTGGTTACCACTTCCAGAACCTACACCGGATGGTGAAGGGATTTCAAACTTCAGTTTTAGCACAACCAAGCAGTTAAATATGTTAGAAAATTAAACACTAATGAATTTGTCTGACAGCCCAAATATTTATCTTTTGCTTTAGAAACACCAAAGGGAGAAAATAGAAGTTTATGCAGTGAGAGTCACGGGCACATAGAATAAGCGGCCAGTGCAGTCTGTACCCTACTCAATGTTAGGAAACCCTTCCAACACAACTGTGTCCTTTATAATCTGTAACACTTTGGGGAATCTGGAAATTGTTCTGCTGCCAAAGCATAGTGGGGGAAGGAGGAGAACATGCCAGCTCCTCTTTAAGCAAGCACAAAAGTGCCATTCTCTCATCCGGCAAAACAATAAGATTAGCTCTTTTATCACTAATTTTTCACTCTCCTCACCTACTTTGTAAACACGGCGTGGATGACTTTGCTCCTTATCAGCTGTAAACTGAATCTGCCTTTGTTGAAGCACCGTCAACCAGCTGACTTTCTGTACGTACACTCAGTGACATACCCAACTGAAAAAAGACAGACTTTCATTTTCCCCAGCAATATCAGAAAAAAAAAAAGTACAAAACAGAATGAAAAACAAAAAGGACTCTTCTGTAGAGCGTAACCTAGAGTTCATTTACTCTGCCAGACAGAATGAGATTAAAAACCAATGAAGGTCAAAGCTATTAACATTTGGATCAGAGGGCATTTTGCCTGTTAGGATCTAGTTAGACTGGGCTTTTGTAATTGCCCAGTTTGTTTGCAACATGTCAGGTAAACACTAACATTAGCTAAAGCCTGGGTGGTCTCAGGCTCCACATAGGCAGCTCAAAGGCCAGCTTTATCTTTGATTAACAGCAAAAACACGCAATTCTTTATATACCAATTTAAATAGTCAATGAACCTCTTTATTTTTGCTGGTACAACTTGATTGTGACATTTCCAAATGGACCGTAATTTGATTTCCCTTTAGAACTCTTCTGTTGTACACTTTTTAAAGTATATGACTGACAGCTTCCTTGCACACTAGGCAATTTTGAGGGCCAGCACATTAGACTTAACAAAGAATGCCCTTGATCATCAGGCAAGACTAAGGAAATTTGAGTGCTAATCCAGAAGATAACCTTTTTGATTAAATTACTGTCAGTACACCATGAACAGCTTCTTCCTCAGGCTCTGGCAATAACATCTTTTCTTTGCTCTTATGCTTCCTAAAAGTTGTAGCTTTGAGAGTTACAACTCTGAGAACATTTTCTAGACTAAATTTACTCGCCTCTACTCATCTTGCCCTTACTCATTCCAAGCAAAAAAGGCATGGGAAAGCTGTAAGTAACTTTGAAAGCGTGCCCAGACCCTTCAAAAATAGCTCAGTAATACTTACATTTCTGTCAATATTGGTACATGTAAAGGAAGCTCTTCTACTTTTCATACCTCCATTTTCTTCTCTACCCACATATACCTTAGTCTTCAAATCTCAAATCCTTCCAAAGCCTTCCCTTAACTACACCAAACATCAGGGGTCTTCCAATGCTATAAGTACTCATAACACTTCCAGGCTTTATGTGTTGACTAGTATGGTTTACTATGTCAGAATCTTAACTATAATTACTTATTAATTCCCATCTCTCATGCTAGTCTTTGAGCTTAGAAGGGCAGACTCTGTCATCCATGTTTTTGTTTGTTTGTTTTTTTGTTCGTTTTGCGGTACGCGGGCCTCTCACTGTTGTGGCCTCTCCCATTGCGGAGCACAGGCTCCGGACACGCAGGCTCAGCGGCCATGGCTCACGGGCCCAGCCGCTCCGTGGCATGTGGGATCTTCCCAGACCGGGGCACGAACCCGTGTCCCCTGCATCAGCAGGCGGACTCTCAACCACTGCGCCACCAGGGAAGCCCTGTCATCCATGTTTTTATCACCAGCATCCATTGCTTGGGACTGACTCTAAATGAATGAATCTTTGGAAGAGCAGAGACCATTTCAAAAAGAAGACTACTCCTTCACTCGCAATGGCACTGAAGTTAATTAAATAAAGCATACATGGCTGCATTATTAGCTATAAGAATGTTATAACCATCCTTATAAAACCTTATATATACTAAGTCATTTGGGAATTACAAAAATTTCATGGCATCTACTCACCCTCTAGGTTATTTTTTTAATTAAGTGTTCTTTGTTGCATTGTTCTTACTACCTTGCTTTGGTTAGATGGTTTAATTGCAATGAGACAAACTCCCAAGGATGTTAACCTAAAAAATAGGGATTCTCAGGCTTCCCTGGTGGTGCAGTGGTTGAGAGTCCACCTGCCGATGCAGGGGACACGGGTTTGTGCCCCGGTCCGGGAAGATCCCACATGCCGCGGAGCAGTTGGGCCCGTGAGCCATGGCCGCTGAGCCTGCGCGTCCGGAGCCTGTGCTCCGCAACGGGAGAGAGGCCACAGCGGTGAGAGGCCCGCGTACTGCAAAAAAAAAAAAAAAAAAAAAGGGGATTCTCAAAAATCTCAGCCCAGCCAGAGGAGAATTGCAAAGTCATGCATCTACCCCTCTGTTCCAGTTTTCACTTTTGCTTCTCAAGTGCCTGTTCCATTTTCTTCTCCACCTCCATGTAGTTCATCACTGCCACCTCAACATTGTGACTTCAGCCCTTGAGTCTACATAGTATTGCAGACTCAGAACCCAGAGCAATCTGAATTGTTCTATCCATTTGCCAGTCTGAATTTTGGGGATGGAAAAACTAGTTGGCCCAGTTTGATTTATGTTTCTGCCCCTGGTCCAATCATTTATGGTGAAAGTCTCAGGACACATATGTTGCCTCCATCAGGGCTATGGGTTGGATATGCTCTCTAAGAAGGGGATAGAAGAAAGCAAACAATCAAACAAAAAAGATCTCCATTACACATATTTCTGAATGCTTCTACCATGCGCCGAAAAGTCTGAATTCATTGTTTTATTATTTATAAGTCAAACCAATATTTACTAAGCACTACTTTTCAAGGTTCTAAGATTCCCAGATACAAAGATGACTTGCAGACTCAATGCAGAAGAAATACACAGTTCAATCGGAAGGCAGGCATGGAAAGAGATAACTAAAATGTATTGTGATGTGATATGGAGTACTGTCAGCTTTTCAACAAATAGTGTTGGAAAATTTGGATATTCATAAGCAGAAGAATAAACTTTGATCTAAACCTCACATTTCATACAAAAATTAACTCCAAATGTATCATAGGCCCAAATGGATAATGTAAAATTTAAGATGTTTAGACAAAAAGAGAAAAGCATGACCTGGAACTAGGCAAAGTGGTCTTACATATGAAACCAAAAGCATGATCCATAAAAGAAAAAAATTGATAAATTGAACTTTGCCCTGCAGAAGATACTCGTAAGAGAGAAAATATAATTTACAGACTGGCAGGGGGGTGGGGGTGGGAGGTGAATACTTGCAAAGCACCATTTAAAAAAAAGAAATAAAAGATATAAGAATTAGAAAGGAGGAAACAAAACTGTCACTAATCACAAATAATAAAATTGTCTTATTATCTACCTTTTTAAACATACTTCAGATTCTGTTTCTGATAACCCTGATATCTGGGCCATGTCTCAGTATGTTCCTATTGTCTGTATTTTGGCTTGGTTTTCATTCATTGGATTCTACGTCCTGACATGACTGATCAGTTTTTGTTGAATGTTGGACATGGTGATGCAAAATTGGAGGAAATCTGAATGATGTTTCATTCTCTAGGGAAGATACAAATTTCTGCTGGCTGGCAGTTAGACTTGTGGCAGATCACCTTGATCCAATTAGGAAATAAGATCTTTCAAGGCTGAGTATCGGGCTTTTTGAGTTTGTTCTTAATACTACAGTATAGATTCCAGAAATCTTAACTGAAAGCATAAAGTATTTCCTGGGGCCCCTTGTAGAATTCACCTATAAAACCATCTGGACCTAATGTTTTCTTTGTGGAACATGGCTAAAATATTAATGCAAATCTCAATGATAATAGGGACTGGTTAAAGCTTACTTTTTATCTGATGTCAGTTTTTAATGTATAGTTTATATTTTCCCAGGAATTTTTCCATAAACTCTGTTTTCAGATTTATTGAAAATAATAAAATTGTGTTTTGTATTCTAATTTTATCTTCTAATCTCTGTTGTAGCTGGTTTTCTGTTTTATTCCATATATATGTGTCTTCTCTTTCTCTTTTTTTTATCTTGACCAGTCTTGCCAAAGATTTTTGTACCTATTCCTTAGTCTTTTCCAATGACCAATTTTGACTCTGTTATTTTGCTCTAATGTACCTTTGTTTTCCATTTCATTTTTTTTAACCTACTTTATTATTTTTCCCATTCTACTTTCTCTAAGTTTATTCTGGAATTAATTTTTACCTTCTAACATTGGCAACTTAGCTCATTAACTTCTAGCTGCTTTGTTTGTTAACTAATATAAGCATTTAATGCTACAAATATACCTTGAAATACATTTTTAGATGTATCCAACATTATAAAATAAAATGTTTACATTAACATTCAGTTAAAAGTACTGTTAATTTTCATATTTTATTTCTTATTTGGGTAACTTTTTTTAAAGAACAGTTTATTAGTTTTTGTAAGTACAGAGTTGTTTATGGGTGTCCCTTTGTTACGGATTTTTAATTGCATTTTGATCAAAGAATGTAATCTATGTGATACCTGTTTTTGAAATGTGCTAAGATTTGCTTATTGCCTAATTATGGTTTTTTAAATAAAAGTTTCATGCTTGTTTGAGAAAAATACATATACTATAATTGCAGTTTCATTAGATCCATCTTGTTAATTCAGTTGTTCAAATACTTTATATTTTTACTGTTTTTTTAACCTCTTGTTTCCAGAGAGATGTTTTTGAAATCCCCTTCTGTAACAGTGAATTTGTCAGCTTTTGCTTTATGCATTTAGAGGCTCTTTCATTAGGTGAAATTCCATTAGGGAAAATTCTCACATCTCCCTGGTAAATTGAATCTTTTATCATTGTGTGATGATCCTGTTTATTCCCATATATTGTTTTGGTCTTTATATCTACTTTTTCTAATGGTAGTTTAGATATCTCAGCTTTCTTTTGGTTAATATTTGCTTGGTTTACATTGTTTCCTTCTTTTACCTTCACCTTCTCTATAATCTTATATTTTATGAATATCTCTCATAAACAGTATACAGTTTCATTTTCTTGTATGCTATCTGACAATCTTATCTGATTGGTGAGTTTAATCCAATACATTTATATATTTGGATTTTTTCTACTATCGTATATTTTTAAATTTGTCATGCCTTTTTTGCTGCTTCTTTCTTCTTTTGGACTGTCTGATTTTAAAATTTTTCTTATTTCATTTCCCCCTTTGTTAATTTGGAATTTATACACACCATTTTTATTCTTTTACTAGTTTTTCTTGATATTTTACCATAACATTTGGAATAACAAAGTCTATAATTAAAGTATGTCTCTACCCATTTACATTTAGGTCTTCCATATCCATATTTTTGTCTACTTGATTAGTTATGAAATGAGAGTGGAAAATTAATATCTCCTACTGTGAATGTTTCTGTACATTATCCCTTGAATTTCTTGTCACTTGTGGTTTATTAATGTTGATACTATGTTATTTGGTACATAGATCTTCATTGTGGATTCACTCCTTTATATAAAACACCCTTTTTGTTGTTTAATGCTTTTTTTCCCTACATTCAGTGCAATCTAATATTAAGATTTTAATCATTCTTTTCGGTGCTTCCTTACAATGCTTTTCTTATCCTTTAATATGCAGTCTTTCTTACTTACTTGGTATTCCTTTCATGCAGACACAGTTGGATTTTAGCCAACTACTCTTAAATCTTTTTTCCTCTGCTGAAAGAAAGAAATCTCTAAGATGATTATTTTCCCTTTTAGAATTTGATATGGGAGAAAGAACATACCCTGAATCTGGAAATAAATGAGTTTTAGTATTGATCTTCCTCAAATTAACTTTCTGATTTTTTGAAACTTCCATGAGACATCTGGTTACATCTTCCCAACTCTTAGATTAGAAAAATAACACTTTCCCCGCTTTTTTTGAACTATAAATACAGAGAGGTTACCATGTTTCAAAGTTGTACGTGTAAGATACCATAACTTTTAAAATACATTTTATCTTTCCTTGTTAACTGGGAAGAGCCCAATTTAATCTTTTGTAAATTCATGGCCATCAAAGAAATAGTCCAGTAACTTGCCCATTTTATTATATCATAAATCATGGTAGAAAAGCTGAGACCACTGCTCTGAACTGCCAGAAAGTAAGATTGCTTTGAGTACAATGTACTCATAACAAAAATAATTGGTGAGTTAATTCTTTGTCACTGATTAAGTTGGGACAAATACATTTTGAGGTAGTTCTTAACTCCAGATACTAATTCTGACTTCCACTTTTGGAAGATTTTATTTGTATTATCTGAGAATCTTTCATTTAAAAATGTTGCTTTGCCTTCTGATTCCTATAATTTCTCTTTTATCCCTATGACTTCTTTTACAATGTTCTCATGATTCATGGTCTCCATCTTAAGTCTCTATTATTCTTTGACTCACAAATATACTGAGCTTGTATTATGTTTCTGCCTAGAGAATAGTATATGACTGAGTGTGGCTTCTGGTATACTTCCTAGGTCATTTACCCCAAATTTATTTTAGCCCTTATTTCAATTCTATAGTCAACTGTCATTGTTTTACTCAATAAAGAAGATGGAGCTCGTGGAATTTATTGACCAAGAAGTAAATTTGAAAATACTGAACCATAGGAAGACTATATTATTTTCTAATTATCCTTTCCCCAAGAATGTCTATGGCCAAGAATTTCAGGATAAATATTAGGGGTGTAAATTACAATCTGACCAACCACAGTTATCAGATCTAACACAGAAACATTGGAAAGATAACCGTATCTTTGAAAAGCTCTAAGCCTGTTATGAATTATGGTTTCATAGAAGGGCATTGTCTAATTTTAATCTACCTTTGTTATGCTGAGCAAAAGAAGACAAGGCAAGAACTCAGAAATAAGTCTGGGTTGTTTCTAGTCAATGCTTTTTTTCCCCGTGAAATACAGAAACTTTCTCTTTTCAAATTGGAAACATTTTTTAACAGACTTTCTGTCAACTTTTAAACAAAGTCACAGGTTAACAATTGAGGGAATTCTGGGTGATCATAGAGTACTCAAGTCAGAAATATTAGACCTGAAAGGATCCTGGGATGTCATTTAGCCCAACCTTCTACATGGTAAATGAAGAAAATGATTAATAATAAAGACATATGTTTGAGGTTACATTTCTAAAAAAAATTTATAAAGAATACAAATTATAAGTATGTGAGTCAGGGTTTAGACATCTAGATCTCTATTATTTGTACCATACCTAGTTTAATTTTCCTGTTACACAAAAAAACCAAAGTCAACAGAGACTGTGAGAATACAGAAAGGAACCATCATCCAAGAAATCTGATCACAACTTTAATCCCCAAACTACTAAGACTTGGATCACAGATGTTTTCAGTATCTCTTGGGAGGTAGTGCCTAACACATTTCTCTGAAGCTGAAAATGGGCATGAGACTATAGTTTAAAGGAAAAAATTCTAAAATAAATCATGTTATGGGCATTAAGGGCAAACAACATTCTTTCAAAATGAGGCAAATTTTAATTGGATTCCTGAACCTCTTTTCAACAAGGGACGCTTCAGCACCATTAGTAAAGCGTCATTCTTTCAGATGACGGAAACCTGTTCATGTTGGTGGACTTTTGGCACCTTAGTTCCCATGTTTCTGTTAGAGGTTGAAGTTGCTTGATGAATTCCAGAAGCTATATACAGCAATCTATATCTACACTATGATAGAAGAAACAAACAATGATGGCTATTCACGGTAATGCTGGAAGAGACTGTTTTTGCCATGTCTGCTGTTAACTTACAAAGCGGTTCTCTGCACTTTGTGGATGGCTACAAGTCAAACACTCTGCCTTAAATCTTTTCCTTAGAACCATTTTGAAACAAGTTCTAAAAAGAAGATAGGAGCAAGAGAAATTTCTATTTATTTTGGAGGCTTAAGCAACATTGTGAAAGGGGTGACGGGTGCCTTAATTAGCGTCTGTGACCTGACTTTTTTTTTTTTTTTTTGTCTTACTTTCCTCTATTCTACCCTTGTTACTTTCTTTTTTTTAGTACAGTCTTATCTAACTAGTTCTCCCAGGAAACATGTCCCTCTCCCCCATCCATTAAACGTGCTCTTTGAGAAGGATCTGGTCTACCATTCACCCTCAAGTATAAAAGACAGATAAGGTTTAGTGTGCCAACCTCCCTAAGGGCATTGGTTATTTTAGAAAAGGAAAAGCAATCCTGTTAAGTATAATCTAAATGACTAAAGTTCTCATGATGGAATGCCAGATATCAGAAAATAGCTGTATATTTCTTGGAAAAGACAGAGCAATATTTCAATACCCCAGAATATAACTGCCTGTTACTAGATCAACAATACTACTAAGAGATAAAAGTTGTGTATTAGTATGTGAAAGGGATCCAATAAACAAAAATGGTTCTCTTCAGGTCTGACTCTGAAAAAGTTGTAACAACAACAACAAAAACAACTTAGGGAATACCATCATTCTATGGAATCGAAGTTCAGTCTCACTCTTTTTATTTCTAGAATGAACAGTCTCAAAAAATGTCTGTAATGGGCTTTGACGTGAGGTCAACAATGAGGTCACATGCACTGTTCCCCATTTCTGGCTGTGAATTGTACTATATATTCACACGCACCTCTCCCCACAGAGATCTGAGGTGAAGCGGCTATATTTTGATACGGTACTTTGGGATATAAAACAAATATGGAATATACAACCGAAGATATTTCACTTAATAAATTAGTTCTTCTCTGAACACTCCCTTAAGAAGTAAAAAATATATTAAATATGCTTTATATTCTCAAAAATCTTAGTTTGCTGACCCCAAATAATAACTGTATGCATTGTTCTTTATGGTACTTTTATGCAAGAATGCATAAATAAGTTCCCAACACTAATTCATTAGTCCCTGGACACCCCATGGGGGAGCTGGAAGAAGAGTGAGGGTTGTGGGAAACACATGATAAATGTGCTCTCCTGGGGTGGTTCAATTTCCCAGCACTGATTTCATTTTTTTGCCTGGAATCATAAAATAGTGTGAGTTCTACTGGAACTGAGAGTAGGAACAAGAACAGTCCCTTATGGCTAGCTTTGAACAAGTCACTTTGATCCCTATGTCTGAGGTACAGACATCTCTGAAATAGCAGGGTTTAAAATATGTCCAAATTTCATTAGGCTTTGATGTGTTCAGATGAACTAAATTATGGCAAAGGCACTTGGCCCCTGGAGGTGTTCTCAAATGGCTACCAAAACTTCCTCTTAAAATGTGTATGGAAATTACACATATCCATTGTAACATAAAATTATGAGTGAGAAGAGATAGTGAGTACCATGAAAGGATCAATATACACAAATTCTAGCATTCCCAAACCCCAGGACAGTGCAGGCTACATAATTTGCCAAGCAGGTACAAAATGAAAATGTGGGGTCCCTTGCTCAATTTGCAGGAAGAAAAGCTTTTTCCTTTCTTTGGCAGTCTCTTGACTTATTGTCATGTTTTCTGTTGGCTATACTACCTTGTGCATGGGGATACCCCTATGGAGAGGGCAGACCCTCAGAAGTGCCCCAGGCCCCTGCCCAGCAACTCGGTGCTCAAGGTGCAAGTCCAGACCCTCCCAAGTCCAGACCCCACATGGGGAGGAGGGCAACAGCTGTAGCTGGCAAGGGATGAGGATGCAGCAGGCCAGTAACCTGTCCTGGGGAGGCAGAAAGACGAGGCAGGCACACACATTGTGAGCTCTCCAAGCCTCAGGTGCATGCTCCATTTTCTCATCAGATTTCACTTATTAAAGTACAACACCAAAGATAAGATTATTAAGAATTTCGAGATGGCCACCACAGAGCATTAAACCCTGTGCCCACTGAGCTACTGTACCAGTTGCTTTCCCATGAAGCCAGCCTTGCACTAGCAATAATCAATTCAAAAGCTAAAAGATACAACTTTGAGTTACCTGCGAGGAACTCTCTAACCAAAGGTGTACAGAGAAAATTGTGGAAGTTAAGTTAAGACATGAATAAGTGGAGAGATGTACTATATTAATGGATGGGAGGATGATCATTAAGACATGCAGTCTTCTCCCAAACCAGTCTACAAATTCAAGGCACTGCCAGTAGGATGTTTAGGTAGAATTAGGCAAATCAATTTTTTAAATTCGTATGGACGAGAAAAGTCTGATAATATCAAAGTTAATTCATTTAAAGAACAAATGGAGAGAGGGATTTCCACATCAGATTTCAAGACATAACGTCTTATTCATGCAGAGAAATAGTGATAGATCAATGAAACCAAAGCCTATTTAGAAACTTGGTTATAAGAAGATGGCATTATAACTCAGTGGGAATTATGCAACAAATAGTAATGAGACAATCAGATTTTTGTCTACATAAGTATTAATTTAGATTCTTACCTCATAGCATTCACTAAAACAAATTCCAGCTATTCAATATTCTATGTCTCTTAACACTGAACCCAGGGCTAAAGTTGGATGTGCTAGTTGTCTCAATGCTCTGTTTTGATGAACACATGGGATAAGGGAATAGAAGTAGCAAGAGAGTATTGGACCAAGAGCCAAGTCGTGAAAACAAGAAAAATAAAAATTCTCAACTGCCATAAAAAAATGCAGGAGAGTAAAGTTACAATATCAATGTATAAGATGATGTTTTAAATCAACACGCAAAAACACTATTCATAGGGAAAAATTGTTAACATCGGCAACTTCAAAAATTTTTTTTTTTTTTTTTTTTTTTGCAGTACGCGGGCCTCTCACTGCTGTGGCCTCTCCTGTTGCGGAGCACAGGCTCCGGACGCGCAGGCTCAGCGGCCATGGCTCACGGGCCCAGCCGCTCCACAGCACGTGGGATCTTCCCGGACCGGGGCACAAACCCGCGCCCCCTGCAGCGGCAGGCGGACTCTCAACCACTGCACCACCAAGGAAGCCCAGCAACTTCAAACTTTGAAATCAGAAAGTTAAGACTCAGACTAAGGTAGATATTTGCAATGTGTCTAATTAATAAACAATCAGAATTCAGAATATATAAAGAACTCCTATGCATAAATTCAAAATATGAAAGAAAACCAGCAGAAAGATGGGCAAATGATAGGAAGAGGCAATACACAGCAGAGGAAGCCCATATTGCCAATAACTATTTTTAAAAAAGTACCCGAACTCACTCCTAATCAGAGGATGCAAATTAAAACAATAATGAGACACCATTTCACACCAAAAATTCAGAAGCATGAAAAAAAAATGTTGGCAAAGATGTGGGTAGACAGGAATTCTATACCCATGGAGGTGAGATTGTAAATTGGCATAAGTACTTTGGCCATCAACATCAAGGTATCCAATAAAGCTACAAATGCATATGCCCTATAACCTATGAATTCTACTTCTAAATATATTTCGGTTAAAATCTTTGCATATTTGAGCCAGGATTCATATCTATGATATGTATTGCAGCTCTGATTCTAACAGCAAAAAGTGGAACCTACTCATGTATCTCCTTCTACCCTTTGATGAAGTTTTCTTTATTCCATTTTGTCTCAACCTCAGAAGTCACACTTTCTGCTTCTACTATTTTAATAGTTGGGCTCAAATTTTTAATGTGCTTACTTAAATTAGAATAGTCCTTTTCATTTTCCATATTTCTTTTATCATGTGTTTTCTCATTTCTTTGTTCATCATTGCTTACTGAAATATGACTTATCCCTTCCTTGTCTCTATAACTTCTTACTTTTGGTACATAACGTTTTCCTGACACTTATGGCTGCTGATCAGAATTCAATTACCAGTCTAACGGTCATTCCTTTGTAAAAAAAAAAAAATCTTTGGTCGCCTTTTCTTTTTGTTTTTTTGCTTTAATGGTCTACTGCTTATTTATGACACAGCTAAAAGAACATTTGTTTTTATTTATCTTCTTCAGGACTTGATATGCTTTAGCTTTCGTGAGGACTTATGTCTTTGTTCAAGCTGAGAAAATCCTCACACATTATGTCTTCAACGACTTCCTCTCCCTCATTTTCTCTAGTCCTTCCTTTGGAAACCAGTAAAGGTCTCCAACCCATCACAGAAGATGTCAAAACCAATTGGAACAGCTGTCATCCACAAACCACCAGCACATCCATACCGATGTGAGGAGCAGAATACCACTCCTGTGTGGAACTGGGGCCCAAATTCCCCGCAACACGCAGCTGCCAGATCCTCAGCTCCGGTCTTTGCAGATCACATAAGGTGTAAACTGAGCTTCAGCGATTGCCCGCTCTTCTCACTTTACATTTCCCCCTCTGTGTCTATCATCTGTGAATACCCCACTATATGTTCCAAAATTAATTATGAAATAAAAATTATTTTAGTGTACTTTAAAAGCACATGTGTATGTTGGATGAGCAGAAGAATTTGTCCTTCTACTCACCCACTCTATCAGAAAAACTTATACCCAAACTTCTAAAATGCACAAATATTAAAAACCAGATGAAAAACTAATTAGAATTGTGTGCTCTAAGGTACGATTGAATACCTTATATTTGTGTAGCTGAGAAGCCTTAACCGTATGAATGATCCCTGAGGAATTTTCTCTGCTTTGTTCATTGCCATATTAATAGGAGAAAGAGCCAGGAGTCCTCAGATCACCCTTGGGATGGTGACTTACTGGTAAAGCATGGAAAGTATTTCCCCCAATTTGGGGTAAATTACACAGGGTCCTTGGTATTTCCAAGATCCAGCTTCCCGTTTTCGCAGTTTATCAGGCTGTCAGGCATGCCCTGGGTCTGGCCTGAAGGGGGAGGAGTTATTAGATTTGCACTCCTTTGAAAGGCCAGGAGTGGGCTTCGCAGGACACCACTGCAGTGCTGTTAAGAGTACAGGCAAGGGGCCACAGAGATGATTCGAGGTGCCCAAATGGATAGGGGTTACAGGGCGTAGGGGAGTATCAAGCAGGTTATTATTAAATTGGGGAAATTAACCTGAGTATTAAACAGCAGTTCATATCTATTTTATTAAGGTAGCTCTTCCCATTTGAACTAAACTCTTACTATATGAACTCAGAAACTGGAAAGATTCAGATAAGGAGTAAGAAGTACAGATCTACAGAAATGAAGTGCCCTGCCCGTGTCATATGACAAGGAGATGGCCAAGGCTATCCCAGAGCCTGGAGTTTATCATTTTTAGCCTCTTCATATCCATAGTAGGTAAGATTTCCAGACTTATCTCTGAGTAAACACTATACCACGGAATCTCAGGGCTGCTGCAATCACCCTCATTGCTGAATCGCTGTGTCTTCTTTCACGAATGAGGGATGAGGTTCATTCATCCATTTATTCATTCATTTTTCATACCTCTCTGTCATCATCTTGGATATATGCAATATTACTATAACAAAGTTGAAAACTAATTATAAAGAATTGTACTTTTAATTTTCTCTCTTGCATATACAAAATAGATATAAAAATATACAGTTCTAGTATCATAAAAATTATTTTCCAATATTAATCCTAGCTATCTAATGTGTTGGGTTTTTTTTCACCTTAAAATGCAATCATGTGTTAAAAGAGCCATATGGGCTACGCAAGGAGATGCCATTTCCTACATGGGACCACACAGAAAGAAAAAAAGTAAGCAGGATGTGCCAGGCCTCTGTTAAGAAAGGCAGAGGGGGCTTCCCTGGTGGCGCAGTGGTTGAGAGTCCGCCTGCCGATACAGGGGACGCGGGTTCGTGCCCCAGTCCAGGAAGATCCCACATGCCGCAGAGCGGCTGGGCTCGTGAGCCATGGCCGCTGAGCCTGCGCGTCCAGAGTCTGTGCTCCGCAACGCGAGAGGCCACAACAGTGAGAGGCCCGTGTACCACAAAAAACAAACAAACAAAAAGAAAGGCAGAGGAAAGTGGAGACAAGCAGCATATTAATCAGCATTCTCCACTGGAACAGAATAGGATATAGATATAAAGGGAGATTTAATATAGGAATGGGCTCTTGTGATTATAGAGGCCAAAAGCTCCACAGTCTGCTGTCGGTGAGCTGGAGAACCAGGAAAGCCAACAGTGTAATTCAGTCCCAGTCCAAAGGCCCAGGAATTGGCTGGCCAATGATATCAGGCCCTGTCTGAAGACTCGAGAACCATGAGTGCTGACGTCCAAGGGCAGAAGATGGGTGTCCCAGATCAAGCAAAGGGAGCAAATTTACCCTTTCTCTGCCTTTCTGTTCTATTCAAGTCCTCAGTGGATTGAATGATGCCCATTGGCACTGGGAGGGTGAATCTTCTTTATTCAGTCTACTGATTCAAATGCTAACCTCCTCCGGAGACACCCTCACAGACTCACCCAGAAATAACGATTTACTAGCTATCTGGGCATCCATTAGCCCAGTCAAGTTGACACATAAAATTAACCATCAAAAGTAGTGTTCAGTGAGCCCTACTATAGGGCAGGTACTGTACTCAACTCTTTCCTCATTTAATCCTTAAAATGACTTTCCAGTCTTCCAGATGGGGCAAGTGACAACAGATGCTTTGAGAAGATAATGAATATGCCCAGCACTGCACATAAGGTACACGGCGGAATAAGAGCATAAACTAATGGATGGCTAAATCCAAAGCCTGCATTCTTTCCATCCTATCCTGTTACTACCTTAACAGCATCACAAACACACACACGCACACACACACGCATTTGCCCAGGAAGCAAAGAAGAGTTCTTGGGTTTCAACTTTCTCACCATATCCAATTATCCCAATTTGGTTTATCAGGTAGTCCTGTCCAGGAAGACATGGAATCTGACCCCCAGACAAAAGAAGAGTAACCCCAGGGTGACTGGATGGAGAATGTCAGTTTAAATGGAAGGGATGGTGCCAAGGGGGCCCACAGGGCAGAGGTACCCAAGCACCCGGAGGCAGGAGGGTCCCAAACACAGATTTTGCCTTTTTTCAAGTTTTGCCTCCAGTCTTTTCTGCACTTGCCACTTCCGCCCACTGTTCTCTCCAGCTCTTCCAGCATTTCCAAATCCACCCACAGCTTAAAGATCCAGATGTAGAAATCTTCAAGGCTCACACCTACAACTCTTAAAAACTTCAACAAAAACAAACTTTCAAGATGAATCTGAGCCTTTTATTTCTTCTTACAGGCACTCTTTCTGTTGGGATCATCTAAAGAATTGAAAGAAAACAAGATCAATCCTATTTTGTGTTTGGATTTCAGCAAAGTGTGAGAATTATTTGAGCCATTTCCTTGTCCTATATAGGGAAATATGTTTTCCATGATATGGTTGGCTAGAAACACACAGGTAAAATAAAATCTTCAAAGTACTTCCCCTCAGATCCAGAAATGATGAGCAATTTGACATCCTGTATCCCCCTGACTGCAAACCAGAAACCTCTCTGTCAGAAGCTATTCCTGCAATATTATACCTCTAATGTTGTGGGAAGTTGTCTGAGGCTAAAGGCAGCCGTAATAATGGGATTGTGTTTCAAAAAAGAGCTGGCTGTAAGGCCATGCTGTAAATGAAAAGCATCATAAAAGGAACATTACCACTCTTAAAAAACAGTGAGACTGCTCAAATAACTCATTGAAGGCTATTTTTATGGTCCCCTAATTCTGTTTTTAAAATCAAATACAACTCTAAAAAATAGCTCACTCCAAGTTGGGGAGAAGCCAAACCACTTCAGTTTAGGAAGAATCTTAAATCTTACCTGCTAAAGTTCATTCATTCATTAATTCATTCATCATTCATTCAATGAAGCATGTATTAAGCACCAAGTATATGTAAAGTATTGAATTGGATGTCTTAGTATTGAATATATTAATATTGAATAGTACTTCCCAACCAGTATTTTATAATCAAACAGAGGCAATAAGACCTGTACATTTGTGACTAAAGTATAATAAGAAACTATAATAAGCTAAATATCCTAAGAGAAAAACAAGCAGGAGTGTGAGAAGTTGGGAAAAAATCAATTTTGGCTGTGGGGATTCTGGAAGACTTCATGGAGGAAGTGGCATTTAGCCTTGGAGGATGGAGACAAGAGAAGATCCTTGATAGGAGAGACAGTGTGTGAAAAGGCAGAGCCACAGAGTGCAATCGTGGAAAGGTGAACAATTCCATTCAACCGGAATCTGAAAGCAATGTGAGAGTGAAGCCCAAAAGGCTGGGCATGATCATGGAGAGCCCATCACACTAGGGCTAGTTGTGTGGCCCGTTGTCCAGTGGATCTGCCGATCAGAAAGTAGACCGGGAAGCTTAAGTTGGCTGCTGTGAGGCCCCTAACCTGCTTCTCAGGGGAAGACTGGAAAGGAACTCACAAATCTCATATAGTCAAAGAATAGCTAGCAAGACATTCTCTCTTTGCCTTGGTTATTGTGATGTTCAAAATCAAGGCTCAGAGTGAGGACCCCTGGCATTTATTTTGTGTACCTCCCTCATTTCTGGTTTCATCTTAGGTTTCCTTAGTCTCCTTTTCTTTTTGTTCCTAGCTCCTCACATAAAAAATATATTTGCTGTTAATGTGTTTTTATTATAAAGCAGTGATCATATAAACAGATGCAACATAGAGATATAAATGAACGACCAAGTGGAGAAGGGCAGAGTGTGCCTCTAAATGAATCCATTTTCCAGAAGTCATAAGACTAATGCTCTCCAAATACACCATTCTACATATTAGTTTCTGACAATCACTGACTAACAAGTTCTATGATTTCTACAGCTAGAAATGTTTTTCCATAGGTAATTTTGTACAGCCCTTGCTCTATAAGTACAAGTGACACTACTTTATATAGTAACATGTCTTTTAAATAAGAAGAAGAAATGAGATCTCTCAACATGGAATAAGTAAGCAGGCAGGGAAAAACATTTTTTACCCAGTGTCAAAGCAACAGCCAGATCTGCTTCTTCCATGTACCCACATTGATGCTTCTGACAGCACTATGATGCACCATCTCAGAGCAAAACGTGCCAAGTCAGAGTCCAAAGGGCATGTCCAAATATGACATGACCCTGACAGTAATAGTGATGATGGGTAATGAAGCATGTGCCCTAGGACGTCAATGACCTAGGCATCTCCAAATGACTCATCATTCACATCCCAAGTGGGTGAGTATTTTGTTTTCATTAAGGTATAAATCTGAGGACTAAACATGCAGTCCATTAATGTATGACCCCCCAATACTTTCTACTCACCTCAGCATTGCTCTAGTTGTAAACTAGCAAACATCAAGGACCATATCTGTGTGATTGCATGCATGCTGAAGCATGTTAAAAGTCAATATCAAGCCAATGGCCAGGTAGGTCTAGTTAAAACATTTGTAACCAACTGAAGCAGTAAGAAAGAACATGAAAATCAGGAAGAATCAGAGCTGAAATTCCTCTAGTCCTGTAAAATACGTGCTATGTGCATTGGGAAGAGACAGTGGATTATACATGTGGTGGGTTAGTTGTTTTACCTATTGTACAATAGCTTAGCAGCCGTTGAAATTGACGCAATTGAAAATACATGTCTGTGCTCTTCTGTGTGTGGGAGAGCTGGAAAGGAGTGGGGTGTGGCTTCTATGCTAGCATGGCCAGGGAGTCAAAGCAAATCCTTACTTTTAAATATAAATGCATTTCCTTGAGGGATTTTCTAGTATTTAGCTTGACCCATACATAGTCTCCAGCCAATACCTCCCTCCCCAAAAAAAGTAAGAGGAAAAATAATAAAGGCAGGAAGCTTTCAAATTTCTACCTGCATTAACATACCAGAGCATAATAGCTTTGAAACCATTTCTGCTTAATGAACACCCACATTTGCATTTCAAGAGCACCCCAGGGTGCAATAAAGTCAATACAGCATAGATAATTTTGAAGTCAACCCTTTTCCTTCTCTAAAAGGTCCTTTAACTATAAAAACCAATTTTAATAAAAAGGTATCTGTACTCAAGATCCTCCATTATACAACACACTTCATCATAACATAAAAGTTTTGTCCCAAAGACCAACTTTAAGGAATTTACAGTAGATTAATGTTGTTATTAGTCATGACTGTGTACAGCAAATTGGGTTCTCACAGCTCTTCCAACACGAGGTCAAAACAGGAAACTGAATTAAATTCTGAAGGTTAATTCCTTAGCTGTCCATCTATCCTGGTGACTGCACGAAGGATGGAGTTGAAAACGAAGGTTTTCTCACTAAAGAGACTGCCAAATGTATTGAAGAGAAAGCCACATAAGGAACACTTTTGGTCAGAAGAAACATGATTAAGTTACAATACTCTGAACCAAACTCCAGCAATGTCTCTGGTTGTAGCAAGAGATAGGAAAAACGAGGGTCACCCATCCCCACATGCCCAAGACCTAGATTGTCAGCACATCTAAAGTGAAGAAGCTCAAAAAGAGTGGAAACTCTTAAAGCACATATTTATGTCAGATATTTAATTTGTAGTTTATATTGAATATCATTTGTAATGTATATGGTAACATTAACATGATCAGAGCTATTCTTTTGCATTTTTACAATATCACTTTTTTGGAGAGGCCATCCTTGACCGCCAAAGTAGCTCCTTCCTTCAATCTTACTTCCTGTAACCTGTTTTACTTTTCCTCAAAGCACTCATCTCTCACTGACATTTTTATATTTCTTGTGTTTATTATGTGTCCTCAACTAGCTTGTAAGTTCCAGAATGGTGAGTGCCCACAGTGCCTAAGAGTGACTGGCATATAATAGACACTTACTAAATACTTGTTAAATGAATGAACGGATGAATGAGATAGAACAGCTGTTAGGTCAATAAGAGTCTCTATCCCCTCACCTCCCAATGTGAACTCCAACTATGAGCTCCTGGGGAGCAGGCAGCAGAGTGCCTGGCTCCCAACAAGCATTCAGTAACTCAGTAACTATTCTGGGGGTGGGTGGTGTATTGGTTTCCTATTATTATTGTAACAAATTACTGTAAACTCAGTGACTTAATACAAATTTATTATCTCATAATTCTGTAGATCAGAAGTCTGACACACGCTAAAATCAAGGTTCTGATAGAGCTGCATTTTTTCCTGTAGGCTCTGAGTTAGATCTGTTTCCCTGCCTTTTCCAGCTTCTAGAGGTCACTGTGTCCTTTGGCCGGTGGCCCCCTCCCTCTGCCTTCAAAGCCAGCAACGGCAGGTCAAGTCCATCTCACTCTGACCCTGCTTCTGTCACCTCTTTCTTTGACTCTCTTCAGCCTAACTCTTCCACTTTTAAGGACCCTGGAGATTATTTTAGGTCCATCTGGATAATCCAGAATAATTTCCCCATCTCAAGGTCAGCTGATTAGCAACTTTAGTTGCATCAGCAACCTTAGTTCCCCCTTGCCATATAACATACATATTCACAGGTTCTGGGGATTAGATGTAGAACCTTTGGGGGCTGTTTTTCTGGTGGGTTGGTGGGTGAGTGAGTGTGCGAGTGAGTACACCCATGAACTAGTGAGAAGACTGTTCTGAGCAGCACGGTGGCTGGGCAGCGGTGAGAAGATTGTACCCTTAAGAGATTAATGAAGAAACCAAGAAGTAGGAAGTGGAGCCAGTGTTCAGATATGAAAAGCACAAGCTCAAAGGGACAAGATCTCTAGGTGGAAACGTTTAGTTTCTATCCAACCAGAGTTTAGGTAAGAAGACAGGACAGGAAATCATCACTTTAGAGTCGGAAGTAAATGATGACTCCAGGAGGTTATGTGGCAGTAAAAGAGCTTCCTGTCCTCGCTGCAGCCACGGCCCCCAAGTTTGTTTCACCCAGAATGAGTCTTACCTGCATTCAAAACTCCATGGTCCATCACCCCGTTCCCTTCTGCTGCTCAGACCAGCTCTCACAGACACCTGAGGCCAATTCTTAACGAACAGTCCCCTGTGCTCCGATTTCTGATGCTCAGCCGTGTCTTGGTATCTCCCTGGACTCCAGCCAAACTCAACTCAGAGTTTGGGTTACTAATTTATGTTCCTGATATCTGACAGCTGCCACAGATGTTCCTGGGCCCATGTTAAAACTCCTGGTGTTCGATCCTTGCTGTTTCTCCCACCTGTAGAATGCCCTCTCCTTGACTCCTCCTTAAACTTTCTGGACTTTTTGCCCATTTCTATTTCTCGTACTTCATTACTGAGAATCCGGGTTTTCCCACTATTTACCTGTACCTCGATTCTATTAACCTCTATCTCCTACGGTATGGAGGTGAATAACACAACTCTCCAAATACTGGTAACAGAACTCCCAACTGGTATGCAGAAGGACACTGGCGTACTCAACTGGGTTACAAGTAAACCAAGAAATTGATGTCCTCAGCCCACTCTCTAGTCACCTTCAAACTTCAGCAGCCTCATCTGGAAACTCCATGAGCTGCACCATTATTACCATCTTCTGCAAGTGTCACAAAGTGAAACAAAAAATTGGAAAGCACCGATCTAGAGTAAAGATTGTGGAGGGGATGAAGAGCAGAAAGAGCAGTCAGAGAGGAAAGAAAGAACCAGGAAAATCAAGTGTCATGGAGGCCAAAGGAGAAGGACATTTCCAGAAAGAGGGGGAGGCAGCCGTGTCAATTGTAGCAGAGAGCAGCCAAGAAGAATAAGGACGAGAAAAGGCCACTGCGTCTATAATTGTATAAGTTCATTTTTCATGGCAAGCAAACAGTAGATTCAAAACGGAAGTGTAGGGCTAAAGGGAGCTAGAAAAAATGTCAACTTGATGCTTGAAGAAGCAAAAAAATGTTAAAAGTTATCAGGAATGCTTTACTAGTAAGGCCTAAAAATATGCCAGAAAATGTAAGGCTATCTTCAACTAGCAATAACATAACTGACAGAAACCATTTACATAACTGAGGCAGCATATTAAGTCAACCATAACTGTCAACATTTGCTTAAGTATCTAAAAACAAAAAGGAATAAGAGGCAAGAGCTTAAGACAAATGAAAATTAATCCAATTCACAATCAAATGGAAATGCCATGAGCCCCAAGAACATTTGTGTGTGGGATTTGTTTCAAGACCCTGAATTTAACAAGCTGGAATTAAGTAGCACAGCATTCAATAGTTTGAAATGAAAGTTTTCCTTTTAATGGAAGATTTTAATTTCATTCAAAAAAAATAAGTAACAAAGCTTCCTTAACTTGCTTAGGCTCCAGAGAAGCAAGTATTTCTTGTGTTATTAAGATAAGCTTCGTAATGGGGTAGGAGGGAAATGGAGTCGTCCCTGCCCACCTACTTCCCAACCCCATCCAGCCTTTCAACAAAGACTGTGTTTCTTGCTTGTAAATGGAGGCTTGCAACTGCAGCTTGTGCAAGCAGCCAAGCAAGCATGAGTGAGATCTAGTGGCTTCGAAAGAACCAGCTCATATGTGCAACCTCCACCTCAGTACACAGGAGCGTTTTGCCGGCCCTCAACACCCAGCTGCCTGTCTCTCTGATGGGAGGAGGGATGATAGTGCAGTCTTAGGTAAGGGCTTTGTACTCAGAGAGAACTTAGTTCAAATACTGGCTCCAATACTTATTATGTGACCTTGGGCAGGTTACTTAACTTCCCAGACCCAGACTTACAACTTTTAATATCTACCTTAGTTGCTTAGAGGACTAACATAAGTTAAAAGCTTGGCACACAGTTATTTAAGCCAGTTCCCATCCTCTCCTCCACCCTAATGCATTCTCAGCTCCCCCCAAAAACCAATGTCTTGCCTCAGCCAGCCCCTCGCGGCCCTGACCTCTGTCTTCCTCAGCCCCACCCCGGGTGGTGTGGGGTTACACACGCAGTCTCCCATACTTAGGTCTTAGTTCACATTTCAGCCTGAAGATCTATGGATATCTGGCTCCCTGGGGAAGCTAAATATCAATAGAGACAAAACACCAAGAGAAAGAGAACAATGAAATGACATAAATAGCAATGTCCATTTAACCAGAATTGCTGGGATGGAACCAACGACACCCAGTGATGAACAGGGCAATTTTCAGCTTCCTGAGTAATGGCCAGAAAACCAGAAACGTAGTCCTTTATTATTTGGAAAGCTACTCTGGCTAGCTTATATCTCCCAAGTCACTGCAGTGAACAATGGCACAAATGAATTGAAACTTCAAAAGTCCCCAATAAACTCGAAGGGAAAAAAAAAATGTCTGATATACATAGCATTCTTCTCATTCAGCTTTGCTTTCCTCATCTTAATTCAAACTCTCAAAGAATTGATCTAAGACTTAACTACCTAGAAGCAAAGAAAAAAACATGAAAAAAATATTAACTCATTTTTGTCATCTTCTTCCATATTAAATTTATTACTGAAAGTCTCATAACTGAAATAGTGGAAATATAACAAGTAAAATGGTTTGAGAAAAATGTGATTGGGTCAATTCCCATATGGGACAGAGCAAAGCTGCTTTGTTAGACACGATCAACCAATGAAACCAAGCTTTCTGTAATGTTTAGGTTCTTGCCTGCCTTAAGGCAATTTGACAACGTATTCAAAAAACACCTTAAGTGAGTAATAAGTAGCTCAAACTCCAAAAAAAATGATGAAAGAGAATGTATTTTGAATTCTATTCCCAAAATCCAAACTCTTTTGAACCATTTCAGTGAGTTAATTAAGAAATCTAGTGGTGATAAACTAACACATTCTCGAGTCTGATTAACACTGTTTAGGACATAAGTATGATTGATAACTGTTTGGTAACATACAAGGATCTTTCCTAGAGAGAACATGTGATTCTAAAGTAGCCTCTTTGATCATCTGGCTAAGGTTGTGATGCCAGGTTCAAAAGATTTATAACTTTGCACATCTTGCAAATAAAAATAAAACAGAACTATAGAAATAATAAAAGTAAAACAGAAAGTCCAAGTTAGTAGGGAGTCTAGAGTTGAACCCCTACTTTTTATAGACGAGGAGACTGAGACCTCAAACTTGGCCGAGTAACAGAGCCAGTAATTGGTAAAATCACAACTAACCAGTGATCTGCTGGCACTTGGTCCAGGCTGTGGCTGTGTCACCTTGTGGCTGCCACAAGGCTCAGGCCAGCACCTGACGGTCCAGGGCTCTGCTGAGTCTGCTACCTCAGAACAGTCTGTGTAGGGCTGTGCCATAACTTATTAGTCCATTCAAAGTCCGACCTGCCTTGTCCATCTGTCTCCTTAGACAGTCACTATGGCTTTCACACAGATACCCCAACCAGTCTACGGCAGAAACACAATGGCAAGTCCTCCTTGATTAAAAAATTTTAAAGTGTTATCTGTGCATTATTTAAAAATCAAATTGTATAGAATATTAAAAAAAAAGGGAAAGTTTTCTGCTCCAGTCTCCACTCTGAGTTCCACTACCCTTTGGAATCATAGTTTAGTCAGTCGTTGGAGGTCATAAATATGTTAAACATCTCTTTCATGATTTCTTAATTATAGACATTAGCTTTTGACTCAGTAATATTAAAGCTGAGAAAAGTAGCTCAATTATACTTTCGCTTCTTTCTGTTCCCATCAGGTTTGATTAGTTAGATTATGTGTAGTCCTTCTACTGCTTAACTTTATAACTTTAGATAACTTAGCTAACACTCCATATATTGTTCCATCTACTTTAAATTATATATATTGACCTTCCATTTTGTTAGATGAAGAAATTAGAACCCTCTCCTCCCTCCACATCTTCCCACCACCCATCCCTACCTCCTGACTTCTGCCACCTCTACCATTACTTTCACATTGTCAGGGTTTATAACAGTCACCTTTTGCTCTCTAACTATAATTTAGTGCTCAATATTTTGTCTATAGGTTAATCCTAAAAAGTGAAATCCAATAAAAACAACATGTATTGATACAATATTATTATGATGACTATTTTTCACTACAGAATCAAGTCGTGTCATTAGACCTGAAGAGAAGGAAATATTGATACATCCTATACATCACTAAACCTAAAGGCAGAATGATGCAAGTGTAAGCATTTAAGAGTACTAGCCACTCCAGTCTAAGAAGTACTAGCACTGCAGCCCACTAAAGAAACACTGGGGGCTTCCTTGGTTGCGCACTGGTTGAGAATCTGCCTGCTAATACGGGGGACACGGGTTCGTGCCCTGGTCTGGGAGGATCCCACATGCCGCGGAGCAACTAGGCCCGTGAGCCACAACTACTGAGCCTGCGAGTCTGGAGCCTGTGCTCCGCAACAAGAGAGGCCGCGATAGTGAGAGGCCGCGCACCGCGATGAAGAGTGGCTCCCACTTGCCACAACTAGAGAAAGCCCTCGCACAGAAATGAAGACCCAACACAGCAAAAATAAATTAATAAATTAATTAACTCCTACCCCCAACATCTAAAAAAAAAAAGAAGCACTGCTTTTTAATAATCAGTTGCTTGTGACAAAGAAAACCCTGCTTTTTACCACCTCAGTATAATCTCATGTTCAGCAAACGCGTTAAATTCACCTAACTGCGGCCAAATCTAGCTACAGATATCTAAGGCAACATCTTGGATTTTGCATTAACAAATTAATGTTTATAACAAAAGAAATTCTCCAACAATGAGAGGTAGCTCTGTATTACACAAAGGGCTTGGAGCTTCAAGTCCAAATTCTGTTTTTGCAAAATAAATTGCTGCAAAAACGTAGCAATGTATTCCCTGAGCCTCAGTTTCCTCATCTAAAAAATGAGAGCAATGCCCACTGTCACATAGGCACACTGTGAGAATTGAGAATATGCATGAAAAAGTACCGCACATCCTAACCTGTTATGCAAATACAAGGTATTGTTGTTATTAATAAGGAGCACAGGGTGCTGCTTCCTATGAAATTGAAAAGCAGTGCAGATGCCTAACATCAGATTAAGGCCATTTGGAGATAAAACAATCAAAATAGTATGTGCACAAATTGGTGTCATATCCCAGGAAGGAATTTAAAACTGCTCAACCAGACATTAAGAAACCTGCTGCTTTAGATAACTTATTCAATACATCAATAACTTTATGCAAGGCATGGGCTCAGCAAGGAGCCTCGTTCCTCCCAGCCAATCGTCAAGGACAGTTGTTGTAAGAACTACTAAATGGAGCATTTCATTGGTCAAGCGAGGATAAAATAAAAATGGGGTTTAAGGTTTTGTGTCAGAGACCTACACCTGAGTCCAAGTCAATAATAAGAAATTAACTCAGATATCATTTCAAGTCTCTTCAAAGGGAATTTTAAAATGTCCAGGAATCTAGAGAGGTTTAAACACCCTTCAGTGCTGCTCTTTGGACAGTCTTCCCAAATGTTAATAACTCCTTTTATCAGTTTCAGCACATTCAACACACAATCCTCTAGTGTTATGAGAGTATCACTCCAATTCAAAGGGCTGTGGTGACCAAAGTGTCAAATCAAAGCACCCTAGGGATGTAAAAGCGAACCTGGGTCTGACTTGGGAATTATCCATGGCACAGGTTACCTCATCGTATTCTACTAAGAACCCCCAGTTCCAAGCAAAGAGAATATTCAAGAATATCATCCCCCCAACCGAGGAAAAAAAGAAGTTTCAACCTAAGGGCTCCATGGCAGTGTTTAGAATTGCTCCTTCCATGTTTGCCTTTTCTTAAGATTAATACAGACAACCCTGGAGAGACAGAAATCATTAAGCTGTTTCTGGGATCTGCCCAGACCAAAATATGCCTGAGAAACATCTGCATACCAATAAGCCAGTTGCGATCTACTGCAGGACAATGGGACTCGTTAGGGCTGTAGACCAGCTGAACCCCGGTCGTCTCCACTCATATTAAGAGGCTGTCTCTTTTGCCCTTTATGGCAACTGGATTTTTCCTCAGCTGTTGATGAGAAGAATCTCTGTCTTTATTGAGCAGATATTTCCCTCAAGTGTTGCTCTCCTTAATGGCAATTTTACCCTATTATGTGTATTTCCCAGGGAGCCAGGGAATGTTAATGAGTGTCAAGCCCACGTTTCTCTCTGTGGCTGGGTTTCCAAATGTGGTTAGAGCAGTGGACTGCTGCAAGCACGCATGCTAATCAGGCTCCATCTGCGCAGGAGGCTGCTTGCAGAAACAGACAATTATTTTGCTCCATGCAGGGCTGCTTCGGGAGGGGGAGCAGCTGCAGAGAAGTAAATTCCCAGGGCTTATGATGATTAGGGGCCCCGCAAAGTACACTTAAGTCTTTGAAATAAACACCAAAAAAAAAAAAAAAAAGTTTCCAAAAAGCATGAAAAGAAAAATCTTACTCTTCGGAGTCCCTTCACCATTGATTTCAAAGCCTTTTCCATCAGAGGAAATATTTCTCTCCAACTGATTCGGGGACAAGGGCCCAGGCATGGGGAGCTCTCCCACCAGGTGCTCAGTAGTAGGTGGGTAGGTTTCCCTTTCAACTAAATGAAGAAGTTCTGGAACAGGAAGCCACAGACAATGCGATGCCATTGACAGTTGAGAGTGGAGAATATTAAATATCTCTCCCGTTGAGTAATCGTTTCTGTACGGTGGTGTGCCCAAAGGGAGAAGTCATAAATGAATTTCTGATCATCACAGGAATGTTGAATTTACAAACTACCAGACGTATTCTCTGGTGGCCTCAGTTCCACAAATGGACAAATTTATGGCTCTTTAGGCACTGAGAAACTCTATCCCAAGTAATCATTCGACATCATTATTTTTGAAGTTGAGAAAATATTAGATGACTGTGTTTCTCATGTTTTACCCCAAGCCTTGAAATGTGTTTTGGGGAGTGGGATGCAGGCAAGCCACAGGAAATCAGGGGTCATGAAGGCAATCCAATCACTGAACTGGCTGGATTACCTAGAGAGCTGCTCATTTCACCACATCAATAGACATTTGACCAACAGGATAGAGCAATGGTCACATCACCCCTTAACCTTCACAAATCCTGAATAAAATACTTTAGGTGTCTGAAAAGGAGACCAGACCCAGTGGCGAAGTTCTGGCTTCAGTTTGGACACTTTTAAAACCTGGTGTGGGCCACAAATAGAAGAGCTCCTGGAAGGTCAGGGGTTGGCCCGCCCTTGGTCAGTGAGGTGTCTGCTCTGGAAAAGCCAGGGGAGAGCTAGAGCAGAGCATAGGCTGCCCTGGGTTCTGGGGCTCTCGGGGCATCCCAGGCACTCATGCAACAAGGCAAAATCCTCACGGGCGCAGCCCAGGCTCTCGTGGCTTCTCCAGAAAGGAAGAGCATCCTCAGTGTGCTCCACTCTGAACTGCATCTCTGGAGAGGCCCAGGGCCAGAGTAACAGCTCCCTGGTTAGGGCAGAAAGGAAGAGAACAGAGGGGTCTCCTCAAACAGCTGGGTACTTGGCACCAACAAACAGAGATTCGTTTCTGAAATGCACTCAGTGTCAGGGAAGGCTTCCTTGCCAAGGAGCCTGCCAAGCCTTCTTCTGAATGACCATGGAGTAAATTGATGAAATTGGCAGTGTTAGATTCACCTCCTCTGGAAGAACAGGCCCCCTGGCTGCTCACACACACACACAAAAATAGGATAAAGGGCAGAAAAAGATCTGCCCACTAACTAGGGAGGAGGAGAGGCGGAGAGACTGGAAAGATGACCAAGGCCTGTAACCTACCCCCTGCCCCAGATGCCTTGAATAGGAACAGAAAGAAATTAAGATGTGAATTTGTCCTCCAGAGAAAACCAACGAATGGGGAAAGGATCTCAATTTGCATGCCCAGATAGAAATGATAGAAATGTATTGCTCAAATGTTTAGTCTGGAGCTGGGCCAAATGTTCTGAGATATGCAGAGAGGGATGTGATTGCCTAGAGCAAAGCTCTTTGCATGCCACACAGATAACGGGCCACTGGAAACCCTGGCTGTCTGACAGCAGGGATGCTTATCTTCATCTTGATCCCAAGGACTCACCTGGCTGTATGCTAACTTCACTTCTACCTCTAACCTTAATCCTGAGTGATCCCAGTCATGGGAAACAATTTTTGTGAAGCTAGAATAGGAAAGAGACAAAACTTTTGTGGTCCTAATGCAAAGTTTTCTAAGAGTCTTTTCATTTGAATGGCACTCGGTCAAAGTCTAGAAACGTCTTCCTATTTGTTATCCCATTTAATCCCCAGCACAACACTCAAAGGCAGGTCTCATACCCGTGTGGCATGGATTACAAGTCCCATTTCTCAGGTATGAAAAATGAGGCATGGAAAACATATACGTGAGTTGCCCAAGGTCATCCAGCTTCCTAGTGACAGAGATGACATCAGAACCTAGAGCACCGATGACTCTGCCCAGCCTCTCTCTCTGCTAGTACATTATCAACCCATCAGAGACATCCTCAACATGTAATATTCCCTACGGGCAATGAAAGCAAGGGCATAAGTTGAATATCCAACTCCTTATGGCTCTAATTTTTACATTATTTTGCTTTATGTTATTTTAGCCTCAAATAAAAATAATAATAAAAAAGGAAAAAAGCTGGAGGCTAGAGCCACCTCCTCTGTGTCAATATTATAAACGCCATTTGGGACGGGCCTTTTCTGCAGGTAGACTTGGAAGTGACAGTTGACCATGCAACAGTACATAAGGCAGAAGTGACGTGGCACAGGATAAAGCCCAAATGGAGCAGGGTTAGTCCAGAGTAAGGCACTTTTGATTATTAACTGGTATACTGATCTTGCTTATTCATTTGTCTAGTAGTTCTTTTTCTGAATGACTCAGTGTCTCATCACATTCACAACTTCTCCCTTTCGTCCCTTGAGGAGCAAGGCCATTCTGTGCTCTCTGATTGCACAGCAGAGGAGTGCAGCCACTATACAGTCCTCTGGCCTTACCCTTTCCCTCACACATGCCACTAGGTCTTGCTGGAAGGATATGTCAGTGTGGAAAGCAAGTAGATTCCAAGTCTCTGTCTGCCTGCTGAATTTTCAAAGTTCGAGCTCCACAGAAGGATGGGGAGTTCTCCTTACCCTTCTAAGTCTAGCAGAGTCTCTTGCCCCTGAAGTAAGAGAAGAGAGCAGAGAAGAACCTGTAAAAACTCAGCTTTGATGAGTCCTATTATTGGCTAATTGTGCCCCACCCTCCAAATTCACATGTTAAAATCCTAAACCCCAGTACTTTAGAATGTGGCTGCATTTGGAGATAGGGTCTTTAAAGAGGTGATTAAAGTCAAATGAGTTCACTGGGGTGGGTCCTAATCCAATCTGACTGTTGTCCTTATAAAAGAGGAGATTCAAAATAACAGGCACACACAGAGGAAAGACAATGCAAAGAAAGAGGGAGAAGACAGCCATCTACAAGCCAAGGAAAGAAGCCTCAGGAGAAACCAATCCTGCTGACACTTTGTTCTCAGACTTCTAGCCTCTAGAACTGTGAGAAAATAAATTTCTGTTGTTAAGGCACTTGGCCTCTGGTGGCTTTGTTATGGCAACCCTAAAAAACCAATACAAGCCCCAAGGAAAGGAACCTCGAGCCTTCCTTCCAAGCAGATGGTCAACCCAGGCCTTAGGTTAAGAGAGACCCTTCAACAAGTGGCTTTGCCCTTCTGTGTCTTCATTTCTTCATCCATAAAATATGGATAATAATAATGAATACTTAACCCCAAGTGTTGTTATGAGAATTAATCAAGATAATGAATATAAAGAACCACCGACAGAGCAAGCACTTAAGGACTGTTTGCTATAATTATGACTCAGAATGAAGACCAGACCTTCAACCTTCTTGTGACTCCTCAAAAGGCACCCACATTTGGTAAATTCCCAATAAATAAAGGAATAAACATTCCTGTGATGAACAGTTTCAACAAAAGAGAAACTAAAACATAATATTCATGAAAAATAGTAGGTTCACATAGCTGCCTGAAAAGTTGATGTTTTGAATCACTGACCATCCAGCTGTTAAAACAAGTACGAATAAAATACAGGTCATAGTCTAAGACAAAGAGGAGTCATTCATTTAAAATAAATGGAAATGGGGCTCTAACAATGTTCACATACCATTATTTAGCTACTGATACGTACTCAAAATATCATATAAAGCAGAGCACGTTTAGACTCAGAAACAACAACAACAATATATATATTTATTTATATAAATAAATAAATATATAATTATATATATAAATATATATATATATCATTATCTAGCAAATGCTAAAACCTCAGAGAGGAAAATAAGAAGCAAGGTACTGCACTTTATTTTGCATTAATATGTGACATTTTCTGCCTCGGGAAAGTTCAGAGCTATGGTGCTGTTTTATTTTTAGGCTTCATGCTTGCGTGCGTGTGCACGTGTGTGTGTGTGTGTGTGTGTGTGTGTGTGTGTGTTTCTTTTTTCTCCATATGCATTACAGTTGGATGTAATGATTGTGAGTAAAGTTAATTCTTAGAAAGGAGCAGTCTTGCCTTATACATATTAATAAATGCTTTCTTTGAGAAGCAGTGACAGCCCTTGATACATTTTTGACGAAAATGAAAGGGGAAAAAAACCGGCACCACTATTAAGAACACCCCTGAGGTGATGGAGAGCCACATCTTTGATCCATCAGTTCTTGGTCTCAATGCACACACTTATTAACTCACCTGTGCACCAAGAATTAGAATGAGCTCCTTCTCTAGACACATATTCTTAACAGCAGTCCCAACAGACATCCTGGAACCAAAAGCAGGGCTTCCATGTGGGCTGTGGTGTAATTTTCTCACAGTCTCACAGTACAGTTTGTACCGACAGCATCTCTCAGCAGATTAGAGACAGGCAGCATGGAAGTGATCGTTAAAAAGCTTGGCAAGGCCAAAAGGGTGGAAAAAATATCTCGCCTCCAAGCAAAACACTGTCCTTTACTAAGAGAAGGGCATGAGGTTGTGCCTTCCAAATTATTGCCTCAAAGATACCAAACTATCTGAAATAGATACACAGAGACAAATGAGTGCTGACTCCAGATATCCACATTTATATGACTACTGTGCCTTTTCCTCTGAGAGACTCAGAGTGCTTTGCAAACACTGTCTCATTAATCCGCTCCCACTCCCTGAGAGGAAGTTGGGTGATGGCAAGTATTATTAGGCCACTGTAGTTAGAGAAGCAGGAGCACAAAGAAACCCAACTATGTGCTGCAAAGTTTCAAGAATGAAATGCTTCGACTCATAGGACAAAAGCATCTGCTACAGCAGGATGGTAATATAGAACAAATACTAAAAAAGAAGGGGATGCAAATTATCCTGTAAGTATTTTATCTTCCCTTTGCTGTTTATCATGAGTGTATGAGTCAAGATTCTTGGATTCACAAGAAAATGACGCCACAGTGATGAGAGGGGATTGCAGGAACACTGGAAAGAGGGAGGCGGCCTGGGGAACTGTCTCGTCTGCTGCAGGAGCATTAGGGGTGCCAGGGCTTCTGACTGCAAGGGACCTGGGGATGGAAGCACAGCAGGAGTCACAGCCATCACCTGGCTCAAGGAGTCTGTTTGCTCTTTGTCCACCTAATAGCACTCCTGTTTTCCAAAAAAATAATAACAATAATAGCTAATTCCACTGGTTAGCTATTGCTGCATAACAAACCACAAAAACTTCAGGGCCTTTAAACAATGATCACTTACTAGCATTCATCCATCTGCATGTTGGCTCAAGTTCGGCTGATCTGGGCTGGGTTCTCTGGGTGGCTCTGTTTCAGGCTGCAGGGTCTGAGGTGGCCCCACTTTCCATTATGGGCCTGGGCGACTCGGCTCTTTGTGCCTCTCTTCCTCCTTGGAAAAGGGGGCTAGTTGGCACCTCTTCCTTCCACGGTGGTGGTCAAGAGGGAAGGCAGAAACACACAAAACTTCCAATGCCAAAGGTCAGAGCTAACCATAGTCAATTTCACCCATACGCCATTGGCCAGACTGAATCATGCGGCCAAGCCTAAATTTAAGGAGTGGGCTGTGCACTTACTCCAGGTTGGGGTCAAAACAGGGTGTGGACGAAAAGAGGGGTAAAGACATTTGGGGCCAATAATTTCATCTACCTCTTTAATATTATCAAATATATACCATGAGCCAGTACTGCGATTGGTCTTTTCCTACACTAACTCATTCACTTAACTCTTACAACATGCCTTGAGAAAGATATTATGCATATTTATGAGACAAGGAGTCTGCGGCTTAGAGAGGTTTGGAAATGCATAGATTCCCACCATCCTATAATGGAATATCTCTTAGGGAGGAGTTCACGTGAAACCCATTCAGAGGCAGGCATCTGAGATGGCCACCTCCTACACGGCTGCCTTCAACAGTGCCCAGACCTTGGGTGCAATCAGCTGTGACTAGCATGGCAAGCCTGAGATTGCTAACACGATAAGATCTGAGCCATAGCCCCTGTGCAGAAGAGAACCTTTGGAGTTGATATTCTCAGAAGAGGGCTATGTAATAGGCTTCATAACCTGCCCAGGTAAGTGAAATTCTTTAATGTTTATCAATGTCCCAAAGAGTGGCCAAGTGAAAAAGATGTGCTAAAATCTGCAGCTTCATTAGGAGACTTTGACCAGAGTTGCCCTCAGGGAATCCACTGGACAAGAGATGCTAATACATAAAAAACAGAAGAGTCACATAGTATGTAATCAAGCACTTAATAAGGATATCAACAGTTTTTGAACTAAATCTTTTAAAATGAGCTCAACTGTTTTCTGCCCTCTCCCACCCTTTCCTCAGCTACACAAAAAACACACAAGCATGGGCACACAGAGGCATGCACACCGCAAGAACAAAGACAAAATGTCTGCCTGGGTGAAAGAAGGAGTCTGAAGTCTAAACTTTGAAAAGGTGTCAGGAAACATTCATCAAATGGCTCCTATATGCCACGGGATTTACCTAACAACTTTACAGTTGTTATGAATATATAACATGTATAATATATGTTGTTTTATATATATATATATATATATCTGCAGTACCATTTTAGAGAAAAGTAAACTGAGACTTGAAAGAAGGGTCTCACATCCAGGAAGAGGTAGAGCCAGGATTCACACCCTGATGTGTATGTTTCAGAGCGCATCTTCCTTCCAATCGATTGAGTAGTATTGGTTATTAGAGATAAGCAGTATTTTCAGTTTAACAAGGCTTCATTCAAAGTCTCTTCAAACATCAACCTTGTATTATACTGCCTTGAGGAATGAGAAAAGATTGAGATCACCCTTAAGTGGAACTGGGTGCAACAGAAAATATAAGATGAAGATGGGTCGTGATTTGAGATTGGAGACATGGTATGAGAAGAAAAGTGGCCACCACAGGAACATAACTGACATTTCCCACCCCGTCTCCCTGGCCTGCCTTACCCGAAGTCCTCAGATTTTTAAAATAGTGTTATACCCGCTACCGCTGTATGTGGAACAGGAACTCCAATTATTTTAACTGGACATTTAGTAAAACATTTGGACCCTAAGATACTGGATGACTTGGGTACATTTGGGTGCCCTTGGAAGTAACTTGAAATTCTTCAAGCCCATGAGTCTCTAATCTGAAAAGTCTAAGGAAATCAGACCATAATATTTGACCATGTTGAGGAACCAGACTACTCCATCTCAAACCCAGCATGTGTTTCCACTCACTTCTCTCCCTATCCTAGAGGTTCAAGTGTACACCACTATAAAAATTAGGCTCTCTTCTAACAATGGAAAGCTTAAATCAATGGGATCCTATTTCTCAGAGATGTTTAAATACTTTTAATTAGCCAGTATAGAAAAAAAGTCAAATACTGGGCTGCAAAAACTTTAATGTCAGTCATTGGCTCATTAATGACCCACATTAAGAGAGAAAACAGCGAAAAGAAATGCTGGAGGCAAGAACCAACTCATTCATTCTGCACCACCGCTATGGTGTCACAACAAGGTTAACGTATAATATAGAACTTCTCCTCCAACCAAGAAGTGATCCTCGCCCTGAAGAAGCTTAAAATCAAGTAGCTTCATTTCATAATGCAGGCCAGTTCATTCTCATGATGGCAGATTCGTTGGTAGTTTCTGGAGGCAATAGCACCATCTTTCAAAACCCAGGCCTAAAGCTCTGTGTGTCTCCAAGAATAAGTCTCCCATAATATTGACACAGATGATCACTTTCCAGAACTGATAATAAATTACAGACAAGGCATTAAAACATGAAACCCTTCAAAGCAGTGAAGGTGAACAGTGAGGAAGAAAACTGAGACGGAAGAAAGCAGCAACTGCATTTGCAATTCATAAAACTAAAAAGTATCCCCTCACTATGAGAAGCCTGTGGCACACACGAACTTTCAACCTTTAGTTTTCTACTTCATTTTAAACGGTTGACTGGAAGTTCTGACGCGTCTTAGGTTAAAAGTATCCTTAAGAAGTATTATTAAAATTCATGGGTCTTTTTAAAGAGCATTGCTCACTTATGGCGGTATGACCACCATGAAATGTGATTTGCCCGGCCAGAGGCCCCAGCTGTGATAGAGGCCATTTCTGCCTTCATACAAGGTCACCTAACACTGCTCATGTTTTACTTCACTGCTGTTCACTTCATTTAATTAAAGCCCGAGGCAACAAATAATCTATTTTAAAACAATTCTATAACTAATTTACTTTAAATAGGTATAATTGAAGAATTCAATCCCTACTTGTAGCGGGTTCTTAACTTTTTAGCGTAATGAACTTTAACACAAATCGTTTGGTACCTAGGACCCATGACTTGACACTTGTAAGCAGGTGCCCAGATTTATCAGCCTGCTGGAAAAAAAAAAAAAAAAACACCATTCCTAGTCACTCTCTCCTAAGGAATTAAACAGACGAAGCAAGTTTGGGTAGGCAGATCCATTTTCAAACTTGCTAAATCCACCCAAAGCCGTGAATTTTTATAAAACCATTGGCGATTATCATCATTTATCATGTTCATCTTACAGTAATGGAAATGGTATTGGATGATTAATTATATAGATTTTATGCACTTAAGTGGGACTGGAAAGAAGAAAAAGAGAACTTGAAAAGGCCCAACAACTTCTGAGAGAGAACAGTCTTGGAATATTCTGAGATTGGGAAAGAAATAGTCCTCGGAGCCAGTATATTTGAATATGTATTTTATCTAAGGTTTAGTGCTCTATACAGTTGTGGATCAGACTAATAGCAAGATGCTTAGAACTAAGAATATCCTATTTACTGAATGACCTATATTATGTAAGTCCATTTGGTTCCTTAATTTTAAAATGACATCAGATGCTTTTTGATTTTTAAAGCCCCTACTGGCTCAAAATATAACTCTCATTTCCTAGTTATTTTACTTTTTTTTCTACCCCCTACTAAAATTGTTAGGAACAGAAAAACCGCATCACATTGTGAAGAGAAACACCGCCTCAAGATCTGAGCCTTTCTACCACAGAAATCCATATGCATCTTACTAACTAAATCAGAGCAAGAGCCATGAGATAGGTATGGTCTGCCGCAGCTTCCCTAAGTGACTCACACTGAGAACTCAGGCAGTATTCAGGGACAATGAGTTAGAGGCTAAGAACACACCTATGAAGTGGCTGGGCTCAAAGAGAGCATTCAGGGAATGATAAAATATAGTGCAGAGCCCAAGGTGTGTGTGTTATGTATTCATGACACTTTTTTACAGGAAAATTGAGAAGACTAATCCTGTTTTTCACAGAGATGCAAACAAATATGGCTGTGGAAAGGCCTGAAGCTGGCAAGGAACAGAGTAGTCTCCCAACTAGTCCAGAAGAAAATAAACTGATGAGCTCAACAAAATATTTCAAAGTGACAGGAATGGATTTGAGCTAAACAAGGGAGCAAAGGCCACTGCGGGACAGGGGGAAGGGTGTTTTCATGCTGAAGGAGAACTAAATACTTGCACCTTTTCCATCTTAAAAAAAAAAACAAAAAAACGCTACACAGTTATGCATGGGATCTTAAAAAAAAAATCAATACTATAGTATTGCAACATTCCACATTCCCTGCAGGATCAGCAGAATTGAGTTTGATGCTATACTACTTTCCGGGTATGGGATGATAATATGGCTAGGAAAAAGTGAATCTTAATAATTAAAAGGGTGGTGGTGGGATGAACTGGGAGATTGGGATTGACATATACACACTAATATGTATAAAATAGATAACTAATAAGAACCTACTGTATAAAAAAAAATAAAATTCAAAAATAATCATTAAAAGGGGCTTCATCAAAAATAATAATAAAAAAATCTTCCTCTCTTTACTTGGCAATTGTATGCAGCAATTAATGATGTGTTTGGATTTCTCAATATGCTGTAAAGGCAAACGTTTTGACTCTCCTTGAGTCATTATAATTCTCATATTACATTATCATTCTAGTTTTAATAACTCCCAAGATAATCTTTTCTAAAGAGAAATACTTTTCTTTTTTGATTTATAGATTAAAACAAAGGAATTTTTATGTGTTTGTTTTAAATAGCAATTTTTTGTGGCTAGGGTTTTATTATGTTACTAAAGATGAACACTTTTTAAAAATCAACCAGAGTGTAAATGGTATAGTTCAAAATCAACTGTTTGGCCTCATGAAAAAAAAACAACCTCAAAACTATAGTATATTTAAGTCTCCTAAGGGAGACTATCTTGAGGACTCATTTGGGACAAATTCTAGAATGCAGTTGTTAAGGGTATTATGGTTTTCATGTTTCCACCAGGCATGAGTTATAACTCTCCATCACAGCAACCAGGACATTTCAAGTGAACCTCAGCTGCTGTGTCTAAATAGTTGGAATAAAGAGGAAAGGAAATCTGTGCGCTGCTTGACCCTGTCAGGCAAAAGAAGATTCATAAGCCTATTATTTTATAAATGCAAGAAAGTGCATATGAGCATAACTCATCTTCCAAGTCCCATTTATTAAAGTTAAGTGAAATCTTTTCTTTATAGATCTTTTGCTCAAAATATTTTCCTTTCAATTTTTATGAATAGTCATTAGTTTACATATTTTAACATGTTGAGACATATTTGGTGGTAGTTTACTAAATAGCATGATTTATTTAACAGGTGGGGAATGTATATTTGTTAAATGTATTCATGGATTTTTCTCTTCTAAGGAACTATATATTTTCCCTCTGCAGAAATACACAGAAAATCTCATCACACAGAAAATCTCTCTTTCTTACTCAACACACATCTTCACAGTGACTAAAGGATGGTAGAGTTTCTCAGACAGATAAATCTCTGGGATTCAAATGCCCTGCTTCTTCAAAACTAGGTCTGTTTGGGTCTACCAATTAAAATTGCCTTAGAAATTGTATGAGAAATTTTCTGCACACAGAATGTATGTTGGAGACCATGAGCACATCTCGGCCCTTGCATTGCCTACCCATCAAGTAAAACTGAAACGTGGGAGAACCATACAAAGAATAAAAATCAGATTCTTTTCTTCTGTTTAAGGAGACACATAGCTGCCTCTCAATGAATTAAAGACACAGGTGCTAATCATCTAAAACAAAATTTAAGCCCAAATTATTTAACCAGGACTCTATGATATCATACATAGATGCTTACATATTCTGATGTACATTTATATCAGAATTAAATTCATGATTTTACAAGGTGGGATAATATTGTAAAATATTAATAAAATATTTTCTCCCCCACCAACTTGCCTATTAAAACAACTTTTTAATTCTGTGTCTCCTGCCTCAGGGGAGGGGACATTCAAAATATGATTCATTCAAATATGATTCATTCAAATATGATTCAAAATATGATTCATTCAAATATGATTCATTCAAAAATATGATTTGGTTTCCAGAAGCCTAAACCCAGTTAAGAGACTATATTAGGTGCGAAAACTAGAAGAATATTTCAACTGGGTTGGATACCAGGAGGAAAAGAAAAAAAAAAAAAAAAGGGTTTGGGGTTCTTGGGGAAGGGGCAAGATCTGAGGAGCTATGCAGACGAGGACAAGCCACATCTTAGCAAAAGGCTTCCAGTGCCCAAGAGCCAAGTGAGAGCAGAATAGTCATCCACAGATGCTCACGCTTCATTGGAGGGAGCACCACCCTTCACAGAGGCCCAGAGAGTAGTGACTGTGCAGGGTCCTTCCTGCATGAAGGGCAAAGGATGGCCCCTTGTGAGCAGCAGCTCCTGGTGTGGCACTGCCCGACAGGAGTGATGCCTCCATGTGCCCTGGACATGGCTCATTCCCTGTCTCACTCACTCTGAGCCAAGTACTACCAGCTCTTAACATCCCATAGCCTAAGAGAAGGGCTTGGAGCCCAAATGCCTAACGGGGTGGGATGGTGCACCTATTCCGGGACACCATGAAGAGAGACGGTGGTTATCCACACCCCTCACATGTGATTTATTTGGGCTGGGTTAAAATTCATTTGTAGCAAATATTCTAAATTCCAGAGACAACACCTTGTCCCCACTCCCACCCAGGGAGCCTGCTGTGTTAAGGAAGAACACCGATTGAGGACTTAACGTTCCACAGATAATCCCAAATGTGCAAAATGCCATGTGAGGAAGGGAGATCACAATTTGACCATATGGAAGATCCCTGTAAAAAAACGTGGCAACCTATCTTAGGGGCATCACACTGAACTAAAGGATGAGAAGAAGAGGACAAAGATGCAGCCTCAGCTGTGCACTGCACACCCCAGGTCTTAAAACATCTTTCCTCATCACAGCTGGACTCACCCTCTCCCTCCCTCTGCCGTATTTCTTCGGTATATCTGGTGCTTCACTGCTCTGTGACACATGCATCTGTGCAGTTAACAGGCTAAAGTTTCACTAACTGAGCATCTTTCAAAGAAGAAAAAAGAAATGATTAGGGGATATATTCTTCATGTAGGAAATAAAAAAAAGTATCTCTGACTTGACCTCTGAAGGCCTGGTCTTCAGAGATGTTAGAGCCTATTCAGGAGCACAAATACTTAATAACTGAGAGAGATGACATCCACACAACCACACTTCTACTGCACACAGTCTATTTGTCTCCCGGGGAGCTCTCCATGCTGAATTATTTAGTTTTCATCATTTTTGATTTTGTAAAGGTTAGATGTCAGATGCTGATAGTGATATTAGAGAGGATGAAGAAATCAATCTTAAAGTCATTCTGAAGCAGAATGGGAAATGCAGTTTGTCAAGTTGGTCCAGTAAGTGCCACGTTTCCTCCAACCCTTAAAGCATTGACTCAAAAATTACAAGTGTATCATAATGCTTCTCTGAGCAGCACTGCCTTTGAGACTTCTGCAGGACCTTTCTTAGGAAAGAGGAGCACAACAGCCAGCCCAACCATTCACTCTTGTTCACTAATTCACTCATTTTCTTGTTCATTCATATTTTGAGCAAGCGCATGTGTTTAGAAGGCCCACAGAGAGAAAAATGCCTGAGCTGCCGCTTTAAGATCAAGTAGGCACCTGCCAGGTGGCCAGTGGGAAAGGGGGAAGGATTCCAGGCAGAGAGAAGAGCATCTGCAAAGGGACAAGGCACAGCAGGGCATGCTGGGAAAACTCCAAGTGCTTCAGGATTGATGGGCCAGAGAGTGTCATGGTTAGAGACCTGAGGGAGATGTGGCTGGAAGTGAGAGAGGAGCCAGACCACCAAGAGCCTTTCGTGTCATGCAAAGAAATTAGCACAACCCCTTAGGTCCCAGTGGGGCAAGGTTGAGACAGAAGAACTATTAGAAGGCTGCTGCTGACAGTGGCAGAAAGAACATGTATTTAGAATTTGACTCTCTGAAAAATTCCAGCAACAGAGTAAGTGCCGGTTCTTCACTTGACACCACATGATCATAATTTCAGGCTTTGTTCTGCCTCCCATCCGTATGGAATGCGACTTACCTGGCCCACTCTACAAATTTTTAACTTGAATGTCAGTGTAGGACCCAACTGGTACAGACCCTTCTCCTTCACAACCAAGTTGCTAATTTGGCAACTTATAAAGGCAGCCAAGAAAATTAACTGAGAAAACTCTGAAATGAACCCCATAGAGTTTACCAAAGAATTAACCTGTACAAAAACACACCAGAAAAGCAGAAACAGAAACTAATACACCATTGTAAAGCAATTATACTCCCATAAAGATGTTAAAAAAAAAAAACAGAAGTATCTTGCAAATCTATAAGGTAATTCTGGGACCATCTGCATGCCTTCCTCAGGGGGCCATTGGTGAATTCCCTAGTCAGGAAAAGACTTATAGGAGGGGAAGTGTTCACGTCCCTTTCCAGCAGGCTTCCAGTTCTCAAATGAGAGCTGCCTGCAGTCCATTCTGTGTCCCATGCTGCATCACTGCCTCAGAACTGATAGGCATCCCATGTCATCCAGGTGACAGGTCCCTTCCTTGCACTGGTGCTGATGATAGCAGAAAACTCTTGGTTTCTCTCTGGACAATTGTTCCAAGATCCAACACGGAGATAAAAGTTTAAATCAACTGCATTTCTAAAACGTTAGCTATTTGTGCTATGCTAATGAAAGGGTTCGTGCAAATGCTAGGAAGTCAGAGCACATAACTCTTGCCCTAAAAGTTCAATATGAAATGCGCCTGCTGCAAATGCCAACCCTCCCTTGCGCCTGTCTACTAGGAGGGCGGCTGAAATGAGTCTTTCTGGCTGTTTCAAGGAAGAGAGCAAATTCTGCTCCGAGTTCAACTAAAAGAGTTTTCCTTCCATTACCTGAAAGCCTCCATCGTATTTTCTTCCATGGGCACGCTAACACCCACCCTCAACAACAACTACTGAGACATTTTATGTCCCGTAACACAGCCTCCATGTTCCCCATGTGTAAAATGGAGAAAGCAGAATTTCCATCTAGCCCCTAGCACTAAGATCACTACCTCGTGGTAAATAACAGAGGAAGCCAAGAATTTCCTTATCTGTGGTCAATAAAACCAGATTCGTTGCCACCAGTAATTACCATAAAAGACTTCTCTATTAAACTCCAAGTTCTAAGTCTGTCCTGTAATTATTTTGTTAGCACAAAAGCAGAATTAAAGGATGAATGAAGTTAGGACACTGACCCAACCTATAGGTATGTTATAAACTGTTAAACAACAAGCACCCAACTGCCCACTATCTGAGCAAAACAGGCACGAGTTTTGGCAGTTCCCTTAAACCTCCTGGGGGAGTGGATGCGGGGCAAGCAGAAAGCCTTAATCACAGATGCGAACTCCGGCGATGCATTTGATAGCAAAGTCTCTCCCTTCATGCATGCATTAGTGTGGCAGCCAGAAGAGAAGCAGATTTTTCCTGTTGGCGGAAACCATATGCTTCCGTGTAACAGCAGAGATAAAATTCAACTCTGTCGCAGCCTGCTCTGTTCAATTCCCTTTCCAGCCTCCTCATTTCAGATGAGTTCCCAGGTATGAATTGACTGCAGACCCTTCTTTGCCCCAAGAGCTGGGTTTTGAGACAGAGAGAGGTTGCTGAGGCATGTCTCCACTCGGTCTGATGGATCTATAGAGTGGTTATTTAAATGGGCTGTTGTTCCAGGCTTGTCTGGAATGTCTGTAAAGCATATGACAGACTTCTCCATCTCTTCTGAATTCCCTTTTCTTGGTCAGTTATGAACAGACAAGTTTTTTTTTTTTCTTTCTTTTAAATAAATCACACAACAAAAGCTTTTGTGAGACCTGTCTCTAAACTCCGAGTCTGTGCAAAAGCCAGGTAAGGAAAGCTGTCTCTCTGACAAGCAGTCATTATTTGATGATTGAGGAGGAACGTTCTTGATACAGTTTACTTTTTTTTTTTTTTTGCGGTACGCGGGCCTCTCACGGTTGCGGCCTCTCCCGTTGCGAAGCGCAGGCTCAGCGGCCGTGGCTCACGGGCCCAGCCGCTCCGCGGCCTGTGGGATCTTCCCGGACCGGGGCACGAACCCGTGTCCCCTGCATCGGCAGGCGGACTCTCCACCACTGCACCACCAGGGAAGCCCGATACAGTTTACTTTTCCTAGAATAAGTGTTCTAGTTAACTCAAGGAAAAGCTATTTCAGATCTTTGACTCAAAATTCAATCCTCCCCCAATTCTTTGGCTTCAGATTAATTTGTCCGAGGACAAACTCCTCAACCAGCTACCCTCGCAGATTTGAGACAGATAAAGAGGAATTGAGTATTGGCAGGCAGCCCTTCTCTATTAAAAGTCAGACCTGACTACTTTCTTTTCTTCAGACAATGGTGATTCCTTCCAAGGGGCTTCATGAAGATCCCAGAGAGAATTCTTCTACAAATGGGATCAAGATATGCTTTTTAAAAAATATATGTTTTTCAGGCAAAGCATTCTGTCTTAGGAGTTGCCATGAAAGAAGCTAGTTTGAATAGCACATCATTATAGAATCTCCCCAAGCCTATGTTGGTACAGCTGCATCAATTGCCCCAGCCTCTGGACCTTAATTCATACCCATTCCTTACATCAAACTAAGGGCTAAATTTTAGAGTGTTGATTCTCAGTAATTTGTACTGACTTGCTGACTCTAAAACCTACAAAATGTAAACATAGCAAATTTTTGTTTTTCTTTTCCTTATTCGAAGGATAAATATTGATTTTTTTTTTTAGCCATTTGGGTCATTTAGGCAAAATTCCTTTTTCCCAAATTAACAAAGGAGTGGAATAAAAATTGACTTGCGACTCCCCCAAGCCTCCACTTCCTAAATAATCTGAAGTTCGTAGCAGAACAGCAGTGTCCCCAGACCCGCAGTGCACACCGCTGAGTCCATGAGGGACAGACTCGGCACCCAAGAGCTACATGTACATTTAACAGGGCGTGGGCCAAACAATATCGCTCAGAAAGTAAAGTGCTCTAAAATGGAGCAAGTTGAAGATGCTAAAGCACTATGAATGTACGGAATTATGATACAGCTACTAGGGGGACTGGAGGCCTGCCCCCCACACAAGCCTCAAACCGTCTTCCTTAAACTTCCTGAAATGCCACCATTAAACACGTGAGAATTTAAATTAGCAAATTCTCCTAATGAAAATATTTTTTCAGTGATTTCAATCACTTAGGGATCCTAGAATATTTTGAGAATCAAATGAAAGTGGCGGCTCTTTTCTACCGAATAAGGGGCATAGATCCCCAAATAGAGAATCTTGCATGTAATTTTAGGGGTTCATAACCCCCTAGGTTAAGAGACCCAACTCCAGTGTCAGCTGACGTAATCAGATATTTTCTCTCAGTATGTAACTGAGATAAACACATTGACAGAGAAGACGGGTGGGGGAAATGGGGGTGGTGATGGAGGAATGAGGTCCCTGAGCATATACGGAGCAAAGGACAGGTTTTCAGGAGGACAGATGGGCAAAAAAGAAACTCTACTTCATACATATCTCAGAACCAACTGGTCATATATGTAATGTGCTTTTAGAAAAGTTCTGTTGTCATGATTACTATGACATTATTTTTTTCATTGAAGTATTGTTGATTTACAATGTTTCAGGTGTACAGCAAAGTGATTCAGTTATACATATATGTTTATACATAATGTGTATATATACATATATAATGTATATATATACAGCTATATATTCAGTTATACATATATTTATATATATAATGTGTGTGTGTGTGTGTGTGTGTGTGTATATATATATATATATATATATATATATATACACACACACACATATATTCTTTTTCAGATTCTTCTCCATTACAGGTTACTACATGGTATTGAATATAGTTCCCTGTGCTATATAGTAGGTCCTTGTTGTCTATCTATTTTATTTATAGTAGTGTGTATCTGTTAATCCCAAACCCCTATGACATTATTTGTATACTTATTTTTCAGATGATGACATTGAGCCGAAGAGAGGGTTTCTGCCCAGGCACTCTGTGAATCATTGGCAGGGCAGCATTTATATTCCCTGATTGTTGAGTTAAGTCACAAGCAGTCAAGAGGTGATCCTACAATCATAGCCGGACGAGGAGTCTGCCTGTGCCAACCGTTTGTGCATCTTAACAGAAACAGCGTAATTGAGAGGGAAGAGAGTGGACATCTTCACTGCACTTCCTTTTTCTAATGAGGTTGTCAGAGTGCAGGGGCGGTAGTAACAGTAGCAGTGCATGATGCTGAATTTTATCTGTGAAGAGAGGCTTCTAGGAGTACAATGAAATATTATGTTTGTATGCTTTAGGATAAATTACTGAAGAGTCATAAATCCTGTGCTTTGTATTTTCTTATTTTTTCAGACACAAAAAGATTACCTTGAAAGACATTTAAAATCAGAGAGCTTGGACGAAGCTAAAGGTTCCCTGGAAGTTATGCCCAGGAACTGACATCACAGCATTAACCCTTATCTTTAAACTCGGGTCATCCCTGTTACTGCATTGTCTAAATGTACCAGAAGCTTCTTTTCTTTCTTTTAAAGATTTAGACTTTTAAAAAGAATTTTACAAGTTCAAAGCACAGAGCACTGCAACTCTGCCAACTTCTGATATGTTCCACCTTCCCCCGGCCAGTGGAGACTGAGAACCTTTCAAGACAGAAAGAGTTCGATATGTGAAGAGAGTATGAAAGAAAAATCCAAAGAGGCTCAGAGCAGCAGCTGCCCTCCCTGAGAACTGTGGCTGGGAATTCAGCAGAGAAGGAGAGACGCGCCGCAACTAGAATTCTACTGAGAAGAAAAACCAAGGTTCCGTCTGCCTTGTGAAATTCCAGCCCGTGTCGGTTGGAAGTAAAGCCCATGGTGAATCCTTGGCCCTGAGGTAAATACAGAAGGACACAAAATTAAGAGCAACCTAAGCAAAGTGGGGAGTAATTTTCATGAAATGACAAGCCCTGTTGGACTTAGATAACCATTGAGAAGTGGAGAGAGTCAAAAGGAATGGATACATTGGGAGGAAGCGATCAAGACACACCTGTCAGAGAGGTGTCATGTTGATTTAGACAGACTGTAATCTTTTTCCCTTTTTTTAAAAACACTGATGGAGTGGATAGTTTGATATCCACTCTGAAACTATCAATTTATCAGCCACTGAAGCACAGAGTAACGAGATGGCAGAGTTTTCCAGTCAGCCTTCAGGCTTGTTGAAAGTTCTACCCATGAAAGAACTTGAAATTGGAGGGAGGAAGGGATGGCTAGATGGTTTTTAAAAGGAACACAGACAAGACTTGTGCGATTCATCTTTTGCAACAAAGGAAAGTCTAAGACAAGGAATAGAAAGTCTAGCGTGTTGTAAACCATAATTAAAGGAGATGTTAATTGAGACTCCACTTGGAGGAGTGAAAACTTATATTTATTCCCCTCCTATAGCTGAAACAGTTTTGTCTCTGCACAACTGCACTTCTTGGATTTTATTTGGGATTTCGAATGCTAAAATGGAATAGAATTGCTCCTCAGACCAGAAAGCCATAGACAGTCGGTATAAAGTAGGTCAAATAGCCCCTGAAAATTCTAGAAAAGGCTCTGAAGCAAACCTTACTATTTCTGCAGACAGGCCACCCCTCATTGTCATGTGGCAAATCTCAAATAGGGCTGATGCTGCAATCTGGCCCTGCAGACACTGCCCAGTGACAGAGTCCTCTGACCACCTCGCTGAATAATTATAATCCCAGGGGGGTGCTCACAAAGAGAAAGTAAGTGAAAAAAGAGAGATTTCAACTCCCCCAGAGAAATATCCTTCACACACTGATCGTGCCCAGGAGAAAACTGCTCCTTCACTGCCTGGAGAGAGCGACAAACAGTCTCACCAGCTTGAAGTGTGGCTGGGACGTCAAACAAAGCATGACTCTGGCAGCCTTCTTTAGTTTGCAAATAGAGCTGCTTTCAAGGAGTTCAACAAATGCTTTCTCCTATTTCTTTCTTTCAGGAACTATAGATTATGAGAAAGAGACCAGAGAACTAGACTTCTACTCTGGGATCTGGTTATCAGCAGCTGCCAGTATGCTTCAACTCACCACGGACTCCCGGAGGGACATCCCGCCAGTCAGTGATCCCACCCCACTAGCTCTGCTTGGACTTCAGGGGCCAAGACATCACATTAAACCCACATCTCTGCAAGATCTTTTCATATCTATATGGAGTGAACCCAGATCTTCTGGATTAACCCAAGGCTCCATAAGGTCTTTATGTCTTCAGATAGCCATAGGTTAATCCAAAACAAAAACAAACAAACAAAAACCCCAAGAATATTCTATTCATTACATGATCCTTCTCTCAGGTTACCTTTGACTTTCCCTGCAACTGAGGTCTACACCTAGATATTCACCAATCTGATTACTTCCTCCTCAGGGTTGAGGTAGAATGACGGTGTGTGTAGGGTGAAGGGGGTAGGGAGGACAGAGTCTAGTTAAGTAATAACCTAGAAGTGAAAGGACAGAGATTTCCAATTTCTTTATTTTTCTCTTCTAGTGATGTGCACACAGCCCAACCCCTTCTTCTGCTACACAACATAACACATAATTTTTTAGAAAGAAAAAATATCTCATCCTGAATCTTTCCTTTTATTCATCCTCATTATCATTGCCTTGGAACAGTGATACTGGATCAAAGGAGGTAGATGCAAGATATCCAGGAATTTGATTTAATATGACTTTTGGACTAATTGGTTGCAGGAGGTGGAGGAGAAGCCTGGAATCTAGGGTGACTTCTAGATTTCTGGCTGGGAAATTGTTTGGATGGCGGTACTATTACAGAGACTAAGATTAAAGAAGGGAAATCAGTTTGGGGAAAGATACTGTGGTCAATTTTGGAAACTTTGAGCCTGAGGAATCAATGAGCAGGTAAAGTTGTCTGTTAGGCTACTGGATACAGGCTCTGGAACTCAGGGGAGTTGTCTAGTGGAGAGAAGTAGACTTAGGGCTCATCGGCATAAAGGTGGGAGAATGAATGGGATCACCCAGCAGGAGTACATAGAGTGAAAACACGGTTGGAGTTAGAAACTTCGGGAACACCAAAAGTATGGGGCAGGAAGAAGAAGAAGAAACCACAAACAAGGTATACTCATTAGAATAAGGCTAGCTACTCCAAATCTCAGGGCTTTAGCTAATAGAAGCTTGTTTCTCATGAAATATTTCCAATATATATATTCGTAGTTAGTAGAGAACCTTCCATGTGGACATTTAAGAACTTCAGTTCCTTCCTTCTCGTGGCTTGGCCAGCTGGGGAAAGATATAGGGTAGAGGGTTAGATGGGAGGTTTGGGTGACCAGACTTGGAAGAGGCATATATCACTTCTGCCCACAGTCTGTTGAACAGGACTCCATTTCATGGTCACATCTAATTCTAGGAAAAGCTCGGAAATGTCATCTAGCTGTGTGCCCAGGAGGAAAGTGGAATGGACTTCCTTATATCTCCAGAACAGTCAGTGTTTATAATCTCATACTCTACCTACCCCCAAATCAGGGTTTCCTCCCCTCCTCCCATGGCCACTCTGACCATCCTGCCTCAACCCTCTATGACTTAGGTCCATTTGGCTATATCACCCTGTCCCTCTCTGTCAGGTCAATTTTGCCAAGAGTGAGGTACCAAGTGGGATCTTTCCTTTTTTCCCAGAATTGAAAAGTAGAGCCTACTGCTGAAAACAAAAAGCACAAAACAACCTGGGAGCTTCTTCCCTCCTTCACTTCACCTCTTCCCACATTCAGAGTTCAGAATAGCCCCTCTCCCCTCATCTTCCTCAAGGCTAGTAGACAGGAGCCTCATGACATCAGATCTGGCACTGCAACAACAGCTGCCAGTATTGATATAAAGGAGGGCTAAAAGGGGTACACAGGGTCTTTTGTGGGGCACAGGGAGGAGTAGAGTTGAGAAGGAACAACCCTCTTGTCATCCTCCCTGTATCAAGCAGTAGAAGAGTGTTCCAAATGTGCTCTTCCTCCTTCAAGATCAGGGAATCTTAATCTGGTTTCACATCCACTAAGCCAGGGACTGATGATTATCTACTCCCTACATATGTCCTCTAAAATCCAAACAGGAAGGTTTGATGATGCAGAACTCTGGCTGGAGTTTGGAGACAGGAGCAAAATAGAAATGGCAGAGCTGAGAGAGGAAGTGGTAGGCAGGATGAGGGGATTGGGTGGACTATATTCTCATCATTTTAGATGGCAAGGAAAAGTGAGTTTCCATGGGTACGGTGGTGTGGACATTGCAGAAGGTCTTAGTAGTCCTGCCATTCACCCCCAGGATAGCAGGCTAGTTCAATTACTATCTCTACAGATGACTTCAAAGGTGTACCTCCAGGCCTGACCTCTCCTCTGAGCTGCAGATATGTATGTCTATTTACTTATTCAATCTCTCTACTCAAATGGCCAAAAGGGATCTGTATTAGTTTGCTAGAGGTGCTGTAACAAAGTGCCACAAACTGGGTGGCAGAACAACAAAAAATGGTTGTCTCGCAATTCTGGAGACTAGAAGTCCAAGATCAAGGTGCTGGAAGGATTGGTTCCTCCCAAGGGCTGTGAGAGAGGCTCCCAGGCCTCTCTTCTTGGCTTATGGATAGTGGTCTTTTCCCTGCGTCTTTTCACATCATCTTCCTTCTGTGTATGTCTTTCTCTGTCCCCAAATTTCCCCTTTTTATAAAGACATTAGTCATATTGGATTGGAGACCCACCCTACTCCAGTAGGACCTCATCTTAACTAATTATGCTTGCAAAAACCCTATTTCCAAATGAGGTCCCTGAGGGTTAGGACCTCAACATATAAATTTGAGGAAATGCAATTCAACTCACAAAAAGATCTCACATTTACCCTGTCTGCAGTTGATCTCAGGACCTCTCCTCCCAAACCTGATCATTTCCCAGCGTTCCTCATCACAATGAATGACACTCTACTATACAGCCAGCTAGCTGTGAGCCAAGCTGGCCATCTCCTGCTTTGTTCCATTATCCCCTGCAAACTTTGTTCAGTGTTATATCCTGGCATGTCTGAATATTTCTAGAATCCATCCACTGCTTTCTTCTATATCAACATCTTCCTAGTCCAAGCTACCACCATCTCTTGCTTGGTCTTCTGCAACAGCAATTTGATTGGTTTTCCCCCTTCACCTATTGATTTTTTTTTTTTTTTGAAAAATACGAGTCTAATTGTGTCACCATCACCACCACTTAAAATAATTAGGTGGCTTCTCATTGTCCCTGAACCAAAATTCTTAACACAACCTATGAGATCCACATGGTCAGGGCCTTCACCTACCTTTCCAGTCTTATCCCTTCCATATCACTTGCTATTTCCAGTACCTAACTTAAGTTTTTCATGCTTGAGTATGCCAAGCTTCCTTCTCCACACACATGCACATGCTCCTCTGAATACTCTCTCCTTCTGTGGCCTTTCTCCACTACCCTTATTTAGTTCATTCTTATTTTTCATTCATTCATTCATTCAGTCAGTCAAAATAATTGAGCATTTACTGTGTGACAAGGCGCTGGTCTAGTCACTCAGGGTACATTTGTGAACAACCCATTAATCCCTGCCCTTGTGGAGTTCACAGTCCAGTGGGGGACTGCAAACAGCGCACACCTAATAATTAGATTAAATAGTATATTAGAGAATGATAAGGGCTATGGAAATAAGGGAAAGGTAGAGAAAGGTAGGAATGAAAGGTGGGGAGGATGCAGAAGAGAGAGTATGTAGGTTATAATTTTAAATAAGGTTGTCAATGTAGGTCTTCCTGAGAAGAGGACACTTGAGCAAGTATTCCAGGGAAGTGACAGAGTTATCTGTGTAGGTATCTGGGGGGAAGAACATTGCAGGCAGAGAAAGCAGCCAGAGCAAAGACCCTCAGAAGGTAGCACATCTGGCCTATTTGAGGAATAGCAAGGGGGACAGTGAACCAGAGCAGAGTGAATAAGAGGATGAGTCATAGGAAGTGGAGTCATGGTAGGACTAGGGCTGGGGAGGGGGCAGATCATACAAGGCCTTGTAAATCCTTGTAGGAACTTTGGCTTTTACTCTGGGTGATATGGGAAGGCGTCACAGGGTTTTATGCAAAAGAGAACTAAGATCTGATTTACAGTTTCAAGCAGATCAATCTGGTTTGCTCTATTGAAAACAGACTTTAGAGGATAAGGATGGAAGCTGAAAGACCAATTAAGAAGCTGTTAAGTACCAATTTTTTCAGATTCCACATATATGAGTTAATATAATATTTGTTTTTCTCTTTCTGACTTACTTCACTCTGTATGACAGTCTCTAGGTCCATCCACATCTCTACAAATGACCCAATTTCATTCCTTTTTATGGATGAGTAATATAGACAATCTTACTTACAATGCAGAAATAGAGACACAGATGTAGAGAATAAACATATGGATACCAAGGGAGGGAAGCAGGGAGTGGGATGAATTGGGAAATTGGGATTGACATATATACACTATTGATGCTATATATAAAATAGATGACTAATGAGAACCTACTGTATAGCACAGGGAACTCTACTCAGTGCTCTGTGGTGACCTAAATGGGAAGGAAATCCAAAAAAGAGGGGAAATATGTATATGTATTGCTAATTCACTTTGCTGTACAGTAGAAACTAACACAGTATTGTAAAGCAACTATACGTCAATAATTTTTTTTTTTTTTTAAAGAAGCTGTTAAGTAATCCAAGCAGGGGATGATGGTGGCTCAGACCAGAATTGGTGGTGGTCCCAGGTGTCCGGGGTGCTACTTGGCAAAGGGGCAAAATCAGTGTGCACTGCCACTGGGGAAGATTAGCATGTAAGGTTTACCACATGCATTTCCAGCATTCTTCCACTGAAGACTCTTCCAGCCCCAAACGTAGTGCTCTTTTGTGCCTCTTTCAGGGTCATCTAAATGTTTGGAGTCCTTCATCCCCAGCCCCCAAGTGCCCAGCTTTCTGGACTCACCAGAGGACACCAGGGGTCCTCATTCTCCATCGCTCTTACCTGCCCAGCCTGCTAAGCTGCACCACTGATTTGGAACAACTCTTCCACCTTCTGACTCCCTAACTTTCTTCTCTCACCAGAGCATTGCTCACAGTTTCCTGTTGACTCACCTTTTGCTTTCTCTTCACTTTCGCAGGTCTGGGTTTAGCAGGAACTTCATCTTAACCACACTGTGCTTCTCTCCACGGATGTTCCTGGAGCTGGACCTTTTACGCTGTGTCCCTGTTCAGCGATCAGTCTTAGTCAGGGGACACCTCCCTACACCTGCTCCTTCCGTGGCAGCGGAGGGTCAGCATGCCAGCATTCATTCATTCTTTCTCTGCTTCCTCCCCCATACGTTCCTTTGTCTGCTTTCTTTCTCCGCTCTTTTGTGAAAATTGTCCTGAATTCCCTTTTTCCCCTTTCTTTTCCCTTCCAGCCTCTGACAGTTTCTGCTTATTCATGTCTCCAACCTCAAAAACATATTTGTTCACCTCCCTCCTCACCCTTCTTTGCAAGGACTTGACTTGCCTATGCATCCACAAGCCATTGCCAAGGAGGCTAGATAAGTTAGTGTCTGCACCGAGTTCTTCTGAATGTCTCTTAACAAACCTGGGAGCCCTGAAAAATGAGGCAGCACAGAATGACACCTCTTTCCACTTAAAGGCGGGTGCCCCACAAATAGAATTTTTGTCCCTGTATTCTCAGAAGAGGATTAAGGACAATACCATAATATTTCATCTAGAACTCTACAATAAGCAATGTCATCTTTCCAGAAAACATCTATGAACTAGGGAGAACGTAAAGAGGTCTCTCACCAGCCAAAATACAGCACAAACTCTAGGCACTAAAGCTGGGGCACGTGACTCATGGTAAAGTCACCTGGGATTTCATCAGCACCCATTTATGCTTATTTTCTGTGTAATTCTCAAGGGTGGGGATCAGATGTCTAAACTCATAGTTAATTAGAAGTAGCAAATTTGAAAGAGGGAGATAGACTACCTTAGGCAAGAAAATTTACAGCCTGGAGAAGAAATAGTACACAGTCTGGAAGGAAAAAACTGCTATAAAGGTTAGCTCTCGCACTGCATGGAAGTGTGGAGTTCACAGGTTCAAACAGCTCTGTCACAGCAAAGCATGCTCAGATACGAGGTGTGGCATTTTGGCAACAATGACCTAAGGGAAAGAGAAGAGACGTACGGGGATGCTGAGGTAGTGGGACAACAGCAGCGAGTCTGAGATTTTACATGAGGGGCTTTACTGGGTGGGAAATGATTCGGTGACTCACAAGCTCCCCATGTTTCATTTGCTCTGAGCCCACGCCCCCAAATCCACCGTCCCTGCTCCCCATTCTGGGCCCACTGATTTTCATACCAAACCACGGGCTCCAGAGATAAGAAAGAAAGTATTAAAATGGCCTCCCCTCGTGGTGGGAACAGTGTGTCACTCGCCCCGTAAGGCCAGCCAGGGACCTAGGCACCACCACATAACCCACTATGATGTCCTACCCAGACTCTACACCCGTCCCTTCCGGCCCAGCCAGCTTTGGTGAGAATCTACTACAAGCCAGGCACTGTCCTAGGAGCTTTCATGAAGGTAATAGCATCTGATCCTCACTGTAACCTATGGGGGAGATATTGTCATCCCCGTTTCATAGAAGGAACTGGGGTTCACTAGCAGAAGAGGTCAGACTGAATTCAGTTCTGCTGACTCAAAGCCTGTGGCTGTTAACACTGTATCATCTACTCTGATGTACAGACAGCCATAATCTATCTCTTATCCATAGCCCAAATCACTTGATTGTTCCAATTCTAAATACATTTTCTTTATCCTTTTTAGAGAGCCAAAACTTATATTTTCTAAAGTTTCTTGGTATTCTGTTTCTTGGATATAAAAATGATCCAAATCTAAAATCTGTAATATAGGTGCTCAAGATTAGATTATAGAGATTTAAGAAAAGTTTCTCAACACTGCTGAACTGCAACTTACTTACCTCTAAGTTATTTATATTTAGCAAAGCATCTTTTGCAAATGGCTTATAGTTTTGGTGAGGAATTATTTTCAGATGATTCCCAAATGACTTAGCCTAGGTGAGAACAAGGGGCATAGGGTATATCTTATCTCCCTTGACTTGTTTAGTGACACTTCATTTTTTCACGGGAGTATTGGCTTTGTTCGTATGCTAATAATGATCAAAATCAGTAAAAGACTCAGTGAAAACAGTCACACTAATACCATTACAATAACTACCAATTCCGCACCTGATTTCAAGGAGTTGTCTCAAAGGCGGTTGTTTAAGTTGATGTAAGCACCAAGAAGTGGGGAGAGAGGGATCTAGGTGAGTACGTACTTTAAGAGATTCCTAGACGTGCACCACATGCCAGACTTGAGCATTTCGCATACTCAAGAAATCACATCCTTGGTGATTACCCAGTTGGTCAGAATCTACATTACCCCCAGCACTCTTTTCGTCTTCTACTGTAATGGATAATGCCTCAGGCTTCTGCAAGGTTTACTTTGGTTAAAGTAATAATTATTCACATGCTTGTTGAGCAGCTATTTTTCTCTACAACCTGGCCTTCAATCAAAAACATCCTTCCCAAGTTTCAGGAGGAGAAAAGAGTGGCTAGTGGATTCCCCTTCTTGACATGCACATTATAAATTCTGTCTGTTTTAGTTAGCAGTACCCATGAAGAAAGTTGTGTCTTTCTCAGTATGGACAATTTCCCCAGAGTCTGTAGTAGAAGAGCAGCCAACACAAAGGGGCACTGCACAAGGCAGACATTGTTTTCTGCTGCTTGTAAAGTACAGTGACAAGTCATGTGTTTTTAAGCCATCCTTTAAACCCCAAGGAAATGCTTCCTGACCCACCCAAATTGCCCATGAATGTTAACTGAAGCTCCTATTTGAACACAGTAGTCATGAAAATGGAGGCGAAAAGACAGAATAATGAAATGTAGCAGGATCTTTTGTCTTAATAAACTTTCATTCACCATTCAACAAATATTTCTTAAGCAATTATTCTATGCAAACCGTACTCTTAGGCACTGCATTGGGTAACTGGGCCAAGGAGGAAAGTGACAGATCTGTCAATGTGTCAGGGTCCAGCCAGGAGCACAGAAAGCACACTGGCTATTTCAACAGGGTATTTATCATAGGGAATTCGTGACACAGGTGTTGAAGGACTGAAAAGGCCCTTTAGAGGGAAGAATGAGGTAACACAGACTTATTAATCAGAGGAAGTAATATGCACCTCAGGCTGGGGAAATACAGGGAAGAACTTAGAAGCTGGAGGAGGCACCCCTCGGAGCTGGGCTCGGATATCTGAGACTCAAGGACCTGGGGTTGGGATGCTTGAGAAAAAGGCAGGCACAGTTGCTGAGGGCCACCAGGAGGTGGGGTCCGGAGACTGGAACCAACTGCTGCTGACAAGGTGATATGGCATCCCTGGGATGTTGCTTTCAGGAACATCAAGAAAACACGGAGGAGCAAGTCCCTTCTCCTTCCACCACCTTCTCATCTCTCCTCCCGGTGCCCCAATGGCAGAACCTAACTGGTAGCAGATCTGTGGTTTAAGCAGAGTGAGGCGGGTGAATTTGGAGCTGAGTGTGTCCACAGCTTAAAAACTGGCACATGTGGCTTCTACTACCAAATCTAATAGGGAAGATGAAGCACGTGGGCAAATGTAAAGTTAAAATTAATAAGTAACCTAACAGTTGTATAAAAAATGATGTAGGTGTTCTAGGGAGAACATACTTATTTCCAAGCGGGGAGACCAGAAAAAGCTTTAAGGAGGGAATGGAATCTCACATCAGTCTTGAAACACAATAAAGTTCGAGTAAATCGAGAGAAGATAAAGGAAACTTCAGGCAGAAGATACAGGGTGGCAGGAAACCACAGAGACCAACAGACTGAGAAGTAGGCTGGGGAAATACTATAAAGAGCTTTGAATTACAGACTAAAGAATGTTCTGGATTTTTATGGGTTTTTAAACACTTGAACACTAGACTCTGCCAGACTGTTTGAAACCCAAGTGACAATATTCAAATTTAGTGCAGGAAGTTGGGGCATCTCTTTTCCAGGGTGACAAGAGCCCTCACGATAAACTAGATTGTAAGGTCCCTCAAAAGTCAAATTTGTGACTTTGTAATTCTCTGTACTGCTCTATAGTGCCGAGCTCCCTGGGAGTGGCCAGCAGATTGGAGAAGCGCTAGGCATTTCACTAAACTCAGTGTGGTGTTTAGATAATTTGGAGGTCATTTTTGGCACGGTCTAAAGGTGGAGACACTTTCCATTCAAATCTCTGCCCAGCTGCTGCATGCACAATGGTTTCAGTGACACACCAGCTGCATAACATCTGGCATTCCTGAACATGGACAAGAATGCCATCAGTTCTGTAAATAAATATATTTATTTCCCTCTTAATGGAAGTTACCACATTCATACAATGTGTCTTTGACAACAAATTCTCGGGGGTTGGGGGGTGGGCTGGCAGAATCAATTTGGAGTTATTCGTTTGAATCCATGGTCTTACACTGTAATGTGCAGGTAAACTAGCTCAGGGGGAGAAGGGGAAAGCTTTGATTTTTTTGTAGTGTGCACTGATTTCTGTGGTGTGCATATATTTATATCATGGCCAATCCCAAACTATCAACTTGAAATTGGGGGGAAAACATGCAAAATCGACTCTCACAAGCCAGGGTGAGCTAGCTCCAGCACAGAGCTGGTAGGTGGAGGAGGAAGTGATGAGATGCAGTCAAGTACAAAGGCCCAGAGATAAGGATGATAATTTAGGCTAAGGGAAAGGAGAGACACAGATGCAAGAACCAACAGCACTTCCCGGAAGTATTGAAAGCCCTTGGAAAGGTAATCAGAGCGGAAGAGAAGAAGAAAGAAGTGACCAAAGATGACCAGCCATGGTCACCTGTCTCCCTGGTGGTATAGCTTCCTAAATTACCTGACCACTTTATCGAGAATGAGAATTTTACCCTCCCAAAGTCCATCCTAATATAGTCTGAAGAACTGGGGAAAATAAATTGTATCCGTTAAAACTTCTGAGGCTAAGATGTAAATTTTATGTGAGAAATGAGGCGTATGCATAGCTTTTGTTTTTTATTCTAGAGATCAAATGTTCTCCCCATGACTTTGAGAGATGTCCCATTTCTTTGTACTGAATAGGTCAAGAGTACAAATAAATTTGTTCTCTAGTATTTCTGATGCATGGTGTGACAGTCCTATGTAGTCTATTGCTAATGGCCTTGCTCACAAGCCTGAGTGGGGTAAAATACTTTATTCAGCCATAAAAATGACTACATAAAAAATTGAATTAATAATGATTAAAATTAAGTATTAACCATTCAATTAAATTTAAAAATAAATCCAGGGATTTTTAATTCTCCTTATGGAGAAAAACAAACAGTTAATAAGCTTGACAAATATTTAATAAATATTTAACGTCATACTCACATCCTATATGGAGAAGAAAAAAGTTAAAATTTGATATCATAGGTTATAAAACTGTCTTATGGCTTAGCTTTTACGACGCCCTTGAGTTAAACTAGAACGCTAATGGAGAGGAAGCTTGTGTTTTCAATCAAAAAGGAGGCATAGAAATCGGAGCCAGGAGCCGGTGCCTATATTCAAGAAACCAATGAGGTCTAATCATTTAACAGAGTTTCTCACAGAAAGCTAAGGGTTTGAGTGCCGGCAAGTTATTAAACTATGTGCCATACTCTACTCAAACACAAACGTGTGAGCACACACAGAGAGAAGCAGCAGCTGCAGCTTAGCCTGCAAAGGTAGGGGCTGGTGACCGGATCCTGCCTTGCAGACAATGCAGCTTCCCACCTCCAGCTGGAGGATCGCCATATGCTTGTTCTGCCACCTTGTGTGATGCACACATATTACAAGACAAAACATCTTCAGATACTTGTTCTATTATCCCTTATCATGCTGTTTTTCTTCCTTGAAAAAAAAATATCAATGGTCCTATTTCAAGGATTACCTCCACCAAGTCATCCGTGCACCTGAAGAGGAGTGACTTGACTCCCGAGATGTCCTTACCTCAGGAGTATTAGCTCGTTAATGCAAGGGCTGGCCCACATAAAAACACAAAGAAAGGGTAGGCTTATAAAGATGTGGGCATGCTCTCTCTGGGCTCCGATGACACTTGGTCCAGAGCACTCCCAGGTGGCAATAAGATGGAGGATGGGGGACCATGACTCTGATTCCAGGTCTCCAGGAAAGTCATGGGTAGGTAACCATCCTTGGCATTACCCTACCTGCCCCATCCACCATCGTGCAAGCATCGAGGCCAGCTCCCGCACGGCGGCTTCACTGTGTTTGCATCTATTCTTAGAAACAGCAGCAGGGATTTGGAACAAAATATTCCAAATGACTTCCCTGACCCCTCTGACTCAACATAGGGAGACCTAAAGGCCAAAAACTGAGCCGCATTTGGAATTTAGAGACACAATGAGCTGTGGAGCCTGCCGAGCAGGGGCAAGGTTAGATCTCCCAGACTACTCATTCTGGACAAATCTTTGCTGATAGCAGGCAAACGATCTTTAGGCTGGACATGAAAACTTGTCATTCTGATCTGTTTGGGCAAGGGAACTGAATCATATATACTTTGGTTCCGAAGTAAATGTCAAATTTGATTCCTGGCACTACTGAATTCCTGCTAACCCTATCTCAAATACAGCCACAGAGGAGTAACGGTTATTTAAATCTCAATACCTGGAAAATATTGCCCCTTTTAATATATTGTTCTCCCTTCTAAGTGCTTTATTTTCTGATAAAATGACTCCTTTGATTCCTACAACCATATCCGAAATCTCATCAGTTGTCAAAGATGGTTTACAATGACCCTAATTAGATGTGTCGTGAACATGCGCAGAAAGCACTTCCCCAGAGGGGCTGTGCACCTGGGAGAGCCCAGCTCTGGCACCTGTCGGGCCTGGGTTTGAATCCCACCTCTGCCCCTCCAACAAATGTCTATGATTTCAGTGTAAAAAAGAGATAATAATATCTACATTGGCAAAGTTTCTTTGAATTTCAGCAGTAATATACATAACAGCACATGTAAGAGGCACATAGCAGGTGTCTACTCCTAATATTATAAATAGCATTCAGTCAAACGTGGTCAAAAGAGAATTGCAGAAAGAGAGAGGGAGACCTGAAATGTATTATGACTGAGCCTTAATGATGCGGATATGGTTAAATCTTATACTTTGATATTACTGAGAAAATAAAGGGTTTTTTTCTTCTAATCTTATCATTTATTGACAAGGATTTAACAGGGATGATATGTTATCCTGTGTTTATTATGTTGTGTTACATAGTGCAATGAAGTTCAATTAATGGAATTCCTACTCAAAATTTAACAGTATCATCACTGAAAACACTATGGTAATTTACTGGATATTTACATGATCCTATTGCCAAAGTCGTCTGTAGCAGAAGACCTTGAGTTGCTTTATTTGCGAGAGGATGAGGCTGTTGCCCAACCTGATAAATTCTATCCTTCAGAGTAATCCCAACAAACACAGTAGGAAAAGGTTGTAGAAAGAGGTTTTGTTAAGAGAAAGCAACAACGAGCCCGCAGCCTTGTTTGCGCAGGACCACATTCTGCCTCCACACTTAGGACTGGGTCAGCCTCTTAAGCTCTCAAACCTGGACCTGCTCCAGCTTGGGGGAGGGGTCCCTTCTGAGCCTCCGAAGGCACTGACAGAACTTCTGAAGGGTCCTGGGTCACACAGCAGTCACTCGTCTCCACAACTCCCAAGATTCCTCACACTCTGTCCTCTCGTGAGCCCCCTAGGGAAAAAGCATCTTGCCCTGAGGACATTTCCCTTTTGTCCTCAGTTACAACCCCTGAGTAAAAATGCCCTTCTCCGGGTTTTAAGAGTCTACAAGTCTTGCATTCTTCTCAGAACAGGAGGCGCAGGGGTGAGGTGAGAGTTGCCTGTTCCCTCTGCCCTTTGGGACCTTCTCCCTCAAGGACAAGAACCAGGACTGGGTCTCTATACCCCAACCTCAACACAGAACCACCTGCAACAATAAAAGACTACTCATGTTTATTGCTTGAATGAACAAACAAACTCCTATGTTAGGCACAAAAAGTTCCAATCATTATCAAGGGTTAAACTTTTCTATTCAAGAGAGTATTATTATTATTATTATTTTTTTTTGCAGTACACGGGCCTCTCACTGTTGTGGCCTCTCCCGTTGCGGAGCACAGGCTCCGGACGCGCAGGCTCAGCGGTCATGGCTCACGGGCCCAGCCGCTTCCCGGACCGGGACAGGAACCTGTGTCCCCTGCATCGGCAGGTGGACTCTCAACCACTGCGCCACCAGGGAAGCCCAAGAGAGTATTATTTTGCTTAATCTTCTAGAATGACATCTAGCGATCTTTTTAAACAATTCCTGCCACCTGCTTCTATATTTATCATCCAGTTCTTTTCTGTCAGAAATCTTTGTGTTATATTTAACTGAGATCCCAAAAAAAATTTAACATCTCCTGATCAGCATCTTTTAATTAGCACATTGAGCTTCCCTGAATGTAAGAGTAAATTGCAGGATTCATTGAAGCTACTAACACTAACAGAATTGGAAAACACTAGAATATTAAAACAAATGTGCAAACAAAATAAATTTCCAGAGAACCCTTACAAGATAGGAAAACAATAAATAATGACCAGGAAAAACTATTTCCATTTGCTTCAGAGAAATGTCTGAATCTTTAGGCAAAATAAATTTTTAGAAACCCATGAAGTTTCAATAATGCACATCTACTAATTTGGTAAAGCACGTAATGATGTACATATCATTATGTACATGTAAAGTGCTTAGCACAGTGCCTGACACATAGCAAGTAAGAGAACATGTTATTATTTTAAAAAGTTGTTTTCAACTTACAAATATTTAAGGAGATGACGAAGACTAAAAAGAAAAAAATTCACGGGATTAAGAGCTGGACTCATTAAAAAAATTCAAGAATCTTAATTTGTTTTGCTTTAAAAAGTGTAATTTAATTGTTGCTTCTATTACCACAAGGAGACAACTAACCCGATCTCCATCTCTATGGAAAAGTGGAATCAGAAAAAAAAATAGGCTTAAATTTTAAGGCTTTGTACAAAATAAGGAAAAGAACATCATCAATATAAAGATAAATAAACACTAAAACAGTCTACCTAGGATGATTGGAAGATCTGTTTCTAAACATGTTTAATGAGGGTCTTAATCATATAAACTGAAAGTCTCTCCTCGATAACACAGAACTGATTACTATGGAGAACCCTTCCTAATTCTCCATGAAGTTCAAGAAATATGATTGGCATGTAATGAAGCAAGAAGACTCCCAAAAGAATCTTAATTCTTCTCTCTTGTCGAGAATAGAAAAAAAATCATATAATCTGAGCATCAAAAAAGTTTCACACCCAGAGGCAATAGAGATTCAAAGGAATTCTGCAAAAGCCTGGACAGCCCTAAACGCTCTTACTTGTTCTGTTTGGCTTCTCTGGAGCACCGGTCTTTGCTGTGCCATTTCTGCATTCCTTTTGTCCATCTCACTCTTGAAAGCAAGAAAACAGATTTAAGTATAGAAAAGTTCTTTTCAGGTGCTCGAGAGAACAAGAGTCTGTGTATTTCAAATGACACCTGCCACAGGAATAAAGCATGCCGAAGCATTGGCTATACATAATCGTGCTTCCAAATCTGAGAATGATAACCCCCCAGATTAAGACTTTCAAAGCGTAGACTGGGACCAACAGTTTCAAAATCGCTTGGGAATTTGTTAGAAATACGAATTCTTGGGCCACACCCTGATCTGCCAGACCAGAAACTCTGGGAACGGAATGGAACAATCACTGTTTTAACAAGCCTTCTAGGTGATTCTAATGCCTGCTAAAGTTTGAGACCCTCTAATCTAGGGTAATGGCACGGAAGCGTTTTTGGAATCATGTCGGTCCTCATCCTGAGCCAGAAGAATTGTAGGAGGAAAATTTACTCATTCTAGTCCATTATAATAGAATACTCTGGTTCAGAAATTAGGTGTCATGAGGAACCAAAGGAGGCAATTGAAATGGCTGATTGATTGAAATGGATGAATGTTTCTCTGTGACTTTATTATGAAGATACAAAAAAGATACGAAGAACTGTGACATGATTTACAATTAATATATGATGCTTTCCTTATGAAATATGAGTTCCCATATGTTACAGCTGATGTGTAACTAGGTGATACTGTTACTAGGTAAATCCTCAGATTAAACAAATGACCTGCTGAAAATGAAACTGTTTGGGGAACAGATAAGACACTATGGTCTAAATCTGATCTGTGTGCTCATAGCAGCTCCACAATGGATGCAGAACTTCACTAGCTGAATAGGAAACAGTGAACATATGTCATGTCATATACTGCCATTGAATCTGGGTGATGTTCTGATCACTGCCCCATTCATAAAAAAGCCGTCTGTGTTTGCTAAATCAAATACTTGCACTAAAAACAAAAGATATGTGTATGGAAACACACAGGGGAAAATAGAACATGATCTCTGACCACAACACACTAAAATTAATGATATGCTTAAATGAAAACTTCATTCACTGGGGAAAAAAATAGAACTATCTTCTGGAAAACAACTGAGTCAAGGAGGAAATCAATCTGTATAAATAAAGGTAATTTTCTGTATGTTTATTATAGAATTAAAAAGCTATATTGGCATGCTCTGAAGTAAAATATACATTGTAAGGTGTATATAAAATTTACTTGGGGGGGCGGGGATGTTAGGAATTACCTTTTTGAAATAAACTATTTCCTTCAGAGCCACTGAAACAGAAGAAAAATGAAAAGGCAGAAGAGAGAGCTGTTTTTTGTGTACTTTGATGTCTTGGTCAGAGAAAACAGCTTGTAAACATAAACCTCAAAAACAATACCTATGGACGACTCTCTGAATCACAGGAGCTGATCTGCCAGGCGTAACTGCTTACAGTGGCCCTCTGTGCAGAGTGATCCAAGACCAGCAGCGGTGTTTCCAGTGGTTGTTCTAAGCCACTTAAGCGGTGCCTAGTCTCACACTCCAAACTTGGGACCACTTGTTCTCCTGGACCACAGTTTGCTTTGATTTTTTTGATAGGTTTGAGATGGAAACTACAGAATACCAAGAATACAGACCAGTCCATCTTTCCTCATCTTTTATTCCTCCCGGCTGTAACGCCAAGGACTTTCTCAGTATTATCTATCATGCTTTCAACCCTCTGTCAGCGGTGGGATACTCTGATGATCTGAACATTCTAGGCTCTGCAGCTGTTCAGACTGGCTTGGCCGTGGGCATGGACACAGAGAGGTTTTGCCTGTAGACTGCAGCTAAGGCTCGGAGGGAAATGATGGGAAGGTGATTCCAGTGAGGAGTAGAGGGGTGTGTTTTGAGTCCTTTGAGGACAGGAAAACTCTTCCTTCAGACCTCTTAGTGTCCCTGACTGTACCTAAAAACTAATTGATAAACAGATTAATGGGAGAAAAGCATACAAATTTATTCGATATAAATTTTAGGTGACACAGGGGCCGTCCTAAGGAAGCTCCGAAAAAATGATTAAGCCTGAGCTGTTTTGTGCTAGGTTTGATGAAGAGTGGAAAGTTGTGGGAGAACATGCAAGGAAGGACAAAGGGTATGAGTTACGGGTAGCTAAGTGGGGGGAATCAGCAAGGTCTGTTTGGTTGCGCTTCCTCTCAGGGTCTCTCTGTCCTCTGAGGTAAAGATGCTCCGGGCATAGGGAAGGACCTCTCACGTGAGGATCTTGTGATCTGCTTCGGGGCAGAAGTGGAAGGTCTGAGAGACCTTGCTTCTGCCCTTTTTCAAATTCCTTTAGCTTAAAATATCCAGTATGCCAAGATGTCACATTTTGGGGTGGCACATCCTGATTTTCTTCACACTGTTCATTACTTTCCTGGGACAGGTATTGAAATCTATAGTGACATGCAGTTATAACCTTTTAAAAAATCCTAAACCAGGTATGGAGGGAGACATTTTTCTCTTAGTTATGGAGATATTTGTATGGTAGGAATAAGCAGGCAGAATTTCAAAAGAGAAGAGCAGTTTAACCTGATGGTTCAGACTGCAGCCTCTGGAGCTAGATCTACTGGGTTCAAGTCCTGGCTCTCACTAGCCTCTGTGCCTTAGTTTCCCCATCTCTGAAGGGGTGAATAATATCTGTCGCACAAGGTTGTTATGAGATCAATTAAATTAATATTCACAAAATGCTTAAAATGATGCTTGGTACATAATAATTTTCTTATTAATATTTGTTAAATAAATTTAAAGTGGCTTTAAACGACACTTTGAAGGCTGTAACACTTCCATCTCTGAGCAGATAAGAGGTCAAACTTGTATGTGAGGCACAGTGACTTTAGTAGACCTTCCTTCTGAGCAGTCGTCTAAGCCTATGAGACCTAGCAGTTAAAATGAGAAAGAAAACGTAATGCATGACAGAGCAGGCGCATTTAGGGCATTTTTCCTGAGATCCTCAATAGGCCAGCTAGTAGTACAATTAAAGCGTATTTAGATACAACAAAATGGTAATAAAACACATTAAACTTTATGGAATTCATAGGTCTTCTCATAGGCAAATTTATAGTCAAGGGTTCTTATTATTTAAAAGGTAAAGGGAAAAATAATCAAATTAACAATTTAGGAAAAAAATACAAGGAGCTTCAGAAAACAGAAAGACATAATCCTCATAAAATCAGAAATTAAAAAAAAAGAAACATAGTAGAGTTAATTAATAAAGTCAAGCATAGCTCTTAAAGAAGAAAGGCAGAAACAGCACAAGTAAAGAGAAAAACAGGTAAAAAAAACAGTTACAGAAAATACTTGAAAATTATAAAGTACACTATGGATAATGATAAGGAAATAAATTAGGCAATCTCAGCAAAATAGACAATTTTCTGGAAGAAAAATATAAATTACCCAAACTGACTTAACAACAAAAAGAGAACCTGACAAGAGCGATGCTGGTGAAATTATTGAGAGAGTTATTAAAGAACAACCCCCATAAAAGGCTTCAGCCCATTAACCAGGGAATTATTGCAAACATTCAAGGTGCAAAGAACTCCCATGTTGAACATAAACAGTTACTGTATTGAGAAAAAGAAAAGTACTCACATTATTCAATGGAGTGAATATATATCTCTGAAGTTAACACAAAAGTTAAAATCACAGACCAATTTCACTTATGAATATAGAAGTAAAAATCCTAAATACTATAAAATATTAGCAAAGAGAATCCAAGGTATACTAAAAAAAAAATCCACCAATTCCAAGTAGTTATTATCCTAGGATTTTAAAGAAGTTTCAATATCGAGGAACTTTTTATTATATCATATCATATTAGTAGGCTAAATAACAAAAACTAAATTGTTCAATAGATACTTAAAAGACACTTAATATTCATTCCTGTTAATGATATTTTTAAAAAGGACTAAATGGTTACTTCTATAACATTATTAACAAAATCTTTTCCAAATTAATCCCAACATTATATTTCATGTATATATTTTATAGTATCTTTTCCCAAATGGAAGTCCCTCAGAAGTCTAAAATGTTAATTGTGCAGTTCTAAAAAAATGGGGACGGGGATGGGGTAGGTATAAGGATTCGTTGTCCAAATAAGTGTAGGAAATGCTGAATTGAACAAAATTTAAACATATTTCTAACTACAGGATGTCTTGGAAACATTAGTATGGTAGTGTGAATTACAGATCTCAATGGATTGCAACCTTCTTTTGTTCAAAGCACTAGTCCCCTCAGAACCCAGTTTGGGAAATGTTGTCCTAGAGGGTTTCCTTTCATATTCAAACAAAATAAGTAGGATTATCTCTATCACAACTTATATTGATTTAGAAACTCTGACTGGTAAAAGAAGAATGATGAATGATGAAGAGTTAGAGAAAGACAAATACTGTATGATATCACTTACATGTGGAATCTAAAAAATAATACAAATGAATGTATATACAGAACAAAAACAGACTCACAGACATAAAAAACAAACTCATGGCTACCAAAGGGGATGGGGAGGGACAGATTAAGGGTATTGGATTAACAGATACAAACTACTGTACTATGTATAAAAATAGATAAACCACAGGAATATATTGTAGGGCTTCCCTGGTGGCGCAGTGGTTGAGAGTCCGCCTACTGATCCAGGGGACACGCGTTCATACCCCGGTCCGGGAAGATCCCACATGCTGCGGAGCGGCTGGGCCTGTGAGCCATGGCTGCTGAGCCTGCGCGTCTGGAGCCTGTGCTCCACAACGGGAGAGGCCACAACAGTGAGAGGCCCGTGTACCGCAAAAAAAAAAAAAAAAAAAAAAAAAAAGAATATATTGTATACTACAGGGAATTCTAGCCATTATCTTGTGATAATCTATAATGGAGTATAATCTGCAAAAAACTGAATCGCTTTGCTGTACACCTGAAACTAACACAGTATTGTAAAGCAACTATAATTCAATGTAAAAAAAAGAACGATATATAAGCAGAACAAAATAGGGTTATGACTATTAAAGGAATGTGAAAATATAGATCATATGATATAATCATATCACATAATATAATGATCTACAATTATTTAATCTATAATTATTACAATACTTGTATATTCTCAGTAGCAGTAAGACACATAAATGCATGTTCTGGATGAGAAAAGTGGGCTATATGAAAAAATACAAACATTTATGAAAATAGAAGATATTTTAATAAATGATCAGGCATATGGCATTCCTAAATGAAAGGCTGAATATTACAATCAAACTCTCACTTGGATTTTCAGGGACTTAAAAAGATGACTTTAAAGTCCATCTGAAAAATAGAAAGTGAGACCAGGTTTTCTCATACCTTGACACTGTGATTTTAATTAGTAAATTCTTTTGGAAAGCAGCGTGATAAAGCAAGTCAAGAATCGTTAAATGGATCAACCCAGAAATTCTGTTTTGGAGTTACAGCCAAAGAAAATAATACAAAATATGGAAGTGTTATACTGTATATGTAAAGATGCTCCATATTTCATTATTTATAATGACAAAAATTGGAGACAGCCTAAATGGTAATAGCTACCATTTACAGATCACATATTCACTAAATACGTGGCAGAATTTATAGACATGAAAACTGAGGCTCAGAGAGGAGAAATTGCTTGTCTCTGATCACAGAGAAAAATATTTGAGCTTGCATTCAAGCCCAATTTCTGGGCAAGCCCATGTTCTCTTCACATCTCACACTGCCACTAAAACTATGAAAACCACGGACTATTTAAAACGAATATCTCTCATGTGTTCTTCAGAGTATTAAGACCCTTCACAAATAAGATGCGAAGATTTTGGACAATGTTCATAATATTATAAAATGTAAAGAAGCTATAAGCATATATATACACTGTAACAACTATAGGGAAAACCCAGATGCCCAGAAAAAAAGGCTGGAAGAAAACACCAAAATGCTAGCAGTTTTTTTGTTAGGGTGATAACTTTGTGGACAATATTTTTTTCTCTTGTTTCCAATTTGTTGGTAAGGTAGTCATATTAATTTTATCATTAAAAAGATAAGCTCATATATTGAAAAAGGAGTAAAAACATTATAACATACAGGAGTAAACTCCGTAAGAGAGGAAAAGCACTGTGTCTAAAACAAAGTTTGCTCCTTTCACAACACTTTGTAGGTACTTGGCACATATTATGAACTAAATAAATATGTTGTGATTAGATTGAAGCATATCCACATATTACATTTAGCTTTCTGCAAGAAACTGAATGCTCACCAAACAGTGTTGGACAAGAAACGAAAAACCTTATCTGATTGAAATTACAAAGGAGATAGGAAAAATACAGTATCTAGTTTGAAATTTGGCTTCAGCATCATAATATATTGATTTTATAATGCCCAGAGCAACTAAATGCCACAAACACATAATGTGCCACACAGTATACTGTCTGAAGTTACTTCGGTCATCACCGAAATTTCATAGAAGAGGTAAGGGACATAGAGACGCTATCAAAGAAAGTTGATTTTTTTTTACAGCTAATAACCTGTGCTTGGTGGCAGAACACAGTATCAGAATCACCATTCTGTGTTCAGATAATTTCACCAGCCTTCCCTGCTGTTCCTCCAACACTCCCACAGCTCTCCATCTGCCACCAGCCACCTGCGGTCTCAGACATTCTGATGACCACACAAGTAGGGTTCAAAACGTAACCCAGTCATTTGTATTGCATCTTTGATCCTCAGCACTTTTTCCACTGCGATACAGAGATTAAAGTCTCAGGAAGGGAAAAGAGGTGACATATCTTTCAGGGAAATTGAATTTTTCCTGTCAGAGGTGAGAACACTTAAGAGGACACTTTATTCCCAGTACAACATTTCCCCTACTTTAGGAAAACAATTTGGCCTGGAATGGAAACAGCATCCTCTGGACTCAACTCCCAGCTCTCTTCTCTAGCAAAGTTATTTATTACCATGCGAACACTCCTCCTAGGGTTAGATGCAGTAAGACCAGCACTGTTAGATTCTAGAGAACAGTCTTAACATCTGCATTAAACCTACATAAAATTCAGAGAAACACTTGAGCCCCAGGCAGTTGCTAGCAGTCCCCTTGAGTAAAAGCATCCCCTGGTACCCATAGTAAAGGGAGGGCACTGGGAAGCACCAAATGAAATGGCCCATGAGCTCCCTTTGTTTCCTCCACTCTATTTAATCTTTCACACATTATCACTCATGGAGTAGCACTGGCCAGGCTAAGATTAAAGAGGTATAGAGTAATGGGGGGGGGGGGGATAGTCTCTCATCAAAGAGCAAGAGGTATGCACACAGTGCCATATATACAGAGCAACAAACCTGAGTCCTCACTGAAAAAGAGGTCAAGACATTCCATCTGTGTATGGAAAGATGGGTAGTACTCCAAGAGCTTTTTTTTTTTTTGGGGGGGTACGCGGGCCTCTCACTGCCCTGGCCTCTCCTGTTGCAGAGCACAGGCTCCAGACGCGCAGGCTCAGTGGCCATGGCTCACAGGCCCAGCCGCTCCGCGGCATGTGGGACCTTCCTGGACCGGGGCATGAACCCGTGTCCCCTGCATGGGCAGGCGGACTCTCAACCACTGCACCACCAGGGAAGCCCTCCAAGAGCTTTTTTATTTTATCTTTGAAAACAAAATGATTCAATCATTTCAACAACCAACTATATGCCTGATACTAGACCAGGCAGTGGGGAAATAATAATGAGCTTAAATGATGGAGTCACTTTATGGTTTTCAGAATTTGGTTAGCAAAAACATGAAGTGGAGGTTAGACCAAGAGTCAAGGGAGAAACAAATAGAAAATGGATTTCTAAGCCAAGATGACTTTGAATATAATTTTTGAAGATTCAGGATTACTGTGAGGAAATTCTCCTATGATTGTCAACAGAAGTATTGTGACAAAAGGACCAATAAATAATCAAATTTGGGCTTCCCTGGTGGCGCAGTGGTTGAGAATCTGCCTGCTAATGCAGGGGACATGGGTTCGAGCCCTGGTCTGGGAGGATCCCACATGCCGCGGAGCAACTAGGCCAGCGAGCCACAACTACTGAGCCTGCACGTCTGGAGCCTGTGCTCTGCAACAAGAGAGGCCGCGATAGTGAGAGGACCGCGCACCACGATGAAGAGTGGCCCCTGCTTGCCACAACTAGAGAAAGCCCTCGCACAGAAATGAAGACCCAACACAGCCAAAATAAATTAATTAATTAATAAACTCCTACCCCCAACATCTTCTTTAAAAAAAAAAAAAATCACATTTATTAGTGTAAAGTACCTATTACAGACTTCTGTACTTATTAATATTTACTCAAGTTACTCTTAGGTAGACAATCACTACTTTAAATTTTTCTATTCAAATATCAGTAGTGTTTGCATCCTCCTCCTTCCTCTCCTTCCTTCCTCTTCTGGGTAATATGTCTTTCCCTCAACCCACTCCCTCTACCCCTAGACCAAGACTCCCATTCCCTGAGGCTGACATCACTCAAGTGTTGATCTGATGTAAGCAGTACACCAAGCTTAAATTGTGGCAGACAGACTTACACCACCCAGAAGCTGTTGATACCCCAAATTTCCACCAAATTATTGAGCTCATTATTGACCTCAGGGGCAGTAGTCTTTAAAAGTAACCATCCCAAAGCATATGAAATTCAGGGGATCATTGTCATTTAACCATATTCTCTGAGCATCAATTTCTACTAGCCCACACCCAAATCGTGAGCTTTATGAGTGATTTTGCACCTCAGTTGACTTCTGGTAAAAATTTGGAATCCCAAGATTAGCTCAGTACAAAACCGACATCAAAATCAGAATCCTTCTTCTGTTCTGGGTCCCTTCCACTGTGTTTCTTTCGTTTCTTCATTGACGTTAACTTTGTTTCTAAATTAATTTTAAAAGTCATACTGGCCACAAACTGTAACTTCACATTCAGATCAAGTGTAAAGACCTCAGAGATCCCCAGCTTCCCTGGATTATTATATTTTTTCTTTTCAAAACAAATGGCACTGTAAATTAAATTGTCTTTTAAAATTTAAAATCCCAGTGCACCTCAAACTGAAGAAAAGAAACTATTAGTACTCAGGTAACCCAGAAGCCACATTTGCAATCAACAGAAAAAGCAAATTACTATTGTTTGCCCTGTCAAGGCTGGTTTAATAGGATTTTTCCAATACATAAATTAGAGATCTTGAAGAGCAAAGGCTGCCTGTGAAAGAGATGGATGTGCTTCAAGATCTGAGATCTGGGCAGCTCTGGTCTACAAAATTAAGAGATTTTAAAGGAGCACCAGAAATGGGGCTAAAATTATTTATAATATAGATATAGCTATAGCTATATAAATAGCATTCTGCCAGTGACCTATACTCTGGATTTAAAATTGTAACTCAGGAACACTTCAAAATGACTCCTAAAAATAAATGGTAACTTTCACAAATATTTGTGTAACAGTGAAGAGAGTGAAATCTTTGGTAAACTTAGCAAGGATTGTACCAGAAAAGAAGCATGGCCTCTCTATGCCTCTTGGGGGCTCTTTTGTGATTACATATGATTATATACGTGAAGGTAAAGGGTGATATATAACGCTCTCTCTCGAAACCCTTGTAATCTGAGCTGTTAGAAGATTAGAAGATTCTGGGTAATTAATGCAAGGGCAGAGATATTTAACCTGGGGTAGCAACAATGTCAGCACAAGAGATAAGCAAATGTGTCCTTAAGTCTAGTTAAAATCTTTGCTCAAAACTCTGCAATTACACTGATGAGAGGATATAGCTTCATTCATTTTCTCAAAAGGGAAACATGGATATTACCTTTTTCCCATTTGGGACAAAAAGGAAATGGGGTCCATATACTTTCTGAAAAGGGATTTCCCACATTTATCTTCTCTTTCCCAACTGGCCATGTTGAGAGCAGGGACACAGTAGGAAGCATACATCTCCAAGTTTACGTGAAGGGCTAAGTCAGGCAAAGGAGATGCTTTTAATTAAGAACCAAATGGTACCTTTAATTATCTCCAATGTTTTTTGCGGTACGCGGGCCTCTCACTGTTGCGGCCTCTCCCGTTGCGGAGTAGAGGCTCCAGACGCACAGGCTCAACGGGCATGGCGCACGGACCCAGCCGCTCCGCGGCATGTGGGATCTTCCCGGACTGGACCACGAACCCGTGTTCCCTGCATCGGCAGGCGGACTCTCAACCACTGCGCCACCAGGGAAGTCCATCTCCAATGTTTTAAAAAGGATGAGTACACTGCCGGTGGCTTAAATCGGAAATCATGGATCAGAAAGGTGGTCGCCACAAAGTTGATATAAATTCCTGGAGCCATCTAGAGGGGAAAGAAGGACAAGGGGAGGAAGGATCAAAAAGCAGGTTTCAGAGAGCACACCCTTCACATCAGCACTAATGGAAAGTAGGCTTGTGCCTGAGGAGATAATGGGCCAGCCCACCTGAAGAAATAAGCCCTCGAAATGCCTGAGGCAAATTGGTACCTGCCCAAGAAACATCTCAGCAGGTAGCAATGGGGCAGTTAAGTCAGACATGGCTCCTACCTTCCTACCCACATTTCCTTCACCACTCTTAAACTTCTCAGAGAAGTGGAATGCACTCCGGCTAAGCCTATCTGGAAACTCTTAACTTTCATCCTCATGGAAAGAAAAGGATTTTGAAAAGAAAATTTAAATGAAACTTCAAACCTCATTAACCATGCCTCCAGGGGCAGGCTACTGGCAATGAATCACAGGCTACCCTGTCTACTGGGAAATGTAAGCTGACACTGGAGTTGAAATGTTAGAGCCAACCTGGACTCATAGCTCCCGCTTTGGGTGAGAGGCAGTGAAGCCCAGAGCCTGTAAATGGGCTCCTCTGCTGCACCCAAAATGCACAAACATGAGGAAAACTTGTTTTTGTCACTCTGCTAACTCTCCCTCCAAGATTTATTTGTATTATCAAGCATTTCCATTTTATGTAAGCAAATGCATTAATAAGGGAATAAAGTCTTTCTTCATTTTGCTTTCTGCACCAGATGAATTTCTCTGACCTCTGAACTTCCAGTAAATTGCCGTAACATTCAGGAAGGCCAAAGAGTCAAGAAAACTAAGTCTTGATTGGGAAGCCATACATATATATATACACACACACATATATATGTATGTATATGTGTGTATACGCACACATATACATACGCACAGGTGCTAGGAAGGACAATAATCATATCATATGCTTGCATAGTGTTTCTTAATTTTTCCAGAGAAACTTCACATCTATTATCCTCCTCAGTGCAAGCATCACCCTTTCTTACCTGAAATATTTTTCAGATATTAAAATGCAGTTGTGCTGTAAAAAAGAATGAAATAATGCCATTTGCAGCAACAAGGATGGACCTAGAGATGATCATACTAAGTGAAGTAAGTCAGACAAAGATCATATATCGTTCTATGTGGAATCTAAAAATAAGGTACAAATGAACTTATTTACAAAACAGAAATAGAGTCAGAGGTGTAGGAAACAAACTTATGGTTACTGGGGGAAAAGGTGCAGGGGGGATAAATTGGAAGATTGGGATTGACATATATACACTACTATACATAAAATAGATAACTAATAAGGATTTACTGTATAGCACAGGGAACTCTAGTCATATTCTGTGATGACCTACATGGGAAAAAAATCTAAAAAAGAGTGGATATATGTGTATGTATAACTGATTCACTTTGCTGTACAGCAGAAACTAACACAGCATTGTAAATCAACTATACTCCAATAAAAATTAAAAAAATAAAAATAAAAAAATGCAGTTGTAATTATTTCTATCGGAAATGTCAAGCTGAAAAGAGCAAATTCCAGTGTGCTTTCTGGTAATATTTCTCTCTTTTAAATTAGATTTAACAAGCAGTCTTCATGAGCTCAATGGAGAACACCACAGTGATAAGCCTCCCTTTCTTTCCACAATTACCAACATGGAATTTCTACAACCACAGTTTTCTATCTCTTGTTTTAACCAACTTGTCATACAGACAGCCTGTCTTTCCCCAGTCTAATTTCCTAGCTGCACCCTAAGTCCACTTTGTCATCAAAGTTCACATTGACTTTTCCAACACTTTTTCCCTAACGGTAAATGGCATTGCTAGATTTTTACAGTCATGGCAGACACATAAATTTGCAACTAATAAAATAACTAGAATAATAATTATTACTATTTATTGAACACTTTGAGTATGCAAAGCTACTCAAAGTATATGCCAGGTACTTATAACTACATGCTGAAGTAACTACATGGCAAAGTAATTATTACACCAATTTCATAAATGACCAAACTGCAGAGAGGTTCAATTACGTATATAGCTTTATATTCTGACTAACCAAAAAATTAGAGATTCAAAATGAGGTCTGTTTGGTAAAAATACCCATACTCTTAAACATTACACACTATCTCATGAATAGACAGGAGTCCACCTCTTCCTATTATCAACAAATCCTTACTTTGACTTGACATTACTAGCCAAGAAGAAGGAATACCCAGGATGATATCTAACAAGTATTTTGTTTTTGTTTTTGTTTTAACCATGGCCATGATTACCACTGCCACTGTTGCTGCTGCTAACACATCTCTTAATTACTCAAATGCTGTTAATGTGTCTCTTAATTTCATGTTTTATAAACAATAATATTCACTAAGAAACTCTTAGCACAATCAAATGTGCCTACACAAACACTCTGAATATGTTTTAGAAATTCTTAGAATAATAATTTTGATATCATTTCTTATTAGTACTGCATTGATATAAACTGGCCAATCTTCATGGAAAGCATCCATTATAGATGCCTACCATGTTATTTTGACCTTTCTTTTGCATACATTTTGTTGCTGTTGATGTGTGTTTTTAAAGTTAATTCCCACCTCCACGCTACCCCCATTGTCTAGGTATTAGACAAAGTGTTTTGCCCTAGTGGAAGTTCAGCAAATGTTTGTTTGATTTGACTTGAACCATTAGAGATACATTCATTCCATAAAATGCACAGAAGTGTGAAATAATCCATCCAGCGAGCTGTTAATCTGCTAAATTATCAATTAAGGGCACAGCCATCCATAACAGCAATCATTAAAGACTACTAAGTCATTTATCTTGAAGTCTGTAAAACAGATTTCTGTTGGCAGACTTGGACAGCTCAAAGCATCTGCAATATGAATGAACAGGTCAATAATCCATACATTAAATGGTCACTAAGTACTAAAACTCTTTGAAATGATAGGCCATTAAGGCTAAGTCAGTTTCATTTATGGATTTAAAACTCACTTTCAAAATAGTCTCTAGATATGAATTTCTATGATACATCACTCAGGATGTACTGAGAAAGTATGTGTTCATTCATTTCCCCAAAAAGTATGTATTGGGTACCTGCCATATCAATGTGATACAGTTTATGAAATGTACAAGAAAAGAAGGTTGTCCTTAAAGAGCTTATAATCTAGTTTAAGTGTTATCTAAATAGATTATATTTAAAAAACTTTTTTTATTGTCTGTTACAACGTTATGTCTTCTGCCACCGCAGGCTCACCCACATTCCAATTATAACAACCATACCCCTCCCACCCCCCTGGCCTGAGTGAACCAGAGCCCCCTAATTAGCTGCTGCTTTAATGCTGTCCTGTCTGGATGGGAACAGAAGCCTGAGGGCAACCTACGCACAGAGGTGAAGCCAAAACCAAAGCTGAACCCCAGGAGCTATGCGAACAAAGAAGAGAGAGGGAAATTTCTCTGTGCTGCCACAGGAGCAGTGGATTAAATCCCCCCATCAACTTGAGGTATGCTGCATCTGTGGAATACCTGAACAGACAACGAATCAACCCAAAATTGAGGCGGTGGACTTTGGGAGCAACTGTAGACTTGGGGTGTGCTGTCTGCGACTGACTTGTTTCTGATTTTTATGTTTATCTTAGTATAGTTTTTAGCACTTGTTATCATTGGTGGATTTGTTTATTGGTTTGTTTCCTCTTTTCTTTTTTTTATTACTTTTTATTTTTGTTATTTTAATTATTTCAATTATTTATTTATTTATTTATTCTTTCTCTTTTTCTCCCTTTTCTTCTGAGCCCTGTGGCTGACAGGGTCTTGGTGCTCTGGCCTGGTGTCAGGCCAGAGCCTCTGAGGCGGGAGAGCCGAGTTCAGGACATTGGACCACCAGGGACCTCCTGGCCCCACATAATATCAATCAGCAAGAGCTCTTCCAGAGATCTCCATCTCAATGCTAAGACCCAGATCCATCCAATGGCCTGCAAGCTCCAGTGCTGGACGCCCCATGCCAAACAACTAGCCAGAGAGGAACACAGCCCCACGCATTAGCAAACAGGCTGGCTAAAATCGTACTAAGCTCACAGACACTCCAAAACACACCAGCAGACGCAGCCCTGCCCACCAGAAACACAAGATCCAGCACCACCCACCAGAACACAGGCATCAGTCCCCTCCACCAGGAAGCCTACACAAGCCACTGAACCAATGTACGCACTGGGAGCAGACACCAAAAACAACGGGAACTACGAACATGCAGCCTGCAAAAAGGAGACCCCAAACACAGTAAGTTAAGCCAAAAGGGAAGACAGAAAAATATGCAGCAGAGGAAGGAGCAAGGTAAAAACCCACCAGACCAAACAAATGAAGAGGAAATAGGCAGTCTACCTGAAAAAGAATTCAGAGTAATGATAGTAAAGATGATCCAAAATCTTGGACAGAATGGAGAAAACATAAGAAATGTTTAACAAGGACCTAGAAGAATTAAAGAGCAAACGATGATAAACAACACAATAAATGAAATTAAAAATTCTCTAGAAAAAATCAATAGCAGAATAACTGAGGCAGAAGAATGGATAAGTGACCTGGAAGATAAAATAGCGGAAATTACTGCTGAGTAGAATAAAGAAAAAAGAATTGAGGACAGTCTCAGAGACCGCTGGGACAACATTAAACGCACCAACATTCGAATTATAGGGGTCCCAGAAAAAGAAGAGAAAAAGAAAGGGACTGAGAAAATATTTGAAGAGATCATAGGTGAAAACTTTCCTAATATAGGAAAGAAAAGAGTCAATAAAGTCCAGGAAGCACAGAGAGTCCCATACAGGATAAATCCAAGGAGAAACACGCCAGACACATATTAATCAAACTGTCAAAAATTAAATACAAAGAAAAAATATTAAAAGCAGCAAGGGAAAAACAACAAATAACAAACAAGAGAATCCCCATAAGGTTAAAAACTGACCTTTCAGCAGAAACTCTGCAAGCCAGAAGGGAGTGGCAGGACATATTTAAAGTGATGAAAGGGAAAAAACTACAACCAAGATTACTCTACCCAGCAAGGATCTCATTCAGATTCGACGGAGAAATTAAAACCTTTACAAACAAGCAAAAGCTATGAGAATTCAGCAACACCAAGCCAGCTTTACAACAAATGCTAAAAGAACTTCTCTAGGCAGGAAAGACAAGAGAGGAAAAGACCTACAATAACAAACCCAAAACAATTAAAAAAGGGTAATAGGAACATACATATCGATAACTACCTAAAATGTAAATGGAGTAAATTCTCCAACGAAAACACATAGACTCGCTGAATGGATACAAAAACAAGACCCATATATATGCTGTCTACAAGAGACCCACTTCAGACCTAGAGACACATACAGACTGAAAGTGAGGGGATGCAAAAAGTTATAACATGCTAATGGAAATCAAAAGAAAGCTGGAGTTGCAATTCTCATATCAGATGAGATAGACTTTAAAGCAAAGACTATTATACAAGACAAAGAAGGACACTGCATAATGATCAAGGGGTCAATCCAAGAAGAAGATATAACAATTGTAAATATTTATGCACCTAACATAGGAGCACCTCAATACATAAGGCAAATGCTAAAAGCCATAAAAAGAGATATTGACAGTAACACAATCATAGTAGGGGACTTTAACACCCCACTTTCACAAAAAGACAGATCATCTAAAATGAAAATAAATAAGGAAACAGAAGCTTTAAATGATACATTAAACAAGATGGACTTAACTGATATTTATAGGACATTCGATCCAAAAACAACAGAATACACTTTCTTCTCAAGTGCTCATGGAACATTCTCCGGGATAGATCACATCCGGGTAACAAATCAAGCCATGGTAAATTTAAGAAAATAGAAACTGTGTCAAGTATCTTTTCCAACCACAACAATATGAGACTAGATATCAACTACAGGAAAAAATATGTAAAAAATTTAAAAAACATGGAGGCTAAACAATACAATACTAAATAACCAAGAGATCACTGAAGAAATCAAACAGGAAATAAAAAATTACCTAGAAACAAATGGCAATGAAAACATGACAAGGCAAAACCTATGGGATGCAGCAAAAATAGTTCTAAGAGGGACGTTTATAGCAATACAATCCTACCTGAAGAAACAAGAAACATCTCAAATAAACAACCTAACATTACACCTAAAGCAATTAGAGAAAGAAGAACAAAAACCCCCCAAAGTTAGCAGAAGGAAAGAAATCATAAAGATCAGATCAGAAATAAATGAAAAAGAAATGAAGGAAACAAAAGCAAAGATCAATAAAACTAAAAGCTGATTCTTTGAGAAAATAAACAAAATTGAAAAAACATTAGCCAGACTCATCAAGAAAAAAAGGGAGAAGACTCAAATCAATAGAATTAAAATGAAAAACGAGAAGTAACAGCTGACACTGCATAAATGCAAAGGATCATGAGAGATTACTACAAGCAACTATATGCCAATAAAATGGACAACCTGGAAAAAATGGACAAATTCTTAGAAAAGCACAACCTTCCAAGACTGAACCAGGAAGATATAGAAAATATAAACAGACCAATCACAGCACTGAAATTGAGACTGTGATTAAAAATTTTCCAACAAACAAAAGCCCAGGACCAGATGGCTTCACAGGCAAATTCTTTCAAACATTTGGAGAAGAGCTAACACCTATCCCTCTCAAACTCTTCCAAAATATAGCAGAGGGAGGAACACTCTCAAACTCATTCTACGAGGCCACCATCACCTTGATAACAAAACCAGACAAGGATGTCACAAAGAAAGAAAACTACAGGCCAATATCACTGATGAACATAGATGCAAAACTCCTCAACAAAATACTAGCAAACAGAATCCAACAGCACATTAAAAGGATCATACACCATGATCAAGTGGGGTTTATTCCAGGAATGCAAGGATTCTTCAATATACGCAAATCAATCAACGTGATAAACCATATTAACAAACTGAAGGAGAAAAACCATATGATCATCTCAATAGATGCAGAGAAAGCTATCAACAAAATTCAACACCCATTTATGATAAAAACCCTCCAGAAGTAGGCATAGAGGGAACTTACCTCAACATAATAAAGGCCATATATGACAAACCCACAGCCAACATCATTCTCAATGGTGAAAAACTGAAACCATTTCCTCTAAGATCAGGAACAAGACAAGGTTGTCCACTCTCACCACTCTTATTCAACATAGTTTTGGAAGTTTTAGCCACAGCAATCAGAGAAGAAAAAGCAATAAATCCATATCGGAAAAGAAGAAGTAAACTGTCACTGTTTGCACATGACATGATACTATACATAGAGAATCCAAAGATTCTATCCGAAAACTACTAGATCTAACCACTGAGTTTTTAAAGTGGCTGGAAACAAAATGAATGCAGAGAAATTTCTTGCATTCCTATACACTAATGATGAAAAATCTGAAAAAGAAAGAAGGAAACACTCCTATTTACCATTGCAACAAAAAGAGTAAAATACTTAGGAATAAACCTACCTAAGGAGATAAAAGACCTGTATGCAGAAAAGTATAAGACACTGATGAAAGAAATTAACATTGCTACAAACAGATGGAGAGATATACCATGTTCTTGGATTGGACGAATCAACAGTGTGAAAATGACTATACTCTGCAAAGCAATCTACAGATTCAATGCAATCCCTATCAAACTAACAATGGCATTTTTCACAGAACTAGAACAAAAAATTTCACAATTTGTATGGAAACACAAAAGGTCTTGAATAGCCAAAGCAATTTTGAGAAAGAAAAACGGAGCTGGAGGAATCAGGCTCCCACACTTCAGACTATACTACAAAGCTAGAGTAATCAAGACAGTATGGTACTAGTACGAAAACAGAAATACAGATCAATAGAATAGGATAGAAAGCCCAGAGATAAACCCACGCACACATGATCACCTTATTTTTGATAAAGGAGGCAAGAATATACAATCGAGAAAAGACAGCCTCTTCAAAAAGTGGTGCTGGGCAAACTGGACAGCTACATGTAAAAGAATGAAACTAGAACACTCCCTAACACCATACACAAAAGTAAACTCAAAATGGATTAAAGACCTAAATGTAATGCCAGACACTATAAAACTCTTAGAGAAAAATATAGGCAGAACACTCTATGACATAAATCACTGCAAGATCCTTTTTGACCCACCTCCTAGAGAAATGGAAATAAAAACAAAAATAAACAACTGGGACCTAATGAAACTTAAAAGCTCTTGCACAGCAAAAGAAAACGTAAACAAGACGAAAAGACAACCCTCAGAATGGGAGAAAACATTTGCCAATGAAGCAAGTGACAAAGGATTCATCTCCAAAATTTACAAGCAGGTAATGCAGCACAATATCAAAAAAACAAACAACCCAATCCAAAAATGGGCAGAAGACCTAAATAGACATTTCTCCAAAGAAGATATACAGATTGCCAACAAACACATGAAAGGATGCTCAACGTCACTAATCATTAGAAAAATCCAAATCAAAACTACAATGAGGTATCACCTAATACCAGTCAGAATGGCCATCACCAAAAATCTACAAAGAATAAATGCTGGAGAGGGTGTGGAAAAAAGGGAACCCTCTTGCACTGTTGGTGGGAATGTAAATTGATACAGCCACTATGGAGAACAGTATGGAGGTTCCTTAAAAAACTAAAAATAGAACTACCATACCCAGCAATCCCACTACTGGGCATATACCCTGAGAAAACCAAAATTTAAAAATAGTCATGTACCACAATGATCATTGCAGCTCTATTTACAACAACCAGGATATGGAAGCAACCTAAGTGTCCATTGACAGATGGATGGATAAAGAAGATGTGGCACATATACAAAATGGAATATTACTCAGCCATAAAAGGAAACGAAACTGAGTTATTTGTAATGAGGTGGATGGACCTAGAGTGTGTCGTACAGTGTGAAGTAAGTCAGAAAGAGAAAAACAAATACTGTATGCTAATGCATATATATGGAATTAAAAAAAAAATGGTACTGATGAAACTAGTGGCAGGGCAGGAATAAAGACGCAGACACTGAGAATGGACTTGAGGACACGGGCCAGAGGGGAAGGTGGAGCAAAGTGAGAGCAGCATCGACATACATACACTAGCAACTGTAAAATAGATAGCTAGTGGGAAGCAGCAGCATAGCACAGGGAGATCAGCTCGGTGCTTTGTGACAACCTAGAGGGGTGGGATAGGGAGGGTGGGAGGGAGGTTCAAGAAGGAGGGTATATGAGGATACATGTATGCATATCGCTGATTCACTTTGCTGTACAAGAGAAGCTAACACAGCATTGTGAAGCAATTATACTTCAATAAAGTTGTATAAAATAAAAGATATACTTCAGAAGGAAGAAACATGATCTCAGGAGGAAAATCTGAGATGCTAGGAGTAGTGAATAAAGAATCTGGCAAATATGTGGCTAGATCTCAACAGATTATGTAAAACAATAGATTTGAAGAAAAAAAACCAATAGATTTGGGTGATATAAAAATAAGTGACAATTAAAATACTGGATAACAATAATATAGAACATGGGAAGGATATAATCATGTTTAAAGAATTCTGAAATTACTTCATTGTTCATGAAGAGAGTAGGGATATTAAATTTAAACTTTAGTAACTTAAGTAGGCATATTAAAAGTTTTTGAGCGATCACTCAAAGAGCTACAGTGTATATAACTTCCAAAGCAGTGGGAATAGGGAATAAAACAAACAAAAACTCTAAGGATTCAATAGTGGCAGAAAAGAAAAAATAAAATATGAAGCAAAAAAGTAAGATGAGACATATTAAAAGTATAAGTAATAATAAGTGTAAATGGTCTAAACTATTCAGTTAATAAGCAGAAATTGTAAAATTGGGTTAAACATAAATTCAGCTTTAGGCTATATACAAAAAATCACATAATACATAAGGACTCAGAAATACTTAAAATAAAAGGCTAGAAAAAGAATATATCACTCAAATATTAGACAGAAGAAAGCTAGATTAATACCAGAAAAAAATAATTTAAAAAAAATTTAGGAATAAAGAAAAGTTAATATATAATAATAAAAGTTTTGATTCATGAGGAAGATTTATCACTTTTAAACTTGTAAGTACCTAATCTCAACAAGCATGAGGCAAACAACTGACAAACCTGCAAGGAGAAATTGACAAATCCACCGCAGTAGTAAGCAATTTTAATATACCTCTCTCAGAAATTGATAGATAAAGCAGACAGAAAATGAGTAAGACAATAGAAGATTGGAAGAAAACTATAAACAAGTTTGATTTGACTGACATATATAGAACTCTGCATATAGCAATTTAGACATAGAGATACTTTATGAAAATTAGCCACATAATGGGCCAAAAGCAAATCTTATTAAATATCAAAGAATCATTATAATAAAGTCCATGTTCCCTGGCCACAGTGCAACTAAATTAAAATCAATAACAAGGCAAAACTATAGAGATTTTATAGAATATGTAAAACAATAGATTTGAAGAAAAAAGACAATAGATTTGGGTGATATAAAAATAGGTGACAACTAAAATACTGGATAATAATAGTATAGAACATGGAAAGGATATAATCATGTTTAAAGAATTCTGAAATTACTTCGTTGTTCATGAAGAGAGTAGGGATATTAAATTTAAACTTTAGTAACTTAAGTAGGCATATTAAAAGTTTTTGAGCGATCACTCAAAGAGCTACAGTGTACATAACTTCCAAAGCAGTGGGAATAGGGAATAAAACAAAAGTAACTGAGTTATTTGTAGTGAGGTGGATGGACCTAGAGTGTGTCGTACAGTGTGAAGTAAGTCAGAAAGAGAAAAACAAATACCGTATGCTAATGCATATATATGGAATTAAAAAAAAATGGTACTGATGAAACTAGTGGCAGGGCAGGAATAAAGACATAGACAATGAGAATGGACTTGAGGACACGGGCCAGAAGGGGAAGGTGGAGCAAAGTGAGAGTAGCATCAACATACATATACTAGCAAATGTAAAATAGATAGCTAGTGGGAAGCAGCAGCATAGCACAGGGAGATCAGCTCAGTGCTTTGCGACAACCTAGAGGAGTTGTCTCCCTGTCCAACTGCTAATGCCAGTCTTCACAGTCAGCCTAAGTTCTCTCTGCTCTGTCAATCTTTTTTTCAACTACATGAGATAACAGGTATGTTGGTTTTTTAAATGTATGTCGTCATGACTCTGAAGACTGGCAATAACTTGGGTAAGTGGTGAGATGGTGGGACAGCGTTTTAGGTGATGAAAATACAGTGAGCACATACACACGTGAGGATAGAAGCATACTTGGGTAGCTGTCCACTGGCCTATGTGAAATGAAAAAGACAGATTCCTTGGAAGGACCAGTGCGAGGACAGGTTGAAGAGGAGGTTGGAACCCAATTGTGCAGGGACTAAATGCCAGAATGAGAAAGTTGGGCTTTATTCTCTAGGCTCTGGGATTTCTTTAAGGTCTTTGAGTGTAAGAATAGTGTACTCCAGTGTCATTTTCAGAAATTAATATGGCAGCCGTGTATGAGATAAATTAGATAAGCCTAAGAGTAAAGACAAGAAGACAAATAAAGAGGTTTTTAATTATGGAGGACTGAAGCAACAGGAACCTAAACATGGATGGTGGGGAGAGATAGAGAAAGGCTCAGATTTAAGAAACATTACAAAGGAATCACAGGAATAGATTATAAAATTGGAATGTGCTCCTATTCCACTAAGACGTAGACAAAATAAAAGCGTATGAAGGGTGAGTAAAGGGAAAATCTGGAAATTTTCTATCATATTTCTAATTGTAACAATATTGATGATGACTGACTTTTTAAAATCTACAAGCCCAACCTCTGGCGATAATCTTCTTTCAACTATACATGAGCACATCTTTTCAAATGCGTCTGTTCAATAGAACACTTTTGCCCTTCCCCCAGAAATACCACAATCAGCAGCCTCTGCATGGAATGCAAATTATAGTATTAAGAAGCTGCTGTTAGCTGCTGACAAATCAAACAGGGTAGATGGCCACCTTATTTTTCTCTCTGTTGCAGGTAACTAGTGAACTGCAAAATAAAGATATTTTCTTAATTTAACACAGAACCATTTTCCCTTAGTAGTGAGACCTTGACCTGATTTTTATACACTGGATAAGATACTATTAGCATAAGATACGATTTGGGACTGATTAGTCATCTAATTTTTTTTACAGTTTCAGCCAATGTTATGCTAAATTTCCACCTAATTTTCAATTGAAATATTTGAACTCTTATTTCAACTCCTTAAGTATATGTCTACACAATATAGAATATACTATACAATACACTAGAATTAAATTTAATAATGTTCTAATTTCTAATCTGATTTTATTATGTTCTAATGGATTTAAAGCATAAATATATTTCTTTTCTTAAAAAAGCAATATGGGGCATTCATATTGCTAATCCATTAGTATTCACTTGGATTTTGAATACTTAATGAATTAGCTTTAATGCACTAGCCCTCATACAAACAAAATATTATTTCTGCCCCAAGGAAATGCTTTCCACTCCACACTGAAGATATAGTGCTAAAAGAATGTAAATATTAAAGCTTAATGTTTTTTTTTGTTGTTTTTTTTTTTTTTTTAAAAGTGAACTCCAGCATTCATTTATTTTTAAAATATATTTACATTTTCTGCCTGTATTACTTCTTGTGGGGTAACTTGAGGTGGATAAATTTGCTTTTCATTGTTGGCTGAAGAATTCCTTTAATTTGCTCTAAACTACCTATTTCGAACTTTAAAGGGGTGCTCATATCCTGGGATTTGGTGTTCACTTTTCCTATGTGAGTCATTGTTTGTTTGTTTGTTTTTAACATCTTTATTGGAGTATAATTGCTTTACGATGGCGTGTTAGTTTCTACTTTATAACAAAGTGAATCAGTTATACATATACATATGTTCCCATATCTCTTCCCTCTTGCGTCTCCCTCCCTCCCACCCTCCCTATCCCACCCCTCTAGGTGGTCACAAACCACCTAGCTGATCTCCCTGTGCTATGCGGCTCCTTCCCACTAGCTATCTATTTTACATTTGGTAGTGTATATATATCCATACCACTCTCTCACTTTGTCACAGCTTACCCGTCCCCCTCCCCATATCCTCAAGTCCATGCTCTAGTAGGTCTGTGTCTTTATTCCCATCTTACCCCTAGGTTCTCCATGACCTTTTTTTTTTTTCTTAGATTCCATATATATGTGTTAGCATACGGTATTTGTTTTTCTCTTTCTGACTTACTTCACTCTGTATGACAGACTCTAGGTCCATCCACCTCACTGCAAATAACTCAATTTCGTTTCTTTTTATGGCTGAGTAATATTCCATTGTATATATGTGCCACATCTTCTTTATCCATTCATCTGTTGATGGACACTTAGGTTGCTTCCATGTCCTGGCTATTGTAAATAGAGCTGCAATGAACATTGTGGTACATGACTCTTTGAATTATGGTTTTCTCAGGGTATATGTCCAGTAGTGGGATGGCTGGGTCGTATGGTAGTTCTATTTTTAGTTTTTTAAGGAACCTCCATACTGTTCTCCATAGTGGCTGTATCAATTTACATTCCCACCAACAGTGCAAGAGTGTTCCCTTTTCTCCACACCCTCTCCAGCATTTATTGTTTCCAGATTTTTTGATGATGGCCATTCTGACCGGTGTGAGATGATATCTCATTGTAGTTCTGATTTGCATTTCTCTAATGATCAATGATGTTGAGCATTCTTTCATGTGTTTGTTGGCAGTCTGTATATCTTCTTTGGAGAAATGTCTATTTAGGTCTTCTGCCCATTTTTGGATTGGGTTGTTTGTTTTTTTGTTATTGAGCTGCATGAGCTGCTTGTAAATTTTGGAGATTAATCCTTTGTCAGTTGCTTCATTTGCAAATATTTTCTCCCATTCTGAGGGCTGTCTTTTGGTCTTGTTTATGGTTTCCTTTGCTGGGAAAAAAAAGCTTAATGTTTTAAGGCACTGTTGTAAGTTGAGAGCATGTAGGGGTGGCTGCAGAGAGAGGGATTTTGATTATGTCAATATTAAAGTCATATATATATCTATCAAGATAGATAGATAGATAGATATGTATCTAGATATGTAGATATGTGCCGGGACAGTCAAAAAATGGAAAATCCATGTCCAACTGGAATGCAAAAGGACAAAAACCCTTTCTATAAAGGCTTTTGTTAACACAACATGGAGAAAGCAGCCATCTCAATAAGAGGATGCTAACCTCTGCAAAAAGAGAAAGCGAATTATAGGGATCTTGGTTTAGAGACTCAGAGATGCAGCAACGATTGACAAGCTTAACAAGTAAGAATTCAGCAACAAAGCATGTGTCAAGGACGAGACTCACTAACGTGCATCCATGTTTTCACCTTCCCCATTAAAAATAAGAATCCATCTTCTACCATTCAGCTTTTCTTCCTCTCTGATCTCCGAAGGACTTAACAGCGTCTCTTTGCCAGACCAGTTGCTCTGGAGTTTCTCTGGAGAGTAGGTACAATAGAGAATTTTAAAAGAACCTTGTGCTCAGAAGGGTCCCTTTCTTGGTTTAATGCTCTGTTGTAGCCTTCAGGAAATTTTGCATAATTTCTGAACATGGAACAATTTTTGAACAAGGAACCCCATACTTTTATTTTGCATGGGGCTTCACAAATTATGTAGCTGGTCCTGAATCCATAGGGTGGAAAAATCCAGGAGCAGCAGCAATAGTTAGCACACAACACACAAACAGCTGGACAGGACAAGCCACACTCAACAGATATCAGTGGCTCACTAGTCAGATCAAGGGAAATTTCCAGGAAAGCCCCAAAAGACACAGGCTCCTCCCTGTGGCCCTGAGGCCACCCACACCTTCCCTTACACCTGGAGCCCACTTTGGAAAGGAGGATGGACCTTTGAGAGAGGAGAAATAACAATAATGAAGAGTTTGAACTTTAAATCACCAAAACATAAAACTGAGATAGCTTTACTTTAGAAATTGAAGTTTTTTCCACCATTTTCAGGTATAAAGCTCAAAATCAAAGGAACATCACTTATACAAAATAAGATTTTTCTTATATTTTTCCCCCATCTACATCATCATTATGTAAATTTTGACCCCTCTGTAGAAGGAAAGCAGTACACTCAGAAAATGAACTGTTTCAGATTCAAGGGCTTGCCTTCCCACACATGAGTTATCCATGAATAGTTTAGATGTATAAGTCCTAGTTTGAGACTCTCTTTTGTTAAGCATTCTGGAAAAAGTGTGGTCAGAATACCAGTTGCAGGGGCGCGGGGGGAGACTCTTTTGTCCTCTTTTAGCAATCATCTGGACATGTGGATGCAGACCTCTGAAACAGGGATCTCTGCAGGGATGCTTGGCAGTAAAATAAGGCAATCCAGAAAATATGTAAAATATACATTTCGGAGCAGATTTTTAAAATGTACCAGATGGTTAGTCATTGTTTTTTTTTTCAAAGTTCCTCATAAAAACATATGAAATACTTTCCTTCTCTTTAGATTAAGCCTACTCAAGCATGACAGATGACATGATTTCCCATTCAGGAAAATGTTTCATTACTTCAAACTAGGATAGACGGCTATAAAATGCCCTTTTCTTATGAAATTTAGAGGTGAACTCACTGGTACTACTCTTCCTCTTCTGTTTCTCCCCCATACACACCCTTTCTTCATCAAGAAGCTCCCTGACCTGTTACCCCTTCTCTTTAATGTAGTCCCTTTGGTGGCCTCTTGTGCTGTATTTTACTAAAGGAGAAGAGGAGGTCATGGTAAAGAAGACAGAAAACTGGTGGAAAGGTATCTACAGTTTACCTGGGAATTCAAAGCCAAGAGTAACTGAGATGATCTCCCTCAGATGTAGTACCAAATGTTAAGCCTGTAGTGCTGCACTTCGCATTCAATGGGTGCTCTAAGTGTCAGTCACTTGCATTATTTTGCCCTAATCATAAAAGGGCCATTTTGCCAGCAATATCTGTGCTGAGACCTCAGTGCTCTCTCCACTGCCATTTTCCCACACCCACCTGAACCAGACTTGTTAAGAGAACCAGTCACAGATACCCAGGAAGATCTGGAACAAAAGTATGGCTGTGAAAAGTTAGATTACAAAGGCTTTGTATCATGGTTTTATGGTATAAGTCACCTTATAATTTATTATAGAGTTTCTCAATTTTTCTATCCATATAAAAGCACCATGAAGACACAGGCCATGCCTGTCTAGTTCATATCACTTCATAGCACCTAGGATAGCACATAGTAGGCGCTTAATAAATAGGTGTTAAATGAATAGGCAAATCAAGCAAATAATAGATGCTGACATTTAAAATCACACAGCCCAATCCATTTCACAGTGGCCCAGAGAGTTGCCCAAGGTCAATGAAATATGGAACTAACCCTAAAAGTAATGGATTTCTATGTCCCACTGCACAGATCCCTGAATTATGAGCACTTTCTCCAACTGAAATAACATGAACATAATTTTCTTCCCAATTATTCTGGCTGAGGGATATACAAAAGGTTTCAGTGGGTGGAAGATTTACGGCACAGCTTCTGGGAAATCCTAGAAGCACCATGGGGCAACTGCTAAAGGTCTTACGGTAATAAAATCGATAAGCCTGGGGACCCCTGGAGGCCCACAAGGTAGGCAGGAGGACGGCCCTCTTGGAGGAAGGCACTTTCGCTGATGTCCATTATATAAAAGATCCTTAGGCAAGCAAGAATGAAAGCAAATACAAGAAAAGAAAAATGCCTGTGGTTTCCTGTTGCTTCCAAAGTTCTCATGTACACCGACCTCTAACGTAGCCTTCAGCTTGATTGAATATTTCCCTGTCCTATTATAGCAAGGTGGACAATTCACACCCTAAAACTCGGATATACAGATCTTCCTCAACTCACAATGGGGTTATGTCCCAATAAACCCATTGTAAGTTGAAAATATCGTTAAGACAAAAATGCATTTAATACACCTAACCCACTTAACATCATAGCTTAGCCTCGCCTACCTTAAATGTGCTCAGAACACTTATATGAGGCTACAGTTGGGCAAAATCATCTAACACAAAGCCTGTTTCATAATAAAGTGTTGAATATCTCGCCTAATTGAATACTGTACTGAAAGTGAAAAACAGAATTGCTGTGTGGGTACAAAATGGTTATAAGAGTACAAGTTGGGCTTCCCTGGTGGCGCAATGGTTGAGAGTCCGCCTGCCAATGCAGGGGACGCGGGTTCCGTGCCCCGGTCCGGGAGGATCCCACATACCGCGGAGCAGCTGGGCCCGTGAGCCATGGCCGCTGAGCCTGCGCGTCCGGAGCCTGTGCTCCGCAACGGGAGAGGCCACAAGAGTGAGAGGCCCGCGTACCGCAAAAAAAAAAAAAGAGTACAAATTGTTCACCCTCGTGATTGTGACCATGTAGCTGACTGGGAGCTGCAGCTCACTGCTACAGCCCAGCATCACCAGAGAGGATCATACCCCATCTCATGAGCCCGGGAAAGGATCAAAATTCAAAGCATGGTTTCCACTGAATGCATACTGCTTTCACACCATGGTAAAGTCAAAAACGATTGGAAGTTGGGGACAACCTATACTACAAAAAAAAATGCAACATCCTTTTTATCCTTATAAGTTAACTAAACCTCTCACGAGCACCTCCCTTTAACTGGGAATTGGGAGAATGGGGGAAGATAGAAAGGGAGAGACAAAAAGGAGGAATTTTAAACTAATAAAGATTTCTCTGTCTATGCAATTTAGAAGAATTTCTTAAGGTCTCATTTGGAAAAATACTCAACCTGTCAGGTTTTCTTTATGACATCCCCCCCATCTTTTAAGAGAAGGTGTCACATGGGTATAAAGAGTAGCTTATGAGTCCTCAGTGTGATGGGGTGGGGGTGGGGCTTGATCAGCAGAGAGTCCTTCAGGTCCTGTCACTAGGGCAGCCCTGGGCCCTCAGTCCCCTTGAGGTGACTTCTGGGGGCAGCACTGCACTGGAGCAGCAGTTGGAATCCATGATCAAGGTGACCCATCTCTGGTTGAGAAGGGCCCCTGATTCCTGATGGCCCATTCTACATCTCTGTGCTCCCCAATGGGGACCATGGGAACTTTGAGATCCTCTGCAACCCATCCACTGGCTTTGGGGATTGAAAAGTGCAAGATGTATCCCTAACCCATGGCTAAATCACATCCTGCCCCCATCAGCGTCGAGTTCAATGTATTGCTACTCAGACAGGTTGGCTGCGTCCCCAGGCTACTCCTGAGGAAGTAGGACACAGCTTCCCCCTCTCAGCATCATAGGGGTTCCCTTCTGCTTCCTATTTGGTGAAGACATCCTGAAGGTTAAATCCCTTTTCTCTATCTTATGGATGTATTTGCTCTAAGGAGATATTATGCATTTGCAGTACATAATGATTGAAGAGGAATGAAAAATACAGTGGCTTATATTTCCAAAACTCTGTGTCCATTTCACTATAATCTCAGAGAGTCCACAAGGATACAGGCCTGACTCCTATGATTTTGGTCAGACATTGTTCAAAAATTAAGCTACAATATAAATAAGTAACATAAAATAACATAGGAAAAAAATCTTATTAAATGTAGTACAGTGAACTATATTTAACATCTACAAGTCATAGCTAAGCTTTGGTTTCTTTATAAAATGTGGATAATTACACCTGCTCTGCCTACCTCACCTGGGTATAAGGAAAATACTTTGAAAGCTATAAAGTTCGGAGGAATAAAACTTAGGATAGGAAATCCATAAAACAAGTTTGATACTTGAGCCCCAGCCCTATGGCATAATGGGAACTCACTATCAAGAAAAGCCTGACCAGACGTCCCCTGACCTCCCAAGAATCAAGCAGCAGTGTCCCATCACACCGCATAAAGCTCAGTGTGGTATATAAAGGTACTATTGTTGAACCAGATTTTATATGTACTCTTTCTATTCTATTCACAGAAAAAGCCACATTTACATGAGTGTGGTTGAAAAGATTTGCTGTAGAGCAGCGATTTTATGGAAACGCGTGTGTGGGAAAGGTTTGATTGAAGTGCATACGGCAATCCTTTAAGACTGATTTAATAGAGGGAAATGCCTGCCAGCATCTGGAACCCTGGATGGGAGTAACTCGGAGCCCGCAGATGCTACAAACATTTCAGGAGCCTTCTGCTGACTAGAAATTGGACACATTTTGAATCAAATCATTCTGCAGAGCAGGCTTATTCTGTAGTAGTTCTCCCAGCATCTGGAACTTTTTGCCAAGAGTGATCATATTTTTGTAATCCCAAATCCACAGCAAGTTATACTAGCTAGGAACTCCCCTGAAAGATGGGAAGGAACCCAGAAAAGCTGGGGAACACAGGGGCATGATGTTTAGCCCAGGAAAGATCTTCTTCCTCACTCCTGGAATTGCTTCAGGGTCCACACACCCCACTTTCTCCCCCATGTATCCATAGAGCAGACTGTCCATTTTACCTTTCATCTAAAATGTCAGCTATGTGTTTTTGCCATGGCTGGATATGCAAGTTCTAAAAATATATGCATATAAGGAAAATTTGAGCATTTAAAAATAACACTTGCTGGTTGTGGCTTTCGGGTGCCTTCTAACTCAGCTAGAACCAGTTGCTCCCATCTCACCAGCTGGATGATGATACCTAACTGGTAGCCTATGCTCATGGCTCTCACGAGCTGCTTTCTCGTGCCTCGCCTTATGGGATCCTCTCAAACATCCTGGCATCACAGCAATGCAGGCATCACTAGCCCCAGTGGAGAGAATGACCCAGAGATAATACACGGATAACACACTCATTTGGTAAGAAGAGCCGCGATGAAAGCCCAGATCGCCAAAGTTCCAGATGATTCCTTTGACTCTTCCAGCGACTACTCAATCATAGGTGTTTTAAAGTTATTAAGAAAATGACAGGCAGTCATGCTGCTTTCAGCGATAGCCCTCGCAACTGATAAGTTTTCTTACACTAGTTTCAAAAGTTAGATATTTCAAACTCCAAAGTCAATGTTCTCACCTATCCTATTCCTCTGTTCACATCATTCCCTGCCAGCCACAGAGAAGATGAGCAGCGATCATTTGTCTCATTGCTTAAAAAGGTTCAGAGCTATCAGTTATTTTCATCTCTCAACACAAGATACAGGTGCAGATTGATATTAGGACCCTGGAATAATACTGATTAGCCGTTCCCAAACAAATGTGTAATTTATGAAAATTTAAGATTCCAGCTCACTTCTGACTAGAACAGAAGAAAAAAAGAAATGTTCATCTTTTAAAACAAGTTGTGTATGCCATGGTACCTCTTCTTTATCCATTCATCTGTCGATGGACACTTAGGTTGCTTCCAACAAGGGCTATTCTATATCGAAAACGTCAAGGTCAAAAAGGACCAGAGTGGTACCTGGTCTCCCAGGCAACAGTACAATTGCACTAGGCAAATGTATAGGCTCTAGGGCACCTTTGGGATGGCACCAATACAGATGCCTCTTTTCCACCTTCTAGATTCCTAACGAAATTATATAGAAAACAAAATGTGGACAAGTCTATATTCATAGTGGGCACAAGTCAGAAGGTTTAAACCAATGCTGCCAGATGCTAACAGGCCTGGATTGGAGAAAGCATAGAAGACCGATTCATGGCCTTCCTTCTGGAAAAAGCAGAAGTCAGTAAGGAAAGTCAGTAGGACAACCTGAAAGGACCAGACAAGAAGCAGGAGCTGGAGGTAAAGGGCTCCCTGTGAGGAACTTCTGGTGACATTAAGAGATGCTCTTAAGAGTAATTCTGTTGTCATCTAGCAAAATCGAAGCACGTATTCTAAGACCAAGCAATTCCTCTCCTAGGCATGTAACCTAGAGAAATTCTCGCACATGTATGCAAAAAAGCATGTACAGCGGTGCTTATAACAACTATATTTGCAAAGTCAAAAACTAGAAACAACCTAAATGACCATCAAGAGAACAATGATTAAATTGTTTGTAGTATATTCATGTAATGGAAGACAACATAGCCATGAAAATGAATAGAGTCACATGTATCCACATGGATGAATTTCACAAACAATGCTGAGCAAAAAACTGGCAAGTTTCAGGAAAACAGTTTATTCGATTAACATAAAATATTAAAATATGAAAAGCTGTACACCATTTTCCTTATACATATTTACCACTGTATTCTATATATTACTGTACTGTCTTTAGTCAAAGAATAAGATGTAAATGGGAATAATAATTACCAAATTCAAGATAAGGGTACTTCTGGTGGGGGTGGGGAGGTGATAAGATAAGAAAGGATACAGGGAGTTTCAACTTATGGGTAATATTTATTTCTTAAACTGAGTGGTGGGTACACAGTTACTCACTATATTATTATTTAGAGCTTTTTGTTGTTATTTATTTTATTATAATTTACAGCTTTATCTCTGTTTTAACATTTCACTGTAACTTCTAAAAAGGAATATTAAAAGAATCATGTACTTTTTTTGAGTGTATTTTGCAAAACACACGGTGCCTGCCATTATGGATCCTGAGCTATGGCCGCACACGATCCAGTTGTGGGTAAAACATGTGCAAAAATGCATAATATCCAAAGCTCACGAATATCAGGCTGTGTAGTATAAGGACTGAGAAGGGTTGCTCGTAAACCCTATAGCCAAGTCCTGGGAAAATAATCCCATAAAACCTTAACAGTAGACACAAGAAATGGAGAGAAAAAAACATATTTCATTACACCTCAATTTCCTTTCTAATGTTTTGAGGATTAGGGCCGGATTTATTTTTCCTCATCTAATGCCTTTAAGTGCCTCATTCCCATAAGCCAGATAAAATTTATGTTTAGAGAGGTAGGGCCTAGATATGACCAAATGAATGCTTCACCCTTGGGTGCCCATATACAAGGCTATAGGAACTCTGTCGTATTTCCAGAGTTTGACAGTCTCATCCTGGGTGGGTTTAAGTATGCTTCGCAATACTCTGTCCATTTTTCCATGTGTTAAATAAAGAACCAGGAGTCATTTTCTTACTCTCCTTGTTCAATAGTTTTACACCTGCCTGAATGCAACGGTTATGTGAAAAGTCACACCAACATACGGTAAGTGGGAAAGGACACAAGATGGGTACCCATCAAGAACTCACAAAATTAGTTACACAAACATTTATATTAACGTAAATATATCCTATACTTAATATAAAAACTTTAAGGGCCTCCATCTTCAAGGGGGCAAAAGAGTCAAGTGTATTCCCTGTTTTACCACAGGAGGAAAACTTGGTTAAATGGCTTGACTCACATCACATGTCAGAACTTGGTAACTTGATAACGTAAGAAAAGTATCTCACTTAGTTTGTGCAACAGTTATATTATTAAATTAAACTTTATTAATAATTGTTATTATCATCCCTTAATTATTCTCAGGAGCAGAATCCGAATGGAAAATCAAATTGCATGTGTGGTTTCTGGCACATGGTCTCACCTCCATCAATGATATTGTGCCCTTACCCCAGTCCAGAATACAAAAATAAATCCACTTCTACTCTGTCTCCTTGGCCACAGGAGTCCCCAGTAGCAGTGTACAATATCAGCTCACCTTATTGAGAAAATGGTCACGGAGGCTCCTCTCCATGTATTTTGAATTTTTCCATCATTGAAGAAATATTCACTATACATAATTGTATGCTTTCTAATACTGCTTTCCTTCAAATTGGATTTTCCCCCCATGGATTTTAAGGCTATTTCCATTAGGGAAAAGTAAAAACAGTTGTAATTTCAGCAATTTTCCATTTTCCTCCTTGTGGGATAGACCTACTCATTGTATTTGAAGGATAAATAACTAAATGATCTTGAAATATTTAATGTGAAAGAGTTGCCAAGATTTTCAACACAAGAAAGCATATCTAATATGCCACAAAAGGCAGCTTGAAAAACAGAACCGTTTTTAATAGATACATAAACTCCTATTTAACTACTAGCACTTTCCATGTCTTTATTCCTGCCCTATAATGAGCCATTCCAGGTTTATTGGTATTCAACTTGGTTACTAGTGCCACTTAATATAATCCCACATGGTTAAGGCTTTGAGAAGCGTCACACACACAAAAAAAGTAAATCAAACAGGAAAGGAAAGAATCAAAACGGTAATGTAACTAAGAACCAATCTGGGGGTAAAACAGAGTAGTGTGTCGTCTTAGATTGCAGAGATTTAAACATGCCATGAAACTGCATCAAGCATCCTGCAGTGGGCCAAAGCAACGCTTTTACATAACTTCACATATCTAAGAACGGCAGAAATCCAGAGAGCCGCATGTTTTTCAACCGGTTCCGGTAGTTACCATTCAATTCATCAGGTTTTCCATTGGCCTAACTCAGGTCCTATACATCTGAAGCTTTCCCTACCAAGAATCAAACTTTGAAGACTGAGACGATTTGAGGGAATGTATAATTTTTGTATTGTAGATTTATAATGAGAGTGTGATCCCCTCACTCCACATCAGACTCTATTCTTGCAAGAGTGGTTTATAGCTCATCTCTGACCAAAGGATCCTCATATTGCATTTATTTAGAAAGCCAGTCTTGGCCAAGGCAACGAGCATCAGGAGCTGTGAGATCAGCTTCCCCAACTACTAAAAATAAGTCCCAGAAAAGGATGGAGAGGAAACCACATGTCACTTTGAATAATTATTAAAACAATATAAAGAGACTGGAAAACTCATCTGAGTTCTTGGTAATAAGATAGAACCCTTTTCGTAGGCTTGCTTTCTGAGAATCACTCCAGGGCATGACTAATGAAATAACGACTGACACAGCACTTACTACGTACCAGTAATTGTTCTAAGCGCTTTACATGTATTAAATCACTTGGTTCTAATAACAACTCTATGAGGTATATTCCACTAATATCCTCATTTTACGTATGAGAAAACTGAGGCACAGAGAGGTTAGGTAATTTCTCCAAGGTTACACAGACAGTAAGTAGTAGAGTTGAGAGTCAAACTCAGAAAATCTGGCTCCAGAGTCTGTAAATTTCACTCTGACCTGCTGTGGTACAGAACTAGGTATTGATCAAAATACAACCCAAAACTTTTAACCAAAAACAAAAGCATGAATTTAACAATCTTTTGATTATTTTTTGGTCATTCCACAACCTGTGAACTCATTTGTTCACTCAACACATATTTATTGAGGATCTACTTTGTACCAGGCACTATTCTAAGAAATGGGGACAGAGACAAAAAAAAAAGAGTACTTTTAAGATGCTCAGAGACTACCTGGAAAGAGACAAAAGTGATAAAAGGGAGAGGGAAATCCAGGGTGCCATGAAATAAAACACTTACAACACATGTCCAGTGCTAGAACTAAATTGTCAAAATATATCCTAACCTTAAAAAAAAAAAAAAGAAAGAAAGAAAAGAAAAAAATTTCTCTTCACTGATCTTTTCTAAAAATCGAAATACAGCCTTCCTATGTCCCATCCCCCCACTGCTACCACCTCCAAGAGCCTGAGGTTGACGGCAGCCTTACTAAAAACGTTTTTCTTAGCATTGAGTTAGAATTCCAATATTACCCTTATAGTTTTCATATTTCCTTTGATATTCTAAAACCAGTGTGAAAGTTGACTTTAAAAATTATCCATTGCTAGCAAAGGTCTGTTATGCTAGCAGCTTCAGATAATGCAGGCGCTTGAAACCCAGCACAGGAGTCTAACCACTCTACAGGCCTTACCCAACATGAGTGAAATCCTTACCATTCGTGTGCCAACCCCCCAGCCTTGCAGTAAAGCAGTTCTTTGCAAAACGAGATTGTGCGGCTCTCCAGGCTCTTTAGAAACCATTTGCAGGCTGCAGCCGGAGAGAAACCAAAATGGCCTGAACTAGGGGCAGGAAAGATAATTACCCTGGGAGGACAACTTGGGGGCTGGCTTTTCACAGCCACAGACCGACTCTGCTTGAATTAAAGCCATGCCTTGTTTCAAACCCCTTCTACCTCCGGCTACCTGCTTGAGGATTCAGCTCAAAGTGGGACCAGAACGACTATCTTTCTGGAAGGATTAGGCCACAGCCTGAAGCTTCCGAGACTGATTTTGAAATCCACAGTTATTTTGAAGATGGCTTCTCACATCTGTTCTGCTTCCCTGCTCCACATGAAGCCCTAGATCTCCCTCCTCATCCTAAGGAGATTGCACCTGTCATGTACTAAATAATTTTAAGTCTCTTCCCTAGAATTAAATGCAGCTTCATTTGCTGTTTGGATTTTATAATTTTTAAACAGGAAGACAGAACAGCACACATAAGACAGATTGCTTCCTGCCCTCTCCTCTTGCCTTCCACTACTGTAGGGGCTTGAGCCATTTGTGTTTTTTTGGTCTCAATTTCCCTTTCTAGCAAATGACCATAGTGCCTATTCATGTCAGTTTATAAAGGACGCTGGTGTGCATTTTTAAAACTGTATCTGTTGGCTCTCTGTTTCTGAAATGTCTCTTTTTGAGTTTCTCCCACAGAAATTGGGATCAATTTTCATTTCTTTCTGCTCCGTTGCATCACCAGAAGTCTATATACCTTCCTGTAATTTGAAAAGTGCTGATCTGGCGGGCACCTCAGTTGACCAGTCATCAGGCCTGAGGCCTAATTTCTTTTCCTCCTCTGGCTCAGGCAGCTCTTACCTCACCTCCCCCTCTTCTCTCTAATTTTTCCAATTCATTCACCAATTATTCATCGATCACCTGTAATTCTGACAGATGTGGGATAGGTGTGAGGGAGCAACAGTGCACATGCTCAGTCCTTGCCCTCAAAGATTTTGTATTGAAGGGGAAGAAACTTCCCACCGGTGACAGCCCCAGCCTGAACCTGGTTCACAGAGTAACCCTGACTTGAAGGAGCAAGTTCTTAGACAGCCGTAGCCTTACCCGCCATGCCCACTAGCAGCCTCACTCCAGGCCATGTGGGAGCAGGTCCCAGTCCCTGGAGATCAGACCCAGAAAGCAGAGCAAAGTGATTCCCCAGGCTCCTCCTCTAGCAGCCAGAACCACATGGCCCCCATCGACAGCTGCTGATGGGAGAGCACTGGTCCTCTCTGTGTGGCTTCATTCTTAACTAGGAACTCGCCTTCCAGAGTCTTGGAGACCGAGTTGGCCACTGTGTAGCCCAGTTCCCATGATCAGAAGCTTTCATGTAGACTTTTTCCGAAGCCCTTATTCTCATCATTTGCCTGGTAATAAAGGCTCAGTTATGGAGGGGGCTCACTCCAAGCCTCTACCCCGGGGGCTAAAGCCGCACCCCTGAACCAAGCTCAGAGGGAAAGCAGTGTGCCACCTGGACAAGGGCATCCTGACTCTGTTGGGGCTTCCAAGCTCTCGCCAGTCCCACTGTGCCTGCCAACCACCTCCTTCATATGTACCCCCGCCTTTCTGCTGCACTGTGCTCTCCTGAGCCTTGAAGGTACTCTCCCAGAACTCCAAGTCCAGGTTGTTTTCCTGACACATACTCTTAGGAGAGATGGCTAGCGTTTCAATTGGGCCTACTATGTGCCTGGCACTCTCCTATAGTATGTGTGTGCATGGGCACATGCACATACAGGCTTTTCAATCTTCACAACAAGCCTATAATCCAGGGCCTATTTTTATGCCCATTTTATAGATTAAGAAACTGAGACATAGAAGTTACATGACGTGCCTAAGGTTACACAGCTTGGAGTGGCAGAGCCAGCACTTGAAACCAGACGTTCTTGTTCCAGAGTCTACACTCTTAACCTCTATGCTGGGACCCAAACTGCCTTCCCAAGGGAACATTACTTGCAGAAGATCAAATGCCATTACTAGACAAATTATTTAACAAATTCTACATAAACTCATATATTGTTGAGACACATCTCAATATTCTATTTAAAATTTTTCTATCTTCTGAAAAGAATCTGAAAAAGAATAGATATATAGATATATATGTATAACTAAATCACTTTGCTGTATACCTGAATCACTGTAAAAGAACTATACTTCAATAAAAAATTTTTTTTACCTTCTATGCAAATATTTTAAAAGCCTATTCCATGCTCTGAAAAAATGCTGTTGTTCAAGCGTACTTCAATATCTTTTATCTTCATACATTATTTAAGAGAAATGATCTGAAAGGTCAGCGTGGTGGTAGTGTGGCTTAATGGAACGAGTCAAAATGCCTTCTCAGTGAGCTGCCCCTTCTTCTAGCAGGCACCAATGATGCGATCTTCTTAATCAGTCACTACATGCTTTGAGCCTCTGTTCCACACTGTAAAATGGAGATGTAAGGAAAACTCTGCCTACCTGGTATTTTTGCTTTGAGGCTTACTAAGGCAACGTATATGAAAACACTATGTAAATGATAAAGCTTCATGTAAACAAACACAAATTCTCATTAAAGACAAAATGAAAAGACTAAAAAATGAAAAAGTATCTCTTGCTAATAAGAAAAAAGCCAATGACAAGGCTTCATGCTGAGAGACACAAGACCTAGGTCTTTGTTCTAGCATCTGCCGAGATAGAAAAAGAAAACAGAGAGAGGAGAGAATAAATTATTTCAGAGAAACCTCTTGAGAAACTGGCTATGGGAGAAAGCCTCATGGGAATGACTCTTAAGATGCGCAGCAGTCTGTGAAGTGCTGGAAGAGGGTCAGCCTTCTCTTTCAGGATCTTTGGTAGTTTCCTTCTTGGTGTTTCTTTTTGGACTACCAGCACTAGAGAACAGTGGAAAGAGGAGAAATCACCAGCACCAAGGAAGTTATTGGAGCAGTAATTTCCAATGTCACAGAAATTCAAACAGACTAGAAGGATGGGAAGAGAGATACCTTGGTGAAGCTAGTTTAAGATAATATTCCTGGAAAACCATAATGTTAAAACTGGAAGAAGAGACTAGGATTAAAAACAGTTATCTGGGAATTTATATTTTGTAAACATTACTTTAAATCATGAATGTGCTTCACCAGGAAGTCAACATCCAGATGATCTAGCCAGTAGGTCCACTAGAAGGAGACGGACCCAGCAAGTTTTCAGTCCTCAGGGTCTGGATTTGTCTCATCTACTTCTGCATCCACAGTAACTAGCACAGTGCCTGCCATGGAGGAGGTTCCTATTATAAAAAAATCAAATGGACAGACAGAGTCAAGTCCAAGTCCTGACTTTTCCTAATCTTAACTAATCTTGTAACTTCACTTCTCTAAGCCTCAATTTCACCATCTGTAAAGTCAGGGAGTTAAAGAGTCTCTAAGCTCCCTTTAGTTTCCAAAATTCTGTAATTCTATTGTTTGCATTGGAAATCAGATACCTAGGAGAAAATTAAAACTCCCTGGGGCACTGGTCTTTTCAATCTAAGCCTACTAATTGTAAGTATAAGAGTTGGAAGGCTTAGCTGATGAATAAGGCCTAATGTACAAGATAGTCTGTTCACCTTTCCCTTCTGTCCAGTACAAATGAAATTATCATTTCCTGGTGAAACAACTAGAAGAGGATATTTGAATGAGAATCACATCTATCATCACATACAAATAATTCAAAGCACAAACCCTACTTGGAATCAGCTCCTTGTAGGCAAATGTGGCTCTTCCTATAAATTCATTAACACCAGAAAGTATTTATAACTTGTCAAAACACCATGAACACAGTACTAAACATGAACAATACAAAATGAGCAGCATTAGATTAACCTTGGCCTATGAGAGTTTACAATGTAGGACTTTCTAAATTACAACATGAGATTAATGTGGTATTTGGGGGTCTTACTGACAAATTCAGAACGGCTATAAGCTATCCAATCAATTGTATGGTGACTGGCTATAGCAAGTTGAAAAAAGTTAGTGAACTGACATAGACCATTCCCCCAAAGTGCTAAATAAACAGGGATTAAAAGCAGAAATCAGGAAAAAGAGAAGCTGTTACTATCATTTCAAAATCAGGCGAGATGTATGTGATCCTTGCCCAGTGGGTTCTTGCCTGGATTAAATGAGCAAGAAAGATTGGGAGGGACGTACGACCAACCAACATTTTGAGTAAGAAGCAATACCCATGCTTTCCAGGCTCCCCAGAGCAGAATCACCATCCCTCCAGACCCCAAACAGAATGTCTGTGGCACTGATCCTTCCGTGGCCTTCGCTCTGAACCGAGTAAGCACACAATTGAATTAGATCGCGCCATTAGAGAAACTGGTCCCCAGAGGAGAAAGCACGTTTCATGGTTTGCTGAACGATTCTGAGGCTTCGTATAAACCAAGCGCGGAGCCTGCTGAGCGCTGCGCTCCATCTATAAATTCCACACTAGATCAAGGGGTGATAAATACTCAGATAAACATTTATATTTTATGCCTCAACAATTTATCCTCTCTTCCTCTTATCACACTGTGTTGACCCAACTTACTCAGTGAAAACACACATTCAGCGAATAATTGTTTACCTCTGCTCACTCGGGCAGAGGAGTAAGAAGACTCTCCCCATTTGTTATCCTGGTTGCCTTCTCTCCCTCGCCCATTCATCTTGATTTTCTCTCCCTTGCTATTGATTTTATGAAAGAGATCTTTTTTTAATTTGTCCTTCAAAAATGGTATTGACATAACTGTGCTTTGCCATTTTGCCTTACATATTGTACTGTAAACCTGTGTGAGAGAGTTCATTTTCTCCCACGGGGGAAAAAAAAAAGCCTGATAAGGGGGCTAGACTAGCAACACAGGGGTCAGAAAAGAAGCCTCTCTCCTTGACAGTCTCTCCACCAAATCTCAAGGACCTTTGTAGAAAATCATGCCTCACCTCCTTGGTTCCCTTTCTCCACTTGTAAGCAAGGAAGTTGAAAGTAGCTAGTACTGGGCAAACAGATGAAGCTACATTTGTTATGTATGTTGTGATGACTAACTGAAAAACTCTCTATAAAAGTCAGAAATAATAACATTGCTATTAGATTTGTGAACACCTTCACCACAGATGTATTACTCCATAACACTCATAAAAACAAGCAATGAGGTATTTGGGAGATATATGCATATCATTTTATAGGCAAATTTTTATTTGATGTCAAGCCTTGTCATGAGTAGCTCTACCAAATTATAATTACTAGTACTTGGGAGATGTTTTTAAGTGTATCTAGTGGTTAAATCAGTTTAAGAGACAAACAAAATAAAGTCAGTGTGTCGTTGGAGGGAGAGGGAGTCCCGATGCTTTATTATGAAATTAAGAATTAAATATCTGTGGGCTTCCCTGGTGGCGCAGTGGTTGAGAGTCTGCCTGCCGATGCAGGGGACACGGGTTCATGCCCTGGTCCGGGAAGATCCCACGTGCCGCAGAGCGGCTGGGCCCGTGAGCCATGGACGCTGAGCCTGCGTGTCCGGAGCCTGTGCTCCGCAACAGGAGAGGCCGCAACAGTGAGAGGCCCACGTACCGGAAAAAAAAAAAAAAAAAAAAAAAAAAAGAATTACATATCTGTATTCAAAGGGTTCCAATGAATATCTTACTTTTATGGTTTTTAATGTCAGCAGTTTTTATGGAGATAAAACTTGGTCTAGAATATAGCATTTCCTTGAAAATGTTAAAATCATGCCTCCAATACTAACTATGCATTTTGTTTTGTTTTTACTGTCCATCTTCTTACAAAGATAAAATGAGAATAGCTCATCACCGGTGAACCTCATTTTCTGCTAACTCAAACTTTTCCTGGTCCTCAGAAGCCCAGAGAGAATGCAAACATTGGCCTTTAGGAAACAGTTTACTTCTTGCTCTTGGAGTCTGCAGATGTATAGTCTAATTAACAATACATATTTTCTCCTTTAGCTTCTGTTTGAATCTCTAAGTCTCAAACATGCCTCTACAGGGCACAGTGCATAAAGAAACCTAAAAGTACCTAGATGTAGATTGAAGAGCCCAACTAATCATGTCAGAGGCAACCATGTCCAACCCTACCATGAGGTTTGGACACAAATTTTACCCTCAAAGAAGCCAAAAAAAGATAACATGTTTTTAAAAAAATACAGGTATAAATCTCATTATCAATCTCATTTAAAGTTTATCTTTCAAAGCTTCTCAAATTTTTGAACTTCAGTCTATGACTCTATTTATCATTTATTTATTATCCATAATCGACCAAGTATAAACAGAACCCTTTCCCAAAGCATTAGATAAATTGTTTGGGGGTGTAGGGAATTGTGGGGAGATATTTCTTGAGGCCGTTGTAGTTGCACATCAAGAAATACTCAAGTTCCTCAAAACTGGCTTATACCATTTCAACACAATTTTTCATTCTTGTAGATAAAGAAAAATGATGCGCTTTCTTTTAGGTCACAAAGAATCTCACATTATTGGAGGTTTTTTATTTCTGTTCAGAATTGTTTTACTATTATTAACAAATACCATAATTATTAAATACTCACCAGCATCTGGGTTCCTGAATTCTATTTTGAGGGCTGAATTGTCCCCACCCTCCAAATTCATATGTTGACATCCTAACCCCTAGTATTACAGAATGTAACTGTATTTGGAGATAGGGCCTTTAAAGAGGTAATTAAGGTAAAACAGGGTCATTGGGGTGGGTCCTAATCCAGTATGACTAGTGACCTTGTAAGAAGAGATTAGGACACAGACAGGCAGAAAGGGGAGACCATGCAAAGACAAAGGGAGAAGACAGCCGTCCGCAAGCCAAGGAGAGAGGCCTCAGAATAAATCCAACCCTGTAAACATCTTGATCTTGGACTCCTAGCCTCTAGAATTGTGAGGAAATAAATTTCTGTTGTTTAAGCCACCCTATCTATAGTACTTTGTTATGGCAGTTCTAGAAAATTAATACACACCCCTCCTCAATGAGCTTGAAAACTTACCCAACTTTTCAACAGAGGGTTGGTTTGGTGCCCTAAGCAAAGTCTACTTACTAGTCCAAGGCTGTGCATAGTTATGGTCACTAGACCAGAAACAGACAATCTGGGGTCTGCCTGCTGACACTGGCCCATCAGGAACTTTGCAGCCTGTCTATTCCATCCACGTGTGCCCCGTCGTCACTTAACACCATCTCCAAAGGCAAGCCCCCATAGCCACGTTATCCTCTCAAAAGGCGGCAGCTTATTGTCCTTCATCTCCGTATTCCCAGGTAGTGGAGAAGCCACCACATGGGTGGAAAGCAATGGATTCTTAACTGCCTTTCTCTCTTTCTTAACCTAAAACATCAAAGTTATAGCTTCGGGGGATTTGTTTTTCTTTCTTATTTTAAAATTTACTTTTATTTCTTTCCTATTTTCCTTTTTTGGGAACAGGGACTGTTGTTTCGCAAAGACTTTTTCTTTGTATTAATTTGTATCCTCTTGAATCACCACTGAGCTCATGCATTTTCCAATAAGTAGGGTAGAAACTATTGTGAACCAGTTTGCCATTCTTTTATCCCCAACACGAGACACACAAGTGAATATTTATATAAAACTAAGCACAGCTTGTTGTGGTGGAGTCAGACTTGTTTGATTTCATTCTTTCTCTGGAGTTTCTCTTTAAAGTATTCATGGTTTACTGGCATCTTTGCATCCTTTCCATCCTGGCTCAAATTTCACTTTCTTGGGCATTAGTGGTCCTTTTTATAATTGTCTTTAAATAAAACTTTCCACAAAAGACCAAATTAAAACCAGCTAAACAGCTAGGTACCACACTAGGGAAGGCCTCCCAGTGAGATGGCATGGAGCCATGTCTGCTTAAGGAAGACTGAGATAACTAGGCCTGGAACCCATCACTCCTGGACGTAGAAGTGGCTGTTCAACACAAGAAGTGGTACCTAAGGCCACATTTACAGAAGAGGCCAATTACTGTAAAGCATGTTTAGTTTCCCCAAACACCTAGAAATTTGAATGCGAACCAATTTAAAGCTATTAGCATATCATAGGCTCTTCAGTGTTTCAAACAGTGATAATATCCCAGTTGGAGTGCGAATTTGACTGAGGAATTATCTCTTCCTCAATTAGCATACTTGTGTGAATATTCTGATCAAGCAAAGCATTTTAAATCTGCCCATAAATTTCTTTCACCCTTGGCTCACTGTAACAGCGGTAAGTTAGTATCATGTTTTGTTGCTTTTGTTAATCTCCTAAGAAGTGCAAACTTCGGAAAAGTTTTGCTTTACTCATCAGTTCCCTTGGTGGAAGAGACTAACCCAACATATTGTTGAAGTGCAAATTTATATGTCCATCTTGTGAAGCAGAGACTGAGAATCAAGTAGCTTGATTCTAGAGGATTCCCCAAGTTCTCAACCTCTGATTTCACCACTTCTAGTCACTTCCATTGGCCAGCATGGTAAGGAGCATAGAAATTTCCTTTCCTTTCATAATGGATGATGTGCCCAGAATCAGATAATCCCCTAACCAAATGCAGAATCTTCCAGAAATCATTTCAGCCAATCAAGAAAAAAATCCTCCGTAAGTCTGAGGAGGATCTCAAACAATGGCACACTAAAGTAGCATTTCTCATTCCATAGGCTGTATGCATTGCTGATGTACAGGGTATTTTAGGAGGAACACAGGTGAACTTTTCTATTGTGATGTACATATAATTATTTAAATAAAATAGTTATAGTCTCATTAGAAAAATTATAACTGGCATATTAAACCCATGATTTCACAGCCTTTTAATGTTTATTTATACTATAATTAAGAGTTTTTGAAGTCAATTTAAAGAAAGATATTAAGTAAATTACGGTACAAGTGGTAAGCAGACAAAGCAAACATTGGGAAGGCAATTGATAAATGATGGAAATTTAGGAGAGGCAGTACAAGAATTCCTTTCTAAGGCCTCAGACAATTCTTTTTCCTGGTACTGAACAGGATAAACAAAAATGACTCTATCCAAGCACAGAGTGGTGCAACTGGAGTACAGTGAAGACAAAAATAGTGTTTTTACAATAAATCATCTAGAAAGCAAAGGCAGTCCATAGAGGACATCCTAATAATAATACTGGAAGCCAGAAAAAAAGATAATACAAAGTCCTAAAAAAGAAAATAACTGTCCACTTACTGTTACATGCCCAGCTAAACTATTTCTTAGATAAATTAGACATTATTTAGAGTAACATTTTCGGACTACAAAACTGAGCATAATTACCATTAACAGATCCCTACAGAAAAGGTCCTTTTAAAGATGTACTTCAGGAGGGCTTCCCTGGTGGCACAGTGGCTAAGAATCCACCTGCCAATGCAGGGGACACGGGTTCGAGCCCTGGTCCGGGAAGATCCCACATGCCACAGAGCAACTAAGCCCATGCGCCACAACTACTGAGCCTGCGCTCTAGAGCCCACGAGCCACAACTACTGAGCCCGCATGCCACAACTACTGAAGCCCGCATGCCTAGAGCCCATGCTTTGCAACAAGAGAGGCCACTGCAATGAGAAGCCCGTGCACTGGAACGAAGAGTAGTCCCCGCTCACCACAACTAAAGAAAGCCCGTGCGCAGCAACGAAAACCCAACACAGCCATAAATAAATAAATAAATAAATTTTTAAAAAAAGATTATTCACTAAAACCTTTTTAAAAAAAAAAGATGTACTTCAGGAGAGTGAAATCAACTTAGAATGGAAGAGGGAATGAAAAGGAATGAGGGATATGCAAGGAGGATTGATGAGCAAAGACTTAGAAGCGTGGGGTAAATCTAAGCATTGGCTTTCTAAGGTAACACTAAAAACTAATTTTGAGTTTTTAAAAATTATATGAAACTAAGATATGGGACAACAACAACCTGCAAGCTATTACAGAGGTGATGAGAGCTGCTGAGTTCTAAGGTTTTTATATCATTTGGGAGGAGGGCAGAACTTTGACTAATATTTGGTGTTACTAAGTCAGAAGCATGTGTTAATAACAAGTGTAACCATTAAGGTAATATACAGCCTTCCAACTAGGAAGGGGCAGTGGGTGCAGGTGGGAGGGAATAATTAAAAGAAAAACAAACAAAAAAAAACCCATCATCACATAGAAGCTAGAGAAGGAGATAAGAGAAGGATAAAGGAAACCACCAACAGAACCAAAGCAGAATCTAAACCAAACCTGGACATTTTGGAAGAGCTACATCCCAAAGCAGATTGCTTCTTTCAAAATGCAAATGGTTCTCTGTCCACACTCGACACACCCTGTTGCTGTCATTATTATCACAACCACTTTCTGTTACAGAGGCTGCCAGATTTAAGCTGCCAGGGTCTAATTAGGAAGCCCCCTCCATCCACAACTGCAGTTAGGAGGTTCACCCACCACACGTCCTTATTATCCCAGCTGGTGCTCAGTTTAGCATCGGTTTGGAAGAGCATAACAAAAACCATCTGCCAAAAAGACCTCGCATTCGTAAGTCCACACGGATACATTCCAAAACCCTAGAGCTCGTTACACGCTTCTTTATCTTGATCCTGAGTATGTACTGTATAGACCCCTGAAGTCAGATCCTCTTCCCACTATAATTTAGCTGAGGATTCTGTTACATCCGTCTGCAGAAGGAATTTAATTTTTCAGAATGGAAAGTAATAGAGCTCACCAGAAACTGAAATTGCAAGGTTGGAGCCTCCCTGCTTCTTAGCATCAGTAGGCATGTAAAAAGAATAAGATTTATGTCCCTAAACCTAAAATATTCTGAAGCAATTATTTACTTAATATTTTACTAAATTACCTAGGATTGCAGTTTTGATTAGGAAAGCAAAAGAGAAGTCTGCAGGTGGCCTGTAAAGCGAATTTTGAAGATAGCTCTGCTAAGCGCATGCAGTGGTCTTGGAGAATACCAACACCGTGTTAAAAAACGCAGGGCCCTCAGGGTGTCCACCTGCCACAGAATTTAATTTATTTTATATATCCTCTAATAGACTGAGTCTCATCCATTAGGTAAATGTAATGTGGAAACACTGTCTTGTTTCTCTAAAGCAGAAACCAGCGAAGACAGGAGATTTATTCTCGCAGAATCTTGTGCTACTCTAATTGGGTTCTAATTGGGTTCAAATTCCCTTGTTAAGGTTCAGTGTATATGATACCGCTCACATGCTACAGGATCATGTGTGCTGCTTTAGAATATGTAAGACAGACAAAAACAAAAATCAAATCAAATAGACAATTTCTGTAATGATGAATTTACCAGTCGAACTTAAAATGTCATCCTATAGTTGCCTGACATTCATAGACTGAAAATATGTCTATGTACCGTGTACTCTGATTAAGCGTTTCGAGGTATTCACCAAGCTTGGTAAGGATAATAGACCCAGAACTGGATAATTCTGAGGAATGTTTCATATTAGTGGTGACAAAGAAAGAGCCTTGGAGCAGTAGGCAACCTTTAAAAATAAAAATAAGAAGTAAGTGAATCAAATATGGCATTACAATAGAGAGGAAATTGAATTCCTCTGCACACGATAAGGGTGGCTTCATTATTCACGGGCGTCCTGGCTGTGCCATGACACCGGAGACTGATGAGACCATCCCATCTCTGGAAGATAAATTCAATACACCAGGTATTGTTCTAATATATCCTAGAAATGTATGGAATACACTTAACTGATGGCAATGGGATAGTATTTTTATCTTCAGACATTCATAACAAAAAAGAACATAATTTGCAGTAAGGCAAACCTGGAATAAGTTTCATACAGACCCACCTTCCCAACTCATTTGGCAAAATTAGAATAGTTTCTCAGGGGGAGGGATTGGAAGCTAAAGGCATTAGGATGCTTTTATAAGTCACCTAGGTAGAAGTGAGTTCTTCACCATGAATAAAATAGCTGAGAAAGTGCTATCCCTAAGCCTTTGAACAAGAAAGCCTCCAAACATTTGGAGAAATCATCCACTGACAGAAAATTTCAATCAAAGTTCACTGACTCAGTTAGTTTAATCTTTGCCTACCAAAGTTTTTTTAAAGCTTTTTAAATTCTCTCATGGCAACTAATAATTCTTTCTTTCTATTCATCTCTTCCCTGACTCCTCCCAAATTATAAATCCAGTTGAATAGATGGCAAATACCCAAATCTGTACCCACACATTCCCATTTCAAATATGCTTTCCTGGGGCTTTACTCTCACCTTTCCTTCTGATTATTTGCCCACCTGATTTCAGCAAACCTCCCCATTTACAAAAAAAAAAAAAAAAAACAAAATAACATGATGCCAGTCAGATCAGGGATTTCAGTTTGGGGTTCTGGTAATTTCTCTAAGATAGAGTTACCTTAAAGCCTGATTTCCAAGTATATAATCTAGAAGTAGCTAAAACAAAGGTGAAAACTGCCAGGGGAAAAATGAAATCAACTTAAATAGCATGAGATACCTCAACAACCACTGAAGCATTTTTGGAGAAAGCTTTGGACAGTAGAGGAAGTTACTTGTCCAAATGATTATGTATCATCCAAAATACACAGAATAGTTTCTTTGTTTCCAAATGCTAAAGTTTGCTCTTCCCTAGTTATAATTATAGGGGAAATCATTGCAGATGAGGCATCATTGTCTCTGGGTTAACTGTCCCAAATGAAGGACTGGAGAGGCAGGTTTAATTGAAGTGAATGAAATTTAGGATATACTTAATCTTCTAAAAGTTGAGACGCTTACCTCTTGAGTTCTTATAATTAAGATCTCTAAGTAGTAGTTTCTTGCAATGTTTGGTCAGTATTCAACACTTTTAAGCCAAAAATTCTACAAGAGGTGGCCTTACTTGTGTCATTACAATGTTTTTGTTAACATACTGGACTGAAATACTGGCTCAGATTAGTGGCATAAATTTAAGTTTTTGTTTCATGATCAAAATGTCAAGGAGACCATTTTTACCTATTGTTTAAGGACAAAATAATTACATCTCCAGCAAGCTGGTGTTTCCTCCTTTCTTGCGTCCTCCTTTCTTACTCCTATTCACCTCATACCAAAAGCTATTAGATTGTTATTTACAATTATATCATTTATTTGGCCTTTTTGTCTGTCCACTGCTAATGCAACATGCAAAAAGTAATGTAGAATAATTATGACATCAAAATTTATACACTGTTACAAAGTTCAGAAAGTCCTTTCACATTCATAATCTCATTTAACTCTCCCAATAATCCTGCAATGAGTTATATTAGCTTAAAAGACAAGGATTTTAATGTTTAGAAATGCACTGTAACTTTCCCAAGTTTGCACAGCTATCAGGCAGCCAATGATTCTTGATTCCGAGCCATGTTTTATTTCCTACATGTTTGTTTCTTTAAGGATGTTCTGATTCAATCAAGATTTGAACTAACGAACACTGTGTATCCACTGAATTTTCTCTTCCTGGGGAATAAGATTTACTCCAACTCAGAGTTACACAGATAATGCTCCTGGGAGAAGTGGGAGCATCTGGATCCTTCTAGGAAATGCTCTAGAAGTTCCTCAGAGAAGCTACAGGAACACAAATTCACCAGGAGCCTGGAATCACAACTGCTGGAGGAATATTAAAGGACAAGTATGCAGGAATTAAGTTTGTACATTCCCATGCAGAAGAGGGAGGAAAAGGTACAGATATTGTCAGGTTGAAACTACCAGGAAAATCTTCAAGAATATTCCAAAGACCTACACAAAAGCTCCTTTCCATGGTCAAGCAATAAGTATTTCATATTCAGGTTTCCAAATGTTAATACCATGCGGCAACTTTTCAAGGGGAAATTTGCAGGAGGTAATTGAGGCTGCAACATCCAGGGTTTTTGGCTTATCGAACCTTGGACTCCGCAAGCGAAGCCCAAGTTTCCCCAAAACTGCAGATACTTCAAGAAAGCAAAGATAACCTTACAAAACAGAAGGAAAGAGGAGGAAGAGGAGGAAATCCACTCAAGGGAACTATTTCAGAAAACCTCCACAGTGTTTGCCTGACCTACGAAGAGGAGGCCTCTCCCCCGTTAATGATAGCATACTCAGCCCAAACAGCCACTTGACACACCTCAAAACAGAAACTCTATGGGCATAGTGACTGAAAAAGTCACAAATCTGGGACTCAAATTTAGATCTTATGACGCTAAATTATATTCTCTTCCACTCTGTATCATAGAAGAGAAAAGGCATGCACATGAAATTACAAAATATTACAGAGAAAAAATTAAATGAAACATTCTCCGTTCCCCCTTCCCATTCCCATGGGTTTCAGTCTGCTTGGCCTATCATAACGTATGAATCTGGAAGGGACACAAACATTTAGTGCATGGCACCATGTCACTTCTTGTTTGAACAACTGTGATTGTCCCCTGATGGGTCACCTATCCACCAATTTTTCCTTTGCTCTGATCCATCTGCCATGCTGTACCCAGAGTGATCTTTCTAAAATATAGATCTGGTCATGGCATCCCCGTTCTCTCCAAAACACACACACACACACACACACACACACACACACACACACACACACACACACACACACACACACACACACACACACACACACACACACCATGCTTTAACGATTTCTCACTGAATACACATCAAAGCCTAAATTCTTCAGCGTGAATACTCCTTGCACCTTTGCCATACTGGCTTCCCAAACACAGAGCACTTCTAGCCTCTGTGCCTTGCTGGTGCTGTCTGCTTTGCCTGGGATATTTACACGCTCTTTTCTTCTGTCCGTTAACTCCGGCTGACATCTCTAAGTTCACATCCCCTCAACAGCCTTTCCTGACCCCATCTCCCAGTTTATTTCTTCTATTTAAGTAATGTGATTATGTTTTTGTAAAGATGTGGAGAAAATGTTATTTCTGGCACCAGAAATTCTCTTAGAAAGGGAATTGTATTTCTTTGGAAAAAAATATATTCTGAAAATGACGAGGGTAAAAGGTGAGATGGCAAATGGTCTGGGTGAGGGAAGAACTGCTAAGGTTGGGACAATGGAAGGAATGTGTTATTCTGCACAAGGGTCGGAAGGCAGGAGTCAGAGAGAAACGATGGAGAGCTGGCAACTCTGAAAGAGCAGATGAAATAATACTTAATGAGATCCCTCCAGGAATAACCTGAAATTATTGGTACATTCTGAAAAGATACAAAGAAATCTTGAACTGAGCGGATTTATACTTGGAAACCCATATAGGACCAAATCCTTGTGTCCTAGAGGAGATGGGTGAAGAAAGTGGACATTGACACAGGAGCCAGACCATAATAGTGTAAGCTCTGTAAAACTGCAAAACTTTTAGAAGGTTCATATAAACTCAAGCAATAGAATTGGAGAGATAAGGGAATGCTACCTATATACTAGAGCCAAGAAGACCCAACCTGAACTCTAAGTTACTCTTCAATCATGGGCTCTTCTCTAGTCCGTCTTTATTATAAATAACTGTGTATATGTCTGGCTCCCACACTAAACTATGATCTTTTGTAGGACAGGAGCCCAGGCTTATTTACCTCTGAATCCTCTTATACAGGAAATACAGCAAAATACTTATAAGCAAAACTCAACAAATGTTTGTTGAACTGAATTGAATTGAATTATTGATAGGAACACTTTCAAAACATTCAGAAACTCCAGAATAATTCATTTCAGGTGCAGTTTTCAAAGGTCAACCAAAGTATGAATGGGGCCTTGGGAAGAAAAGGAAGCAGATAATGTGAGTGTAGGAGTGGAGAAGCCTGGGAAGAGGTGGCAATCAGCAGGGTCAACATGTAATATGAGGCCAATATGCAGGAGACACATCCTTTAAAAATGACTTCTTTAAGACCTAAATGTAAGGCCAGAAACTATCAAACTCTTAAGGAAAACATAGGCAGAACACTCTATGACATAAATCACTGCAAGATCCTTTTTGACCCACCTCCTAGATAAATGGAAATAAAAATAAACAAATGGGACCTAATGAAACTTCAAAGCTTTTGCACAGCAAAGGAAACCATAAACAAGACCAAAAGACAACCCTCAGAATGGGAGAAAATATTTGCAAATGAAGCAACTGACAAAGGATTAATCTCCAAAATTTATAAGCAGCTCATGCAGCTCAATAACAAAAAAACAAACAACCCAATCCAAAAGTGGGCAGAAGACCTAAATAGACATTTCTCCAAAGAAGATATACAGACTGCCAACAAACACATGAAAGAATGCTCAACATCATTAATCATTAGAGAAATGCAAATCAAAACTACAATGAGATATCATCTCACACCGGTCAGAATGGCCATCATCAAAAAATCTAGAAACAATAAATGCTGGAGAGGGTGTGAAGAAAAGGAAACACTCTTGCACTGCTGGTGGCAATGTGAATTGGTACAGCCACTATGGAGAACAGTATGGAGGTTCCTTAAAAAACTACAAATAGAACTACCATATGACCCAGCAATCCCACTACTGGGCATATACCCTGAGAAAACCATAATTCAAAAAGAGTCATGTACCAAAATGTTCACTGCAGCTCTATTTACAATAGCCCGGAGATGGAAACAATCTAAGTGTCCATCATCGGATGAATGGATAAAGAAGATGTGGCACATATATACAATGGAATATTACTCAGCCATAAAAAGAAATGAAATTGAGCTATTTGTAATGAGGTGGATAGACCTAGAGTCTGTCATACAGGGTGAAGTAAGTCAGAAAGAGAAAGACAAATACCGTATGCTAACACATATATATGGAATCTAAGGGAAAAAAAATGTCATGAAGAACCTAGGGGTAAAACAGGAATAAAGACACAGACCTACTAGAGAATGGACTTGAGGATATGGGGAGGGGGAAGGGTAAGCTGTGACAAAGCACGAGAGAGGCATGGACATATATACACTACCAAACGTAAGGTAGATAGCTAGTTGGAAGTAGCCACATAGCACAGGGAGATCAGCTAGGTGGTTTGTGACCACCTAGAGAGGTGGGATAGGGAGGTGGGAGGGAGGGAGACGCAAGAGGGAAGAGATATGGGAACATATGTATATGTATAGCTGATTCACTTTGTTATAAAGCAGAAACTAACACACCATCGTAAAGCAATTATACTCCAATAAAGATGTAAAAAAAAAAAAAAGACTTCTTCCATTGACTTCCTCAAACTTGAGCCAGTTGACCTGTTGGATCAGATAATTCTTTGTTATGGGGGCTAGCCTATTATTAGACAATATTAAGCAGCATCCCTGGTCTCTCCCCACTAAATGCCAGTAACACCCACCAGCTGTGACAAGTAAATACGTCCTCAAACATTGCCAAATGTCCCCTGGAAAGCAATGTCACTCCCAACTGAGATTAGCTAATCTGAAATGTAGGAGCCTTTTAGCACCCACTGAGGAAGAACGGGGTCCCAGCTTCTAAAGCGGATGGAGTGACTGTTATGAAGACATTTGCCATAAGACATTCAACTGACTTGTTCAGTATACCCTCACTCTTAAATGGTCAGCCTTATTCTTGGTTTTAGCCCCTACTCTTCAGTGCTCATCACCACCTGACTCTGCCACATCTCCAGCTTGGCGACGCTGTTGGAGTGAACATGATCTCTGCTGGCTGGCTGGTTTGTCCAATGCCTTCTTACAACCACTCATTTTGATTCTCTTAATCATTCATCAATTTGTCATTAATTTACTGAACACCCCATTCAAAACTCAAGCTCCAGAATCAATATTAGCCTGACGCAAGGCCTGCCACTTTCCCAGTTCTGTCACCCTATCCTGGCTTCCTGTGGCTTCTCTGTCTACCTGTGTTCTTATCCTGAATATTAGCCTCTGCTTTGACATTAAAGGGTCAGCATGCAATTTGCAGTAACTGCCTCACCACTGGAGCCTATTTCTATGAAATAGGAATCATTGGATCCCACTAAGTGTAGCTTCAAGATATAGAACAGCATTTCCTTTTTGCATCGTGGGTTCTCAACATCTATAAACTACCGTGAAGAGAAGAGGAGCCAATGGCATCAAGGAAAATGATGACCATATTTTTGGATTACTCCAGAATGCATTCCATTCCAAATAAATGTGCACAACAGTGACACTCTACAGTGTAATACTTTAACTAATGTAACTGAGACTTTAGAAAAATAAAAGAAACAAAGACACTGTCACTGTGACCACATCAATCACTTTGGAATGGATGATAATGTATAATGGAAAGAAGTTGGAGGAAGGTAAGAAAATAGGAGGCCGAGGTCTCCATCCACTCAGAAACTAAAGAGAGGTCATTTTTTTTTTTAATGCCCAAGGACAAGCCAATGAATAACTCAAGCATAGCTCATGATACATAGGAAATACAAGCACTCAGGATTCCTCAGAAATTTCTAATTCTAATTAGAACTGAGAGAATTGACTCTGAAAATGAGTTATGGTAATCAGCTTCTTATGAGACTTGAGCCCCAAGAAATCAAGAGTTTTAAACTACTAATTGACTCATTTGGTAAGAAAGATACATATTTAAATCAACTTGGATTTCTCTACTGGCCCTATTTTATACAAAGGGAAGAAAGAACGAGGGAGTGGGCTATTGAGCATACAACCCCTGACTGATTGGAGATTAAGAAGAATTTAGAATATGCTTTACCATTAAAGCCCTAAAAAGAGATATAGCTATTTGTTAATCAGATGCTGCTTCAACACAAGAGCTTTTCCTCATTTAGTTTTCCAACTGCAATAATTAAAAAATATATAAGTGGACTTGCTTTAGTCTCAAACGTGAGAATATTTTTCTCACACATACAAACACCCACACTACTAATCATAAGACAAATCTACCCCATTCATTCTGTCAGTCATTTATTCAACAGATATTTCTTGAGGTCCTCCCCTCTGAGAAGGCTGTTCTGTGAGTCCACAGAGGGATCCACCTGGAGTTGGAGAAAAGAGGGCATGCGCACTGACCCAGCCGAGGCACATGAACCAGACCAGGTGGCGACAAGAGTGGGAAGTCCACGGAGCTGCCTCATTTGTGATGGCTTCTCATCCCAGGCCACCAAAATTTTCATAATGAACCCCCTCTTCCTTGAGGTATCTGAGTGACTGTCTGTTCCCAGTCCCTGAATAACAAAACGTAAGCTTCAGCCTGGCATGTGCTCAAGATAGCACTTAACCATTGAAAATTAAAAACAAACAAATTTTTACAAATCCAGAAAATTTTACTCCAGTATTGAGTCAAAATTCAGTTTTGATACATGCACTGATAGGTCAGGCCAGCAAGTTGATAATCTGCTTTATATGCAAATTCAGGACACCCCACCCCCGCCTCCCTCTCCAACCAGCCTTATGTTAGATATTTGGATCCGCTGAGGCAATTCTATTTGTGTCCGTACATCCCTGTCAGGCTCTAGTCTGAACTGCTTAAATCCCCCATGTTGCTTACCCTGGAGTTATGAACAGGTAATACAGGCAAAATGGATAGCATCTAAGCTAGCAGGGAGACTAATGTAAGTAAAACACAGCATTGTACTGTGGAACCTGTAATTGGTTTTAATCATATTTAACATCTGTTTCTCTACTTTACCATATAATTTAGAAGAAGCAGCTTAGAAATCTCAGCAAGAATCCATATTTTACATTTATTGAAAGAGGAGCACTTTCTAAGTGATCAAATTGTTCTCCTAATTCACTCATAATAATGCAGTAATTTGGAAAGTCTTTTTTTACTCATGAAAGGCTCTTAATCAGTGGTCCAGCTACTAAGGACTTCCCATCTGCCATTCCAACAATAGCAACATAAGGTTATCAACCCCATAGAACATCTCAGATTTTCCCCTCTGTGGACATGTCTTTCTTTCCATTTGACCTCTAACTTGACCTTGCTGCTGAAACTGCTCTCTAGGAAGTCACCAACTGCCTCCCACCCATCAGACTCTGCGCCATTCTCACTTCTTGCCCTCCGTAACTTCCCAGAGCGATGGAACCCAGTCAACTTGAAATTCTCACTTCCTGTTGCATCATAGGGATTGATGAATCCCTACGAACCATGGGAACTTGGCTCTACCCCTACTTCTCTGACTGTTCTATCTCTACCTACTTAAGAAGGAGGGCTCCACGGCCCTTAGTCTAGGCCAGGACAACAGGTATGTTCTCTTTGTTCTGCACAGTGTTTTTAAAAATCTGACTTATTGTTTTATAATACCATGATTCCCATTATAATCTAGATTCATGATTTCTCTTGGAAACTCAGAAGATCTGGTGACACTGGGCCCACTCATTAAAACTGAGTCCCAATGGTCCCCATGCAGCAGGCTCACCTCCTTTGTGCCCCAGAATACCTACCTCATACTCAGTGGGTGAGTATGCACTAATCCCAGGATCCCCTCCTCATTAAGTTACCTGCCGGGCCCTTGAAGGCTTTTCCCACACCTACTCCCACGGTGCCTTCACCCAACACCCCTACACCAACAGTAGATATTTGCTAATGTTCTAACTTTAGCTTTCTTTTTCTCTTTATTTTTCAGGAATCTTATTCCTTTCCATAGTCTCAAAATTACTTCCTTTGAAATGATGCCTAAGTGTACAGTATACTTGAATCTTTATCTCTCTTCTAGCTCCATACCCAAATTGCTAACAGCCTGCTGGTCACCTCCACTCAGAACTTAAATTCACTCACTTACAACTTAAATTCAGCATACCCCAAACTGACCTCATGACTTATTTCCATCTTTCTTACCGCACAGGTCAGCTTCTCCCAAATTCTTTATTTCTACTATTTCTCTCTTCCTCTCACCCAGCCCTCAAACCTCCAAATCATCTTGTCATTGTCTCCCCTGCTTCCTATAAACCTAAGTTGTGTCAGGTGTGTTCCTACAAAGCCTCTTGAATGCCTCCCCCTTCCACTGCCACAGTCCAAGTTTACATCATCATAACTTCATGGGCGCTACAAAATCAAGCCCTGAAATAGCTATCAAACTCCCGTGCTATTTTCCAGCTGGACTGTCGCAGTCTATCTCTTTCCTTGAATGTTACTTGCACCCTCCAATTCATTCTACATGCTGCTATCAAACTAATTTTCCAAAGCAAAGCTCTGATCCAGTTAAAACACATTCCATTTTTTCCCCTGACTGCCACCTAAATGAAGAACTTACACAGTATGACCCAGGCTACCCTCCAATATCCATCTCCTCACTACTCTGTAATGAATGCAAACATCATGTTCCATGCAAACTAGTCGACTCACTGTTTTTTGTACAGGTTTTTCCTTGCACTGTTCCCTCTGCCAGAAGCCATTCCTAACCATGTTTCCCCTCCCTGCCCTTTAGAAGCTTACAGACTCTTCAAGGTTCAGGGCAAATTCCACTTCCTCCTTGGAAACATCCTGTGTTAATTTTTCCCTAATTCCCGTAATAGCTTAATTATGCCATCAATTTAATACAAGCCTTGTCCAGGAGTGACCCAAAGGTCTCTGATTTGGTGTGATTTGTCATTTGAGTTGTATATGCAACAAGGAGGTGAGTTATTCAATTAGAGAATCAGCCCAGCCTTGACATATCTAAAAGCTATTGTCCCTTTTTGGTACATAATCTTATTTAAGTCACGTATAATAACAATGTACTGTGGGTAGATATTATATCTCTCATTTTACAAATGAAGAAACCAAAGAGATTTTTGAGTATAGTAATATTTGGGAATCTAGGGACTCACCAAGCTTTCTACACAATGAGGGACCAAATCTAATTCCCTGAAGGCATGAACCCCTTAACTCAAACACCTATAATTATTGTGTCCTTGCCCAATCCATTATTCTAGACTGAATTTTCTTAGAGCAAACACTGTATCTGTTATAAGAGCTATCATAATGCCAAGCACATAGCAGATATTCAATGCCTATTGAAATGAAATGGGGGGAGGAGAGCCAACTTTTTATGTCCAGCTTTTTCCTAAAATTTTGAATTTAAAAGAATTGTATCCACATCAAAGGATGAAGTATGCAATTGAATGAATGCAGTCTCCATAAAGCATCAGGTGACGTTCAGTAGTGCTTCTCAGGGAACAGAGTATGAGACACAAGAAGAATCAGTATCGCAGATCACCCACCTCAGGGCAAATGGGTTAAAACCTCCACGGTGCTCAGGTCCGCTCCCGCTTGACCCAGCTGGTCTAGAGAGTCACTGGATCAAAAGCCTTCTTGGCACTAAAGCCCTGGTCCAGGAGGTTTCCTTTTAGCAGGATAGACTCAGCCTGAGACTCTCCATTCTTGCTTCTTTCTGTCATTGCACATTTTCTTATTTAAGCTGTTGGCATTTGAAAAGTCCCTCTGAATAATTGATGACTTTCTGGAAGTGGGCAGAGAGCATTTTTGCCAAGAACAGGAGCCCCATTTGGGGAGCTGGTCAGATTAGAAATTCAGTTTCAAGTCCAAATCCCTTTCAACCTGAAACCTTCTGCCAGCTTGGAAAAGGAAGGCCAGGTCTGGTCAGCACTTGGCAAGGAAATAGCCATTTATAATGAGGAAAGACTTTTTAAAGCAACAGATATCACTCATTTCAATGAACAAAAGAAGCGCTGGGGATTATTTTCACTGCCATTACTCTTTTGTAGAGCATAATCGCTGTATACAATAATGCTACATGGCAAATCTCATGCTGTACATAAGACACAAAGAATTAAGGGCATGGCTCTATTTTATGTGGCTTTTTAAAAGATCATTTACCTATTGCTGAGAGGGTCTAAAGAGATGTAGTTAAAAGTACTTTTTAACCAATGTATGGGGGAAAAAACAAAGAGCAAATGGTTATGACCTCTTTTCTCTTTTCTCTGTTTCTGCAGACATTTCTGACACACAGTAGCAACAAATGTTGCCTCTCCAGTCTCCATCTTATAATCATAATAGACCTGGTCAGTAAAAGGGACTTTTTCTTTGTCAACTTTGAGGTAGGCTCCTGGACTTCAAAGTTTATGATCAGTTAATTCCCAAATAAAGACAATCCAACTGTGGTTTTGACTGCCATTAAACCAGGGTTTCCTTTTTTTTTTTTTTTAATTTTTTTAAAAAATTTATTTATTTTGGCTGTGTTGGGTCTTCGTTGCTACGCACGGGCTTCCTCTAGTTGCAGCGAGCAGGGGCTACTCTTCGTTGCGGTGCACGGGCTTCTCATTGCACTGGCTTCTCTTGTTGCGGAGCACGGGCTCTAGGCACACGGGCTTCAGTAGCTGTGGCACGTAGGCTCCGTAGTTGTGGCACACAGGCCCTAGAGCACAGGCTCAGTAGTTGTGGCACACGGGCTTAGTTGCTCCGCGGCATGTGGGATCCTCCCGGACCAGGGCTCGAACCCATGTCCCCTGCATTGGCAGGCGGACTCCTAACCACTGCGCCACCAGGGAAGCCCAAACCAGGGTTTCTTAACCTTTCCTGGGCCTTAGTCCCTTGGAAAGTCTTGTGAATCTTCTGCATTTCTTCCCAGAAATATTCTTCAGTGCATAACATAAAATAAATGGGATTACAAAGGAAAACAAATATATCATAAAGCTATCATTTTTAATTTGCAATCTAGTGATTTATGTGCTTCTTTATTAATACATTTAATAACAAGATCCAGTGGATTTGTCTAATAACTGCCATAATTTCAAAGCAGAGATGAGCAAGCATGCATGCTATTTCAAGACATCTGCGTCAACAGTAATATATGCAGACATTTTGCACTGAGGTCATAAACACTACTTATTACTATAGTGGTTTGTCGTCTACATTCATAACAGATGGAAATGTGAAATTTTAGTTAAAGGTTAGTGAAGTTACAAATGTAAGTTTTTTTCAGCCAAGTTCACAACTCTTTGGACTTTATTTTCATAAAGAAAAGATGCATTTCCACTTAATTAGTTCTGTTGGCTCTTCTAAATCCCCAATATTGCTAGAAACTTTATATCTACCTTGAACTAATACTGGTATGTGTTTGTCAATTCAGTGGTCCTAATGCAGAGATGATGAAGGGAGGTGAGGGTAGAAGGTGCTGTGTCTATGTGCAGACTGCAGATCTGTAGCTCTTCTTTCCTTTCATTAGATTAAGTGATGCACATAAATATTTTTATTGCACATCTTCCCTGTTAAGGTTTTCATTAAGTGCATAGATTCTATATTATGTTAGATTATCTGATTTATTTGTTTAGACTGGAGAGCATCCCTTTAGCATGCTGTGGTGTTCAGTAAAGGGCGTCTGACAACAAGCAAAGATTTAAACAATCATTTAGTAATCAGCAGGCCTCCTCAAATCACATCCTAGCTCTAAGCCCAGGTACAAACCAGTGGACTTACTGTGAACAAAGCACCCCATTTACTGAAATAATCTATTAAAGTCATCCATGGGGTGAAATTCTTATTAGACTCTAAAATAGAGTCTGTGCAAAGCCGAGATGCATATTTTCAATCAATTATTCCAAAATATCTATTGCGTATGGGTTTTTTACTAGATACTGAGGAAGTCCAAAGAATATGAAATAGACTACTTCCTGCTTTCAAGAAGTTGATGATCTAGATGTAGAAAGGAAAGATCTTGGAAGTGAGAGACAACATTTTAAAGGTTACAGTCTCATCTGTACTGTATTCCAGTACCTAGTTGTCAATCTTTAGGGGCCATATCTTCACCACATTGATTGCAGGAAAGTCAGGTGTTATGCAAGAGAGGTTTTCCTAAAGAGATATTTCAAACCTTGCAAAATTCAAGACTAATTTCCTGATAGGAAAATTAGTCCTATCAATAGAGGTTTCCTATCAATCGAAGTCCTATAAATAGAGGTTTTCCTTCTCAGAGTGAATTCCATCATACCCATGTAGTCTAGGCGTACCCTACAGTGATGTTTATCATACAGCCATGTCCCCACAATCTTAGCAATTTTTTTTACCATTATCCCTGACTGGCTATTTGAAAACTTTAAAGAATTTGAAAGAAAGCCTGCTTTGCTATTCCTTCTTAGTTTACTCGGGATTATCTCTAATATTTCCCAGAGTTAGTTCTACTAAATGATAACACAGTAAAATGGTATTTTCTCCCACCTAACTTATGTTACAAGGTTATTACTTTGGAAGGTAAAAAGGAAGGAGGGAGATTCAGAGCCCTAACACTAACACTACTGCTTAATGAAAGCTTGAATAACCTTGCCATTGGCTCTTTATATTGATTCATTATAGTAAAGTGAAATTAAACCAACACATTTCAACATATGGAACAAAGGCATGGTTCATTATTCTGGCAGAGTGAGTGCTATTTCTCTTTAACAACTAAAGAGGCACTGCCAAGTAACAATATCATATACATAGTTTATCATTTACTCAGCCCAACAGCTTTGAAATTTTGTAATTTTGGCAACTATCTTTAAAGTTGGAGGACTCCCTTTATCTCAAATTTTGCATACAAAATAAATTATTAATATTTTAATAATTTTACTTAATGCAAATTCGTATGCTATGTAACTGTGTTGCATTTATTGTGTCCAAATCACCATTGAAGTTACTTTGAAATATCATTGGCCCTGTGCACTTTTAAACTTTTCAGATCCCCAACTGTGGGAGTATGTTAGTAGCTTCCATAGTTTACTTGACTGGCACAGCATCTAAGGTTTGCAAAATATTTTCTCCCATCTTATCTCATTTAAGCATTATAACCACTGTGTTCAGTAGGTAAGTAGGTTGAAATATATTCTCATTTGAACAAACTGATGCTCATGGGCTTCATTTCCAGCTAGTAATGGAGCCAGAACACAAATCTAGAATTCCCGATTTTAAATCCAGAGACCTTTCTCACCAAAAATGAAAGGAATCAGGTGAGAAGGAATGCAATTATCTGTCAGACGAACAAACCATCACTGTTAGGACCATCCGAGGGAGCACTCTGAGGTAGAGTGGTCAGGAAAGCTTTACAAAAAACAAACCAAAAAGAGGAAAAAAAACAACCTGGTGCCTGAGCCGACTTTTGAGGGAATTGGGCAGAATTGTTGAAGGGCACAACTTGGCTCAGTGGAATGGTATGTGAGAGAGAAAGAGAGAGAGAGAGGAAGAAAATTTAATAACTCATAGTTTTTCAAAGAAGACCATTATGGACAAAGCTTCACTGGGGTCACAGATGGTGGCTAACACAGGGGTAAACTGCAGCAAGGATCACCAGACCAGAGCAGACAGGCTGCACCTCCAGCCTCTACTGTGGGAAGGCCTATGTGTGCCATGATGCCTAGTGTTGTGTCATGGAAAGAACACCAGTCTGGGAACTGGAAGTCCAAAGCTGGTCCAAATATTGTCTCTGCCACTTAAATATTCTTTTGGGGAAAGCAAGCTTTTTATCCTCTGAGAGCTTCATTTCCCACACCTGGAACATGACTGCTGCCTTGCCTGGTTCACAGGAAACTGAAGGAGTAAATAAGCAGCGTTCTATGGAAGGACTTTAACCTGCTATGTAAATGTGAAGGGGCACCTACGGGGAGTGGAGTGGAATTCTGGCTAATGAAGGGGCTCTGCGTGACGATCTACTTTAGGCACTTACTAAAGAGCAAGTAAAAACAAAACCCCTTGTCCCCTTTGTATTCTTGATAAAATCTCTTTGTGATTTTTTTTCCACTATGAAATCAATATATGCTCACTGTGAAAGACATTCAAATAGCCCAGAAGTGAATAAAGTAGAAATGCAATTTGCCCATCTCCCACCCACCCTCATCCCATTCCCCGGAATAACCACTGCCCCCAGTTTGGTGTATACCCTCACGTAGGCCAGACATCTTCAGCACCATGATGAAGACGGCACAGGGACAAAGCCCAGATGCCCATCCTCAGCCCCATCTGAGGAAGGACACACACTCTTGACCCTGACCTTGGCCCTGGGCTCTGAAGCATAATGTCAGTGCTAATGTTGACTAGCATCTTGCCAAATGCCTGCATGTATTTCTGCTGTATTACTCAGCTAGAACTGGGAGTTTCGACTATTTGGATGCCACTTCCCATTTCTGACAAAAAGATGAATGGTTTGCTGTCTTCAGTCTGATTAGTGGCTGTTTTAGCCAGCCTGTGGGACGTGGCCCTTTTTCCTCACAGGCACTGGCATGTCAGAACCAGAGGAGCCATGGCCAGCTCGGGCTGCTGCTGTAAACCAGGCCTGTTCAATTTGATGCGGAGAGCCGGGCTTCCCAAAGAGAGCCCGGGCTCACTCTGCCAGGGGTGCTCTCAATTCCTGATTTATAATACCTTCCTGGAAAACCAGGTGCAAAACCCAGGTTTATAAATCAAGTATTTTTATTTAGGATTCACTGGCACGATTTGAAAACCTGTTTCAGGACTTGTAAACCTGTGTTAGGATTTGTAAACCCATTTAAGGATATGGAAATTAATTTTTGGACTTACACTAAAAACAGTTTGGCTACAACTACCATTAGGAAGAAGAGAGACTCATAAATCAAAAGCAGGCTGCTAAGATTTGCTGGCAGTTTCCATAAATTAAGTCCTGGGTTTATAACTTCAGGTGAGTACAGATTAATAAATCCGACTTGTGAATCATCCCCAAAAAAGTACAAGATTTTGATTCCAATTTGAAATATTACAGAGCAACATCACTGTTGATATCCTACTGATAAGTTAAACATTTCAAAGTAACAGTAATAATCGATTAAGATTAGAAGGATTTGATATATAGAACCAATAGGTCGTTGCTGGAAAATCTATGGGAAAGGTTGTCTGTGCTTCTCTCTGCCTTGCTTTGAAAGAGCTGAGGAAGTCTGAGACTACAGACTGGGCATAGGCTGGTGAGAAGAAAATCATTACATCAACTCTGAAATCCCAGGTCACTTTGGCTGTGAACTGGAGATATTTAACAAATGTTCACTCTCCACAATACAAGCCAAACCTCCACATTTTATCTCTTAGATCTCATTAGATGTTATACTTCCTGAATAAAAATATGGCCCAAGTAGGCTGATCACAGCTGCCGAGATTGTTATTACAGAGCAATGATCCTCAACTGGGGCCATTTTGTTCCCCCCGCCCCCAACTCCCCAGGAATATTTGGCAATATATGGAGACATTCTTGGTTGTCATAACCGGGGGAGTGCTACTGACATCTAATGGGTAGAGGTCAGGGATGCTGTTAAACATCCTACAATGCAATGAGTAGCCACCACAACAAAGAAATGCTGGCCAAATGTCAGTAGTGTGGACTTTGAGAAAACCTGCCACAGAGGAATCTTTAGCACAAGCCAGTACAGAATGACCGCATCAGGACCCTTCCACCTCTGGTTCCAGTGATTCTGCCATTCAGAATAACTAAGATGCTTTTTTCTTGTTTAGTTAATCTAAGAGGAGAACATGTTGAAAATTTATGATGTAGTGAATATGATAGATCACATTATGGATATGTTTTGCCGCCTCAAATGTGCTCTATATTTGATCAACAGGTCTTCTTCAGAAACTGAAGTTATAGCATTTGGTGAAATTATATGATTTGACCGGAGAGACCAAGTATGAAAACAAGTATGTGGATTAGGAAGGAAACGCAAGGCAAGAATTCTTTCAGGTTTTGTTCAACAGTTTTATAAAGCAACCCCACGTATTGAACTCCCTGGGAGCCTGAGACCCTCTTGATTACATGGTGTTTGGAATAAAATAGAACAAATCCCATGTTCTTTTATTCTGACCTGAAAAAGATTTCTAAATGATCACCTTGGGTGTTCTTTCCCTCTACTTATTGCTGTGTTCTTCCATTTGAATTACTACTCAGCATCACCTAAGAAGTCAGCTGAATATTGGCCAATTGTAAGAAGACAGTCTCATATTGAGATTATAGCAGCTCTCCTTAGACTTGCCCTACTCGTGGGCCCAGCCATTACAAGAACCTAAAGATGGAGACAGGACTCGACATTCAAATGGTGCACTTGAAGCACACAGTGAAGTATATTGTGTAAATGCAAATGAACAGATATATGGCGTTTTAAGAGCTCAACCACTTGTGCAATTAGGAAGGAAATCAGGATTAAGAGTGCAGCACCCAGCAGAGCACTCAATTCTGCACAGGGAAAAAGAAAGTTTAAAGAAACTTGGTATGGTGACTCAGGTCTTTGGAGAGTTTAAATCCAAAATATCTGAGATGCAACCAGTATGTAGGTAACGAGAATCATATCCCACCCCACCTCCTGCCCTCTGCAGGAGTATTTCCCCGCTGATATTTAGTATTTCCCCACTGATATACTAAAATGCATATTATTCCCCTGACTTAGGCAGTGTTTTGTCCCATTGAATGAACGATGTATGGTTCTAACCCAGTAGCTGCCAAAGTCATTTTTCTCACCATAGGATCCTTAAGCATTCAAGCTACACAGAGACCAACAAGAAGAGCCTTCCATCAGATCATTTGGATCGCTTATAGAAGCTTTCTGTAGAACTACAGATTGCAAAGGATTAGGAAAATACCGAATTTCTTGGAATTTCATCATTCTATGTGAGACAGCACTAAGCAAACATAAAACCTGATGGCTAGAAGCAGTGACTTCGTTTTATATTAATTCACCCATGTAGTAGATGAATGCATAAGAAAGGAATAAGAACACACGTTCAGGACGACCCCAAGAAAAAATTCAAAATAATTGATATTTGTTATTGAAAACCTACTCCTTCTCTCACTGTTCTCCACTTCTACCCAAGAAGCCTGCTGCCCAAGATGCTCCATATGGACCAGCTCTCCTTTGACAGCATACAGCCCATGTCCATAATCTTTTCAAAACTCTTTTCTCTCCAACCACACCTGCCAGAATCTTCATCTACAGCCTTCAGATTCACAATTCATTCAGCAACGAATCATTCAGCCAACATTCACTGTGAACCTAGGTTTTCCCAGGCTTTGCTAGGTGTTGGGATACAAAGATGAATAAGCCACTGTCTGATACTGAGGTACTCATATCCTGAAGGGAGAGACAGGCATGGAAATAAATAATCCTAACACAACATATCCCATGTGCTGAAAGGAATACATTTCAAGGTACGGTGGTAGTACTGAGGAAGGAGGTGAAATCTCAAAAGGTGACAGTGCTTGAGCTAATTCTTGATATATGAGAGGCATCTAGGAGGAGGTAGAGCAGAGAAGTGTGGGAAGACCATTATAAATGAGGAAACCGCAGGGTCAGACCCAGATTCATAAGGAGGCCAATGCTCAGAGTCCAAAAAATGTGGCATGGCTGGAGCGATGGTTTTCAGCCAGGATAGGGTATAGGAGGAGAAGGTGGTATCAAACTCTCCTATATCGAACTACATGACCCACCAAAATGTACACGGCTGGAGTCCAGGATGCAGGTGAGGGACTCATGAGAGATAAGTTGCAGAGAAATGCTGGAAAAGTAGATTTAAATGTGACAACTAGATAATCCAAAGATTTAATCACTCTCAAGTCCTAGTAATATGCTTTCTTCCTTGTGTTTTCTCTTGTTTTCTGCTAACTTATACCTATCCACAGAAATATCTCACCCTTTAGGTTGGTATGATAAGTGATACGGACCTCACAATCGTCGCAATTTCTTACGGCAGTTCGTGAAATAGCATCCATTAAGGTGGTAAAAAAAGAAACAGAGACGGCGGGCCGTGTCGGCCGGGCCCGGTGGTGTGGAGACCCGCGGCGGCAGCGCCTCTGCTCCGCGGAACCGCCGGCTTCTTCGCCACTGTGCCCAGCGCATGTTTGCCTCGCAGACTGAGGGGGAGCTCAAAGTGACCCAAATTCTCAAAGAAAAGTTTCCTCGAGCTACAGCTATCAAAGTCACTGACATTTCAGGAGGCTGTGGGGCACTGTACGAAATTCAAGTCGAATCGGAAGAATTTAAGGAGAAGAGAACGGTCCAGCAGCACCAGATGGTAAATCAGGCACTAAAAGAAGTCGTCAAAGGTATGCACGGGTTGTGGATATTTAGCTCTGTCCCCAAACACTGACCACGAACGCCCTGGCTGACTAGATGTTGCTGCTAAACCCTTGGATGAATCTTATTGTCACCATTCTTTCCTAGGCATATGACAAAAATTATCTATTTTGTTCACAGACATTTCCATATTGTAATTATAGAAGAAAATGGTATCTATTTAGATGTTAATTAAAGGCAACAGACAGCTTAAAAAAAAAAGAAAAAAAAAGGAACAGAAGAGAAACTAGGGGTCTAGAGAGTCCATAAACCATATGATTAATCTCAGGATAGCTCATTATCAACTTTATTGGGAAGCTTTTGTCATCAACATTTATTCACCTTAAGAGTAGTCACACACAGACAAGTTAAGGAAACATCACTAAAACATGTCAAACTAGACTGGCTAAATTTAGCACCTGAGTATGGAGTTTAGGGAATGATCCTAGGGATATATTAAATACATACAATATTTCCTCCTGTATCTTCAAAGAAAAATCTTACTTCTAAACTTATTTCTAGTTTCTCTCAGGACGGAAAAAACAATCTCGACTGACTACCCAAATCTTTTCAGTAAAGTCTTTCTGGTCTTACCTGTATCAAAACCAATAGGAAAGTGAATTTATATGAGAAATAAATCTACATAAGAAACATGAAGGGAGGAGAACTGATAGATGCCTGGTTTCCGATTTGCAGTTCCCGATTATTTAGAGCAATAGCTCCTAAGACCTGATGCATGTAAATCAGTCTTAGTCTCCCCAGGCACTCATGGTGAAGGCTGGAGGGCTCTGCTCAGCGAGTGTCAGCTAAATCCCTCCCGTCTGCTCAACAGAAACCCCAGTTTATGAGAGAAGGAAGTCATTGATTGAAAAAGGCTCTTTTTGTAAAACTCTGGTGGTAATGTTCGGTGAAATGATAAATGAATAGGTTTTTACTGGCAAACTACAGTAATTAGGCCGTTCCTCATTTCTTTATTGGAGGCAGATCTAGATGTTTAATCATCATCATGTGATCATTTACTTTTAGCAAAGTATTACTATTGGAAATATTATACATTTACTCGGCCCCCCTCCCCTTTTTTTAAGGTGGTGATTAAGGGAAAAACAAAGTTTTAAATCATGCCTGTAGTTTAGGGAGAAACAGGACACTAATTTTCAATTTTACATAATTTTAGTACTTTTTTTTCCTGATTTTCATTGTAATATTATGTAATAGTATAACAGTACTGCATAAAATGTGAAAAATATGTAAGATATTAGAAATTCCACTTTCCTAAGAAAACCATCGTTGTTAATATTTTGGTGAATTTCCTCTCAGCCTTTTTTCTTTGGGGTTTTACTTTATAATATTCACAAAATAGCAAGATTTAAACTAGTATCAAACACAGAAGCATTCCAATAAAGGTAGCAAAATATGGCTATTTTAAAAGCAATTTTGGAAAACTTAGAAAGCATTTTCATACTAATCACTGACCAGGCATGGCCACAGTAAAGAATTAAGTTTTCCTTCTTATCTTTGTGCCTGAAATCAACTAGGGGAAATGAATAAACATAAATTAAGAACTTTAAAAGAATAAATATCTTCAAAGAGCTTGAATCTGTAGTTTCCCCAAAGAACAGATTTATGATCTAAGCCCATTCTTTTCAACTTAATGCATCGACTCTTCCATAGGCTGGTAAAAAGCAGTTCAGTAACAGCATCTTCCGTCCTCGATGATAAGACCTCCTACAAAAGGATCAATAAGACCTGCTTTCATAGCACTCTTTTTCTTATCCCGTAACCTCAAAAATCATTTTGTGCCACAGTGATCACTACAGGGAGGAAAATAAAGAGATGTTGAAACTATCAAAGTTTTTCACAGTGAGGCTGGCTTATTTCAAACCATCACAGCATGGTGGTTAACAGCTCTGGAACAGCCAAAGGATGGAAGCAGGAGGAAAAAAGAAGCCAAAAGATCCTCTCCTTTCTTTACAGGGACCTTCAAAGGTAAAGGAGAATAAGATTCATATTCCAGGCATTTACTACCCAATTCGGTATTGCGAATTTCAAACTAGGCTTAATTTTTTAATCCCACTCTTAACTAAGAGATTTATATAAATAATTGTATTATATAAATTTATATAAATAAGCTCTAATTCAAAATTAATGTGGAAACTGTTAATAAGTGGGATAAAAAGGATGACCCAGGTCCAGATTAGTTTGGGAAACCAGTAAGCAAGCTTATTCTTTGTAGTATTTATCAAGGTCTTTTCTATTCCATGTACACTATGAGCCTCCCAGAGAGGCCTGTAGTATACAGTATTCCAAATTTCTATTTCTATTTTTCCTCATCTCTGAGCTCCACAGACCTCATTTTGAGAAAGTTATTTTGTATGTTTCTGAGCACCCAGATATAGTAGGTCTGAGTTCCAGAGCTGATTCCTTTCAATGTGACTATAAAGGTCATACTTATAAATACAAAGTCATAACTATAAAGGACTTTAAATGGCATGAAATCTTGCAGCATAGTATTTGAGAAAATATACCTGAACTTGAAATCACTGGAGTAGGGTCAAGTACTGTGATACCACTTTTTAGGTTTATGACCCTGGACACGTTATTTAGCCTTTGTGAATCTTAGTTTCTTCCTCTGTGAAATGGAAGAAAAGCCTTGCCTATCTCACAAAATTGTTGTGAGGATCAACTGAAAGCTCTTCAGAATACAGAGACTGCATTAAAAAAATGTGGGGAAGTGTAATCATGACTAGTGCCTGCTTCAACACTAAAATACATGTTCTTTGCTAGATGTTGGCAAGTAAACTATGAAGAAAGGCTCTGTGTCTTGTACAGCAAATTCCTTTCTGAATGTATATTTCTATACCTTCATTAAAAGTTAAACGGAGGCATATTAAAAATGTTAAGAGTTTACTTGAGCCAAAATGGATTTGAATTGGAGTATGCCAAATGGGAAGTGGTTAGGAGCTCCCTGAGGACAGGAACCAGGGAAAGGACTTATACAGAGAAGGTGCAGAAGCAAAGAAAAGAAATTACTTGATTGGCTAGAACTTAAAGCCTAGTTAGCTGTTTGTGATTAATTGTCCTTAGTGTTTTAATTTCGTGACCTAGAGGCATTTACTGGCTCAGCTTTTGGTTTGCTTCTGTCGGCCTCCTTGGCATGAGAGCCACCTTAGTCTGATGGCCTCCTTGTTTAATTAAGTTAACAGCTTACGGGGCAGTTTTTTTCTAAAATTGTTTTCTATGTCTTAATCTCATCTCCCATAACAGACTAGAAACTCCTTGAAGGCAGGGCAGGGGTCTGATATTTCCCTTGACTAAGAGGTTGTTGGGTGGTATTACATTAAGATGGAGAAAATCATCATAGTTGAAGTTCTTCCATAGAAAGTATACTCCTTCATGCAGACGTACATATTCAGAGTCAGAAGACAAAAGACTAATATCTGCAAACTGTTTCTGTTAGGATGATGTTTATATACATAATGTATTTAAACAGCAATTCAAATTGGTCAAACCATCTAACATTGAAGGAGGCCTTTATAACTGAGATAGCTGATAACAATGATTATCAAAAAGAACTACCAACCCCCTCCCCCAAACCCAAGGGGCAAATCAAAAGAGGTAAGAAGTAGAAAGTATGAAGCAAGTTGATAAATCTACTCTCTCCAAATAAATAATGCCTAAATTAATTCCAAAATAGCTTGATTACATTTTAAGCATAAGGTCGAGAATTCAAAACCAGTGTTTCTCCCAGTTCTTTTTGCAGTTAGAGAAAAAGTCCCATTGGAATGTATCTTGAGACAAAACTATATTTGAATTTCTTTGGCTTAAGTTATAATCTAACACATGCTTTCTACAGACAGTGGGTCACGCTCCCTATTGTTTAAGCTGGTCCTCCTCAGACCTTCCTTCCAAAATGCCCTTAACTGAAAGGCAAGTGTGCTTATTCCTGGAAACCTGGGAGCCTACCTCTGGAGCAGTACAGCACAAATATGAAATTTCTTTACAGCCTTATTTTATTCATATTAAAATGCAGGAAAATTGTTCCGTATATTCATAATCCACTTGTGTCTGCGTAATATAAAGTTAACAATTATATTTCCTATCATCAAGGAACCCTAATGCCCCAGCAGGGTATGCCAGGTGTGAATGGCATGCCTTGCAGTTCAGGCCGGCATGTACTGAGTAGAAGCATCCCAGTGAGGATGTGAACCCAGCCTTTAATTTCAGCAATCTCATTAAGGCTTCTCTTCCATGTTAATCTAATAACATACTACAACAATTAAAAATATATTTGCTTCCCTGAGAAAGGGAAATTCACACGTGAGTACTTCTCATGCAATAGTAAAAGAAAAACTTTTAATGTGAGAAACTATAGGGCAGATGAAGAACTATCATATGGTGAGGCTATTCTGTGACTTCATGCTCCAAGCAGAACACGTGAACTTAATGATGCTAATGTTTCTACATTGAACTAACAAAATTTCTTCTTAATGGTTTTCTTCTTATTGTAACTGAAATTTATGTCAAGAAGTCTTACATTTCTCTAAGGACACATGGTTATGGTTTTTGCCTTCAAACTTCATTAACATACAAACCCTCCTAAGTCCCATTGTGAGAATGCCAGCATTGTGTCTAGTCTTTCAAAAAAAAAAAAAGTCCTAGTACTATTTCTTTAGTATCCTGGTACTATCAACTCTAAAAGTATTTGACATAAGATGCTTAGCCCAACAGCATCTGAATATGGTGTATTAAATGCTATTTATAAAAAGTAAAGCTGTGCTAATGTGCCTATCTTCTCCCTACTGCTTACAGTATTAAAGACAATTGTTTTGGAAACTGAAGAGTCTGTAATGATTTCTTGGGAAGTGCTCCTCCTCAGCATTCCAGATAAGGTTGCTATTAAATTTTTGCTGCTATGGATGGCTTGGGTCATTATACACTTAAATTGAGTTGCTGTCATTGTTATATAATGAAATGAAAGAGCCTTTGGCCTATAGTAATACGGTGTACCTTTTAATGAATGTGTACCACTACCTAATTTATAAAAATTGGTCTGTTTGCATTATAGTACTAAGCTCCTAGGTGCTTCAAAATGATTTAGATGAAATGTCCAAAGAATTCTCATGTATATCAAAGACAAATAGCTGAGTTTTGCATTAACCTGCTTTCAATAATCACTGAAACTTTTTGAGTGATTACTGGATGTAACAGATTCATGGTTCTTTTTTCTGTCTCATAATTTAATAATGTCTTGCTCTGAAGGGAGGATAGGCAAGAACCTGGATTTTTCATAATCTTATAAATAACTTGTTCAGATTAAAGAATAGTCATCCTGATCTCTTCATTCCAAGCATGTTATTGGAGAATCCTCTTACAATTTTAGAAGGCTATACATTATTTTAATTCTTAAATGGGCCAAAGGTTAGTTTAAAAAAGATGAAGGATGACATCACATTTCTTAAGTTTAAGACTTCTTTCATTCTAATACAGAAAAAATTCCAACTACCACTTCTATGGAGAAAAAAATTTTCTTCTTCCTTTCCCAGCTTTGTAACATCCCAGCTCACTATCTAATTACAGAGAAGTAGGTTAGTCACACTTTTAAAATACTTACGTATAAGTATTACCTATATTTTCAAAGTCTTTTCTCTTTCCCCTTAACTTTTTAAAACATAAAAACACAGTTCTTTTCTTTTCTTACACTATGTGCCTATCCAATAAAAATATAAGAATTTTGTTAATACTTTAAGATCAAAGACTCAAGAAAAACTGAATTTAAGAACTCAAACAGATGGACAGATTCAGTGATTATGCAGGTCTTTGCTACCTCCAACTCATGGCAATATGAGTTACTTTGTTAAAACTACAAGTCAGCAATATTTAAATGTCAACTGGCATGACAACTTTTTTCATTTATAGTATTCTCTGAAAATTGAAAAACTCATGCATTTTGAATTGATCCAATAGCTCAAGAATACCTGCAATTCTCATCATTATCCCTTTTCTGGGTCCTTTAACACTTCACAATCGCTGTTCTGCCTCTCTGGGAGAAACAAGTTTTCCTCTCCAATGTATCTTTATCTTCATCTGTGTGCTTCAAACTACAGAGAGAGGATACTCAAATTCTTAGAGAGAGTTTGCTTTAATATGTGGCTCTATTGAGTCTAAAAATGCTGCAATCACAAAAGCCGGCTGAAGATGCTTGTATACTTAAACAGACACATGATTTTTCCCAGCAGTAGAAAGCAATTTATGGCTTTTTCTGTTGCTCCAGAAGTCCTTCAGAAAATGGCCCTTGCAAGAATAATGTTATAGTGTGCAATCAAAGAAGACTTATCTTTAAAGATTAACTGGGTTGTCCAGCAACCTGTAGTCATGACAGCTAATGTTGATCAATAAGCTCAGAAATGGCAATGCCATGGGAGCTCACCCCTTCAAGTGAACATGGCACCTAGCTGGAGCATGATGCTGGAGAGTGGACACCATGGTGCAGTGTCAGCCTTTGGGAGTACACCGAGGTGCCTTGTTCAGGTCTGCTCCGGGACCCTGTGTTATTTCACCTTTTCACTAGAGTAATTCTCTAGGAAAACACAGCTTCCTGCAATTCAATCCAGTCTTCAGAAGATAGAACCCTGTTCAGGGTTAGAAAAATGGGCACATCCCAGTCTTCTTTATTTTGGAGACTCTTTCTATCCTATGTCCCAAGTTATTTCTTGAGGATTTAGGTTCTAAGGTGAATTATTTAGGCTTACTGCTAAGGTCTGGATCATAAGTTAGTGTCATGGCAATGAAATTAGTAGCCAAATGGCATTTTATGCATGAGATAGCTGCTTTTCTGTAGCCAGTACAAAGACTATGAACACTTGGGAATCTGATTCCCAAAGAATTTTTATTGCATTTTATTCTTCAACAAACCCAACTTGAACTAAATACTTGGAAAGAAAGTTGTACCAAAATGGTTTCTGCTCTCAGGCAAGGTACTTATGATGCTTTTTCTTTTTTTTTTTTTTTTTTTTGCTGTACGCGGGCTCACTGTTGTGGCCTCTCCCCTTGCGGAGCACAGGCTCCGGACACGCAGGCTCAGTAGCCATGGCTCACGGGCCTAGACGCTCCACGGCATGTGGGATCTTCCCGGACCAGGGCACGAACCCATGTCCCCTGCATCAGCAGGCGGACTCTCAACCACTCCGCCACCAGGGAAGCCCTATGATGCATTTTTAATGAAATTCAACACTATGTAAAATTATTTTAGTCATAAAATACTTCTAGAACAATATAAGAGCCTGTTCTGAAGTAATTTTTTAAAAATCAAACTTTTATATAGTGTTTACTGTTCTAAGAATTTTGTGGATATTAATTCATTGAATCCTTACAACAACCCTCTGGGTAAGTTCTGTTATTATCCCCATTTCACAGATGGGTAAATTGAGACACAGAGAAGAATAAGGTCTCCCAGCTTATGGTAATAAAGCAGAGATTCAAGCTCCAGAGTCTGTGTTCTCAAACCTCTAAGACTGAGATTGATAAGGAGGAGATAGAAGGTAAGATGAGACAAGAAAAGCAGGGAAAGTCAGGTGAGACAATGAGGTCACAGGCCTGGAGTGAAGTGAACCTTAAGGGGAACAGTGAGAGATGACTTTCAATGGACATAGGATTGCCAGTCACTGGAGAATTTTGAATACACTATGGAGAGTCATTTGATCAGAAAACCATTATGGGTTCTTGGGCATATGGATAATATAACTTAAGAAAATATATTTTGCAAAGTAAACTATTATAAGGGAGACTACTTTGAATATAACTGAACATACAAACACTTAGTAAAGGTAAACATATGTATTTCCTTTGACTCAGCATTTACACTTATGGTATTATATGAATCCTAAAGAAAACCTTACACATGAGTGAGTGTGTAAAAACAATATTTGTTAACAATAACAAACTGCTAATAGAATTCAACAGGAGAACAAATAATGTGTAGTTTACTCACAAAATGAAATAGACTATAGCTATACTCAACAACATAGATGAATCTTAGTAACATAGAGTTAAAGGAAAACCAGAAGTTCTCATATAACAACAGCATATTGTAAAATCCCCAAATATATATAATATATATGAAAAACTATTTTTAAATATAAGGAATAGATGGGAGGAGGTCAATATGGCAGAGTAGGAGGACAGTAAGTTCACTTTCCCCCCATGAACACATCAAAAATACATCTACATGTGGAGCAATTCTCGCTGAAAACAAACTGGAGACTGGCGGGAAGATTCTTCTACAACAAAGCCTGTAAAGAAAGATCCACACAGTGTTAAGTAGGAAAAGAGGAGAAGTGATCACGTTAGGACCCGTGACCGTAGGAGGGGACACAAAAAAGGAGGGGGATATCACAGGCTTGGAGATCCTCCCTGGGGAGCCATGGGTTCAAACAATACCTTGGGCACCCCAGCCATGGGATCCGACACTGGGAAGACAAGTCCCCTTAACTGGTTTGAAAACCAGTAGGACTTACAGGTGGATGAAAAGAAACTAAGACTATCTGTGGAGAGTGCACACACACTTGATTACTCCGGGGAGCAAGGAGGAGGAGCAGCAGACTGAAACTGCCTGGGGCTCTGGCTGGTCTCCCAGATCAACTGTCCTGTCCGCGTGTGCACCCTGGCTATCACCAAGCACCGGCCCTGGCCCCACCTGCTCCAGCACAGGTCCATAATAGGGTGAAGGCTGCCATTGCAGAGGAGAGTGTGCAGCTGCAGGAGATGGGGCTAGCTAGGACCTGGCACTGCATCACAACAGGGCAAGGGCAGCCATTACTGGTGCCACAGGAGGCAGCAAATTGAGAGTGATCTGGAATTCTGACTGACATGCAGGGACAGCCCTAGCACATGCCCTGAACTGACTGGGCATCTGCTTCAAACCCTCTTACTTCAGTGCTGCTGCCCTCTGGGGCAAAGGTGCCATTACTGAGAGTGGGGAGAGCACACACTTAGAAGGGATGGGAACAGCTTAGACCTGACCCTCAAGACTTCTGCTCCAGCACCCCAGGACCCAATCCTGCCCACAACAGGGCAATGATGGCCACTGAGCATAGGAGAAGCCCTGGCTCACACCTGGCTCTGGCTCAAGCCCCTCCGTCTCCAGCCCAACTCCCAGCAAGTGATAGCTGCCAGCACACACCAGAGGAAGATGTGATTTACGCTCACTTCAGATACAGCTCTCCCACCAAAGTCACTGGGCACACAGAGACCAGGTAGGGACATTCACAGACAAGGACACCCCATCAAGACTGGAATAGGTAAATGTTTCACATAATTTCATACAAAGTTACAGAAAACAAGAAGATGGAGAAATTTCTTTCAAATAAAAGGACAAGAAAACAAAACTAAACTAATGAAATAGATAAATAATTTACCAGATAAAAAGTTCAAAGCATTAGTAATAAGAATGCTAACTGAACTTGTGAAAGGATTCGGTGAACACAGTGACAATTTTAATAAGAAACTAGAAAATATAAAAAAGAAGCACTCAGAGCTGAAGAATACAATAACAGAAACAAAAAATACACTAGACAGAATAAACAGCAGACTAGGTGATACAAAAGAATGCAACTGATCTGGAAGATAGAATAATGAAAATCACCCAATCAGAACAGCAAAAAGAAAAACATAATTTTAAAAATGAGGACAGTTATACCTAGGAATAAACCTATCTAAGGAGACAAAAGAACTGTATGCAGAAAACTATAATACACTGATGAAAGAAATTAAAGATGATACAAACAGATGGAGAGATATACCATGTTCTTGGATTGGAAGAATCCACATTGTGAAAATGACTATACTACCCAAAGCAATCTACAGATTCAATGCAATCCCTAACAAACTACCAATGGCATTTTTCACAGAACTAGAACAAAAAAGTTCACAATTTGTATGGAAACACAAAACACCCCGAGAAAGAAAAATGGAGCTGGAGGAATCAGGCTCCCTGACTTCAGACTATACTACAAAGCTACAGTAATCAAGACAGTATGGTACTGGCACAAAAACAGAAATATAGATCAATGGAACAGGACAGAAAGCCCAGAGATAAACCCACGCAACTATGGTCACCTTACTTTTGATAAAGCAGGCAAGAATATACAATGGAGAAAAGACAGCCTCTTCAATAAATGGTGCTGGGAAAACTGGACAGCTACAAGTAAAAGAATGAAATACTCCCTAACACTCCCTAACACCATACACAAAAATAAACTCAAAATGGATTAAAGACTTAAATGTAAGACCAGACACTATAAAACTCTTAGAGGAAAACATAGGCAGAACACTCTATAACATACATCACAGCAAAATCCTTTTTGACCCACCTCCTAGAGAAATGGAAATAAAAACAAAAATAAACTAATGGGACCTAATGAAACTTAAAATCTTTTGCACAGCAAAGGAAACCATAAACAAGATGAAAAGACAACCCTCAGAATGGGAGAAAATATTTGCAAATGAAGCAACTGACAAAAGATTAATCTCTAAAATTTATAAGCAGCTCATGCAGCTCAATATCAAAAAAACAAACAACCCAATCCAAAAATGGGCAGAAAACCTAAATAGACATTTCTCTAAAGAACATATACAGATTGCCAACAAACACATGAAAGGATGTTCAACATCACTAATCATTAGAGAAATGCAAATGAAAACTACAATAAGGTATCACCTCACACCAGTCAGAATGGCCATCATCAAAAAATCTAGAAACAATAAATGCTGGAGAGGGTGTGGAGAAAAGGGAACACTCTTGCACTGCTGGTTGGGAATGTAAACTGATAACAGCCACTATGGGGAACAGCATGGAGGTACTTCAAAAAAGTAAAAATAGAACTACCATACGACCCAGCAATACCACTACTGGGCATATACCCTGAGAAAACCATAATTCAAAAAGAGGCACGAACCACACTGTTCATTGCAGCTCTATTTACAATAGCCAGAACATGGAAGAAACCTAAGTGTCCATCAACAGATGAATGGATAAAGAATATGTGGCACATATATACAATGGAATATTACTCAGCCATAAAAAGAAACAAAATTGAGTTATTTGTAGTGAGGTGGATGGACCTAGAGTCTGTCATACAGAGTGAAGTAAGTCAGAAAGAGAAAAACAAATACCATATGCTAACACATATATATGGAATCTAAAAAAAAAAAAAAATCGTTCTGAAGAACCTAGGGGCAAGACAGGAATAAAGACGCAGACGTAGAGAATGGACTTGAGGACACAGGGAGGGGAGAAGGGTAAGCTGGGACGAAGTGAGAGAGTGGCATGTACATATATACACTACCAAATGTAAAATAGATAGCTAGTGGGAAGCAGCCACACAGCACAGGGAGATCAGCTCGGTGCTTTGTGACCACCTAGAGGAGTGGGATAGGGAGGATGGGAGGGATACGCAGAAGGAGGAGATATGGGGATATAGGTATATGTATAGCTGATTAACTTTGTTATAAAGCAGAAACTAACATAACGTTGTAAAGCAATTATACTCCAATAAAGATGTTAAAAAAAAAATGAGGACAGTTTAAGGTACCTCTGGGACCATATCAAGCATATTAACATTCACATTATAGGGATCCCAGAAGGAGAAGAGAGAAAGGGGTAGAAAATGTGTTTGTTGAAATTATGGCTGAAAACTTCCTGAACCTGAAGAAGGAAACAGATATGCACGTACAGAAAGCACAGAGTCCCCAACAGGATGAACCCAAAAAGACCCACACAAAGACATATCATAATTTAAATGGCAAAAGTTAAAGATAAAGGGAGAATTCTAAAAGCAGCAAGAGAAAAACAATGAGTCACATACAAGGGAACCCCTGTGAGACTATCAACTGATTTTTCTACAGAAACTTTGCAAGCCAGATGGGAGTAGCATCATATATTTAGAGTGCTGAAGGGGAAAAATCTACAACCTGGGATGCTTTACTGAGCAAGGTTATCATTCAGAATTGAAGGAGAGATAAAGAACTTCTCAACAAGCAAAGACTAAAAGAGCTCATCAATATTAAACCAACCCTAAAAGAGATGTTAAAGGGTCTTCTCTAAGTGGAAATGAAAAGGCTACAATGAGAAGAATTTATAGGAAAAAAAATATCCTACTACTAAAGGCAAATATATAGTAAAGACAGTGGATCCACTTCTTAAATAAGCTAGTATGAAGATTAAAATACAAAATTTGTAAATTCAACTGTAACTTAGTAAAAAGTTAAGGGATAGATGTGAAGATGTAAAATATGACATCAAAAACACAAAACATGAGAGAGGGGAGTAAAAAATATACATCTTTTAGAATGTGTTTCAATTTAAAACACTGTCAGTTTAAAATCAGTAGATATAGGTCAATATATATGAACCCCATGGTAACCACAAATCAAAAACCTACCATAGATACAAAAAAAACCTAGAGAAAAAGGAACACAAATGTACCACAAAAGAAAATCATCAAACAACAAGAGGAAGAAACTAAAAGAAGAAGAAAATAACAGAGAAGAACTACAAAAACAACCAGAAAAACAAGTAGCAAAATGGCAATAAATACATACCTATCAATAATCACTTTAAATGTCAATGGACTAAATGCTCCAATCAAAAGACCTAGGGTGACTGGGTAAAAAAACAAGACCCATCTATATGCTGCTTACAAGAGACTCATTTCAGAGCTAAAGACACACAAAGACCGAAAGCGAGGGGGTGAAAAAATATATTTCATGCAAGTGTAAATGAAAAGAAAGCTGGGGTAGCAATATTCATATTAAGGTAAATGTTAAAACAAAGTCTATAGCAAAAGACAAAGAAGGGCATTATATAATGATAAAGGGATCAAAACAAGAAGAGGATGTAATGTTCTTTAACATATATGTACCTAATATAGGATACCTAAATATGCAAAGCAAATATTAAAGACATAAAGGGAGAAACTGACAATAATAGTTGGGAACTTTAATACCCCACTTACCTCAATGGACAGATCATCCAGACAGACAATCAATAAGGAAACAGTGGCTTTAAATGGCAAAAGATTTAATGCAAGCATTATCAAAACACCCATGACATTTTTCACAGAACTAGAACAAATAATCCTAAAATTTATATGGAACCACATAAGTCCCCAAAGAGCCAAAGCAAGCCTGAGAAAAAGGAACAAAGCTGAAGGTATCACACTTGACTTCAGACTATACTACAAACCCGCAGTAATCAAAGAGCCATGGTACTGGCACAAAAACAGACACATAGATCAATGGAACTGAATAGAGAGCCCAGAAATAAACCCACACAGTTATGGTCAAGTAGTCTAGGACAAAGGAGACAAAAATATACAATGGGGAAAAGATGTCTCTTCAATAAATTGTGTTGGGAAAACTGGACAGCTACATGTAAAAGAATGAAATTAGAACATTTTCTCACACCATATACAAAATAAACTCAAAATAGGTTAAAAACCTAAATGTAAGACTGGAAACCATAAAACTCCTAGAAGAAAACATTGGCAGAACCCTCTTTGACATAAATCATAGCAATACTTTTACGGATATGTCTCCTAGGGCAAAGGAAACAAAAGCAAAAATAAATAAATGGGACCTAACTAAACTTGAAAGCTTTTGCACAGCAAAGGAAACCATTGACAAAACGTAGAAACAACCTACTGAATGAGAGAAAATATTTGCAAATGGCATGACTGATAAGGGGTTAATATCCAAAAATATATAAACAGCTCATACAACTCAATATCAATAAAACAATCTGATTTAAAAATGGGTAGAAGACCTGAATAGACATTTTTTCCAAGGAAGACATACAGATGGCCAACAGGCACATGAAAAGATACTTAACGTCGTTAATCATCAGAGACATGCAAATCAAAACCGCAATGAGATATCACCCCACACTTGTGAAAGGCTATCATCGAAAAGACCACAAATAACAAAGGTTGGCGAGGATGTGGAGAAAAGGGAACCCTCGTTCACTGTTGGTGGGAATGTAAATTGGTACAGCCACTATGGAGAACAGTATGGAGGTTCCTCAAAAAAATTAAGAATAGAACTACCATGTGATCCAGCAATTCCACTCCTGGGTACATATTCAAAGAAAAAAAAAAACACTAACTAGAAAAGATACATGCACCCCAATGTTCATCACAGCATTATTTACAATAGGCAAGACATGGAAGCAACCTAAGTGTCCATCAACACATGAATGGATAAAGAAGAAGTGGTATATATATATATACACACACACACATATATATACACAATGTAATATTACTCAGCTAAATTTTGCCATTTGCAACAACATGGATGGCCTGGAGGGTATTATGTTTAGTGAAATAAGTCAGACAGTGAAAGACAAATACTGTATGTAGTCTAAAAAATGAAACAAATGAATGAATATAACAAAACAGAAGCAGACTCACAGATATAGAGAACAAACTAGTGGTTACCAGTAGGTAAAGGGAAGGGGGAAATGGAAGATAAGGCAAGGGATTAAGAGGTACAGACTACTACATATAAAATAAATGAGCTACAAGGATATATTGTACAGCACAGGGAATATGGCCATTATTTTATAATAACTTTAAATGGAGTATAATCTATAAATATATTGAATCACTATCTTGTATACCTGAAACTAATATAATGTTGTAAGTCAACTGTATTTCGATAAAAAATATTAAGGGAAAGATAAATGTGAAGTTCAGCTCAATAATAATATCTGATGAGGAGACAGGGACTTGGGATAAGAGAACACATTGTGTACAGGCAGGTTACTTTCAATGGTCTATTCCTTGAGTTAAGTGGTGGTTGCATGAGTGTTTGTTATACTATTAATACATAAATATGTAAAAAAATAAAAAACTTTCAGAGTAATCCAGATAAGAAGGAAAAGTAATAGGAGAGTATGAGAGAAGAAAATCAGCAAAGAAGGCTCCCAGAAAACAGTGACTGTGGAAATGGATGTAATGGAAGAATCGCTCTAGCTTCTGGAATCTTCTGACCCCGATTCAGTCCTCTCTCTACTCTTCCACAAGTGGTTTCCTATCGGAGAATAACTTCTTGATCACATCTTACATTTTTTTGTATTGTTCACAACACCCAACTCAGAACTAGGCAAATGGTATAGCCTCAACAATTATAAGAATGAATACAACTGCATGGCCGAGCAATGCAGATGTCTCAGAAATCACTGTCTTCCAACTCAGAAATCCCTTCTACAACATTCCTGGCATTCTACTTCTGCTTATATACATCCAGTAATGAGAAGATCACTGTTTTGACACAGTTTGTTTCATTGTCAAACAGGTGGAATTGCCAGAAAGGTGTTCCTTATAGACATAGCAAATTGATGACTGTAAGTACTAGATCTTCTCTGTAGGACAATGAAAAACAAGTCTATTACCTGCTCAAGGAAACAGCCTTTCAAATATTAAAGTAAAATAGTAACTCCTTGTGACTCTTCCTTTTTTCTAAGATGAGCTTTTCTAGTCTTTATGACACGATTTCCTGGCCCTTTCCTCCCTGGCACCTTCTCACCCAGTACTTTCCAGAACATTAATTCTCTCATGAAAGCACAGTCCCCAGAAATGAGCTCAGTTTCTCCTGATGATACCTGACCAGTGCAGGATAGAAAAGACTTAGCATAACCTGTCCTTACCCTGAAGTCAATACTTATAAATTTGCCACATGTAAAGAGGTTGGCTTTGGACCTACGAAGCAAGAAACCAGAGTTTAAGGAGAAGGCAAAAAACTTTCCTTTTCTCAGATGAGCCGTTCCATGGATATCATAAAAATAACAACCCATTACATCTGCAAAGCATTTTAGAGTCCATTAAATGCTTTCATGTACATTATCTCACTAAGTCTTTGAAGCACTCTCACAGTTAGGTGTTAGTTTCCACATTTTTCAGATGAGAAAACCAAAATCATGGAGCACGCGAGAGACAGAACAAGAGCTAGAACTTGTGCGTTCTCACCCTAGACACTAGCATCTTTCCACAGTAGCACGCTGCTTCAAATAATCATTAAATGGCTGGCCTCTCTCTAAACAACAAACTAGGAAACAAATTTTGCAGTAGAGACCTAAATACATTATTGATTTTTTAAATCAATAAGAAAAAGACTGCCAATCCAATAGAACAATGGACAATGAATTCATCTGGCAGGTTCACAGAAGAAATACAGATAGCCAATAAACACATTTTAAGATGCTCAATTTGACTCATGGTTTTAGAATGCAAATTAAACCATCAGTAGGCTATCATTTTTCCCTAACCAAATTAGCAAAAATTAAGAAAAAAATGGATAATGCACAGTACTGGTAAGAGTGTGGAGATAAAGAAAACTCTGCTACTGAGCGAAAGAATAAATGAATGCACTGTGTGTGGAAGTGCACTTTGGTACAGATTTTCGAAGGTCCATTTGGCAAGAACTATTTCGATTTGAATACTTTTGTCCTTTGACCCAGCTATTTCACTTTTAAGAATATGTCCTCAAGGTTTACTTAAGTGTTCAAAAATATCTGTCCAAGGACGTTTACTGTGGCATTGCTTACATTTGCAAGTACATGGATACATTCTAAATATCTGTCATTAAGGGATTATTAACTAAAGCACAGTACATCCATATAATGGAGCGCTGTGTAGCTATTAAAAAGATGAGGTGTGTCCATTTTTAGTCTGTGGAAATATGTCCATAGTGTTTTAAGTGAATAAAGTGAACTGCAGTATAGTATGTAATATGATCCCACTTGTAAAAAAGAACAACACTCATATATGTGGACACTTGCATAAATATTCATATTGTACAGATTATACATATACATACATATGTTTATGAAAACAAAATGTCTTGAAGGACACAATACAAACCAAGCTGTTAACAATGGTTATTTCTGGAAAGTGGAATTCCATAGAATGAAAAATGGGGAATAACAGGGCACTTTTATATTTCTGGCTTCTTGAACAATATGCCATACTCAAGAACAGGTCTGGACTATTTTGTTATGTCCGGAACATTAGAGAAAGTGGTATACAAGGGGGTTTCCTTTTGAACCAGAAATGCATCAGTCCCATTACTTTTTATTTACTAAGCAACTACTTTGTGTCAGGCATGACACTAAGAACTGCACGCATGTTATTTAAGATAACCTATACATTAAAACAAATGTGAGTTAAGTATTAACATCCATCCTTACAATGAAAGTATGACCCAAACCTCTGATATTATGATCCATTGACTGCAGGCTGGAGGGGAGGCACATATTTAGACAACTGAAACCTTTTTTGATCTGTATCTAACAATGGTAAGAAAAATCAAATTAGCAAAAATTCAGATTTTAAAGAACTTCAAGAGGAATGCAGTTTTCAAATTCATAACCAAAGGAATAGAAGAGTTGTATATTATGGTTTCTTTATCATTGGCTAAAAGTTGACCCTATGTTCTAATGTCTTAGAAGCATCAGATATTTTAGATTACACGTCACCATTTTCAAAAGCGGCTATGCATCCTGATGAGGGTTTCTGCAAAAAGTTCCTGCAGGATTAATTTATCTGTCCATCAATCACCATCTAGAAAATATGCAAGGGACTTTAGATTCTGGCATAGAATCATGGCAAAAATTATACATATCAATTGTTGATTAAGATTATTATAGATGAGATAACTTGGGGGAAAAAGCAGAGGGTGCGTGGGTGTGTGTGTATGTGTGTGTGTGTGAGAGACAGACAGAGAGACAGAGAGAGACAGAGAGGCAGAGAGAGACAGAGACACAGAGGGAAACAGTTGAATAGTGTGTCTCAACTATTCATTTCTCTTTAAAGGAGAAAATGGGAGGAGCTGATACCATGTGAAAGCTCTCTTCAAATATTTAGAGACTGTTACTTGAAAGAACAGTAAAATTTGCCCTGTGCCATTCCAAAAGAAAGGACTAGAAGCAATGGAAGCAAGAGAAAGATAGGGACTTCCCTGGTGGTCCAGTGGTTAGGACTCTGAGCTTCCACTGCAGGGAGGCATGGGTTCCATCCCTGGTGGGGGAACTAAGATCCTGCATGGCATGCCGGTGCAGCCAAAAAAAACAAAAACAGAAAGATAGATTTCAGCTCAATACGTAGATAACATTTTAATATAAAACTGTCCAAATGGAATAGACTGTCTCAAGAAAAGGTGAATTCCTCATCCTTTAAAATTTAAGCACAGTTGAAACGACCACTTGGTGGAATGTTACAATAAACCTTTATGAATTGAATAGTTCCTCAAATTAGATGACTTTGTATTTCCTTGCATGGTTTTTAGCTCACTCATATTCACTTCTATACCCTGTCTTGCTATTCAAGTATAGCAAACCATGGGAAATCTGTGCATATAGTAATCTAAACATCAAAAATAGAGAAATAGAGAGATAAAAGTTAACATTTATTGATTTCTTATTGTACCAGGCACTATTAGAAATACTTATGCATTCATTCATTTAACTCTCACAAAAATGAGGTAGTTCCTAATCTGATCTCCATTATACAGATGAGGAAACTGATGTACAGAAGGGTTAAGGAACTTGACCAAGGTCACTCAGCTACTATGTGGAAGAATCAGGATTCAAATTTAGGCTGCCAGGTTCCAAAGCCTATATAGTCTTAACTCTATGCTAATGACTAAGAGTGATATTTACTGATTTTAAACAACTGATTATTTCACCAGTCAGAGTTCTATATAGAATATACATTCTTCTAAAAAGTGTATCATAGGGATGAGTCAGATAAAATTATCCAAATACACACAAAATTAAAATTCAATCTTACTTTCCAAATCCCTAAGAACATTTGCACAATGCCACATAAACAGAATGACGGTCACTCCCAAAGTTAGAAGTACAGTCTCTTCCGTATTTGGTTTAGGGTTGGTAGGGCAGGAACATGGGCTGAGCCTCCAGAGAGCTGAACGCAGTCTCAACGCTGCCACCAGAGCACTGTGAGACAATGGGTAAGCCACTTAGCTGCTCTTTAAACAACAGCACAGGGCTTCAAAAGGTCTATTTAATCCCATAATATATTTAACTAAGAATTGTTCATATGATATGTATTTATGGCTTTTGTTTTTCCTACACAGAACCTTCATAATTATTGTAATAACCTTCCTCTAAGCTGGTAAGAAAAACGTAGGTCCCCTTCCTCATGACTCATCCTTCTCTCATGATCCATCAAGGTTTTCCCTGGAGATCTCAGCTAGAAGTTTTGTTTCCCATAAGAGAGAGATTAACTCACTGAGGTGATTATATGAACAAGGAATAACACACTGCATAGCCAGCAAAAACAATTTTAGAGACCAAGAGGAACAAGATACAAAAGGAATTGACTACATAATCCCATAAATAACTTTGAAATTGCCCTATATTACCAAAATTTTAGTCAGCCCATGAACCAGACATTATTTCTCACCAGTCTTTCTGCCTTTCTAACAAATCCGACTTCCGACTTCTTCGATGCACATTTTTTATAACACGCTGACTGTTCACCTCATCAAACACACTAAACCAAACAAAAATGATATTAAAAGGCAAGAGCAAAATATATTTAATTTATTACAAGTGTTATATTGTGCATGTTTATTTATAACAAGCTTTGTTACACAGATTATTTGAAACAGCTCACAAGATTACTTACACTAAAATATAAATACAGTTGATCCTTAACACAGTTTTCAACTGTGGGGTCCACTTATGCTCGGATTTTTTTTCAATGAATATGTTCTACAGTACTACAAGATCCGAGGTTGGTTGAATCCACAGACACAGAGGGCCCGCTGTAAAGTTATACACAGATTTTTGACTTCAAGGATGGGGAGAGAGGGGCTTCACTGTCCAGGCATCAACTGTAAATGAAAAATTAGGGCCTGGGAAAATGTAAATTGAGATAGAATAGCAAGACCCAAAGGAAAGTTAGACTTGCAAACATGTTCTACGCTGCTATTAAAATTGAGCTAAAATTTTATTTCCAAGTGTCTGGATATCTTCTAAGAAATGGATTTTAAAAATCAGATAAATGGCTTTTTTTTTAGTCATGTAAAAAGAAGAATTCAAAGAAGAATTTTTCACAGGCTTTAAAACAGGACTGTTTTAAGGGATATAGAAGACAACATTTTCAGTATATGAAACACAGTATATGCATTAATGGGCTTTTATAAGAATTTTTTTTCTTTTGTATAATATCCCTTAGTATAAACCAAGGACAGAACGTCAAACCATAAATTAGTGAAAGTAATTTTGCAGAGTATGAGGGTGGGGAAGGGAGCAGTGGTTTGGAATTGAAGCAGGTCTGGCAACTCTCTCTTATGCCTGCACTAATCTTTTTGAATGGATGCAGCAAGACTTAATGGCTACTCATGGTGAGAAAATCCACTGAGGCAGCCACCTGACACAAATCCTTATAACCTAAGGAATGCACTGAAGCCTTTGGGAGCATAAGTCCTAATGCTCTCCACAACGTGGTGACCTGGGGATCTCACCCTCTGTCCCAGGTCAATTATCAAACCTTCCCCGAAGGTAGAGCTAACTTGGCTATAAGTAATTTTGCCCCTAAAAAATGTTTATTTCATTTCCATGTCATTTCTTTTATTATAATCTCACTAACAGGAACGGGGGGTCTTCACAGCTGTACAAAACAGCATCAGGCAGCTTTTGAGTTATTTGGTCAACTTCAATTTTTCTTATTCTTATGATCTCCAGAATAAGAACACTTCTGTTTGGAACCTTGTCTTACTGAATAGTTTGTGCTTATGTATTTTATATTTATATCTTATACATTTTATTTTTATGTACTAAATCTTATATATATATCTCCTCCAGTAAAGTAGATTTTTTTCTTACAACTCCTACTCAACATTTTCCAACCTTTTACACATTTTTCTAAATATTTTATTTCCCACTTATGTATTTCCACCAAATTCTTCTCTACTGATATTCCCCACTTGAGACTCATAAAAAGTAAATATATTCTTCCAAATTTCACTCTAATTTAGTCCACTGTTTGCAATTGTCAATATGATTCTTATCCAAACTTGAATGCAAGATTTTTATCATTTCAATTGATTTATAGCATTGGTATGCCTCCTATCAGGTTCCCTGGGAGACATGAAATGTTCTCAACCCTATAAACAACTTCAACATTTAATACAATGTTGTATCCAGACCACCCCTTCAAGAGATTTCATCACTGGTGTTCATTTCAGTAGAGAATTATCCATGTAGGTACTTGCTAGAGCAGAGATGGAGTCTTGGCATGAGCCCACCAAGCAGCATTTCCAGAGTCCTTTAAGAACTGCTCATGCCCCATTAGCTTATTGCCCAGTTATAAAATACACGTGCATGGTTTCTCACATGTTGACACCTCTGAAATGAGAAGCTCTTTTGTTTACTGAAAACATCAAATACAATATTTTTAAAACACGTTATTAAATCTTTGGTGAAATTTACAATTAATGGCATCTTAGATTCCAAAAAATATGATAGGGGAACTTATGTCATTCCTTTAGACACAGTGAGTTAATAGGACCAGTCCTGAACAAAGCCTTTCCTGGTGCATGACAGTTAAACCATACTGTCTGCATAAAAAAAACTTCTTTATGATGGGAGGCCATGCCTCATTACCATCGAAATTTATAAGTAACTTTAAAACTATAATAAAAGCGGGGTGGGGGGGCAGAATACAGCCTTGCTTTATACCCTTGTGAATTGATCTCTACTTTGCAGAAGACCATTCATACCTGCCTAGATTCTTGATATAATAGTAAGAGACAGGGGTTGTGCAGGCATCGGTAACTGCAGATGCATATATAGTTCATGACATTTAACTTTGTCCAGACTAGAGAGTCAAGGACCTTCTCACAGCCCTATGATTACTGAGAACTTTCCCATAAAGCAATAAAGAATATACTAGTGAACAGTCAGGAGATTATCGCACAAACTGTATGTTCCACAAATAAAATACAGACTTGAGAAACCCAAAAATTATTTAAAGGAGAAACTGTCATTAAATTTGGATGGAAATGTACAATAAAATATGTCCTTTAAGGGATGTAGAATATTGCCTTTTAAAAGATGAGAGAAATTTAAATCTGAACCACTCAAAAGGAATCTTGCACGTAGAGTTTAACAAAGAAGGAGTACTTGAAAAGACTTTGAACAATTTTGATGACTGAAAAAAAATTTCTCCTTGTGCTTTTAAAATGCAGCCTTCCAATGCATATTTTTATGGTGGACATAATAAATAGGTGCACCGGTTATATTTTTAAATTATCCAAAAGTGCAAACATAGAAATGCTTTTAAAACATGTATCAGAAGGGTGCCTTCAAGATGGCAGAGGAGTAAGACGTGGAGATCACCTTCCTCCCCACAAATACATCAAAACTACATCTACATGTGGAACAACTACTACAGAACACCTACTGAATGCTGGCAGAAGACCTCAGACTTCCCAAGAGGGTCTTGCTGCTCTGGCCAGGCGTCAGGCCTGAGCCTCTGACATGGGAGAGCCAAGTACAGGGCATTGGTCCACCAGAGACCTCCCAGCCCCACAGAATATCAAACGACGAAAGCTCTCCCAGAGATCTCCAACTCAACACTAAGACCCAGTTCCACTCAATGACCAGCAAGCTCCAGTGCTGGACACCCTATGCCAAACAACTAGCAAGAAAGGAACACAACCCCACCCATCGGCAGAGAGGCCGCCTAAAATCATAATAAGTTCACAGACAGCCCAAAATCACACCATTGGCTGTGGTCCTGCTCACCAGAAAGACAAGACCCAGCCTCATCCACCAGAACACAATCACCAGTCCCCTCTACCAGGAAGGCTACCCAACTCACTGAACCAACCTTAGCCACTGGGGGCAGACACCAAAAACAACAGGAACTATGAACCTGCAGCCTGTGAAAAGGAGACCCCAAACATAGTAAGTTAAGCAAAATGAGAAGACAGAGAAATACACAGCAGATGAAGGGGCAAAATAAAAACCCACCAGACCAAACAAATGAAGAGGAAATAGGCAGTCTACCTAAAAAGGAATTCAGAGTAACGATAGTAAACATGTTCCAAAATCTTGGAAATAGAATGGAGAAAATACAAAAATGTTTAACAAGGACCTAAAAGAATTAAAGAGCAAACAAACAATGATGAACAACACAATAAATGAAATTAAAAATTCTCTACAAGGAATCAATAGAACAATAACTGAGGACAAAGAACAGATAAGTGACCTGTAAGATAAAATAGTGGAAATATATGGACTTATAAATACTACGAAATGAAAAATAGATAGCTAGTGAGAAACAGCTGCATAGCACAGGGAGATCGGCTCGGGCTTTTGTGACCACCTAGAGGGGTGGGATAGGGAGGTTGGGAAGGAAACACAAGAGGGAGGAGATATGGGTTTATATGTATACATATAGCTGATTCACTTTGTTATAAAGCAGAAACTAACACACCATTGTAAAGTAATTATACTCCAATAAAGATGTTAAGCAAAAATAGTGGAAATAACTACTGCAAAGCAGAATAAAGAAAAAAGAATGAAAAGAATTGAGGACAGTCTCAGAGACATCTGGGACAACATTAAATGCACCAACATTCGAACTATAGGGGTCCCAGAAGAAGAAAAGAAAAAAGAAGAGACTGAGAAAATATTTGAAAAGATTATAGTTGAAAACTTCCCTAATATGGGTAAGGAAATAGTCAATCAAGTCCAGGAAGCACAGAGTCCCATACAGAATAAATCCAAGGAGAAACACGCGAAGACACATATTAATCAAACTATCAAAATTTAATTACAAAAAAAAAGTATTAAAAGCAGCAAGGGAAGAGCAACAATTACCATACAAGGGAATCCCCATAAGGTTAACAACTAATCTTTCAGCAGAACCTCTGCAAGCCAGAAGGCAGTGGCAGGACATATTTAAAGTGATGAAAGGGTAAAACTTACAACCAAGATTACTCTACCTAGGGCTTCCCTGGTGGCGCAGTGGTTGAGAGTCTGCCTGACGATGCAGGGGACAATGGTTCATGCCCTGGTCCAAGAAGATCCCACATGCCGCGGAGCGGCTAGGCCCATGAGCCATGGCCACTGAGATAGAAGACTTTACACCTAGAGATAGAAGATTATACTTCTAGAGATAGAAGACTATACAGCTAGAGATAGAAGAGTATACTCCTAGAGATAGAAGACATTACACCTAGAGATCCTGTTCAGCATCCCTTGGGAATTTTCAATGATAAAATTCGACGCTGTTTTTTGATATTTTCTTCAAAGACTCTATTTATTTCCTGCCTTCTGCTTGTTTCTTAAATACTGGTGTTCCCTAGGGTGTGTCCAGAGCCTGTGCTCTGTGACAGGAGAGGCCACAACAGTGAGAGGACCGTGTACCGCAAAAAAAAAAAAAAAAGAAAAAAAGATTACTCTACCCAGCAAGGATCTCATTCAGATTCAACGGAGAAATTAAAACCTTTACGCAAAAGCAAAGAGAATTCAGCACCACCAAACCAGCTCTACAACAAATGCTAAAGGAACTTCTCTAAGCAGGAAACACAAGAGAAGGAAAAGACTTACAATAACAAACCAAAAACAATTAAGAAAATGGTAATAGGAACATACATATCAATAACTACCTTAAATGTAAATGGATTAAATGCTCCAACCAATAGACATAGACTGGTTGAATGGATACAAAAACAAGACCCATATATATGCTGTCTACAAGAGACCCACTTCAGACCGAGAGACACACACAGACTGAAAGTGAGGGGATGCAAAAAGTTATAACATGCAAAAGGAAATCAAAAGAAAGCTGGAGTAGCAATTCGCATATCAGAAAAAATAGACTTTAAAATAAAGACTATTATAAGAGACAAAGAAGGACACTACATAATGATCAAGGGCTCAATCCAAGAAGAAGGTATAACAATTTTAAATATTTATGCACCCAACATAGGAGCACCTCAATACATAAGGCAAAAGCTAACAGCCATAAAAGGGGACATCGACAGTAACACAATCATACTAGGGGACTTTAACACCCCACTTTCACCAATGGACAAATCATCCAAAATGAAAATAAATGAGGAAACACAAGCATTAAATGACACAATAGACCAGATAGATTTAATTGATATTAATAGGACATTCCATCCAAAAAAATCAGATTACACTTTCTTCTCAAGTGCTCATGGAACATTCGCCAGGACAGATCATATCCTGGGTCACAAATCAAGCCTTGGTAAATTTAAGAAATTTGAATTCGTATCAAGTATCTTTTCCAACCACAAGGCTATGAGACTAGATATTAATTACAGGAAAAATCTGTAAAAAATACAAACACATGGAGGCTAAATAATATGCTAATAAATAACCAAGAGAACACTGAAGAAATCAAAGAGGAAATCAAAAGATACCTAGCAACAAATGACAATGAAAACAGGATGACCCAAAACCTATGGGATGCAGCAAAAGCAGTTCTAAGAGGGAAGTTTATAGCAATACAATCCTACCTCAAGAAACAAGAAACAAATAAACAATCCAACCTTACACCTAAAGCAATTAGAGAAAGAAGAACAACAAAACCCAAAAGTTAGCAGAAGAAAGAAATCATAAAGATCAGATCAGAAATAAATGAAAATGAAATGAAGGAAATGATAGCAAAGATCAATAAAACTAAAACCAGGTTCTTTGAGAAGACAAACAAAATTGATAAACCATTAGCCAGACTCATCAAGAAAAAAAGGGAGAAGACTCAAATCAATAGAATTAGAAATGAAAAAGGAGAAGTAACAACTGACACTGCAGAGGTACAAAGGATCATGAGCGATTACTACAAGCAACTACATGCCAACAAAATGGACAACCTGGAAGAAATGGACAAATTCTTAGAAAAGCACAACCTTCTGAGACTGGACCAAGAAGAAATAGAAAATATAAACAGACCAATCACAAGCACTGAAATTGAGACTGTGATTAAAAATCTTCCAACAAACAGAAGCTCCAGACCAGATGGCTTCACAGGGGAATTCTATCAAACATTTAGAGAACAGATAACACCTATCCTGCTCAAACTCTTCCAAAATATAGCAGAGGGAGGAACACTCCCAAACTCATCCTACGAGAACACCATCACCCTGATACCAAAACTAAACAAAGATGTTACAAAGAAAGAAAACTACAGGCCAATATCACTGATGAAAATAGATGCAAAAATACTCAACAAAATACTAGCAAACAGAATCCAACAGCACATTAAAAGGCTCTGACACCATGATCAAGTGGGGTTTATCCCAGGAATGCAAGGATTCTTCAATATATGCAAATCAATAAACGTGATATACCATTTTAAAAAATTGAAGGAGAAAAAACATATGATCATCTCAATAGATGCAAAAAGCTTTCAACAAAATTCAACACCCATTTATGATAAAACCCTTCCAGAAAGTAGGCATAGAGGGAACTTACCTCAACATAATAAAGGCCATATATGACAAACCCACAGCCAACATCATTCTCAATGGTGAAAAACTGAAACCATTTCCTCTAAAATCAGTAAGAAGACAAGGATGCCCACTCCCACCACTATCATTCAACATAGTTTTAGCCACAGCAATCAGAGAAGAAAAAGAAATAAAAGGAATCCAATTCAGAAAAGAAGAAGTAAAACTGTCACTGTTTGCAGATGACAGGATAGTTACACAGAGAATCCTAAAGATGCTACCAGAAAACTACCAGAGCTAATCAATGAATTTGGTAAAGTAGCAGGATACAAAATTAATGCACAGAAATCTCTTGCATTCCTATATACTAATGATGAAAAATCTGAAAGAGAAATTAAGGAAACATTCCCACTTACCACTGCAACAAAAAGAATAAAATACCTAGGAATAAACCTACCTAAGGAGAGAAAAGACCTATATGCAAAAAACTGTAAGACACTGATGAAAGAAATTAAAGATGATACAAACAGATGGAGACATACACCATGTTCTTGGACTGGAAGAATCCACATTGTGAAAATGACTATACTACCCAAAGCAATCTACAGATTCCATGCAATCCCTATCAAACTACCAATGGCATTTTTCACAGAACTAGAACAAAAAAGTTCACAATTTGTATGGAAACACAAAAGGCCCCAAATAGCCAAAGCAATCTTGAGAAAGAAAAATGGAGCTGGAGGAATCAGGCTCCTTGACTTCAGACTACACTACAAAGCTACAGTAATCAAGACAGCATGGTACTGGCACAAAAACAGAAATATAGATCAATGGAACAGGATAGAAAGCCCAGAGATAAACCCAGGCACATATGGTCACCTTATGTTTGATAAAGGAGGAAAGAATATACAATGGAGAAAAGAGAGCCTCTTCAATAAGTGGTGCTGGAAAAACTGGACAGCTACATGTAAAAGAATGAAAGTAGAACACTCCCTAACACCATACACAAAAATAAACTCAAAATGGATTAAAGACCTAAATATAAGATGAGACACTATCAAACCCTTAGAGGAAAACATAGGCAGAACACTCTATGACATACATCACAGCAAAGTCCTTTTTGACCCACCTCCTAGAGAAATGGAAATAAAAACAAAAATAAACTAATGGGACCTAATGAAACTTAAAAGCTTTTGCACAGCAAAGGAAACCAAAAACAAGACAAAAAGACAACCCTCAGAAAACGAGAAAATATTTGCAACGAAGCAACTGACAAAGAATTAATCTCCAAAATATACAAGCCACTCCTGCAGCTCACATCAAGAAAACAAACAACCAAATCCAAAAATGGGCAGAAGACCTAAATAGACATTTCTCCAAAGAAGATATACAGATTGCCAACAAACACATGAAAGGATACGCATCATCACTAATCATGAGAGAAATGCAAATCAAAACTACAATGAGGTATCACCTCATACCAGTCAGAATGGCCATCATCAAAAATCTAGAAACAATAAGTGCTGGAGAGGTTGTGGAGAAAAGGGAACACTCTTGCACTGCTGGTTGGGAATGTAAATTGATACAGCCACTATGGAGAACAGTATGGAGGTTCTTCAAAAAAGTAAAAACAGCACTACCATACGACCCAGCAATACCACCACTGGGCATATACTCTGAGAAAACCATAATTCAAAAAGAGGCATGGGGCTTCCCTGGTGGCGCAGTGGTTGAGAGTCCACCTGCCAATGCAGGGGACACGGGTTCGTGCCCCGGTCCAGGAAGATCCCACAGGTCGCAGAGCGGCTGGGCCCGTGAGCCATGGCCACTGAGCCTGCGCGTCCAGAGCCTGTGCTTCGCAACGGTAGAGGCTACAACAGTGAGAGGCCCGGGTACCGCAAAAAAAAAAAAAAAAAAAAAAAAGAGGCATGAACCACACTGTTCATTGCAGCTCTATTTACAATAGCCAGGACATGGAAGCAACCTAAGTGTCCATTGACAGATGAATGGATAAAGAAGATGTGGCACATATATACAATGGAATATTACTCAGCCATAAAAAGAAACGAAATTGAGTTATTTGTAGTGAGGTGGATGAACCTAGAGTCTGTCATACAGAGTGAAGTAAGTCAGAAAGAGAAAAACAAATACCATATGCTAGCACATATGTATGGACTCTAAAAAAAAAAAATGTTTCTGAGGGCTTCCCTGGTGGCGCAGTGGTTGAGAGTCTGCCTGCCGATGCAGCGGACACGGGTTCGTGCCCCGGTCCGGGAAGATCCCACATGCCGTGGAGCGGCTGGGGCCGTGAGCCATGGCCGCTGAGCCTGCGCGTCCGGAGCCTGTGCTCCACAACGGGAGAGGCCACAACAGTGAGAGATCCGCGTACCGCAAAAAAAAAAAAAAAAAATGTTTCTGATGAACCTAGGGGCAGGACAGGAATAAAGATGCAGACATAGAGAATGGACTTGAGGACACGGGGAGGAGGAAGGGTAAGCTGCGACAAAGTGAGAGAGTGGCATATACATATATACACTACCAAATGTAAAACCGATAGCTAGTGGGAAGCAGCTGCATAGCACAGGGAGATCAGCTCGGTGCTTTGTGACTACCTGGAGGGGTGGGATAGGGAGGGTGGGAGGGAATTGCAAGAGGAAGGAGATATGGGGATATATGTATATGTATAGCTGATTCACTTTGTTATACAGCAGAAACTAACACACCACTGTAAAGCAATTATGCTCCAATAAAGATGTTAAAAAACAAAGAAACAAAAAAATACAACATGTATCATCTTATTTAAGGATCATAATGCGTATCTGGCTAATTTAAACTAAATCTCTTTGAAAAGAGAATGAGACAGCACAACTGAAGCAAAATTTGGGAGTCTGTTTATATTTTATAGTACTTGTCTTAGGGAAGAAATTGCCACTACAAAACTAAACATAATAAAAATAAACATTTACCAAATTTAGGCACCATACTAAGCATTTTACATATATTAGTTCGTAAAAGTCCCTACAATCTTCCCAAGCAGGTACTTTATTATTTCCATTTTATAGGTGATGAAACTAAAGTTCAAAAATGATATAACTTGTTCAGCACAGAAGTGGCAGAACAAAGCTTCCAAGCCAAAGGATGTGACTCTGTAGCCTGTGTTTTGAGCACCATGCTGTTGAGACATGGGGCATTCCTGCTGGGCAAGATGCATGTGTAAATCTCCCAAGTTTAGTCTTGCCACAAGCACAAGGTGGATGAAAAACTATTTCACCTCCAAGAATGGTCCTCTGATTTGCACATACACAGCTCTTTTATATTCTGAGAAGGAAGGCTCATATGTAACTAACCCAGGACCAAAACTTATTTGTCTTACCAGATTTAATTCCAAAGATATAATAACTAACGTGATTACAAATCTCAGTGGCCTCCCATATTGCAATTTAGAATGTCATATGGCTGCAGTGCTTAATTCTACTATAAATGCCGTTCCCTTTCAGGTTAACTGCATAACCGATTAAATACTCTGCACAAAGGCAAGGTGACTCCAGAGGGAAACATGCAATTATGTAGTTTCCAAGTAGTAATTATCTAAAATTAATTGCTGTTTTATGGGAGTTTTGATCACACCAAACAATATTTACAATTGCAATTCAATTCCAAGATATCTTCTTACTCTGCTTAGTTAGCTAAATGTGAGTTCAGTCATGGCTTCTCATGTTTGGGAAACATATATGACTTATGGTACAGTTAAATGAGTGTTTCATTAACTCCAAAGGGAATTATTTGTACAGAAAAGATATGCAATAGTGTGGAAGAAATAACACTGTGGAACCCAAGGGAACTTATGAAAAAAAAACACCAGCCTTCCTTATGTCCACTTGGGTTAACATTTCTGACTTTCATTATAGAGTCTGCGTTGTTATTGGTATAACCTCATCAAGTAAATGAAAGGTTCATTTTCCTTGCTTTTCTCCAATCCTCCATCTCTGTATGCCATCAAAAGATAAGAGATCTAAGATCCTGTCCCATTTAAACAATGAGTCAACTCAGCCATTTTTTAAGTCTCTCAGGATAGTGATTTGCCTGTGTTCCCTCTTTCCCACTAAAATAGAAACTTTTGAAAGTGAGGGCTGGGGCTTATTATCAAAGATCCTTTGTAGTTATTAAGCACAGGAAATTTGTGTCTCCGATGCCTATCACATATTTAATAAGACATATTTACTGCAAATGTTTCCCTGCTTGAAACCAATGACCATTTCTAACACATATCTCTTTGAAACAAGCATTTGTGGTGAAAACACCACTCAGGAGCATTTACAGAACACTCACTGGTGACAAAGCACCAGGACACGTGTGTAATCAGATGATACTTGTCTGGGTCTCTGACATTCTCTGCTTTAAGAGGGACAGCATTAACACCAACAGACATGAAAAGATATGGCTAAGCTTGTGTTAATTTCCACTCCAAGCCCCACACTCCTGAACAATGCTTATCTGGTTTCCATACCCTAAAAATAAAATGCATTCATTTAGCATGATGACTTTGGATACAATCTGACTGCAAATTTTTCAGTGTTGATGTTTCACCACGGAAGCTCAGAAGATCAGAATCTCCCCCAATTCTTCAAGGGTTGCACCCATTCTGAAGCAGAGAGAAAAGTTTTTACCATTATTCTTTGGGGGAAACAATCTTTGCTTGATACCTGCTCCTCCCCCAATCTCATCTGTCCCCACTAACCCTCCTGCAAGTCACCTCTCTTCACAGTCAGTGCACGTCTGTTTACTCCCCCTTATCCTCTACCTCCACGCCCTTTGACCCCCTTCTCCTACAGGGTTTAAAGTGACAAAGACCACACTCCCACTCAGAACCCTAAACTGGGAGACTAATAGAGCTGTCACAACTCAGCAGTGGACCATCAGGCACCCTGGAATATAAGGAATGAATGGAAATATGGTTAGACTCTTATGAGTCACTGCTTTTGATCATGAAATAAATATCTTTCAGTGACATGACAGAAGTGGATATCTGTATACACGTGAGTAAAATTTCATGTATCATTGCTTCCAAGGTGTCACGTTGGGGAAGGTTATAGGGGTTAAACGTTAGTGGCTAGGTTGAGTCAATAGATATGTATGAGCAGGCATTTCTACTTCTCAATTATTGGGGAGAGTGAATGAACAAGGCAATGTAGAAAAATTACATTATATTATAGTAAAATAATAATATTATAGTAAAATTAGCATGGACAGTAGTCTATAAAACAATTAAAGAAAACAACTTGTTAGGATGCCAAAGATCCATCACAGGGCCTCCCATGCCTAAACTTTGCTGTGGAATTATTCACTGAGGTGAAAAGGAGCTGCTGAAGTCTTTGACCCTAGCAATGAAACCTGATGGGTAATTGATAGCATATATTCCAAATACCCAGAAAGGTAATAATTAAGTGATTGTATATCCATGACTCTCTGATAAATATCCTTTCCAGCTGCTGGGCTAGTACCTTGAGGATCTGTAACTAATTCCAGAACCAATAATTTGTGATCCCTGAGTCATAAGTCCTCTCTAGTCCTCAAGTCTCCAGGAAGAAAGGCTTAGCTGACTCAGTATCACCGTCGTAGCCTAACATGATCTCTCAGAATTCCCTTGTTCATTCATAGCATAAATCATTGTGTTTCTCCCTAGACTGGGTTTGCTAAACATCCTGAATTCAGAAAAATCCCTAGAAAGATTTTTTCTAAGGTCTATCTGGGGATAGTTCAAGTTCAAGAAAATTACATTAGGTTCAAAAAATTATATTTTCTTCAAGCCCAGGTATCAGTATTGCCATCCCAAGCATCCCCAACTGATTTCCCAAATATTAGTAGAATTTTGCCAGTGCTTTAGATTCTCCCGCCCCAACTCAAAGACAAGGTTTTCATGAAAAGTCCAAAACGATAAGTAAAATATTATACATTTATCAGGGGCCCATTGTTTGATTTATTTGAACAGTTCAGTTGAACACAGAATCCAGGGTCTTTCTTTTTATATATTTCCTCATAAATGGTCTAATTAATATTCTGTCTCTGGGCAGCATGGTTTCATAAACCAACCTCCAAAGAGAGAGCTCTGCTCTTTTCCCTGAAATATTGAGAATGCAATCAACATTCATTTTATAAGAATGAGTATATTAATAAATGAATATACAAAGTTACATCACCCACTGGGAGCAATACATTGCCCAGCAAAGATATCTCACAAAAGAAGAACAAAAGGGCAGTCAATTCTCAGTGCCAGAGGATAATTCTGAACAGAGCCACGTAGAAGAGGAATTCCCACACCCAAATGCTTATCAGAACTGTCTGGGAGGCTATAAAAATGTATAAAATCTGAGTGCCTCTCTAGACTCACTGACCCAGATTCTCAAGAGGTGAGCCCAGGATAGCTGCTCAATGATTCTGATGACCCACCCAGTTAGGGAAGTCATTGATCAAGGGCAGTGGTTCTCAAAGTGTAGTCCCCAACCAGCAGCACGAGCATTTGAAACGTCAATTATTGCCCCCCCACCAGGCCTCCTGAATCAAAGAGTCCAGGGATAGGGGCCAGCAAGCCACCTGAGCTTTAGCAAGATCTCCAAGTGGTTCAGATGCAGCTAAAGTTTGAAAACCATTGATCTAGGGAATTTAAATTAAGCCTCAGTGGATGTGGAGAAAAGGGAACCCTTGTGCACTGTTGGCGGGAATGTAAATTGGTGCAGCAGTATGGACATTCCTAAAAAACTAAAAATAGAACTACCATATGACCTAGCAACTCCCCTCCTTGGTATATAGCTGAAAAAAAAAATGAAAACATTAATTTGAAAACATACATGCACCCCAGTGTTCACAGCAGCATTATTTCCAATAGCCAAGACTTGGAAGCAATCTAAGTATCTATCAACAGATGAATGGATTAAAAAGATGTGGCATATATATGTGATGGAATATTACTCAGCCATAAAAAATGAATGAAATTTTGTCATTTGCAACAACATGGATGACCTGGACGGTATTATGCTAAGTGAAATAAGTCAGACAGAGAAAGTCAAATACTTTATATTATCACTTATATGTGTATTCTATAAAATGAAACAAATGAATTAATATTTTTTTAAAAAAGAAACAGACTCACAGATATACAGAACAAACTAGTGGTTACCAGTGAGGAAGAGGGAAGGGGCAAGATAGGGGATTAAGATGTGCAAACAACTATGTATAAAACAAATAAGCTACAAGGAAATATAGTACCACACAGGAACTTTAGTCAATATTTTATAATAAATATAAATGGAGTATAACCTTTAAAAGTTGTGAATCATTATGTTGTATACCTGAAATTTATATAACATTGTACATCAACTATACCTCAAAAAACCCCAAAAAATTAAAATAAAAATAATAGTAATAAATTAAGCCTCAGCCAAAAAGAACCAAAGCATCTCACCCTTATGTGGCCCTTTTACAATTTGGAGGAAACTTAAAAGCAGTTAAACGTTCTAGGGATTCTGACAGCAAGTGTTTACGGAGGGAGCAGAGTGTAGGATTGTATTAACGGGACTCTGGGAAGGAGGACACCTAAAGCCAAACTGCAAGAGATGTACAGATTTCATGCCCAACAATTGGCAGATCCTGCTTGAGAGAGAGAATGTGTTGAACACGCATAAGGGGAACTTTCTGTTTCCTGACATTTGCAGAGACACTTCAAAGAGCTTATAACAATATCTCCTAGGTTAAAGAAATGAACTTAACTAATTTATTGTTTTATGTATGTGAGTGTCCATCTAAACAACAAAAGTTCTTTTTTACGATGCGATATACCTGTCCTTCTCCTCACTTCCTTCTGTTCCTGCAAGTATTGCACATTCATCTTCCCTCCTAAATGGCACTTCATATCTCCCTCTCCAACCCTTGTAACTTTGAATATTTCTCTGAGAATCTGACACTTTAAAGCAGCATTTCTCAACTGATTTTCATTTTTACACCTCTTGTTAAAGAGGCATTTTTAAACATTTTTTCCTAATCACCCCATGATATACCACAGATAGACTTTGTAGCTGTTTACGGACTATATGTATATCTGTGGCTTGCACATAAAAGGGGGGAGTAAGCCTTTTTTTCAACCCTCCCCAAGAACTAATCGGATTCCCCTTGCGGATGACATCACCCTTATTGAGAACACACCTTTTAGGGTTTTAAGTAAAATTTTGTTCTGATATACTAGATATAGGAGAGGTTCCGATTATTTTTCTAAATCAAATTAAATCTAGACTACCAATCAAATTGAAAACATTAGGCAGAAAATCCAGCCTTAGTGATTTGGGGTTTACCCACATTAAGGCTGGTATGATGCTGGAAAACTGCAAAGGGACCCCAGGTTTTAGTCTATCATGGTTGCCACTGGGCTGCTCTCAGCTCTGCCCCCTCCAGGGACTTCAGGAAACCAGAGCAGAGGTTTCTCCCTCATCCTCCTCCCCAGTCCCCCTACTTGCCAAACATGCATACACACAGCACTCACACTCCAACTCTTTCTACTACAGGGTTGGGCTACTTTTCTCCTCCCTCAGTGTCACTCTCTATTAACCCAGCTCCTCCTTCACTGAGCCTAGACTTTAAAAAATAAAAGCCTTTTAATTTAATCCCCTGATGCAAGGCAAACCCAGGTCATACTTGGCTGCCCTCTGAAGGAGTACAGATACCTCCCACCCCCTGGGGTAAACATACGAGCCAGTTTATTTCTCAATTATTTTCTCCTGCTATGTCTAAATTCTAAACTTTTCAGAGGCTGGGCTAGAGATGATTGAAAAAGACAGATACCCCTCCTCCAACAAGCTATTTATTGAAAAATATCTTGTTTTAGATTAACACCATTCTACATAAAGAGCATAGGCTTAGCTTCAGAGGGGCAAGGATTCTAATTCCACTAACCACCTGTTAATACCTATGTCTTCTATAATCTTCAGTCCCTTCATCTGTAAATTGAGTCTAATAATAATACCTATTGCAAAGGGTTCTTGTGGAGATTAAAAGAGAATTTGTGGTAAATTCTACCACAGGGCCTGGTATAGGGTAAAGGATCAATAAATGGCAGCCTTATCATTGTTGGCACTAAGTCAACCAACTCAAATGGGAGTTTTCTCATTCACTGATTCAGAGCACCTGATCAGGGAAGTGAGTACAGGATGAATATCTTCACCATAAAGATCTCCCCTCCTTCTGCAGAGAAGGTAGTATTTTTGTAGCTCAGGCTCAAGTCATGATGACCCTAAAGAAATGGCCAGAGAGGGATCTGACCTAGAAAAGAAAGTGGAGTAGTTCTTGACTCTACAGTGGCTGAAAGTGAAAGTGAGCTAGGCTGGATGGGCCACGTGGTAGGATTAGTTATCTTGGGATCCACCTTTATTCTAAACAAACTGTACCTGACTGGCTCGGTAGCTTTGCTCTCATTCACTGGAGTGCAACGTCCTGTCAGCTGAGGACACTTGTCCACTGGCACCTCTTTTGATCGGGGATGTAATGTTGCAAGCTTTGGACTGGCTACCAAGCAACTGAACTGGGAACTGTAAACAGGTATGCAGTCAAATGCTCTAGCCCTGAGCTATACCTCCGACAGGTATGAATCAATATTCATCAACAACTTTTCCTAGGAACTTCCCAACTTTTGTCCTGCTGTACTGCTTTCTCATAACTAATTCAGTCAGCAGGGAATAATTAGCAACCATGGCACACAGGAACGAAGTGTGCAGACTTGTGTGGATGTTAGGCTTAATGAGCTTATTTAAAAGGTAACAAATCACTCAACTTGCCATCAACCTCCACTTAGCGCTTTCTCCTGTAGAATGTGGCAAAACTCAGAACCCATGCTGATGGGGTGATTTAGTTTTCAAATTTGCCATTTGCCTACATGCCAAGAACAAAGACATACAGCCAACTAGGAAAGAAAGCAGCTTTTCCTTACTTACTACATCTACAACTACTGTGAGGTTTGTGGGAAATAAAGATCGAGAAAAACTATCAGGGATCATTTCCTTTGATATATTTGAACAGATAATATGTGTATGTCTATCATCCTGACCATTTAATTACATATGAGTTACTCCTTTTATATGGTAAGAAGTTTTAAAAGAGGCTGTCTCATAAATGTCCTCCTAATCTGTGAAGTCATTTTTATTCAAGCATTATTGATTGGGAAATACTTTCAAAATGCTTTTCTATGTTGATCCTTCCCCAGTGCCAGACAAAGAAGAAATTTCACATCTGCTCCCACAATTTGTTGCAGATGACTCTATTGGGATTCTCTTTTTAAAAGTCCAATGAGTTTTGCACAGTCAGGATGCGGGGGAGAGGCAGAGGTGGTGGTGTGAGACATCCCAGGGCTGGCTCTCAAGCAGCTCAGGCTGACATCCTCTGGGAGAGCTCCCACCCAACGAACAGGGAAGGTTAGGTTCCTTTTCTTTTACTTTCCTTAATTCTCTCTTTGCTTTCTGTCCCTCCCCCCTTCCCTAGTTAAGCCTCTTACATACCTTTTCAAATCTTATTTTCAGAAAAATAGTTTTTCTCATTAAAGTAAGCCAGGGAATAGAGATGTTTGACAAAATAGCTGATTCACCATTTCAAGTGTCTTTGATTTCCCACACCCTCTCCATGCATTCATCCGGCCCCCTGCTCTACCCCTTCATCACCCCCTGCCTGGATGCCTCTTCTTGACGTTCTCTCTCCCTTATAATCCTTTCTGAAAATGTTGTTGGATTACTGTTTCCAGAATACAAACCTTTATGCCTCACTGTGGCCCAGAGTAGCCAGAATTCACCAGCTACTAATAGAAAGCTACTGTAATTTATTTCTTAAATATTAATATATTTTAAAACATGTATAAAAGACCCCATATTTCTACATTATAATGTCATTTTAGGCCTTTAAGTCACAATCACTATACTCCAAATCACATTATCAGTGTGGTCCATAATGCAATCTTCTCCCTTTATAATCCAGGAGCCACAGAGGATATTCTGAAAAGTTGCACTGAGTCCTAAGACTAAAGACCAGCCACCCCACAATATGCCTCGTCTAAGAGCTTCAGTCTCTCCCGTTCCAGCCGTGTAGTGACTATCCAGCCCCCCAGCAGGCTCCCTATCGTGAGCTCCCCCGCTCTACCAGACCTGACTTCACCACCTCCTCTCTCATGCAATCCATTCTTCTGGGATATTTCCACTCCCAAACACTGTCCCCATCTTGCTCCATCGATTCCTAGCAGCTCTATGTTATAACAACACAGAAGACTCTTAAAGATGTATTAATCTATGCATTGCCATGCAGCTGTACCTTAAGCTGCATTGCTTTCCCATGCTATAGAAACAGTGTATATGAGTTAAGCTAAATTTAAATATGTTATTTGGAACATGTACATAATAGCTCCTTCTTGAAGCCTCTGTGAATTCTTCAGCCTCAAGTGATGTTTCCCTCCTCAAACTTTCTATATCACTTATTTAAGAACGATGATTTGTTTCTAACCTATCTTGTATGAGTCTCTGCTTCATGTTTATTATTCATAATTCTTCAACTATATTACAAATTCCTGGTGGGCAGGAGCCCTGTCCTTTTAACTATTTTATTTCCCACACACCCACCCAGAGCGAAATACATTAACAGATGTATGTTGGCTTAGCTTTTTATCTTGACTAATGTTTCATCTATATTGTAAACTTTGGATGAGAAATAAATTTTATGATTCTAGAAACATGTTTTAGTATTATAGATTTCTAAAACTATTATTGGAATTAGTCATAGTAATAATCATTTAGAGGTAACTAACTTCAAAGGCCACTGGATATCAACAAAAATAAATTGAAAGTATAATTTACAATATGCATGCATGATTAAGTACCAGCATGATAACAAAATGTGACAAAGAAAAAAATGGTGGAAGAACAAACTCTAAACTAAAAAAAGCCAAAGAGCATACAGTAAAATAAGTGAAAATTTGTCAACAGACATCTCCAATAATAGAAGGGTCCTCTTAATAGAGTGAGCAACCATTATTGAGCACTCACTATGTGGCAGATACCGTTTTAAGTGTTTTATATAAGGTAATGTTCACTACGCGCTATGATTTAGGATTACTATCCCCATTTATCAGGCGAGAAAACTGAAGCACAAAGAGAGGGAGTAACTTACTCAAGATCATAAGGTTCATTACTAGTCAAGCTGGAATTTAAACCCACACATCCAGCCCTAGGTTCTGTGCTAGTAACTACTGTGTCTTGAGGTGTTGCTACACAAAACAGTAAACTTTTAGACAGTTTTCTTAAATTTTTTAGCCTCTATATTTTCCTCTGGGAGAAACGACCACTGAAAGATCTGAAATTAAAACTAGAGAAGATTCAAATGCAGTCTGTTTATACATGCTAAAAACCTATTTTCTGTAATGAAATTAATAACTGACTTGAAAATCACTGGTGATAAATAAATAGGATAATGAATTTAGGAAGCAGTTGAGTCTGGTTCTTACCTGGGAAAAGTGAGTTTGAATGAAAACATATCCAACAAGCATTCACACCACCAGAGATTTTCCATTATCTCTATTGTAACACAATTCTAAAAATATTTCTTTAATAATTTACTTTGCAGCTGTATCAAAAGCAGTATTTTCACTCTGTGAAAGTATGTGAACGTTGAGCTAAATTTTACTCAAGTGTTTGGATTAAGCTTTTCACAAAACATATTGGAGGCTCATAATTAAATATGAAACATTTCAATTTACGAAGCGTTTTTCTTACAACTTTAATGAAGTTTAAAATTATTTTCATTCAATTTACAACTTGATATAGAATAGGCTAATGTTATGCTGTGGTAACAAAAAAATATCAGTGACTTAAAAAAATAAAGTCTTATTTCTGCCTTATGCTACCTGTCTAACTATATATCTACCTCAGAACCTGTCAAGTGGGAGGAAGGGGGACCTCTTCATTTTTGTCATCCGAGAATTCCATCATTTATGACTGTCTCTCAGCTGACGTTTCAGCTTCCCTGAGCTGGGGAAGAGAGCAAAAGGAATCACACATCAGCTCTTTAATACATCTACTGAGGAGTGGCTCTTCATTATCAAAACAAGTCTCAAGGCTGTGCCCAACTTCAGTGTAGTATCTGCCTGAAGGGGAGGAGGACTAGCATCTTGGTGAGCACAAGTGACACTTTCTAGACATTTTTATTTTCATCAAACATTTTTAAGTATATACTATATTACATTAAGTTATGGGTCTGAGAAAACTTAAATTCAGATATTTCTGTTTTTAAAACTTACTGTACAAACAAAAAAAAAGCAAGAGCTTAGTAATTTTATAATCTTCTATATGGAAATGAATAGCTTTGGGGAGAAATTTTACTTATTCATTTCACAAATGTTTACTGAATTTCTGTTTGTGTGGGATTTTCTTCTAAATGCTAAGAGCAATTCAAAACGAATTAAGAAATGAGGCATCTACACCTCCACAGAGCTTAGAAAATAGATCAGGTAAGATGCCTACATAAAGAAATCAAACAAGATGCTTAATAAATAAATGCTCCCAAAAGGGTCAAGAAAATTGTCAACACATGTGTTCAAAGGTGAGAGATCTCTGAGTAACAATTTTAAAGCTGGAAAGGGCCTTAGATATTTTACAGATGAAGAAAATGAGGCCCAAAAAGGTTCAAAATGACCTGTCCAAAATCACTCACAGTTAGGTAGTTGCTCAAAAGGTAAAACTAAATTGCTATAAATGAATACTACATGGAAAACAAATGCAAAAAAAGAATGCATTCAGAAGTTTAAGTACTAAGATAAGGAATATTTGTGAATCAACTAAATAATATCATAATTTCATTTACAATTTAAAGATTATTAATTGTCATAATTGACTAACACATTTACACTTTAAAATAAGGACAAGCAAATGCTATTTTTAATAAAACCATGTACCTTTAAAAAAATCCATGATTAAACTGCTTTCATACTATTTATTTTACTATCCCAGAAAGTACTAGCCAAAATCTTTGAAAATTGAAACAGTAATTTATTTATTTATTTATTTACTTTAACATCTTTATTGGAGTATAATTGCTTTACAATGGGGTGTTAGTTTCTGCTTTATAACAAAGTGAATTAGCTATACAGATACATATATCCCCATATCTCTGGAACAGTAATTTAAATTGCTTAGCCTAGTACATTTTCAAAAAGCCAGAGAGGAAGAGAAAATCCAAGATTAAAATTACAGCAACTTTATTAATTGCTGCTCAAAATGCCAAATTTACATGTGTTTAAATAAATCTAAATGGCAAAACTGACCACTAAGCATTTTTAGACAATTTGGAAAAATTAATTATGTTCTTCATCTTAAAAAAACCCTTAATATTCCAAGCATTTGCCTTTTTGTCAAAGATAATAGATTTGATTAAGTTTATATTAATTGCACTATACTAAACAATATAATAACTAAAAACACATGGAGAATGGGGTTAGCCTTACTCACTGCATCACTTCTAAATTTAAACCTAATACTAAGCATATATGCTTGACTTAGAGACGTTTTCTCATCTTCTGTTTAAAGCTGCTATTCATAAAAAGGTCAGTAGGTTGTCTTTTAAAATAAATCTGTAATCACTACAGACTGTCACTGTATCTGACCAAAGTCATGATGAAAGACCAGAGGCTAAGGCTTGAGTGCAATAGCTCAAAGAGTTAGAATGAAACAGTAGATGGAAGAATTCAAAGAAAGGGGCCAAGACCTGTCCCAATCCCTCAACTGAAACCACCTATTTGACTTTTGGTAGTCGTAACCTTGGCCATCTGAGCATTTCTTAATCCACAGTGACTCTTAGCCATGAGCTCACTCTTTCCGAAATAGTAGAAAACCACCGTGAAGCCATGGGTCTTAGGTTACCTTATGAATCTTGCTGGTTAAATTTACAGGACGCCGCTATTTATTCTCCACAACAGTGGCTTTCAACTTTCCTGCTTCCCCAGCCCACCAAAGCAATGCAAGGCTCCAACTGAAAGAATGGAACCATTTCACCAACGGTTTTCCTGCTGGGGAAGTAGGAGGATGGAGACCTATGGAATATTGATATATCAAAATCTTAGGTTGCTCGTCCCTTCAGCATTTGTTTCCCCCACCGTGACCATCAATTGATGAGCACTGCTTTAAAGCTTTGCAGTAAACCGTCCTTGCTAATCAAGTTTGTATTGTAAGCCTGTAAGGCTCAATAAAACGGAAGAACAATTGCTGAAAGAGAGCCTCAAACAACTCTGTTGACTTCTGACGAGCCAGAGTGTGCCCCTATCTTGTCTCTAATCCTCCAGCAATTTCTTCCGTTTGAGCATCCCCATCGCGGCCGTCTCCTCCATACATACACATATGCACGCACGCAACACGTACAGGGGCAAACTTGAGCGTTTATAAGGCTTAAATTCCCACACTTCACCTTCACAAAGACCCCACAAGGAAGGTATTATTGGTCTCACTTAAAAGATCATAGAAATAGGTGCTGAGCAGTCCAGAGTCTGCCCAAGGTCTCAGAACTAGAAAGTGGCAAAATGAGGAGTCCAAACCTCCATCTCCCATATCATATTCAAAGACTGCTACTGCTTCTGTGGCAAAGAGGGAACAGGTAGGAGTTCCAGGGTTACGAGACAAGCACTCCTCACGTGGACCACTGACGTTATTTAGATGATATTTTACCACAAAAAGTACATTTGATTACGTGTGTGTAAGTCATACTGACCCATTTCCTTCCTTTACAGAAAAATGTGTTGAAATAGTAAATCTGGATTTCAGCAGGGATTTGACTACTTCTCTGGTCATACCCTTTTGGAGGAAGAAAGACTTAAGTATGAGCTATCAGTGTTCCCAAGTTTCTGAAGCTTTCCAGGAGATTCTGACCCAGTGGGTAGGGGATGGGACCAGGGGTTTGTACTTATAAGATGTACTCCCAGATAATGCTTGTCATCAGAGAAGTTTGGGGAATATTGGGTTAGGCTGGGTGTTCCCAACCTTGGCTGCATATTAAAATCACCTGGAAAGCTTTTAAAAATACTAATACCTCAGTCCCATCCTAGAGATTCTGACTTAATTGGTCGGGGATGGGGACTGGACATTTGGATTTCTGAAAGTTCTTCCGTTGACTCGAATGCCCTGCAAAAGTTGAAAACCACTAAGGCACGATGACAGCATCATAAGACAGATCTGTAATAGATTTGATAACCATGCCAAAGAAGATACCAATTAACAGATTGATGCCAACCTTTGAGGAAGTTACTTTTAATGGTAATTACAGGCTTTGAGCATGGTCCTTTCATGATCAAGATTTACCAGTGACTTGGATGGAGGCATGCTTAACAGTTTTTTTCTATTGCATAAAACTGTGAAGAATAGTAAAGAGTTTAGATGACAGAATTAGAATCTAAAACATTCAACAGGCTAGAGTTATAGGAAAACAACTGTTCTAAACAAGTGACTACATAAAGGCAGAATGGGGTGACATGACTCAGCAACAGGATACTTTACACAAGCCTTAACAGTTTTATCTGGCATTGAACTCAATATGTGTGTACAGTATGGTGTGGCTACCAAGAATATTGTTTTCCATTAATGGCAAAATCATATTTAGCATAAAAGAAGTAGTCACCCCAACTCCATACTGAAATCAGTGGTATCACAGATAAAGAAGGACACAGATAAGACCATGCATTTGCAGAGGGGAGAAAAGAAGGTACCCCTACAGAGGAAGAAACAGGGACAAGAGGAGCAGGGACATGGCTACAAATGTTTGGGGACTCTTATGTAGAACATGAATTAGATTGGTTTTGAAGGCACCAATAACTTAGTTAGAACTAAGAACAATAAACAAAAGCTATAAGAAGACAGACACAGGCTCCACATGAATAAGTATTTTCTAACAATAGTGTCTAGAGGTAACATGAGCTGCTTGGAAAGCAGTGGATTCCTCATCACTGAGAATCTTCTAGGCCTAGAAGGAAGAAGCCACAGGTGATCCCATCTTTCTACGTTGCAAAGCTCAAATGGATCGGAGTTGATCAGAAAAGTTAGCAAATATCCACTGGAGACTTGGGCTTGTCTGGGTTGTAGAAGGAGGATCTGGCCAGGGCTGATCTTTCTCCTAAGCAGTCAGCCTCCCCACTTGCTCCTTCCCTTTTGTTTCATCCTTTTTTTTTTTTTTTTGGTTCAAGCCCAGTGATCCCATATTTCTCTTTTCCTTCTAGTTTTAGTAGCCCCTAAAAGGAAAAGACTCAAAGTCTTTGAATCCTAACAATACTCAGTAATTTGGCAAAGGTAAGTTGTAAATTTACACTCTTTCATACTGCTTGTTCTAAAATAGTTTCCTCCTGAGTTCCAATTAAAAATATTATGAAATTATGCATAAATCTATGTCCTGATGACATAGTAATCCTATATTTGTTCCTGTCTAAATTCTGCTTAAATTTCAGCTTTCCCACCCAGCACTTTGCTCCCTTACCTCTTCTGACAGAGGGAGCTTATTCTGTCAGTTCAGAAACAGTTTCCACTTCAAAAAGGGCTTCTCTCCTCTTTTCCACTCTTACCTGTATTTCCACCATTGTTCCTCAGTAGGAATGATCCAATTTTCAAAATCGAACAGGGCCACGTATTATTCACCCTGATCAACATATTAAGATCTGGAAAATTTTATTTCTATTCAATGAGACATTTATCATGTGCCCACTTTGTCAAGTGCACTCTGACCTTGAGACAGTTCAGAAAAATATGCACAGTTCTAGATTTGTTAAGCATTTAAAAACTGCTAGTCGTTCGTTCACTCCTACAACAAGCAAGCTCATTGCTAGTGCTGGATGGAGCGGAGAATGAAGACTGACCTCATCTTTGTTCTCATAGAACACAGTCTCTGGGGGAGAGCATCAATCAAATGATCACCCAAATAAATGTGAAATGCAAACATAATCACTGCTGTAACGAACAGTGCATGGAGCTTTTAGAGCAAAAGAAGTATTTAACAAAGAGATGGCTTTGGAGAGAAAATGGTCTTTATGGTTAAAGGAAACATTTTCAGGATCTCAGTAGAGCTTAAACCTAAGTGAGACATGCTGAAAATTCAGTCCTTAGAAAAGTCTTCTCCCCACTCTGCTGTTACTCTCTAGCACATTACTGTTTTTTTCATATAGCATTTATCATTTTTTAAATTATCTTATATACTCACATTTTACATTTTTATTTTCTGTCTGCCACTATAATCTAAGCTCCAGAAAGGCCATTTTTTCCCATCTAGTTCACTGCTATATACCCATCCCATACATAGTAGTTACTCAATAAATATTTATTGAGAATTGAATATTTTAAACTTGCTAATTTGTAAATAAGTTGTCATTACTAAGAATGAGAAAACTGATACTTAACAGAAAAAGTGATACTTTTAGAAAAGACTGATACTTATAGAAAAGCCATTTGTGACCATTCAGAATCAAAAGAAGTATTAAAACTTTGAAAAGATTTTCATTAACATAAGTTTTCTATAACATATTTCCTCAGACAGCCTAACCTAAAGCTAGAGTTGGATAAAAGTGGATAAATGTCATCCCTTGTGGGTGTCTCGAAAAACTGTGGTTGTCATCAAGTTTTTTTTATAGAGAATATTTGATTTACAATGTTGTGTTACTTTCTGCTGTACAGCATGGTGAATCAGTTATACATATACATATATCCACTCTTTTTTAGATTCTTTTCCCATATAAGTCATTACATAGTATTGAGTAGAGTTCCCTGTATTATACAGTAGGTCTTTATTAGTTATCTATTTTATATATAGTGTGTCATCAAGTTTGCAAAGGTCTCTTAGTTTCCCTGTTCCTAAGAGGTTGTTCTAGCCACTTAAAGCTCAGTGGGGTCAGGTCACCTGCCAAACCTTGCCCGCAGAATCTACATGACACAGGTTCAGCCTACAGTCTCAAAGCCATGTGCCTACCAGGAGATCCCGTCTGCTGAGTCAGGGCCTCTCACCTGTACTGCCCTCAGTTCCAGCGAAGCGGGCTGGCTCTGTCCTCTGGCTAGGCCCTGCTTCATAGAGCAAGGAGCCTCTGAGACCCAGGGTACATGGCTACCTGCAGCCCAATGCTCCTCTTCCTAGAGCACAGTCTGGGCACCCAGGAGCCTGGAGCTCCTTGTCCCCATAGCCTTGTACCTGTTCTAAAGCCCTGCACAAGCGCAGGGGCAGATGGAGCCACTATGCACACCTTCAGGTATTGTAGGGAGACTAGGACACAATTGTGTGAGGTGTCCGCAGGATTGCAAGAGAGGCTCTTCATATGTACCTGCAGGTGAGAAGAGAGAGCGTTCAGGCCTCCCTTTGCCCATCTCTGACTCTGCCCTGAGATTGTCACTCCTGTCCCTGATGGTGTGGTAGCCTTTCTTTGTCTTCTCTTCCCATAGCAAATTTGACTTAAATATTGGGTTTTCTTAAGGCTACTGATATACTTTCAAATAGTTCTCAAGTTCATCACCTCTTCTTTGTTCTCAGCACTACTTTTTCATCCCTTCACCCTAGAATGCTTCTAAATGCCTCTACACTGTTTTTTCCATGACCCATCTATCCTCCATCCTACTCTGCCATTGTGAGAAGTTTTCCAGATTTGCTTAAAAATCCTCAAAGACTCTTCAGCACTTTCTGAATAGAGTTCAAAATCCTTAAGAGTGGAAACGTGGGTCTCCAGTTTACTGCCCCAGTACCAGCTCCAGTCTGACACAGGGAAGGGCCACGCTCTTCCCCACCTCTGTTCCTTTGCACATGCAGTCAGCTCGATACATGGCACCTGCTCCAGTTGCACTAATCTCCCTGGTCTAATGCAAGGGTTAACGCCTTGGGATGCCTTTAGAACCTTCATCTGAGGTAGAGATACCATCTCAGGGCCCCCAAACACTGGAGAACTTCTCTGTCATAACTCTGCTTTAACCTGAAAGACTAAATCTCTTTGAGAGGAAGGGCCAATTCTTTTACCTTTCTTTTCCCAAAGCCAAAGACATAGATGACATTTTTTATATTTATTAAAATTATCGCAAGTAACTGTATGTAAGACACTCAGACTTTGAAAATCTACTGAAATCATTTTGAAAACAGAAGATCACTTTCTACTTTTGGTTTGCAAGAGCTATATTTATTATTCTTAGTTTAACGTAAAATAAAGACCTGGAAGGTAAAAATACACAATTTACATAAGTGAAAATACTATTAGTGAACAAACACTGTGAAAAATGTTCATCCGTGCTGGTAATCAGGAAATGCAAATGAAAGCAATGTTGAGAAACATGTTGCACGTTATACTAGCTAAAAATATTTAATGATAAAGCCTAAGGTTGGGGCTTCCCTGGTGGCGCAGTGGTTGAGAGTCCGCCTGCCGATGCAGGGGACACGGGTTCGTGCCCCGGTCCGGGAAGATCCCACATGCCGCGGAGCGGCTGGGCCCGTGAGCCATGGCAACTGAACCTGCGCGTCCGGAGCCTGTGCTCCGCAACGGGAGAGGCCACAACAGTGAGAGGCCCGCGTACCGCAAAAAAAAAAAAAACCTAAGGTTTACTAGAGTGAAACTGCTACATCTTTGACTGTTTCTGGCATTGCAAATTGGTACAAACTTTTTGGGAAGTAATTCAGCAATATTTATCTAGAATTCATGAAGATATTCACACCCTTTGACCCAATAACTGAACTCAAGATTTAGTCTACTCAATACCAGTTTTTTAAATGGAACAAACTGCTACAAAATATTCAATGGTATATTGTGATAGCAAAACACTGAAAGCCATCTAATTGCCCAAATGTGTCCTAATATACATAAACATAAATTAGGATATTTGCAATTCACATAAACAATAAGGAATTCTTATCAAAAACAAGTTTTTAAAAATCATACAAATTAATAAGACAAAGAAATCAGCAGAAAAATATCTGGACAAGTATGAAATAGAATTTTTCATTTTAAAGATGAAAAAGAATTTGAATGATTAGTAGACATTGAAAGATGCTCAACTTCACTAGTATTCAGGAAAATGCAATTAAAATCAAAGTAAACCATCATTTACACTCATCTAATTGGAAAATATAAAAAAGTAACAACCAAATGTGGATTACCCATAACTCTTGATCCAGAAATGGAATCTACGTAGCTTGAAGAACTTGGAATTACTCTAGGAGGTATGTACAAGAAGGTTATGTCATATGACAACTTTTGGTACTAGCAAAATACTAGAACAACCCAAACATCTATCAACAGCAAAACAGATAAATAAATTATAGTATATTCTATGATGAAATACTATAGAGCAGTGGAAATGAATACAGTACACTGTACACACAACGTAGAAGAATCTAGGATTGAAATGTTAAGGGGGAGGAAAGAAGTCACAGAAAAGTAAATAAAGTATGAGTCCATCTACAGAATTTTTTAATGCACAACTGCATTTATTGGTTAATTATTAGTTAGCTTATTGGTTAGGAGTATACTCATGTAGGAAAACTATAATTAAAAACAAGAAAAGATGAGCATAAAATTCAAAATAATTTCCTCTGGGGAGAGTTCAGAAAAGAAAATTGGAAGGAGGACTTAGGGGGCTTCAGAGGTAAATGAGTTTGCATTTCTTTAACTAGGTGGTTAGCATATTAGTATTTGTTATGTAATCCTTTACATACCACACATATTTTATAATATATTTTTATTACTCAATGTTTACTAAAAATTATTTCTGAAAAAAGAAGCAGGTTACAAGATGGCAAATAGAGTATATATCATCCACATAAAATAAGGGCATATGGATGTATAACAAATGGTAATATGAGATGTAGACAGGGTGAATCAGTTATCAGTGGTCTAGGAAAAATAAATATATAGGATGACATATTTGATTGGAAAGACTGACTCTTCTGTATGATTATACATCATTTTCATATGGCAGAAGGAAATCACAAACCTCCCATTTTAGAGAAAAAAAGAAGGTAGATCCATTTGGTGGGATTGAATTTGGATATATTTTACCTCTAGCATTTCCCCCTGCATTTTCTTTTTGTCCCTTCCCCTTGATAGCCCCATCAATTCAATACTATTCTTTGTCTCAGAGGTCATTCCAAAACAAGAGAGAGAGAGAGAGAGAGGAAATATTCTGGACTTTGAATTTCAAAATAGGCTGTAGGAGCCTCTAACAGAATGAAAGGTTTGAAAGTCAAGGCAATTAATTTACCAGAGCTGGATAATGTTAGAACTTACTGAAGCAAGCTGGGCTTAAAATTTATGCAATTAATAAAAAAGAAACGCAAATCAAAACTACAATGAGGTATCACCTCACACCGGTCAGAATGGTCATTATCAAAAAATCTAGGGCTTCCCTGGTGGCGCAGTGGTTGAGAGTCCGCCTGCCGATGCAGGGACACGGGTTCGTGCCCCGGTCTGGGAGGATCCCACATGCTACAGAGCGGCTGGACCCATGAGCCATGGCCACTGAGCCTGTGCGTCCAGAGCCTGTGCTCCGCAACGGGAGAGGCCACAGCAGTGAGAGGCCTGCGTATGGCAAAAAAAAAAAAAAAAAAGTAGAACTACCATATGACCCAGCAATCCCACTACCGTACCGGGCATATACCCTGAGAAAACCATAATTCAAAAAGAGACATGTACCACAATGTTCATTGCAGCACTGTTTACAATAGCCAGGACATGGAAGCAACCTAAGTGTCCATCGACAGATGAATAGATAAAGAAGATGTGGCACATATATACAATGGAATATTACTCAGCCGTAAAAAGAATTGCAGTGAGGTGGATGGACCTAGAGTCTGTCATACAGAGTGAAGTAAGTCAAAAAGAGAAAAACAAATACAGTATGCTAAGACATATATGGAATTTAAAAAAAAAATGGTACTGATGAACCTAGTGGCAGGGCAGGAATGAAGACACAGACATAGAGAATAGACTTGAGGACACTGGGTGAGGAGGGCGAAGCTGGGGCAAAGTGAGAGTGGCATGGACATATATACACTACCACATGTAAAATAGATAGCTAGTGGGAAGCAGCCACATAGCACAGGGAGATCAGCTTGGTGCTTTGTGACAACGTAGAGGGGTGGCAAGGGAGAGGCAAGAGGGAGAGGATATGGGGATATATGTATGCATATGGCTTATTAACTTTCTTGTACAACAGAAACTAACACAGCACTGTGAAGCAATTATACTCCAATAACGATGTATAAAAACTATATAATAGATAGTAACAATAGTCAATGAAGAGTCTGACTATACATCAAAGAGCTCAAATTTCTCCTGTATCCCCAAAAGGGGTCCAAAACAGGGCAGGTGAAGGCTTACAGTTAGGACCAGGAAAACATAAAGTGATCTGCATGGGCATAACTCATGGCCAAGGCCAACTCCATCCTATCAGCAGATGCAATGCAGCAGAGATGAACGATCAAAGACACGGTGGATGAGTTACCCCTCAGTGGATGCCTGAGGATGCTCTCTGGCCATGTGCCCTTTCCACCACTGCCTAATAAGCACAGCAACTGAAACTGCGATGTTACCCCGAGCAGAGAGGGGAGACGTCATCTTGAGATAACCTGAAGACTGGGAGAGGGGTGAATCGACTGAGAAATCACTTCAAAAAGCTGCATCTACCTGGAAGTGACTCCAGAGGTTTCAGCATTAGTAACAGGACTTGGAATAGAAATAAAGCTAGTGATAAAAAAAAATAAAGATATGGATGTTGCATAAAACTTAGGAAATGTCGTAATCACTGTGTCTATGTTTTTTGATCTCATTTAAAAGAAATGTGTGGGTTTACATTAAAACATCTTCAAAGGAACAGTGGATTTTTTATTCATACTTTATATGTTTCTATATATAGCCTAAAATATTTTACAATGAGCATATATTTCTTTTGAGACTAGAGAAAATTATAAAGCTCATTCCATTTTAAAAAATGAAAAAATGTGATTTCAGTATTATCATCCATTCCTCCCTCCCAGCATTGTCTATTCAGAATCTGAATTAATTGTACTGTAGTTATTTTTCACCTACATGAAGATGAAACTTAATGTAGACAACACATTGAGAGACTATCAAAAAAGTTTTAAATGAACTATTTAAGCCACCCATATTTCCACCAGCTAGAGAAAAACATGATTAACTCTAGTGTAACTCTCTCCCATGAACAGTAGTTTTCGAGTATGCATTTGGGGAAACAACCATCTCATCTCTTATTTTAGTATTAATTTCAAATTAGTTTATCAGAGAAATTTCAGTATTTCAAAAAAATACATTAGGTTTAAATCTCTAGAAAATTCCTTATTATAAGAAAATACAATTTTTGGCATGAGTAAGGAAATTATTGCTTGATGTTTTAATAAATGATTCAATTTTGTGCAATTTGATTCCCAAAGATAATCATCAGTGGAAAATTGTTTACTGTTATAGGAGGAGCATCTATAACCTAAAATCATTTCTTGAATTATATTTTCTGACGTTTTTCCTAGGCTTTTATTTCTTTTAACATTTTATTATGGAATATTTCAAACACATATTAAATAAATATAATGGTATAAAAAAATCTCTGTAAGCCATCACTTAACTTAAAATAGTTATCAATTCATGGCCAGTCTTATTTCATCTATATCCCCAACCACTCCCCCTGCTCATAACTATTTTGAAACATCTCAGACATGATATCATTTCAGATGTTCTAAGCTTTTGCTAGACAGAACTCTATCACTTTAGGTAAAATACTTAATTTTACTTATTACACTCCTAACATTGAAATACTACATTAAATAAATTATTTTTAAGATTAAAAATTTAAAAGATAAGCAAGAAGGCTACCAGTAACTTGAAGCAGGAACAAGAAATCATAAAAATGACTAGGAGGTAACATTAGAAATTAATGACAAAATGGCTGAAATTTTAAAACATAGTATACATGAGATAAAAGTATATGATTACAGCTGAAGAACAAGTTAGCTAGCAGATAGATCATATGAAAAACTCTGCCAGAAGGCAGCAGGAAAGCAAAAGTAGATTGAAATAGAAAAAAGGAAAGATGAGTTTTTGAATATAGAAGTGGAAAGGTCTTCTCTGGGAGTATAGAAAGACCAGAAGCAGAAGAAAAAAAATAAGTATTATTATGCAACTCTTATTCTATGCCAGGCATTCTTTTAAGCACTTTTTAGGCATAAATTTTATTTAACCTTTATTAAAACCCTAAGAAGGAGGGAACATTATTATTCTCATTTTACAAATGAGGAAATTAAGACACAGAATAGAGACTGAGTGATTCACATAGTTAATAAGTGACACAGCATTCAAATCTAGATCTCTCTGACTCTAAAACATGTGATATTATCCACTATAATATGCTCTCTTTCATGGAAGAAAGTAAATATTCCTAAAATGATGATGATATATTTCCAAGAATTAAAGGAAGATTAAAAGCTTCAATTTGATAAATGGTCATGTAATGCTTAAAAGAATAAATAAAGTCTCCACCTGGGCAGATTATAATAAAATTTTAAAATATAAGAGAACAATAGAAAAGACTAAAAACTTACAAATAGAAAGAGCAGGTCTTTATATAGGAAAGAACAGATGCAAGAGAATAATGGAATAATGCTTCTAAAAGAAATAAAGAGAAAATATCTTGATCTGAGAGTTTTATATCTAGCTAGAAAAGAATTTAAATGTGAGATTATAACAAAGACATCCTTAGAAGTTTTGTGACATACTGACACACTTTAAAAATACTCTTGAAGGAAACAGTCAACTCTGCTCAATCTCTGAATGTATTGAGATACTCTTGTCCTTAATCCAAAGCAAAAATAAACCCCCTCTGGAGGAAGATAATACAATGCAGAGGCTGAAATTATCCATAAAACATTTCATACACAATACTTGGCCTTCAATTTAAAAACTCCCAGGCATACAAGGAAACAATACCGCATGGCCAAAAAGCCAAAGGAAAAAACAAACAATAGAAACAGACCCAGAGGGGATCCAGATATTAACATAAGATTTGGACTTTAAAACAACTCTAATTAATGTGTATTAGGAATTTGAGGACAAGATGAAGAGTTTCACCAGAAAATAATAAATTACCAAATGTAAATGTGATAGAATATATTACCCATGGACATCCTAGGAGCAAAAAATACAATAACAGAAAATAATAATTCAACAGTAAGGCTTGAAGCAAGTTAATCACAGCTGAAGGAAAAAATAATACACTGGAAAATGTCAGAAGAAATATGCAGATTGAGGCAAGGAGAGAAAAAAAATGGTATATATAGAAAAGAGCACAAATAACTTTTAGAACATGACAACAACGTCTAACTTGTGAAACTGCAGTCTCAGAAAGGGAAGGGAAAGAGAATGAAGCAGAAGCAACATCTGAAGAAATGATGGTCAAATATTTTCAAAACTGATAGCTATGTAGCCATGAATATCAAGCAGGATAAATACAAAGAAAATCACAACATACATGTTATAACAAAACTACTGAAAGCCAAAGATGAAGATAAAATTCTTGAAACTTGCCAAAAGATAAAAATAGACATCATAAAATTACTTTTCTTTTTAATGTATAAGTACTTGCTAACAGAATACTACACACTGGGGAGTTCAAACTACAGAAATTAATTTTCTCATAGTTCTGGACGCTGGAAGTCTAAGATCAAGGTTCTGGCAGGATTGGTTTCTGGGGAATCCTTTCCCTTGGCTTTCAGACAGCTGTCTTTTCACTGTGTCCTCATATGGCCTTCTCTCTGTGCATGCACACTCCTGTGTCTCTTCCTCTTCCTCTTCTTATAAGGACACCAATCCAATTGAATTAGAGTCCCAATTTTTTTACCTCTTTAATCTTAATTACCTCCTTAAAGGCCTTATCTCCAAAGACAGTAATATTGGGGGGTTAGAGCTTCAACATATGAATTTTGGGAGGACACAGTTCAGTCCATAACAGTGACCAAGAATAAAAGAGAAAAGACTCAAATTATTAAAATCTTCAGTGAAAGAGAGACAAAACTACAACTCTTACAGAAATAAAAAGGATTATAAGGGAATACTATGAAAAACTGTAGGCCAACATATTAGATAAATTAGATGAAATGGACAAATTTCTAAAAAGATACAAACTACAAAACCAACTCAAGAAGAAATAGAAAATCTGAATACACATGTAACAAGTAAAGAGATTGGATTAGTAATTTTAAAAATTCCCAAGAAGAAAATCCCAGGCCCAGAAATCTTCACTGGCAAATTCTTACCAATGTCAAAAAAAGAATTAATGTCAATTCCTCTAAAATTCTTCCATAAAATAGAAGAGGTAACACTTCCTAACTTTATTAAGGCAGTATTACTCTGGTACAAAAACCAGACAAAGATGTTACAAGAAGACAAAATTACAGACCAATATCCTTTCTGAATATACAACCAAAAATCATCAACAAAATACACACACACAAAAAACTAAAACTCATCACATATAAAAAGGATTACACACCATGACAAAGTGGGATTTATTCTAGGAAGCACAATGTATTTAACGTCCAAAAATCAATCAGTGGGGCTCCCCTGGTGGCACAGTGGTTGAGAGTCCGCCTGCCAATGCAGGGGACATGGGTTTGTGCCCCGGTCCAGGAAGATCCCACATGCCGCGCAGCGGCTGGGCCCATGAGCCATGGCCGCTGAGCCTGCGCATCTGGAGTCTGTGCTCTGCAACGGGAGAGACCACAGCAGTGAGAGGCCCGCGTACCGCGAAAAAAAAAAAATCAATCAGTGTAATACAACCAATTAAGAGAATGAAGGACAAAATATATGATCATATTAATAGACACAGAAAATGCATTTGACAAAATTCAACACCTTTTCATGATAAAAACAATGAACAAAGAATACAATTTCCTCAACCTGATAAAAGGAAACCTATAAAAAGAATTACAAAAAAATCCATAGCTAACATAATACTTAACCCTGAAATACTGGATTCTTTCCCCCTGAAATTAGTAACAAGACAAAGATGTCAGCTCTCCCCCACTCTTCAACATTACAGGATATTCTAGCCAGACATTTAGGCAAGAATAAGAAATAAAAGCCATCCAGATTGGAAGGAAATAAGTAAAACTATCTCTATTTGCAGATGACATGATATTGTATATAGAAAATTCTAAAATGCACACACACATACACACTATTACAACAAATAAAAAAGTTTGGCAAGGTTGCAGCATTACAATATCAATACACAAAAATCAACTGTATTTCTATGCCTGACTAATAAACAACCCAAACTAAAATTAGGGAAACTATTACATTTGCAATAGCATCAAAAAGAATGAAATAGATATAAATTTAGCAAAAGAAATGCAAGACTTGTACTCTGAAAACTGTAAAACATTAGTGAAAAAAAATTAAAGAGCTAAATAAATGGAAAGACATTCCATGTTCATGAATCAGAAGGTTTAATAGGGTTAAGATGGCAATATTTCCCAAATTGTTCTACAGATGCAGTGTGATCTCTGTCAAAATCCCAGCTGCTATTTGGACACACTAAGTCTAAAATTTGGATAGAAACTCAAGGAACCCAGAAAGGCCAAAGCATCTTGAAAAAGAACAAAGTTGGAAGACTCACACTTCTAATTTCAAAACTTACTACAAAGCTACAGAAATCAAGACAATGTGGGACTGAGCACATTGAGAATACAGACATGAAACCTTGCACTTATGATCAGTTGATTCCAACAAGGGTGCCCAACACAATTCACTGGGCAAAGAATACTCTTTTCAACAAACAGTGCTAGAACAATTGAATGTCCATGCCAAAGAATGAGGTTGGACTCCTACCTCACACCATATACAAAAATTAACTCAAAATGGGTCATAGACCTAAATGTAAGAGCTAAAACTGTAAAATTCTTAGAAGGAAACAAGGCGTAAATCTTTGTGAGCTTGGATGAAGCAATGGGTTTCTCAGATATGACACTAAAACCACAATCAACAAAAGAAAAATAGATAAATTGGGCTTCAACAAAATTTAAAACTTCTGTGCTTCAAAGGACATTATGAAGAAAGTGAATAAGGCAGCCCACAAAAATGGAAGAAGATATTTTCAAATCATATATTTGATAAGGGACATTTTTTCCAGAATATATAAACAACTATTACAATTCAACAATAACCCAATTAAAAATGGGCAAAGGATCTGAATCAAAATTTTTCCAAAGAAGATAATAGGAACATGAAAATATCCTCAACATCATTAGTCATTAGAGAAATGCAAATCAAAACTACAATATGATATCACTTCATACCCACTAGGATGGCTAAAATAAGACAGACACAGACAACAGCAAGTGTCAATGAGGGTGTGAAGAAATTGGAACACATTATTACTGATGGGATTGTAAAATGGTGTAGCTGCTATAGAAAACAGAGTTTTTAAAAAAATCAAACATAGTGATATCATAATGGATACAGCAATTACACTCCTAGGTATACACCCACGAAAAATAAAAACATATATCCACACAAAACTTGTACATGAATGTTTACAGCAGCATTATTCATAATAGACAAAAAGTGGAAAAAACCCAAATGTTCATCATCTGATGAATGAATAAACAAAATGTGACCATACAATGAAATGTTAATTGACCATAAAAAGGAATGAAGTACTGACACAAAGTACAACATGGAGGAACCTTAAAAAAAAACCTGTTAAGTGAAGATGTCAGTTACAAAAGACCACACATTAAATGATCATTTGTATGAAACATCCAGAATAGGCAAATCAATGGAAACAGAAAGTATACTAGGGTTGCCAGGGGCTGAGGATGGGGGAGGGGGGGAATGGAAAGTCATTGCTAAAAGGTACAGGATTTCTTCTTGGAGTGATGGAAGTGTTCTAAAATTTGGTGGTGGTGATGGTTGCACAACTCTGGGAATATATCAAAAATCACTTAACTGTACACTTTAAAAGGGTGAGTTTTATGGTATGAGATGATCATGTGATTTTTATCCTTCATTCCGTTAATGTGATGTACCACATTTCTTTTTTCTTTTTTTTTTTAATTTTTTTTTTTTTTTTTTGCGGTACGCGGGCCTCTCACTGTTGTGGCCTCTCCCGTTGCGGAGCACAGGCTCCGGATGCGCAGGCTCAGCGGCCGTGGCTCATGGGCCCAGCCACTCCGCGGCATGTGGGACCTTCCCAGACCGGGGCACGAACCCGTGTCCCCTGCATCGGCAGGTGGACTCTCAACCACTGCGCCACCAGGGTAGCCCGGTGTACCACATTTCTTGGTTTGCGCATGTTGAATCACTCATGCATCCCAGGGATAAATCCAACTCGATCATGATTTATGAATCTTTGTGCTGTTGAATTCAGTTTGCTAGTATTTTGTTGAGGATTTTTGCATTTAATTTTATCAGAGATATTGGCCTGTAATTTTTTCTTGTAGTGTCTTTATTTGGCTTTGGTATGAGGATGATGCTGGCCTCATAAAGAGATTTTAAGTGTTTGCTCTATTCTTTTGAAACAGTTTGAGAAGGATTGGTAGCAATTCTTTAAATGTTTACTACAATTCATCAGCAAAGCCATAGGTTTTGGACTTTAATTTGTTAGGAGATATTTGATTACTGATTTAATCTCCTTATCTGTATTGGTCTGTTCAGACTTTCTTTATGATTCAGTTTTGGTAAGTTATATGTTTCTAGGAATTTATCCATTTCTTCTATATTATTCAAATAGTTGTTATATAATTGTTCATAGTACAGCTTTATGTATTTAGGTGTTCCAATGTTGAGTACATATATATTTAAAATTGTTACATCTCTTCATGAATTGACCTCTTTATTATCATATAATGATCTTCTTTGTCTCTTGTTGCAGCTTATGACCTAAAGTCTATTTTTCTCTAATATAAAATATAGATACTCCTGCTCTCTTGTGCTTTCCATTGCATGGAATATCTTTTTCCATCCCTTCACTTTGAGCCTATGTGTGTTCTTTAAGCTAAACTGAGTCTCTTGTGGGCAGCATACAGTCAGGTCTTGATTTTTTTATCCATTCAGCCACTGTATGTCTTTTGATTGGAAAATTTAATTCATTTACATTAAAGTAATTATTGATTTGTGAGCACTTACTAATGTCATCTTATTATTTGTTTTCTGGCTGTTTTGTAATTCCTTTATTCCTTTCTTCCTCTATCACTGTCCTCCTTTGTGAATTGATGATTTTCCATAGTGGTAAACTTTGATACTTTTCTTTTTATCTTTTGTGTATCTACTACAGGTTTTTGCTTTGTTGTTACCATGAGGTTTACATAAAATATCTTACGATTATAACAGTCTATTTTATGCTGCTAACTTTGACCACATATAAAATTCTACCCTTTTACCTTCCCCTCAACTTCTGTGTTTTTGACATCACAATTTACATCTTTTAATATTGTGTGTTCATTAACAAATTGTTGTAGCTATAGTTATTTTTATTACTTTTGTCCTTCAACCTTTATACTAGAGCTAAATGATGAATACACTACCATTTTAGAGTATTAGAGTATTCTGAATTTGACTATATACTTACTTTTTCAAGTGTATATTTTCATATGTTTCCATGTTATTAATTAGTATCCTTTCATTTCAGCTTGAAAAACTCCCTATAGCATTCCTTGTAAGGCAAGTGTAGTGGTGATGCATTCCCTTAGTTTTATTTTTCTGGAAAAGTCTATCCCTCCTTCATTTCTGCAGAACAGCTTTTCTGGATAAGTAGTCTTGTTTGGCAGGGTTTTTCTTTTTCTTTCAGCATTTTGAATATACAATTTCCCTCTCTCCTGGCCTGCAAAGTTTCTGCTGAGAAATTGTTGATAACCTTATGAGGATTCCTTTGTAGTCAAGGATTTTTTTTTTCCTGCCGTTTTTAAAATTGTCTTTGACTTTAGACAGTTTTATTGTAATGTGTCTTGGAGAAGATCTCTTTGGGTTGAATTTTTCGGGGGACCTATGAGCTTCATGAGCTTGGATGTCCAAATCTGTCCTCAGATTCGGGGAAATTCCCAGTCATTATTTTTTCCCAGTTTTACTGAAGTATAATTGACATATAACATTGTAGTAGTAACCATTATTCCTCTGAATAAGCTTTCTGCCCCTTTCTCTCTCTCCTCTCCTTCAGGGACTGCAGTAATGTGTAAATTGTTGCTTTTGATGTTAACCCATAACTCATAGAATCTTTCTTCAATTTTCCCATCCTTTTTTCTTTGTTCACCGACTGGATAATTTCAGATGATCTCTCTTCAAGTTCACGGGTCGAATTCTTTCTTCTGCTTGATCAAGTCTGTTGTTGATCCTCGCTCTTGTATCTTTCATTTCATTCGTGGTATTCTTCAGCTCCAGAATTTCTGTTTGATTCTTTTTTATGATCTCTATCTCTCTGATGAACTTGCTGTTTTGTTCATGTATTGTTTTCCTGACTTCCTCGAACTGACTTTCCATGTTTTCTTGTAGTTCACTGAGCTTCCTTAAAATAATTATTTGGAACTTGCTATCAGACAAATCACAGATCTCCATATCTCTGTGGTTGGTTACAAGAAAATTATTGTGTTTCCTTGATTTTTCATGTTCCTTGAAGTCTTATGTTGCTATCTTTGCATCTGAAGTAGTAGTCACCTCCTCTAGTCTTTACTGACTGGCTTTGGGAAAGAAGTACCATCTGTCAGTGATGCTGGGGATTCTGAGGCTTTCTCAACATTTTCTACGGACACCCCTGCTCTTGTTTCCTAACAAGAAGAAATTTTTAAAATTTCCTCTATCTATTCCTCTATGAATGCCTTCTCTCAATTCTGAAAAGCCAGGCCAGGTGCAGACAGCCTCCTGTTTGCTTTCCCCAGGGTGGTGCTAAATGCTCAACTTCCTGTGATTTCTTCCAATACCACAGAGTCAGTCTGGATTTCTGTGCATGCTCACTAGCCATCTACAAAACCTCACCATTACTGCCCTTGGGGCCACACACAGGGAGCCAGCCTCAGGCCAGCCTCAGGGTTGGGGGGTGTGGGTTGGTGAGACAATGAGTATTCGTCATGCCCATTGGGAGTATCAGCAGGTAAGGCTGATGTGACCCATGGATGGGCTTCCTGATGGAGTCCACAAAGCAGCTAATAGGCATGTCTTTTTTATATGTTCCAAGCCCTGGCTGCTATTCTCCCACCCCATACTGCCCCTCAGTCACACAGCACACCTCAGTTTTCTGGATGGGGCAAGAAAGAAGTGAGCCTCTTTGACAGCATCCTGCACAGCTGGGGAAATCAGACACTCACTCTCATGCTCTCACTTTCCCTTATGGGAGAAATCACAGGACAAGAAGGTCTCTCTTGGTACTGAGTTGTCCCACCTTGGAGGAGGGGTGATGCAAGTAAAGTAAAACTATTCCTCAAATCTTCTTCACTGTGTCCAAACTTCAGATATATTTCCTCCAGTGGTGTATTGGTACTTTTTCACTGGACTCCCAGACTTCCCCAAAAGTACTCTTGTTCATAGGTGATTGTCAAAATCGGTGTTCTTTGAGGGTAAGACAGTAGAAAACGCCTATTCTGCCATCTTAATGACATCACTCAAAACAGCATAATTGTTAACAGACCAAAACTAGAGACAACCCAAATGTCCACTAAAGTAGAATATATAGGATATTATACAGAAACGAGAAAAAAGCAAACTCTTCACATGCAACAACATGTATGACTCTCATAAAAGACACAATGAGTAGAGGAAGCCCATAAAAGAAGCCCATACTGTGGTGTTAGAAGTTATAATAGTGACAGAGATGGGACGTGAGAAGGATTCTAAGAAACTGGCCATATTTTATTTCTTTATGTGGGTATTTACATGGTGTGTTCAATTTGTAAAAACTCTCCAAGCTATGCACCTAGGAGTTATGCATTTTCATGTATGTATATTCTATTCCAAATTTTACCTCCAAAAAATAGCATTTCTTTTCTGTACTGATTGTCCAAAGTAACCAACCAGGAAATATAACAAAAAGGAATTAGATACCATTGTGATTAATGACGTGTGAACATTTGCTTATTCTCTAGCTCGGTGGTTCTCAGCTGTGAACAATGCAGAGGACATTTGGCAACGTCTAGAGTCATGTCTGATTGCCACAACTGGGGCTATCTGGTGGGTAGAAGCCAGGAATCCTACAAAATATCCTACAACATACAGCACGGCCCCCACAACAAAGAATTATCTAGCCCAAGACAGTAATCGTGCCAAAAGTGTGCTCAAATTCCTCCAAAGCTGTAGATTACATAAAGAGAGTAATCATTTATATCTCTATACCCAGAACCCATCAGAGCGCCCGGCACAAACTAGGCTCTCAGGAAAAAAGTTGTTGAATTAGTAGATGGATCTCTCTCTCTCTTCCTCCCCCACTTCTCTCTCATACACACGTGCGCATGAGAATACATGCACCTTTTGTCTTGCATCTTAGAGTACTCTCCCTCTGTTGAGCCTAGGTGTACAGCTTGTTTTGGAAGACATTGCCTTAGGAAAGCCAAGCAGATCCCAGGAGGTAGCCCAGGGAAAATGATGCATGGGGCCAACAACTCAGACCCACATGCAGTCTAGGATTAAGCAAAATGGTAGGAGAAGACTTTCAGGATCACACACGTCAGAACAGTAACCAGGAAAAAGAAATTAAATAGGAATTTGAGGTTAAATTTTGAGATGACATTTGAAAATACAACTTTTCCCAGAGAGTTCTCTATCCTTTTAATCCCTTACATCTTTCAGGAATTTAGAAGAATTAGTTATAGCTCCAGTGGGTGAGCAGCTGTCTAAAGATCTAGAATCATAGTTATTTCTCTCCAACTAACAGTCTGCATCTCACATTTTGAGAAAAGCTGTCTGAAAATGAAACTTGTCTAGTTTTGATTTTTAAACTTTTTCTAATATTCTGAATGGAGGTCCTGGCCTCTACCATCCACTTTCAAATCTAAGATAGCATTTAGAAGACATGAGAAGTTAGCAAAGAACCTTAATAAAATGCCTCTCAAATCATTTGTGTGAATTTGAACAAGTCACTTAACTACTCCAGACTCTGGTTTTCTCATCTGTAAATTAGGTGAATTAGACTAAACAACCTCAAGTTCCTTTCACCTAAAACTTGACGACTCAATAATTTAAAAGACAGAAATTACAAGCTCTAATGAGGTGATATTTTGAGCTTTGCCAAATCGCAGGGTTTTTCTAGGTAGTTCCCCTATTATAGCAGAGTGCAATAGCTTCACTTGATACCACCAACAGCTGTATAATTAAGCCTGATCTTTCTCCAGCATAGTTCATTTTCCACTGATGGGTCTACAATTAAAACAACTCCCTCCCCAGAGAAGTATACATCACTGTTATACTTTTCATCTTTAATTACACTGGTTGAAGATGAATAAATGCGCCCAAGATCCCAACTGGGAGGGAAAAGATTCATTAGGTGGTTGTAAAATGCCATGCAGGCAGCATTTCAGGTTACTGTCTCTGCACAAGGAAGATGGCCTTTGACAAATCTGCTCAAATATACCAAAGATTAAGTCAACTCGCTACTGCCTACCTTTGTACTGGAAACTGACATATACTAAAGATCTGGACCTTCTGAAGACACAAGTACAACATCAAAGCCAACGCTAATTTACTACTTCAGTGCTTTTTAGTAGAAGGGCCAAAATAACCTGTCCACATTTTATAGAAGAAAAGGGAGAGTTTCCAGATTTTCATATTACCACCTCCTTCAGTCAACCTCGATCAGCTGTCTCCTTTTTTCTTGTAACACTAATATAATCTGACTTCATCTATTCATTTATTTGTCTACTTTTTATTGTCTGGCTCTCTTCATTGTGTATGGCGGAGAGGGACATCTGTTTCATTTAAAATCATATGACCACTTGGAGCACAGTGCCTGACCCTTGGCACCCATTAAATATTTTTTGACAGAATACATAAATATTGGTTCAGAATATTTCATTTAAATACACTTGCTGGTGGAGGTTTGGGGTCTGAGGTAACTGATGTTGAGCCAGTGTGCCAAACTTGGCATTTCTCTGGCATTATAATTCTCTTAAATCCCTGGTAGGTTTTTGGTTTTTTCATTCCCAGTCGACTCACTGACTTAGTATTCAACTCCATGGATTTGGTTAGGTCATCATTTTCAAATCTAGAACCCACCTGGGAATTTTGTCTTTCAGCAAGAGTCTAGGTGCTCAGCCCATCCTCTCTCGGCTCAATCTAATGACATCCATCTTGGCTTCTGCCTGGGAGCAATTTGTCAACAAGATGCTAATTGCCCTGTGCCCAAAACTGCCTCTCAGCTATTGTGGGAAAACTGGCCTCTTTTATAAGGCAGGAAGGCATAATAGAAGTAGCCTGAAAAGCCCTGGGGAATCAGACTTTTTCCCAGGCCTCCATCTTAGTTCCTACTGTTTCCCACCTTCCTGCCTGAACACACCATCCTGACTTTGTGTGAATATCTTTTATCTGAGGTTCAGGATTAGTATTTTTCAAACCTATAAAACCAGACTCTTAAACAGTCTTGGATTCTGGGCTATGGGTATAAAAGGCCTCTCTTAGCAAGACACACTTTTCTCCCTCTCTGACTTCAAACAGGACAGCTTCTATTTAAGCTTGTCTCTTTTTGGTAGGACATTATTGAGGCTTCAAAATATAGTCCATAAGATTCAGTACCCTGCCACTTTGCTACCAAGCCCCTTAATTAATGCCCCAGCCTCAGTAAGCATGTGGCATGAGCACCAAGATACCGAAGGTGACACTTAAATCACCTGCTTCATTATTGTATCACCCACTTTTCCACTTCCACCGCCTGAGATAATATTTAAAAGAGCGAATTTTTATCAAAAATGTAAAGTGCTACGTCATCATAATTCTTCCAAAGTCAACTGTTTACCAATAGTAATTCTGCCCCTTGAAAACAGCTCCATGATTGTCAGACTGAGCAGCATATCAGCACCTACACCTGAGTCAGCTCCCCAATTTCTATCCTACTCTAGTAAAGAGATCTAATTCCAGGCATGGAATCTCTCCTGGACTAACCTGCCCAACTGTAGGTAACTGACCAGGACCCACTTCATTCCCAAGACACTGTGCTCTCTAATGTTGCAAACATCGCCCTTCCTTCAAGCCTAAGCTAATACCACACTCTCCTCTCCAATCATGCTCAAGGAAGCATGGCCTGACAATGCATCCCCAATCTAATCTAATTCCTTCTTTTTTTATACTCCAATAATATGTATGGCGTATATAATTTATTTGGTAATTAATCATACACTGCCTTTTGACATATCTTCCATTTCCAATAACTACTTGAATGTGAGTTCATTTAACTTTTCACATCTTGATTCATCTATTTCAGTGGCATGGGAGGCAGTCATTCACAGAGGTTACGAGCAGGGTTTCTGGAGCCAGATGGTCAGATTCAATACCAGACCCATTCAGGACACACTAGCTGTATGATCTCTGACTGCAGTTTTTTGTATTTAAAAATGGTTTAAATATGTCATATGGTAAAGATTAAATAAGTTATACATATAAACCACTTACAACATTACATGTGTATTTATTTTATAACTAGAAAGTACATTTTACTTTTTAAATGTTGTGGATGTGTTTTGTTTTGTTTTTTTTTTATCCTCAGGTATTTAGTATCATAGAGTTTCTGGTACATCCTTGAGACCTCAGTTCCAACGGTGAAGCTGTGTAAGCTAACAGTTTGCAATGGAAACAAGCAAGTAAGCAGGATTCCATGAGTAAGCACAGAATCCCTAAGGATGGCATCACTGGGCCCTATATTTTGTGCAAAAACTCTTTGCTCTACTTGTCACTGTCAGCTGGTCATGGAAGGCCTTGGAAAACCAAGTTTTGACCTAGGACAAAGGTAGGGCCATCCAATCACAGAGCCATAGATATTCAAATCTTGCCCCTGATTGACTCATGCTTGGAAATGCAAGGATTACTTTATAGCGTTTAGGTTTTTAAAGTTGTCTCTGAGCTGCCAAAAGCAATTCGCACAGCGAAGTAGTAAAACATCAAAAGGTAAAGTAGCTTCCTTCATTCATTAATTTTCATGCTTCAAAAAGTTTACTGCATCCTTTTGTAATGTCCTTCAACATATTCAGTTGTGGTGGGAAGATATAAGGCTACATCAAAAGTGAATATGGGGCTTCCCTGGTGGTGCAGTGGTTGAGAGTCCGCCTACCGATGCAGAGCACACGGGTTCGTGCCCCAATCCGGGAAGATCCCACATGCCGCGGAGCGGCTAGGCCCGTGAGCCATGGCCGCTGAGCCTGCGCGTCCGGAGCCTGTGCTCCGCAACGGGAGAGGCCACAACAGTGAGAGGCCCGCGTACCACCAAAAAAAAAAAAAAAAAAAAAGTGAATATGCACCATGTTTAGAATCATTAAAATTTCTAAGAATTTTGCTAACAATTTTGGTTGCTTGCCACCAAGTCAATGATGGTGATTCAAATAAAAGACAAATACCGTATGCTAACACATATATATGGAATTTAAGAAAAAAAATGTCATGAAGAACCTAGGGGTAAGACAGGAATAAAGACGCAGACCTACTGGAGAACGGACTTGAGGATATAGGGAGGGGGAAGGGTAAGCTGTGACAGGGCGAGAGAGAGTCATGGACATATACACACTAACAAACGTAGTAAGGTAGATAGCTAGTGGGAAGCAGCCGCATGGCACAGGGATATTGGCTCGGTGCTTTGTGACAGCCTGGAGGGGTGGGATAGGGAGGGTGGGAGGGAGGGAGACGCAAGAGGGAAGACATATGGGAACATATGTATATGTATAACTGATTCACTTTGTTATAAAGCAGAAACTAACACACCATTGTAAATCAATTATACCCCAATAAAGATGTTAAAAAAAAAATCCCTCCCCCACCCCTGTATTTCAAATAGTCAGGATTTGCTCAAAGTGTAAGCTAAGGAAGAGAGCAGCATGCATTTTCATTTGGTTTTCGAGTATGATGGATGTTTTAATTGCAAGACCTCTCAACCTTTGGAGTATGATACAGGATTTCCCAATTAGTGTGGCCATGCAAACCATCCAAATTTTTCCCTTTTTTCTTTCCCAGTATGTCTTGCAAGAGCAGTGTTCTCCAGGACACCAGTCTAGAAAGCACAAAGTCAAAAACCTTTCCTAAGATATATTCATGCCTCCAAGACTTACCTTGGAAATACCAGGCAGCTTGATATAAACAGACTCAGACAATTTGATATCAAGCCCTTAGTCTCTAAGTTTTCAAGGAAGAAATGTATTGATTTGAAGAATTTTTTTTATTAGATTGTGTGTTTTTTGATAATTTTTTAGGCAACAAGAGGCCCTGTCTATATGCATCTCAAGCGAACATTCTTTAACTTTATACATTCTATCAGGACAAGGGATTTTCAAAAACTTTCTGTCCCAAGACAAAGCAAGGGAGAGATATGAACTGCTCACATTATTAGAGTGTGATTACCACAGGATAGAAGAATCCCACCACCGCCATCACCTGCCAGGAAGTGGGTGGGCATATCATACCTGAAGAGAGGAGCATGTTTGAAAAAACTCAAATGATTCTGGTACAGTCCCCAGTCGTCACATAGGAGCAGGAAAGGACGGCCCCTCTGCTCCAGTTAATAATCCCTGATGTCTGCTGATGGATTTTCTCTTCTTCAACAAGTCAATGACTACTGGAGAGTTTCAGCTCTAACATAATTTGTATACACAAGTAGAAAGCTAAAAAATATGGAGTATATCTTCCCTGGTATTAAATGAATACCATTTTCGAGTAAATAGGTAATGGTCAATAGATAGTCGGGTTTACTTTATATTATTATTATAAAGTTGGGGCCTGATAAAAATTTGTGGTGATTGGAATTCCAAAAGCCGGGAAACCATAAAATACCGACATTGTGAGACAGTAATAGAAATAACCACTCACCTTTTCATCAAAGGTGAGAAACGATTTATTCAAAGGAATAAAAATGGACGCTGATTTTAATAAGTGGGCTAATAAACTTTTCATAGTTATTTATCAGGCTATCATAATGCAATCCTTGCTATGAATTCCAAATCCCATAACTTCTTTATTTCTTAATTTCAGAAGGTCAGCAGCATAATGGAGCTGAGAGCTTTCCTCTGCTACTAAATCCCCAGAACTGAGGTCTCAAACTAGATTACTTTATTTTTCTTTTTAACCTCACTGCAAAGTACAAATTACTAATCAACAGAAACGAAATTGCAGTTGTGCAATCTTTTTATATTAATTTCTCTGGCTATGTACTGGATTCAATAATCTAAATAACATTTCTCTTAAGGCCACATTTTTCCTAGAAATTTACATCAGAAACAAGTCCCCAGGCAATATTTAGGATAATAGATGAGAGTGTCCAGATGAGGGGCTACCTAGAACTTTCCATGCTCCCCTCAATCAAAATGCAATTAATAATGAACTCTATGTCTGACAAAATATATGCAGTCTGTCTCAGTCAATAAACACAGTGAGGGCAGGGGTTTCTCATAGAGGAGGTGGTTTGTACGATAACAATATTCACTGAAGGTAGGAACATAATAAAAGCTTGTATTTATTAAATTTCTATTGTCTGACAGATGCTTCACGCTGTGCTTTGTTCATTAATCCAAAACTCCAGAAAAGTATGTAAAGTGATTATTAGAGTTTCCATTTTTTAATAATATTATTTTAATTCAAAAGGTGTTCTAAACAACCCGATCAAAACATGGGCAGAAGTCCTAAATAGACATTTCTCCAAAGAAAACATACAGATGGCCATTAGGCACATGAAAATATGCTCAATATTGCTAATTATTAGAGAAATGCAAATCAAAACCACAATGAGGTATCACCTCACACCAATCAGAATGGCCATCATCAGAACATCTACAATCCCATTCCTGGGCATATACCCAGAAAAGGTGAAAACTTTAATTTGAAAAGATACATGCACCCCAATATTCATAGCAACAGTATTTACAATCGCCGAGACACTGAAGCAACCTAAGTGTCTATCGACAGATGAATGGATAAAGAAGATGTGGTATACACACACACACACACACACACACACACACACACACACACACAGTGGAATACTACTCAACCATAAAAAAGCAATAATGCCATTTGCAGCAACATGCATAGACCTAGAGATTATCATACTAAGTGAAGTAAGACAGAGAAAGACAAATATTATATCACTTATATGTGGAATCTTGAAAAAATGATACAAATGAACTGATTTACAAAACAGAAATAGACTCACAGACATAGAAAACAAACTTACGGTTACCAAAGGGGAATGGGAGGGAGGGATAAATTAAGAGTTTTGGATTAACAGATACACACTACTATATATAAAACAGATAAACAACAAGGACCTACTGTATAGCACAGAGAAATATATTCAATATTTTCTAATAACCTGCAATGGAAAAGAATCTGAAAAAGAATATGTATATATATACACACGTATATATGAATCATGTTGCTGTACACCTGAAACTAATACAACATTGTAAATCAACCATACTTCAGTTTTTAAAAAGGGGAAACAAGTATGCTAATTAGCCCCAGTTCACACAGCTGGTAAGTGCCAGAGCCAGTGTTTGAACCCACTACTTCTGGAAACATTTGTGAACTATGATTCTATTTACAATTTTATTTCCAAAACTAAGTGTTCCTTGATATAAGGGCTTATGCCTTGATTATAAATCCCCTAATATATTTAAATTCCTGTGAGATTTTTTGTTTGTTTTTGCTATTCCCTCCTCTCACATTTTTGCTTTCATGAGATTTCCACTTTGTAGTAGGAAACAAGAGCCAGGAAGTATTTCATTGTGGTTACACTTCTGATAAGGGCACAAATCTTAATTAGAGAAAAATAAATAATTTTCTTCAAAAGTAACTGTGGACAGCAAAGCAAATTATTAATTTGCTTACTTTTCTGCCTCACATAGATGTTGGTTGGCTCTGAGTTTTTAACATTATTCAAACAACTGTGTAGAGGCTGGCACATCTGCTTTGATTTGTAACGACTACTATGTGACATTTTTACTTGTTAAATTATAGCGAAGAGTGCTGCTAAAAAGAAAGTAACTTTTATCATCTGTATATCAAATAGATAACTACAAAATCCACCTAGGACATGATTAAGTAGTAATTATTTATGGGCAGTATTTTTCCTGTTTGTTAATGGAGCATCGTAATAACACGGAAAGTAGCAAATAGGACGTTTCAGTTCAAATTCTGTTCACATTCATAGCATGAGACACTAAAGCCACTTAAGTCTCATTTCAATTTAACTTGAATAAGTCATACATGCCATATAGTTATCTTCTAAAAAGAAACTACGAGGGGCTTCCCTTCCCTTCCCTTCCCTTCTCTGGTGGCGCAGTGGTTGAGAATCTGCCTGCCGATGCAGGGGACACGGGTTCGAGCCCTGGTCTGGGAAGATCCCACATGTCGCAGAGCAACTGGGCCCGTGCGCCACAATTACTGAGCCTGCACGTCTGGAGCCTGTGCTCCGCAACAAGAGAGGCTGCGATAGTGAGAGGCCCGCGCACCGCGATGAAGAGTGGCCCCCGTTCGCCGCAACTGGAGAAAGCCCTGGCGCAGAAACGAAGACCCAACACAGCCATAAATAAATAAATAAATTGAAAAAAAAAAAGAAACTACTGAACTCATTAGAATTTTTTATTTTTCATAGCACTGAAGCTTGAAACTGCCTTAAAAATAATTGTATAGGACTTGCAAACCAAATGCTTTTTACTATTTCACTTTCCTATAAAGAGGTTTATAAATATTGACATAAAATAAATTTAAAAGAAATTCTTTGTCAGACCAGGTTTAATCTACCTTTTGTAGTTATTCACAGCAGGAAGAGCATATAATAACAACGGTAATTACAGCTAATAGTAATTGCCCATTTAGTGTATACCCCCTAGTCTTGTATCAATGATCCCACAGGTAAGTACTATTATTTATATACATTTTACAGATGAGGAAAAGTGAGGCTTTGAGATGTTAATTAACTTGCCCATGGTCACACTGCAAGTAAGTGACAGAGCCAGGATTTGACCTAAATTTTTTTTTTAACATCTTTATTGGAGTATAATTGCTTTACAATGGTGTGTTTGACCTAAATTTCTTTGATTCTAACCCTTTTACTGTATGAACTCCAAAGCAATACAGGCTTCTTCTCTGCCCTAAGGAAGCCTGCATTCTTCCATACAGAGCCGTGGCCCCCGCATACAAAAGCTTTAAGCTCATTTGCCAAAGCAAAACTTATTTGTAAACAAAGAGATGAATTTGATTCAACTTAAAGCATTTGATCCCTGATTTAATAAATGCTTATTAGAGTAACTACAGCTCACCTAGGCCATATGCTAGGTGCCTGGAGTGACACAACTGAAAAGGACATGAGCTTGTCCTCAGGGCCTTAGAATCCAGTCACAGTGTATGTCGACTGGAACCACAAGGAAGCAGCATCTCTGTTACTGAATCTCTCCTCTCCCCTCTTCCAGGCATCCTGCACCAGCCTACCTCACCTGAAAATGTTCTCCATGACTATTAACTTACATTTAACACTTCCATTTTCTCTTTTTGGGTTATTTTCATATTGCTTGGGACTATTTCTGTGGTTTTGTTCTTTTCTCACCACCATCATTTCTCTCTGGGGCTGTCAGCATGAAGAGCCACCACCTGGGATCACCAACAGGCCCCCCAGATTCACTGGGCCATATATGCCCTCCCCTCCTCCCCCCACTCGATGTCTGGCCTCAGCCTCTCACTGCAGGGAGAGCCTAGTTGCCTATCGCAGCCTCCCTGGCAACACAACCCAGAGTGCAGGGGAGTTCATGCCCTCTGGAATAGACCTGAACCAGTGACATCAGGAGACAGGAAGTGTCAGCAGATAAATTCCACACCCTTCCTTCCACCAAGACTGTCCTGAGCTGTACTAGTACCATAAGGACTCTTCAGAGATACAGTATTACCAAGCTGTGTTTCTCATGAAGCTCAGTAATGAATGCACCACCTCCTTCCCTGCCTCGTTTCCCTTGTCCCCTCACTCTTGCTGACTTGGTATTGCACCTCTCACCTCAGTAAAGCATTAGCAGTTTCCCCTCAGATGCTCTGTTTTCTAGGAATCCTGGGCTAAGACAGTTTCATACTTCCCAGAAGTTCTGTGCAGTTAGTCATCTCTGGACCAGTATCTCTTCTCAAAAATATCTTCCCAGAACATGAATGCATATAAAACATAACTATTTTTCAATATCCCTTTTTTCAGAGTCTCTGTGGGTACCCCAAATCCATGATGAATTTTGGAGTGAAAATTTTATTCACAAATCATTTAAGTAAAAACACTTTTACTGCCATCACGTTTACATTCATTCCTTTGCATAAGCATTTATTGTTTCAGGTTTCTCTTTAAAAATTTTTTTATTTAACATCTTTATTGGAATATAATTGCTTTACAGTGGTGTGTTAGTTTCTGCTTTATAACAAAGTGAAACTCTCTTTAAAATTTAAGTACCCCTTAAGGAGGTAAAACATTACTTTATTCAACACAGTTTGTATACATTAAATGATCGGATTGATTGATTGGGCTTGATCTAATCATTACATTGCAGGCAGCAAAGATAGTATACATGCCTGAGTAAAGTCTTCCTACATCCAGCATAGGATCTGAAAAACTGAGGTGTCAGGAAACAGGAAAGAGATGCAAAAAAGATGAGATGGGCGAATAAGGCAGTAATGCATGCTTCATATTTTACCTAGGGATGAGACCTACATTTACAAAACAATAAAGTTTCATTTCTTCATTTTCAATAATTAGTTTATTTGAGAGGTTTCTGTAAACTATTTTTAAACCAGTTCATTACAAATAAATAGAGATTTATAAAAATGAATTCCTTTGCTGTGTCCTCATTGCCATTTGGAATACTTCATTGGCCAAGACCTTCTTGGTCTCTACCAGCTGAAATGCAGGGCAGAACAGAAGAGTAGAGAGCATCTCTAGAGCAAGAAGGAGAACTTTCTGGAGGAGACACTGGTGCTGTGAACAGTCATTAAATACTTTAATTGCTGTGCAGTCTATAAATCATCATGTGACTAGAACCAAATTTTAAGTCCCATAACTAATAGCAGGATTGTGTCTAGGGGCCGTGGTAGAAATCTGAGAACATGTAGATGGTGATTCACTTGGCATGACTCACAAAGCAACTGTGTGAGCATAAAATTTTAAGAAGATAAATCAAAAATTGCACCCAGTTTGAGATTTCAGAGCCACTCACTGCAATCAGTTACTCTTCATTGACTTATAACTCCCATAGTATCCCCAAACTAGTTGTGGTGTCAGGTATACAAACTAAGAGAAAGTCTTGGTTTTAGCAGTCAGTTTTTCTTTAAAAACTATGTATTGCTTCTTCTTGAAACAGAGTTCTTGGCCCTTTTTCTCTTTTTTGTGTCACTTTTTTATTTCCTCATTCACCTCATTTTAGCCAGTCTGTATGCTATCGTACTTAGTCTACTCATTTTTCTTGGCAAAATAAGGTTATTTAACCTCTTGGTCATGCAATGCCTTTCAGGTGATACAGTACTCACTCTGCTCCAAAATTTCTTCACGACCTTTACCTGGAAACTGGCCTTCACTAGGTTTAAGGTGCACTTACACACGTAACCTGGTTTAAGGTGCACCTGTACACGTAACCTGGTTTGCTACTTTTGACTGACTTGGCAGCTCATGCGCCTGATTCATAGCCTTTCTGCCTTCTGGAATTTCCAGAAAGAATTTTGCTGAGTGTCTTGATTGGACAGAGAAGAGTAGTTTCGTTGAGCAGATGTAGAAAGCTGTTTCAGACATAATCATAATACTTTCTGCTTGATTTCCTTCTAACATTTCAAAATACTTTCACATCTACTCTCTCATTTAGTGTCTGTCTGATGTGGGAAAATGAAGGGAAGCCAGAGTAAAAAGAAAAGAAGAGAAACTTAAGGGACCCAGGATGGTTTGCTTTACTAGAATATATGGGAAGGAGAATTTAAGGGACCACAAAAGGGAACACAAGTAGAGCTGTCATGCTGGGAAACCCACTAAAAGATGGGAAATATGTTAACTTGTTGATGGAGGACAATGAAGTACTTGATTATATTGGAAGTGTAATCATTCTTATTTGATATGGTATGTTTCAACTGAAAAGCTCAAAGCCTTTGTTCTATGGTACACAAGCTAGCACAGGGATTTGGAGCATGGTCTCTGGTCCCAAACAAATCAGGGGTTTGAGCTCTAACTCTGACACTTACAAGCTGTTTGACCACAGAAGAGTTAACATGTCTTTGAGACTCAGTTTTCTCATCTGTAAAACTCATCATTTTTCTCATCTCATACTGTAACAAGATCAATGTCATAAGGTTATTGTGGGATTACATACATGTAAAATGCTTAGTACAGTGGTGCATATTAAGCGTTCAATAAATGGCAGCAATTGTTATACAGTAAATAAAAATATTCTTGGCATTGTCATCTTTTCCAAAAGAGCCTTATGAAAGAATGAATAGGTGGTAGCCATAGCCAAACAAGAATCCCCTCGTGGTCAATAAAGAGATTCTCTTCATTGAGTTTCATCAGTTTTCCCTGCCTCTTGGTCAACTCTTCTTCCTCTTTAGGGAAATAAAAATAAAAAGTGATAAAGTAGTTAAATCAATTAGATGATTATAAGATATTGGTGACCAACTCTGGATACATGGAGGTTCTAACTCTACCACTGACTATACCACTGAAGAGCAAGAAGCAGTGGCCTATGGACACAGTTGACTCTTGTATCAAAAGTTGGTGGTGAATCCAGAAAGGATCATTTAAGTACAGACTAAGGACTTCATCTTTATAGGACCTTTCTGCTCCTTCCCCACTCCACCTCATCTCCTCCAGAATATACCTATCCTCTTCATGGGAGGAGGTGATGCTTAATTAGCAATTGCATTTGCTAATAACTGTTCCCATATGGGCTTGAACAACTTGCAGAGGTGCCATCCAATTCCAGCAGCAACTACAAGGCTCTGTAGGCTCCTACTCAGTCCATCACATAGAAATTCCTTTCAGCAAAAGAGGTGGAGTATTATGGAAACCCTTCTTGGATTTGTATTATTATGTGTATTAATCATGGTCACTCTTGCAAAAGGTTGAGCCCTTCTTCCTCTAAAAAGATTGCTACTTGGGGTCCAAGTGCACAGAAGGCAATGGTATTTCTGTGTTTTCTAGCCTGGGGCTCATCTGCAGAATTCAAAGACCTTTTTCTCCTTAAACAACTTAGTTACAAATAGAAACATGGCCCTGCATTTATCTCATTAAAAGAATCTAGTCTCCAAAGAAACTTTATGTGCTTCCTCATCCTGCAAAGACAGGCATGGTGCCTCCTCTGGTTTATAATTAACATTGCCCAAGGACTAAATTGGTCTTTTTTTTTTTTTTTTTTTGGCGGTATGTGGGCCTCTCACTGTTGTGGCCTCTCCTGTTGCGGAGCACAGGCTCCGGACGCACAGGCTCAGCGGCATGGCTCACAGGCCCAGCCGCTCCGCGGCATGTGGGATCCTCCCAGACCTGGGCACGAACCCGCGTCCCCTGCATCGGCAGGCAGACCCCCAACCACTGCGCCACCAGGGAAGCCCCTAAATTGGTCTTTTATTTCCAGATAAAACAAGCTTACAAAATAGTGTGTAACAATGAGATCAGGCTCAGTGCATACATTCCTCTCTCTGAAACAACCATGTGAAGTGAGGCACCAGATATAGGGTTAGGATTTTATTTTCCGTTACTAATTTTAAGTATGACTAATTCTATCCCTGGCTGGGGATGAAGAGGTAGGAGTTAAGCAAGCTCAGGACCAAATTTTTTAATGGCTTCTAAAACAAAATCTTCCTTATAAATTAGCATTTGTAATTTAGTAGCCACAATGTCAGAAGTTAGACTATAATTTGGCCTATAATACTATAGGTTTTCAAACTTCCTATTTATTCATGTATTTCCCAATGGTCATTTAGAACATTCTCTTCAAAGCCAGCAGCAGTATGCCCAAGAAAATTGCTATTAGCTCCATTTCTGGGTTAAATGGAATAGAAACAAAGAAATTGATTTGACTGGAAAATGCCCGTGTTAGAGGCCAAAGCAAGGATCCATATGCCTTATCCCTCTAAAAACAGATGGGACCGCCCTGAGAAGGGCCTGCACTGCCTGCATCATCTGTCTAAGGGCCTTATCAACAAAACCCTCCTTCCCGAGAGGGATCTTAACCACGCAAGAACCCCCCTCAACCTCCACAGCTTTTCTAGTTTCCAAGCATGGTTTTCTTTCAGACAACACAACCAGCGTTTCTCTTCGCTATCTTCTGGGAGCTGCCTTCCCCCCACCCCCTCTTCCACTAGCCCTCTCTTCACCTGGCTTTCCCCCCAGCCCTACTACTTGCTGGCTCACTCCATGAAGGGGCTCTCAAACCTGTCCATTTCCATGTCCCTGTGCCTCTCTGCTGACTCTTCTCACCTTCCCTTTCCCTGTCTTGATTCGATGAACACACACCACCACTCACCTTGATCGTCCCACTTAGCATTAGTTCTCCTCATCATGCCATCCCAAATCTGCATGCCTGTCCCTGGCTCAGCAATGGGGTCTCACCTATTCTGGCCCAGGTCTGACCCCCTCCTTGCTGTCCGTTAGCACAGTGCTTCTCAAATTTGCATACAAATCCCCAGGATCTTGCTGAAAGGCATACTCTGACTCACTATTTCTGGGATGGAGTCTGAAGCTCTGCATTTCTAACAAGCACCCCAGCGATGCTGTTGCTGCTGGTCCAGGAACCACACCTTTAGTAGCAAGGATTTAGCATCCAAGGAGATGTTGGCATGGAGACTGGGCTGCCTCTAACTTTGTCCACTTCTTGAGCCGCATAACTGGATTTACAGGAATCCTTCCCCTTATATAACAAGTACAACATCGAGCCTTTACAGATTTTGCTCCAGTAATTACAGTTTTCAAAAAGCGTACTCAGAAGAGCTCATTGTACCCACAAGCACCTTCAGTCCCTTCACCTGCTCCAAGACTTGCAGAATCCATCAGTGCTCTGGGGTAAAAAAGCTTTTGAAATGGAATTGAACATGGGGCGCTGCCTAGCATATCAGTGAATCCAGTAAGGGCTTTTTTCCCCCTCTTTCGTTATTCACTGAATTTTTTTGAGATGTAAAAACAGACTAGAAACAAAATTAAATTTCCAGGTCTTCTTGCCTCAGTCATTCGCTTCTTGCGAGCACCTTCAAGTGCTGACTGCTCTGAGCCTCAGTTTGTCCAAACATAAAAGAGAGGATTTTTCTACTCAACCTTGTTGGAGTAGGATTTACAGTCTCTAGGGAAACCTGCTATGGAAAGACGCTGTAAAAATGTAGAGTGTTCTTTTGATTATGGATCACATCTGCACCAAGACCAGAAACTTTTTTTCAACAGAAGAAGGACTTAGTGTTCTCCATTCTCCACAATTATTTCCCTCTAATGAGGTATGGAACTACGTAGGCCATAATGACTACAGCTTAAAGGGTAGGTTCAGTTACTATGTAATCTCATAAATCTCTCTTAGCCGTAAGTATCAGCTAACCTCTACTTCTGCTGATATTTTATTTACCCTGTAAATCAGCTCTATTCTTTCACTTCACACAAAGGAAGCTGGGAACCCCAATTCTCGCAGGAATGCAGAGGCAGACAGGCTGCTTTGTGTGTGCCCCTGATCCAGGAACCCCCCTGCAAGTAGGCCATCGCCGCTCCCCCAGATGTAGGGGGTGGTGTCCCATCAATCACTAAGGAGGGTTATGCCAGCGGAGTCCTGGGAGGTGAGGAAAAGACGGGCCTAAAAACAGCAGCTGCCTGAACTTGTGCAGCACAGCCAGCCAGAGCTGAGAATGGAATCACAGAAGTGAAAACATTAGCAAAAAACAACTGATTGGCATCAAAGTGTGTATCTTACTTTATTTGGCTTTGCTTTCAATTAACTTCAGTCACACTGGTGCATGTGTGGACACAATGTGAGCAAACCTGTAGTTTCCCTTTAGGGCAGCTTTGCTACCTCACTGGAGGTGTGTCCCAGCTGGGGTGAGGTGCTATGGCTTCCTCCCTCTCTGGAGCAGGATGCCCAGTGGCTAGGGTCACTGCCCTGTTCCACACAGCTGGCGAGGAGGTTTGATGCCCCTCTATTTTTCTTACTCCACCCCCACCATGCTCCAAGCAAAAGATATGGAAAGATATATGGCATGAGTAGAATTCTAAGAAGAAAGACTTGATGTTAACCTGTTTGTTAGGAACACACAGACAACTTTGATTTCAGTCTATTAGTAGAAGGCAAAATTTCCCCTAATTGGTTTAAAGGAATATCTTTTGGGCACCAGTATAATGAAAGCCAGCACTCTTTAATTTCTTACAGGTCATTTAGTGTCCAATTTCATAGACTTCAAAGGGAGTTTAATCACACAATGAGGAGAAAGGCATATAATAAAATTATTTACATGACTCCTCACTGCTGCAACTATGGGGAGGGGAAGAGAGAAGATAAGAAAGCAGGGAAACAAATTAAAGGAGAAAGTTGAGGTAAAAATGAATAGTACCGGAGGTCAAAGGTGACTATGAGGTCAAAGACAAGATAGAATAAGTCTCAAGTTCTATGGGATGTGGAGTTTGGTTTTGAATTAGACTTAGCATGAACTTAGAAGTTAGATAAAGGAGCTCAAAATTAAATATCAACAGAAAAAGTAGAAAAGTGATCAATTTTCTTAAATCACTTTTTTTAGATGCTCTAAGTTTTAAATAAACTTTGCCTATAGCATTAATGTCTACAGGATGTTTAGTGTATGCAGTGTGTGTGTGTGTGTGTGTGTGTGTGTGTGTGTGTGTGTGTGTGTGTCCATGATGGTTTCAGAGACATAAAACTCTGATTTTCCCATAAGTTTGAATCATTGACTCATGCTATTGCTACATGGACAATTTCCAAACTGAGCATTTTCTAAAGACCAAAGCAAACTATAATGCACTCTGCAAAAAAGCATCCCAGATCACTTTCAGCCTGGTTGTCTCCTAAGAAGATAAGAAAATTCCGCTCTGCTTGTCCATCCCACACTGAATCCTGATGATTCACCACTCACACACAGCTGCCAGCTCTCTCTGCTTTTAGCTTCTACACTAAATAGTACACTGGAGCATACTGAGTATACTTTCAAATCTACCAGAATGTATCTTTTCAACTGCCTAGAAATTGAAGAAAGCCCATAGTTTTGTATTATTGAACTGAGATTTGAACCGTTGTGCCAGACCTTCTTTTAAAGGTCACAATTCTGACTTTATAATCCCAACTTCCTTTGTGTACAGTCCAGTTTAAAGAGGATTTTATGCTTCTTTCACTTTTCCTGTGTTTAAATCAAGTGCTTCTTACATGGCCTTTGCATAATTTTTAAGCTTTGAAAACATTTAACCTTGTTTCTTTATTGGAAGGGGATAAAAGTGCTCATAAAAACAGATGAGGAACATCTCACCTGACATCAGTATTTATTCATCACTCAACACACTTTTGCTGGGTGTCTATGTAGGCACCTGACACTGATGGGGAGACAAAAGTAGGGTGTGTACTGCAATATAACTATATTAAATGGCACCACGGGAAGAAGCTGAAGGAAGAGTACATGGGACTCTGTACTATTTTTTTGCAATCTCCCTGAGTCTATAATTGTTTCAAAATAAATAGTTTTTTAAAAAAATAGGGTTACCGACTGTCCAGGACTCTATCCATTTTAGCACTAAAATTCCCACATCCTCGAAAACCACTCAGATCCTGGCAAACTGGGACAGTTGATCACTTTATAAAATGTAAAGCATTGCCTCTGCCTTCGATTATTTCGTATCTAATGAGAACGTAATAAATTAGTGGAGGGAAAAATACTAGTCAGGAAAAGTAATGTATGGCACATGTGTGACCTGGCCTAAATCTTTCACCCATGGTAGATATTGCTAATAGATCACAGACTTCTTTCTTGAGCTCAGACATAGCCTCAGAATCCTTCCCAACACAATGCTTTTCCAGATAGCAACTATTCTTTTTTAAGTCCATAAACTCATTTTATTTATTTGTTTGTTTCTTTCTTTGTTTGGTTTTTGGCCTAGTGACATGTGGAATCTTAGTCCCCCTACCAGGGATCTAACCCATGCCCCCTGCAGTGAAGATGAGGAGTCCTAACCACTGGACCACCAGGGAATTCCCCCCCTATAGCAACTATTAATGAACTGGAGTTGGCAATAGAATTGAAACCCATTTGCTATCCTTGCATTCTTCTGCAGTGTCAAAGAATTTTTCAGGAATTTTTACTTTAATAGACAAGCTTAAGAAGAAAGCTCCAATTTTTAGGCCATGCTCTACTCTTGACTGGAAAAATAAACAATTGTTAAGAGTTGCTATGCACAGTTTTGTATTTCTTCTTTAAGGTCCTCTCAATACTGTACAGGTTATCCCAAAATTATTTTAGTCATTTATTGTCAATCTTAAAATCACAACAATTTTCAGAGATGTTCTTTAAACTCCAACATATTTCTATGAGATATATACAAACAATATAGAAGTAAATTTTTTTTTCAGTGAAAGTGGTGATAGAATTTCACAGCATATGGTTTATTTTAACAAAATAAGCACCTTCCCCTGACCCACAGTATCTGTGTACTTTTGAGAGTAAAACTACATACAGACTCACACTCATACATTGTTTCTGCACTTCCTCTTCCTTCTACCCATCTTTCAGACAAATGAGTGGGTAAACAACATCTACTCCAATCTCATTAAGTACAAGTGTACTTGATAACAGTGAAGGCTTTCATTCTGATATATATATACAGTGCTCCAGACTGGAATCTAACCCTGTAACATCTTTCAACATTTAATGCAGGAGAGCATAAAAAGGTTTTAGAGACACAGTGGGTTAAGTTCAAAGCCTGGCCCTGCCATTGTCCAACTGTGTGATATCACTCTCCCTGAGCTCAGTTTCTTCACATATAAAATCATTAGAGTAGTCCGGACTCATTGGGTTACTGTAGTAGTCAATGAAACAATGTGCATAAAGTACAACATATAAAAGATAATAGCATTCATTTATTTTGTTATATTATTACTACTGCAGTTAAATTTTTGTTGTTTTCCCAGTAACAGCTGAAATCAAAACCTACTTTTATCACTAGGCCATCAAAACTTTTATTAGAATTTTAATTTCTTTTTGTTTATTTATATGATAATTAGCTTAGTTATACAATATATCTAGGACTAGTGCTCATATGCCACACAAATATAAATGATCATATTTCAATAAATATTTTTAAATGTCTGCTCAACATTTAGATTGTGTATATACTACCAAAACACTGTTGAGGAGATGCATACCAGTTGACATAATTGGACCAAATAGGAAATAAATTCAAATTTTAAAGAAAAGATAAGAGGTTTTCCTCTTCTAAACTATCAAAGTTTGAACTGTCTAGTATCTTAGCAGCACTTAAGTGGTTAGGTGATAGTATTTACTTTCAACTTTTAAATCTTTTTATTAAACTAGCAAGAATGAGATTTTTTAAGAAATGAAACAGTAAAGGATTGGAATTATTCCCTCTTCATTCTTTATACTTGTCCAGAACACAGGAGATTTTCCAAAAATGCTGTTGCCAACTGGCTGAAAAGCAAATACCACTGCCCAAAAACCAATTAAATTCATATATTTGGTAAATGGTATAATTTCTAAGTTACTCAATTCATTAAATCTCTAAATATTCAGTACTGTGATGGGAGTGCATATTACAAATAATGTATTATTTGAACCTAGTTTCCTTTGATCTTATTGAGTATTTGAATTTCACGACTAACATACATATATTTTTAAACTGAGTTTATATGCCCAGTATGCTGTTTGGCCTAATTAAGAATCTTGAAATGTGAACTATAGAGAGGTTCTAAAAATAAAATTCAGTCATAAGTCTCTATAATTAATTTAGATATGATCTCAAGTAGCACATACACAAAGGCTACAAAAATAATGTACAAATGAACAGAAGAGCGAAATCAATCTGATCATGTAGGTGTTAATGTTTCCTTCCGACTCTCCCTCCAGCTGAAAAGATCAAAGTGAGGCCTGGAATTATCATTGCATTGGTCTCAGTCATCCCAGTTTCACAGCGTTCAGTCATTCTGTGTGTTCTATATTCAGTGCAGCTGTTGTTGTGGCTCTTGAGATGTTAGACTCACTAATAAGGTATTTTCCAGTCTTTTGGCAAGAATGGGGCTATAAGAGAAATGGCTTGTCTTGATGTGTTCCAGCTAGAAGTAAATACGTTCTCCCATTGAAAAATAGGTCATTGCCTGGAGGTTTACAAATTTTGCCTAACTGAGCACTGGATTAGGAGTTGCCAAGGAACCCAATGGTTATATATGATTAAGGAAACAGAGGGACATACAGATCCAAGCCCCAGGAAGAGGTTAAGAACTCTTCATTTCAATCCCACGTTTTCTTGCTAACACGTTTTACAACCTTGAAAATGCCACTTAGCCTTTGGCTATGCTTCCAGAGCTACCCTAATTGTTTAACATTTATTGAATACTCATAATGAACTGGTTCCTGAAGAGAACATAAAGCAAAAACAACTAGCTCTGTCACCCCAGTGTTTATTTTACAAGGACACCATTAGCAATATTTCACAGCCTACCACCTTAAAAATGCATTCTGCACTACTAAAGATCACTCAATATTTAGAGAATATTCATTACTAATTTTTCAACAGGATGAAAGAGAGCAGTTGGAATTGGCTTACATTTTTGACCCAGTGCACAATTCCAAGAAATCCTTAATTCAGAACAAAGTGAAAGAAGGCCTTTATTCTGATAACTAGAGTCTGTACTATGAAGATGGACCAAGAAAACAGCCAAAATACGGGGGGCAGTTGTGAGGTTGTATCTCTTTGGCTTTGACTAAGTTGCGATTTAATGTACTTTTGGTCATTTTGTCAAAGACAAGTTTGTGTTGAAGCCAAGGAAAAACAGTGCTCTCTCTCTGCACTGAGGAGGCTCTCTTATGTTGAAATCACACTCCATTTCCCTTGGCCTGTGTCACCAACACACTCTGTCCTAATCTAGCAAACTGTGTTTGCATAGATAGAACCAAAGTTGCTATGAACTATTTGGATCTACCAGTGTGAATAGTCACGGACATTTGCAGTATTCAACATGATAACATGGTGTTGCAGCTTATCCATGGATGTGTATGACTGGTTGGTTTTCCCTACACTGAGGAACTGTTTTCAACAGCAAATCATATAGGCCAGGATCTTTAAAATAGTTATGCCAAAGGGTTTTTTTCTTTCTGTTTTGCTTGAAATCCTTGTTTTGGTTTTTTTTTTTTTTTGCGGTACGCGGGCCTCGCACTGTTGTGGCCTCTCCCGTTGCGGAGCACAGGCCCCGGACGCGCAGGCTCAGCGGCCATGGCTCACGGGCCTATCCGCTCCGCGGCATGTGGGATCTCCCCGGACCGGGGCACGAACCCGTGTCCCCTGCATCGGCAGGCGGACTCCCAACCACTGCGCCACCAGGGAAGCCCAATCCTTGTTTTAAAATGAGGTTCCGTGTTTATTTATCCTAGCTTCAGAAGCCATGAAAAAATGTTACATTTGAAGAAGATGACACAAGCTGGGAATCATTTAACCAGATAAGAGAATCATTTTTACTTATTCTTGGACTCAATATGTAAGTACAATACACAGAAAGATATTTTTTCTCTCATTTCCTCTGCATGCTTTAAATTTTTATAAGAAATGTGCTATGTAAAGATGGATGTGAATAAAGGTAAGAAACAGTTAAAATATCTAAAGTCTCCTAACTACTTTTGCTTTCAAAATTATATCCTTGAAAACCTATCAATTTAGCCCCTACTACTTCACACTGCATGATTATTTGTGAAGAGCTATTCTGAAGTTTACTTTAGTGCTATCTGTAAAAAGAAAATAACAGTAATAATAGATTGCAAAGTCAGTAAATTTATCCAGTGTCATTATAGAATAAGAAGTTCCCCATAGATACATTTAATTCTTTAAGAGCCCAGACTTTTAGTGGACATCATTTCACATTTTCATAATGACTTTGTGTTAGCATTATAAAAATAATTATTGTGCTATGCTTTAATATAGTAGTAGTAGTAGCCTCATAACTATTAGATGTACAGGCTGTTTGTCTCTATACCAAATAGCCCCAGGCTGCTCCCTAATGGGAGACTCTACAGCCTCAGACTTCTCTAACTTTCACTGTGAGCTGTCATTTTTCAGTATTTGGACTCTCACAACCCTGCCTCAAAACCACCTTTGCTTTGAAGGTGGAGGTGGGGAAATAAGCAAACTCCTAATAAGTTTGTGCTCCCCGCTGGGTCTATTTCCACTGGAAGAAGATTTACCAGACAGCATCTTGAATTACGAAATGATGGAACAACTGAACAGAAAATAATTAGACGTGAGCAAATTATGTTTTCGGCTAGTAATGTATACTAGCTGTTATTTCCTACCTGATTTTTGCACAAATGGCTTTTTCTGCAGATTTAATACTATGATCTTGTCATTACCAGACCTCTTCTGCTTTATTCTGCTTCCCTAGTTTCTCAACCACTAGCGCCACCAGGGAAGCCCCTCAATGAGATTTTAAATCTTAACCCCATATTCTCAAAGTTCTGCCCAGTTTTGTATGGATATCTGGTAGCCCTATGGGTTAGATTTTCTGTTCCAGTGATACAGGTCTTGGATGAAACTCTAACAGTTTCACTGAGTTCAAGCCCAGCTTGTTTTGAACAATAGTTATAACCAGTAGCTATAGCTTCTAATGTTAAAACTGATCCTTTGGGTTTCCCTGGTGGCACAGTGGTTGAGAGTCCACCTGCCGATGCAGGGGACATGGGTTCGTGCCCCGGTCCGGGAAGATCCCACATGCCGCGGAGTGGCTGGGCCCGTGAGCCATGGCCGCTGAGCCTGCGCGTCCGGAGCCTGTGCTCCGCAACGGGAGAGGCCACAACAGTGAGAGGCCCGTGTACCGCAAAAAAAAAAAACTGATCCTTTGCAAACCTCAGTAGAGAAAATATCATGACTTATCTATAAGACCCTGCCATGGCAGAGAATTCAATTCTTAGACTCTCATTTAGTTCAATGAGCCAAGAAAGGCTGCCCCTGATGAACGTTACCACCACCTCAGCACACAGTATAACAAAGCCAAGAAAATTCCAAACTGCCATCCATCACCCATGTGAGAGAAACACTTTATGATCTTTAAAGTGGGCCTTTGTCCATTAATACAGCTCTCTGACAATGCTCAACACATTTATTCACGGTGGATTTGACTCTTGGCTCAGTGAGATCTAAGGGAAGTTAAAAACACAGAAGGGCAATTTTTATCGCTTATTTCTGTGGGAGCCTAGAGAATTTGTTTAGAAATCCAAGTTCTATGGCCTGAAGTACTCAAACTGTCACTAACACACAGCAAGTTCATAGACTGGCAAAGACCACACAGACCTCTCAGTCTCCCCCTAGGGGAATCAAATCTGGTTGTCCTACAGCTGAGTAGAGATATATTTTAATAGCAGCACGATTCTTTAAAATTAGTGTCTGTTTCATGGCTAATTTTACAGGATTCTGTGTGAGCATTAAGTCAATATACTCCTTTGCGGCGTGCAGTACTCATTTCACTTTCAAAGTTAGGGTTCTTTAAAACTGTATTATTTTTCTCTTGCAGAACAGCCAGTTGGTTAGAACTGTTAGAATCATCCTCAAATGATTATATTTTACAGTGTGTTTTCACATTGAGCAAAGGCAGAGTGGGGACGTGAGCCAAAAGCTCTCCATCCATGTGAAACGTAAAGAAGCTTAATTGAAGAGGTCATATATCCAGAAGCCAAGGTGGCTTCAGAGGGCTGAGATCAGAGCCCATCTTTGGTCAACTGCAGAGTGGGCTCTGTCTTCACCTGGGGTCAGTGTGTGCCAGGAGTCACCTGACACTGAAAAGTAGAATAATTATCCATTCAGTACCAACTCCACACACATCGTGGAAGTACCACTGAACTATGCCTGGGTGATCAGAAACCACATCTAGGTGACCCCAGCATTCCTCCTGCTGAAGCCCCCTAGCTACCTGCCTCTCCGCAGCCCTGGGCAGATCATGGAAGGGACCAGCACGGCTCCAGCTCTCCGCTTTCTCATCAGTTGCTCCGTCTCTAAAGAATGGAAAATCTTTCTTTCTACTCAGTCTAACACCCACTCCCCACTTCCCTGCCCTTTTTCTCCCAAGCAATGTAACTTGAGCTGAAATACAAACAGAGTCGCTCACACTCTTTTTTTTTGCTCCTGTTGCATAAAAACTGAAAGAGGGAGACAAAGGCGCACATGAAGTTTGGAGATTAATACCTCTTCTGGTCCCAGCTGTCAGATTGATTTCTTCTTTGTAGCTAAATCAGGTCATTACGCTACAAATCTTTATTCTGGATGAAAGATTTAAATCTCCACAGAATTAGGGGAATTTGGGGCGGGGGAGCATAATAAGCCGTGCATAGTAATTGGCTGTAGTTTTATCGGGATGCTTGTATGGAGGCTGCTATCAAATTCCGATAAACTTTTCCTGACCCTGTTCACTTTCCGGAGTCCCTGGGAATCCCAGCAACCGACTGCACTGTCCTGGCACTCAGACTTCGTGCTCAATTATAAACTGTCTCCACATCTAAGACATCATGTTTCTACCAAAGTGCTTTAAACAATCAAAGAAATTAAAAGATCTTTTGCGTTGCTTTGTAATAATAATAGTAATTTTTTAAAAAGTTTCTATAACTCAAGCATTTGTCCTTGTTGTGTTCTGAATTATTTCCTCAGAATTAAAAAAAAAAAAGCAGACATAATGGAAGGCTTAGAGATTCCATTCAGCTGCTTTAAAAGCAAAACCAAAGAACAGCAGTGGCAGCAGAAGTCTGAAAAGGCATTAAGTCATCAAAATCACCATTCTGTGGAACAGCTTTGGAACAGATGTGTCTCCCATCGTCTTTATACAAAGAACCAGGGAGGGGACATTGAATATATAAATAAAGATAATAAGGCAACCAGCCTTAAGTCAGTGCCGCTTTTAGTCAGGTATTCTTCAGGCAGACTTGTTAAACGGTTTCAAAGCACCCCTTGTAGTTTCTGCATCATGTAGCAACCTCTTATTTTCCCAGTATTTCGGGCAGTAAATGGATGATGGTGAGCATGGAGCCCTAAATCAGGAGACTTATGTTGTATGTGCAGAAAGTGGGAGACTGAAAACTCATCTGTAGTTCTGATTAGGCTGAAAAAAGCCCCCTTTTGTTCAGGAGCTCCAAGCACAAATCCAGATTTCTGCAGAGCCTTTTGTGTTCAAATCTCCAGGAGGCAGTGATCACTGCGATTCTACGTGGACAGTGCCCCAGAGCTGGGCAATGCTGAGGCTCTGGACTTAGGGCCTTTTGAAAATCTCCACTTGCCACACTTTTAATCCTGTTTCCTTACTAACTTCTAGAGAAGTTCTATTTTCAATTGTCTCAAGAGCAGGCTACTCCTCTGAAGGAGGAAAGGTGGGGCCTGTCAAGGAGCAGGCAGAAATGCTCTTGGGTCAATGTACTTATGTCAAAAGTCCTGTGAAAGCTGTTGGGATCCTGCCATAAATGTTTGAAATCCTGACTGAGAGAAAGGCTAGAAACTAGGGCTGACCCTGCTCATAACCTCATGGCCCCATCTGACAAAATTATCTTTGACCCGGTTCTGTCATAATGTCTGAAATTGCTCCCTCTGAAGACCTTCGTCCCTGTTAAGTGCATCCCCTCCAGAAGGTCCCAATTTAAATGCTAATGTTTTGCTCACCCAATATCAGTCATTAGTTTATCACATTAGCCTCAGTCACCCTGGGAAAATGGAACTTGGTCGGGTAAGCACTAAAGAAAGGCAAGGTGAAAGGGATGTTCCAGAACTTGTGTGGGGAGCAGAAATATGAATGGGGGCGGTTAAACAGAGTGCACTGGGCTCAGCAGCTAGAGGGACAGGCAATGAACCAGTAGGTCTCCCACCCCCGTAGAAGCGGGGTACACAACATGCATCCCACAGGAAGGTGCTCGAAGGAAGATTAGGGGATACTTTAAACAAGCTTTATCTTCATCATATTTTTGTCTAGAGCTGGTCCTAGTCGGGGCTAAGTAAATCCAATAAACAAGACAGAAAATACTAACCCTAATCCTAACAAAAAGAGATGGTCAAACAGTCCATATGCCTCCAGAAGAAAGAACTCAATTGGGAATCTGAAACACACACTTGGCCCTTGCCATTTAAGACGATCCACTACAAACTAGGCCGACTCTATTTGACGGAATGACAGCCATCCCCACAGTGGCTTTGGGATGTTATTTGAAAATCAGATTATTTTTTAAAGGCAACATCCATTGTTAGGCTTGTTTTTCTTTCAGTTAATCTAAATGGGAACATCCTTATCTACAAGGACACAGATACCTTTTTGTGGAGCTTTCTGCAATATACCAATGTGTTGCCTGGTAATGATCTTTCCAGTTAAATTAAGATGTTCTGTGCTACAAAAACCTATGTGTACAAACAACATGGGTTAGATAGAGGAAAGAACTATTTATTAGGTGCCTGAAACACAAGATGAACAGCACAAGATGGCATATTTGTGCAAACCTATTTTTTGAAACATTTAAAATCCAACTTGTTTTATTATTTTTTTTTAAATGATGCTTATTCTTAACATGTTCAAATATCCCCCAGAGGGAAAAGCAGTCTGCTAAAAAGCTCTTGATCTTAATTCATTTTCAAGCATCTGCAAATTAAAAGAACTGTTGGGGAGATGTTCCACTCATTTGTTGGCTGAGAGGCACTTTTGTTTTCAGTGGGAAGAGAGACGTTCATTTAAATTTGGAGGAATCACCTTAAATTCAGGAAAGAGCAATGTCTTCATGTAAATAGGAATATGTGACTTTCCAGATATTTTCCAGTGGCTCTCCATGGGAAGGGAAATTTCAGAATACTCAGCTGATGGGGCAGGAACATATGTCCTTTAAAGTATCTCTGTGTTAAAGAAAGTATCTTTGCACTTATGGTATCACCTGCTGGTGGTGAGGGAATTTGTTCCTGGGCAAAAGGAAGATGACCTGGTGAGACAGAATTGTGTAGTGTTCATGAAGACAAAGCTTTCTGGTCAAATTGACATTTCCTATGTAGGTTGAGGCTGGAGAAGTCACCTAATCCTTCTGAACCTCAGTTACATTATCTGCAAAATGGGCACAACAATAATCCCTCTTTATAAGATTGTTGTTTAACATTAAAATGAGGTAATGCCTATAAATGGTAATGAATGTATAGTGCACAGTGCCTGAAATGCAATAAATGACAACGACCTGTCACATCATTATTCATCACTGAAATTTTAATCTTAGAAAATGACTATATCAAGCTCATAATATGAACCTTTCTGGTCAAAACATTTTTGTGTGATGAGGGAGGTTTAAGGTAGGGAATCATTTACATAGAAACAAGACAAGCATTCTCAGATGCTAGTGTATACTTTTATAGGTGAGTTCTTATGGCCACACATAAAATGTCTGAGTTCATCATTACCCTCAGCTCTGGAAAAAAGCTGAAGATACATACCCTTAAGCACCGGATCTAGAAAGGAGTCATCAAGTCTCTCTACAATGGTTGCTCCAGAGGCCTCTGAGATACCTGTGAATTATCTGTGAACTTATAACAGTTTGTCATCAAGGGGAACAGAGACAATTTGAAAAAGTTACTGCCGTGTGTGGCTAAACCCTGATTTTCAGCTAGCCTGCTGCAAACATCTTAACAAACAAAATAAATTACTGATTCAGTCATTCCTCTTTCCACCAAAACCATATTCCATCTGTCAAAGAGACACAATCTCAACACGGTTTGTTGAGTGTTGGCAAAGACATGAATAAACTTTGGTGTCCCTGTTATTTACTCACTGAGGAAGACAAAGATCAAGGCCAAACATCCAGAACTCCACTTGTGTTTCTTGTCAGATCTTAGGGATTTTCCGTCATGCCTAAATCATAAAGATCATAAAGTTCATCCCTTATGATTGTACATATGAAAAAAGCAGGCCACAGAGAGGTTAGTAATTCACTTGAGGTCAGAAGGCTCATTATAGGCAAAGCTGTATTAGAAGGCAAGGTTCCTGAGAGTCCATCCAGGCCTCTTTGCACTTCCCGCATATGACTTAGAAGGAGGACCAGAGGTTTGCACCTCTTCTAATTCCAAAGTACAAGAGTCAAAAGGAAGATCTCCATGCGGAGTTGCAAATCAGGCGACTCTAGTGAAACCAGCAATTTTACCTAATGTTTATTAAAACGAATCAAGCCATGCTATCCTATTAATTTTTCTTAGAATCCTCAATATGCTAGGGTCAAATAATAAAATAAAAGAGTAGGAAACTAAGCAATGAGACAATCCAGACCATGCTGTATCAGTGATTAATGCACAACTTGGGTATTGGGAGAACTGAGTTGAATTTCTCTGATGCACTCAATGAAGGCATTAACTGCTATGCTATAATGTTAATAGCCCTGCTGAAGATATAAAAGTTTTCCTTTAACAAGTTGATAGGCCCAAAATAAATCCAATTTTTAACTATAAAGTTCTTATGGTAACATTTTATCATAAAAAAATTACTGCTTTGCAGTTTTCTCCAGTTAACCCAGTTCCTTCCTCATTCACTTTTGTGAAGTCAACACACACACACAAACGTGCACACATAGAGTCCCATTCCTCCATCCCCTCCCCCCATTTCTGCCAAGAACTGAACACTGCAGTACTTTCAATAACACTTCTGCAGAAAGGGCAATTGTGGGTTTTTTTTTGTTTTTTAACAATTCTGATTTGTGGTAAAGAAGGGATAAATCAGAAGCCTCTCTAGGTAGAATGAAGATACTTCTCAGAACTGAGAAGGTGTGTCTTTTGGAGGCTGAAGAGAATTGAAACATCAAGTGAGAATTTCCCTGTTGTCATTCAGTCTGAAAACCAATATAGAACTGGAAACGCTGCTTCACACTTCCTTACCCCAGTACCTGCAAAGCTCACATAGCACCCTGTAATTCACACAGGGAATGAGACGGCCTGGAATGTTGTGAGAAGGAGTCAGGAGCCAGGCAAGGCAGACCGAATTCAAGCTTCCCTGGTACTGATATGACAACCATTAGCTTCCACTATTTCTGACTTTCCCATGCTTGCTATCTAATTATGTCACATCTTGAAAATGCAACAAGAGAAAATTCTATTTCAGCTCTAATAATAGAAATGGGTAATATTTACCACTTTAACAGATTGTGCCGTGTTGTGAATGAAAACTGCATCTTCAGTCACATTATACAGATGAAGTTGCTTCGGCTATAGTGGAACGTATGGGAATTAGAAAACTAAGTAGACTATGGGAGCAATGTGATTTTAAGAAAGTAATTTAATCTAAATTGTGGTGTTAAATGAAAATCTCATCCATAAAGAAATGTATGTAGGAGAAGCAAATAAATGTCTAAGTAAGGGGGAAAGGCAATTTTAAAATGTTATTTTAAAGTGTATTAGTGGCACTGAATCCTACTCTATTGAAAAATCAGATCATTTTCCCAAACAAAAGCAGAGTCTACAGACTTAGTACTAGCAATATGCTGCATTAGCCAAGATGTCCTTGAACCACAGATGAAAACAAAATGACTGAATTGTACTCTGTATAAACCACAACCAATATAGGAGAGTAAGAAGAGACAACTTGAATGAAGATTTGAATAAAGATGTCTGAGGACAAATGATGCATCTTCTCTGCATGGGGTCTCCCCCTGTTTTAAGTCTTCAACTGGCTGCAAATTCCAGATTTCCACCATGGTCAGTAATGTATTTCCCCATCAGAATTCAACTAGGAAGTTGCACATGGACACTCACCTGGAGGAAATTAGAAGTGCTTTGAGCACATTAGGAACAATCCACTCTTCCTCGGGTCACAGTTAAGGACAGACAAACAATACCAGCCAGTGCAAAGTGCAACAGTCTTCCTGGGAGGAGTGGGGGGAATGGGCCTAAATTTGATAAGATGCAGTCAACCTGAAGCAAATAAACTTCTTGAGATACTAGTGAAGTTCAGGAATTGAGAGAGAACATATCTAAGAAGAAAAGCAAATGATTAAGTTTTGTGTTAACATGCAACAAACCTTTATTGTGCCATTTTGGGCCCTAAGAACTGAGTGGGGCCTAACCAAGTAGCACCTGCCTTGCCAGGACCCCAGAGTCAATTAAATTAAGCCATAGTTCCCTTTAATGCCATCGTCCTCAGCAGGTTCTCTATGAGACACGTGGGGTAAGTGAGATAACAGAAAAGGATGGACCTCCACCAAAAGGTGCCCACCAACTCATCTTCAACTTTCAGCCACTGCAGCCCTGCTACCTGAATCCCCTCTACTCACTGCAGCCTCCCTGAATCTCTGGCATAATATAGGAAACAATAAAAGAGAGCCTCATTATGGAATCCTAGGAAAGAATGTCACCACTGTGATACACAGAGGCATTATAGGAGAAAATTGGTAGATGTCTACAACAAAATTTGTAAATGTGTACGTCATTTTTTAAATCATGCAACCTTGCATATTTTAAATGCACCACAGTTGAAATTTAAATGCAAATTGTCTAGATATCACATACTGCCAAATATGCCTTAAATAGACAAGGACTATGCTATTTATAACCTACAGAATACCATGAAAAACCTCATTTTCTAAGCGTAAAGTGTGGAAGCTAGGATAAAAGAAAGCCTTTCACTTGATTTATGAGCTTTAAAATATTAAAAATAAGGTACTCCAAATCAAGAATTTGTGAATACGTACATCATTTTTTAAAATTCTTTTAAGGGGTACAAAAACAAAATATTTGAAGAACATGGAATTATGCCCTACTGCACAATAATCAGATCTTTTCCAGAATCAAACCATTTTCCTAGAGCAGGAGGTATTTCAAAGGCTCTGACTGAATGTCTATGAGGAGTAGAAAAGAAGCAACACCCTATAAAGGAAAAGAGATGTGGTGGAGAAAAGAAGGTGAAAGAATACAGATGAAACTGCCTATTTCATCATTTTCCCATGGTTCCATGTAGCAGCCTCTTTAAGAACACATGTTGTAGACATCCCATATCAGGGAGTGAAATTGATCCAGGGCCCTAGCTGCTGTTCTATGAAATCCTTCTGCGCTTTGCCCCAAGGATGTACGCCCCACAGGCAGCTGCCTGCCATTGACCAGGTGCTGCAGACACACTCAGGTGGATAGGTTCCTGCTTCCTGGGAGACATGAGATTACTTTACTGTCCAAGTTGGGCTCAAGGCCAGGACAAACCTTCCTTAGATTGCACAGCAATCTAGGACTCTCCCACCCAGCATTTTCTTCCTCTCTCTCAGCATCAGGCTCGCCTCCTGAACTGATTCTCCCAGCCTTACATTTCCTTTCACAGGCACCCCTAATAAAAGCCTTGCACATTAAATTCCATTGCTCTCTGCCAGAAGACAGCACACAAGTGACCTAGAAGCCCAAAAGGATTTCTATGTTTCCTACAAGCTCTATCATGCCTCATATAGACAGCCTCCAGAGGTTTCTCTCCATTTTTTCCAGAAAAACTGCATGGACTTTAAAAAATTCCTCCTGGTCAATTTCCCCACTTTGTGAACTATTCACATCTACTTGGAAGACAATTTTCGAGAACACTTTGAAAAAGCGTTCTAACCGTAATGAGGCAGTTTATGCAGAGAGACAGTTCATGCAGTCAAATAAATACTCGTCAAATGTTGGAAGCCAGGTCTTGATTTGGAGTGCTTTATTTTTTAATATTAAAAGCTTATAAATCAAGTGAAACACTCTCTTTCATCCTAGCTTCCACACTTTACACTTAGGAAAATGAAGTTTTTCATGGTGTTCTGTAGGTTATAAATAGCATAGTCCTTGTCTATTTAAGGCATATTTGGCCGTATGTGATATCTAGACAACCTGGCATTTAAATTTCAACTATGGTGCATTTAAAATATGCAGGATGACATAAGCCATACGCTGGGCTTCTAAACTTCGGGTTTTTTTATGATTGATATTTTAAATAATGTATCAAGAGGTTAATACCCCACTTGAAATTGTCTCTATGTCTCTTTCTACACACAATTGGTTTGACTGTTATGATTGTCAAGATAAATTAGAAAAGAGTTGAGCCAATTGTGCCTTTAGACACAGCTTTAAATAACCCCACAATAGATGAAAAATGAAAAGGTTAAACTAGAAAACTTCTAAGGTTTCTCCCAGCCTTAATAACATAGGATTCTATAATTCTATGGTTTAATGCAGTCAGATATGTTTAGAGTTCTCCCTCCCCAACCATGAGTTCCCTTTACATGAAATCTGAGTACTATGAAATTTCCTTCTCTAAACATTTTCAGCAACCATGACAATTCCAGTTCGAATATATGGGCATTGCTGGGTCACTCCTGTAACTAGCCTCAATCAGATGATCAAGAACCGGCGTTGGATCTGAGAAGGGAAAGATCCCTCTGGCCTCTGTCTTCCTTCTTGTGATTTGAGCCTACTGGGTGGCAAAGTTTTCTGGGGTGCTGTAGGCCAGGAAACTGTCCATGAGGTACCAGCAACATTTGCTGGGGTACTATAGGCCAGGGATGGTCTGCTGGAAGCTGCCTGCTGGGGTATGGACAAGTCAGAGGTGGCATGTAGAAAACTGCCCATTGGAATGCCAGCAGGTGAACTCCACTGGGTCTCCCACATACTGATAGCTGAGCCTTAGGACGAAAAGAAAAGACGCAAGAACTAGGAGGCAACAAGAGGTAGATTTGGATCTGATACTCAATAATTTGATAACTAGCTGTCTTAGTCAAGTTTGTTTACTCCTTAATTTAGTATAAACCTCATGACAGCTCTATGAGATCAGTACCATCCCCATTGTACAGAATAGAAGCTGAGGTTTACTGAGATGAGGTAATTGTCTACAGCCATCCATCTAGTAAATAGTCAAAATAAGACTAGACTCAGATAATTTGATTCCAGAACCCTCTCTCTTAACCACTGCACTCTCTGCTTCCAGATTCACCTAAGGAAGGCCAATTAGGAAGCTGGTATGTTGGTCCTGGACTGGGTTGAAAAGGCAGTCATGAGAACATTGGTGAGAATAGCTGGGGAAGACGTTTCAGAGTAAGATTCAACAGTTTGGGTTTCCCTGGTGGTGCAGTGGTTAAGCATCTGCCTGCCAATGCAGGGGACACGGGTTAGAGCCCTGGTCCAGGAAGATCCCACATGCCGCGGAGCAACTAAGCCCGTGTGCCACAACTACTGAGCCTGCGCTCTAGAGCCCTTCAGCCACAACTACTGAGCCCACGAGCCACAACTACTGAGCCCATGAGCCACAACTACTAAGCTCGCGTGCCAAAACTACTGAAGCCTGCGTGCCTACAGCCCATGCTCCGCCAGAAAGAGAAGCCACCGCAATGAGAAGCATGCACACCACAATGAAGAGTAGCCCCTGCTCGCCGCAACTAGAGAAACCCCCGCACACAGCAACAAACGCAGTCTAAAATAAATTTATTAAAAAAAAGATTCAACAGTTTTGGACCAATTACATATAGTCGTTACCCCAGGATAATCTCAGCTTCATATGTTCTATGCCATGACCCATAAGGGCATTTGCATTTTACGGACTGTGGGTTCAGAAAATATGGCCCTCATAAATCTGAGGTATACATAAAAGTCAAAAAATAAATCCTGAGAGCAGCATAGTACAAACTCCAGTATTCAATTTATATGATTTCATGTAAGATTTATAACCAATAAAAATGTTTATACAGAATAATTACACAAACACACACATATACACACTCACACACATATGCCCTCCAGCACAATATCCTTAGGTCTGAGTTTGTTTTTACACATACCATAAATATTCTTAAGGTTAATTGAAAGCAGAACATGTGAACGACTTGGTGTAAATGTTGACTCCTGTTCAAGTTCCTCTTTTGCTTAGCTTTTCTCAGCCTTTTTTGACTTTTAGTGTCAAAAGATCAATATACAATAATAAAAATGACTGAGAGGATGTCTAATTAGGCCTTGTTTATACTCTAGATATCCTCTCAATCACTTTTATTGTTGTATATTGATCTTTGGGCACTAAAAGAATGAACAAACTCAAGACATCACCTCCCACAGTGTAACCACATCCTAAGCCCCAGGATTTGTGAATATGTCATATTACATGGCAAGGGGGAATTAAGGTTCCAGTTGAAATTAAGGTTGCTAACCAACTACGTTGAGATGGGGAGATCAGCCTGGATTATCCAGGTGGGCTCAATGTACTTACAAGCATTCTTAAAAGTGAAAGAGGGGGGCAGGAGAGCCAGAGTCAGAGTGACATAATATGGGAAAGACAAATTCTCCCCTGGAGCCTCTCGAAAGGAACACAGCCCTGCATACACCTGAGACTCACTTTAGCCTGAGACTCTTTCAGACTTCTGACCTCCAGAACTGGAAGATAATAAATTTGTGTTGTTGTAAGCCACTAACTTTGTAGTAATTTCTATAACAACTATGGGAAGTGAACACATCTTGCCCCTACATCTGAAGAGGAGGAAATTTTGGATTTAAAGCCTTAAAATCCCTCTTCAAATAATAATCCTAAGAGTGAATGAATAAATCTTACTTGTCGCACTATACATCCCTTGCCTGCTCAGATTCTAAGGCCTCCACACTGATTTTTGTCTCGTCCATATGTAAACTGCTCCCTAGGACTAAGTCCTGCGGCTTCACATTCAGAATTGCTCTTTTAAGAAAATGTCTCATTCACTCGTTTGATTAGTGAGTGAGTCAACAATCATGTACACCTCTAGCCAGACCTCTCCCCTGGACCTCAGATATCAAATATCTAAGTCATACCAACCAATATTTCAACTTAATATGTCCAAAACCAAATTCCTGATGTTCCTACCCACTTCGCAACTTCCAGAGGCTTCTTCGCTTCAGTGGATCCAAAGTCCATTCCTCTACTTGCTTTTAGGCCAAAATATTTGGAGTCATCCTTGTCTCCTCTGTTTCCCTCACACTTCCTATATAATCCCTCAGTATACCCTGCCTGCTCTACATTCTGTAACAACCTAACTGGGAAAAGAATTTGAAAAAGAATAAGTAGGTAAATAAATAAATGTTCTCACCACAAAAAAGACATGATAATTATATGATGTGATGGAGGTGTTAGCTAATGCTATGGTGGTAATCATTTAGCAATGTAAAAGTGTATCAAATTGACACACTGTACACCTTAAACTTATACAATGTTACATGTCAACTACATCTAAATAAAGCTAGTAAGATACTTAATAAATAAATCACAATTTTTTTAAAAAATGTATACTTCTTGCAGCCCTCATGATCACCATCCAACAGGCCACTTTTTCTCTTGCCTGACAGCCTCCAACCAGTCACCAGCTTTGCTCCCTTCAGTCTGTTCTCAAGCAGCAACCATTCTGGTCACATTTAGAACCTAAGTCCAACCCCTTCACTTCTCCGATCAAGCACTCCCATCTCTTCTCATCTCACTCGGGAGCAAAAGCCAAAGGCCCTGCTCCCGCCTCTGCTGCCCACTGTCCTCATTTCTGTGACTCTCTGTGGCACTTGCTCAGCTCCAGGAACACCAGCCTCCTCGCTGTTCCCAGAACAAGGCAAACACACGCCCGCCCCAGGGGCACGGGGCTTGTTGCTCCCTCTGCATGACTCATTCCCTCAGTGAGGCCTTTCCCGCCCACTGCATATAAAAAAGCAACACACCTACCCCTCACCCCTTCTCCTGCTGCTTCCTACATAACTTAACCTGTTTTATTTTTCTCCATAGTGCTCGTCGCCATCTCTTATATTACATATTTACTTACTGATTTGTTGATTGTCCATTTCCCCTCAACCCCACTAAAATGTAAGCTCTGTGAAAGAACTGTACCTGACACATAATAGGCACATATACAAATATTCTTTGCGTAAGTAAATGAATGAATGAATGAATCAATATTGAGCTCCTGCTACATAAATAACAGTTCCAGGTAGGGATACAGAGACGAATGAAACACAATATTTGACACTGAGGAGTTCACGGTCTAGAGCAGCACTGTTCGACAGAACTTTCCATGGTGATGGAAATAGTCTCCATCTGCGCCGTCCAATACAGCAGCCACTAGCATCAAGTGGCTACTGAGCACCTGAAATGTGGCTAGTGTGACTAAGGAACGAATTTTTATTTTCTGTTAATTACCTTAAGTTTAAATGTAAAGGTAGCATGTGGCTAGTGGCTACCATACTGGACAACACAGGTTTAGAAGACGAGGTAGATCTATTAACCTGTAACACCGGTAAGAATGCAATATAATTAGTGTACAGTAGAGACAGGCAAGAAAGCACTCTGGGAGGAGAGAGGAGAGAGCCACTAATTCTGCCTGAGTTTAGTTCCCTCCAGTAGACCTTCCAAGAGCTCTCAGAGCTTTTCCCTCACATCACTTGGCATTTCTGTAATTATGATTTATTTGTAATCATTTACTTGATGTCAGTCTTTGTTACTAAGCTATGAGAGCTTGAGCTGTGACCACCCTTAGCTACTGATGAATGCTTTGCACATAGTAGGTGAACAATGAATATGTGGTTTGACTGACAGCTGAGATGGTTATGGGAGGCTTCTTGAGGAGGTGACATTTGAGTTGGATCTTAAAAAGTGAGTAGGAGTTTGCTAGGCCAAGGCCAAGATGGGGTAAAGGGATGGTAGGAAGGGAAAACGACCCATACAAAGGCAGACAAGCATGCGAGTTCCAGCACTTCATTAGTGGACTGGAGAGTGCAGTGTGTTTATAATGCATACATTAAGGTAGATGTACTCACTTCTTACTACTTGACAGTTCAATTTAGACAGCTTGGTGAGTAAGAAAATCCAAAACACAGTGTGAAATTAAGAGTTGGGCAATTGTTTAGTGAACTGTGACAAAGCAGACTTGGACTTTTTCACATCGTTAGCCCATAACAGCCTTGTAATAAGTATAGACTAAATTTTCTCTAGGTTTTTCCTAGATCTAGAATATTCTGATATTTCGGCTTGTGGGGACCTTAGAGATTATTTAACTGAAGCTTTCCTTGGTCAGATGACAGAAGACAAAGTTAGTTAATCCAGAGGTGGGACCATAGTCCAGATGTGTTAGCTCGCAGTTTGGAGTCATTACCAGCATGTGGCAATTACACAGCCCTATTTCCTCCTCTCACACTGACACAGAGTCCCACCATATGTCCATTAATGACCCCTGGTCACCTTACAGAATACACAGGAAGAGGACCTAGTCATAAGTTCTCTGTCTATGTATGAGAAGAAGCATCAAGGCTGCCTGATACAAAACAAATAATCATTCTAAAGCTCAATAAACAGTAAACTTTGAAATAATTATTTTAGTAACACAGTGTGAAATGAATTGCTATTTTTGCAAGCACAACAGGGTGCATGTTCTGTGCAGTATATTAAAATGACAATTGGACCGCAGATCTGGTTTCCCATCCTGAATCGACCACTCTTTAGCTGGGTTACCTAGAGCAACTCGGACAACCTCTCCAAGGCTCCATTTCCTAATTTCTAAAATGCAGAAATTGGATTTCAAGGTCCTTTTCAGCTCTATGGTTTTCATGTGATTTTGCTGAGTTAGAATGGGAGAAAAAGCAGCAGAACAAATTCCCTCTTGGACAGAGGTTCATTTATGCTGCTTCTCTGCAGTCAAACCAACAGTCCTAATGATATTTCTCTATCAATCTATAAATCTGTCAAACTATACATGTCACATGATGCAAAACTGGAACTAGTATTACATCTTTTACAGTATTCTGCACTTGATGTGTGCTCCAGAAATGCTGTCAACTCACTGTTGCCCCAGTGTCTTACCCACCTTATACCAGCTCTCCAAGACTCAAGACTCATTCTGTGAGTTTTCAGGGAGTCTTCCTTTGCAAGCCATGGTGCCCTCATCAACAAGTTACAACCAACTTTTTTTTTTTTTTTTTTTTTTTTTGTGGTACGCGGGCCTCTCACTGTTGTGGCCTCTCCCGTTGCGGAGCACAGGCTCCGGACGCGCAGGCTCAGCGGCCATGGCTCACGGGCCCAGCCGCTCCGCGGCATGTGGGATCTTCCCGGACCGGGGCACGAACCCGCGTCCCCTGCATCGGCAGGCGGACTCTCAACCACTGCGCCACCAGGGAAGCCCTACAACCAACGTTTTTACACTAAAAATATATTGACTTCTCCAGGTATAGATGTGATAGAGGCTATGCTTTATCCATCTTTGTCTTATCTTCCTTTAAAATCTCTGGGGGTCCAGGAGAACAACAAAGCTTAATTCATAACAAACAGGAAGAAATAGAAACAGTTTATTGCTATGGAAGCAACTGTGTCTCACTACATGATATGCATATATAGGGGTCCCCAAACAGAATCACCATGCTTTACCTTTGACTGTTTCCACCACTGAAATAGAAAAATTATTTCCTTCTTTTCAATTTAGTTCCATCTTTCATGCACAAACAAAGGTAAAATTTTTTCTTTGACTAATTTCTCTTAACATACATGATG